>NC_090934.1:904031590-904656590 GCF_040938575.1 Ambystoma mexicanum
CCTGTCACAATGTTTTAAATTATCAGTGAAAGCAGTTGCAAATGTATACTACCACACTTATGGAGAGTCGCCACCTCATTAGCTATGTGTAACCCGTAACCTACATACAGTGTCCATACACATGGATTGTAGTGATAACCTACACATTTCTGCTATGTTCTACGAACAATCTAAGGATAGTCTGCACATTCCTGGCATTAGATACCCATTAACCCAGTGGAAAATAACATGATTTCTGGCATGTCCTAGCCCTAACCTATGGAGAGTCTAGAGATCATTTAGCATCCGTCACCACTCATAGGTGAACAAGTCCCAAAAGTACCAGTCACAATGCACCTAAAAACTGAATGAATGTAATAATATCTGTAATGAGATGACCTTCTCCTGTAGATGTCCTCCTCTTTTTTTCTTCTAAAATGGTGCTTCGTTCATTTTGAAGGGTAATCTTTAGCCCACAGTCCGGCCCTCTTAAACCGATGACCGGTTTGTTTACACCTACAGAGCATGGGCTATTTACTTTTACTTGGTGGAGATGGCCAATTTCCTGCTTGCAATGCAATGCTGTATCAGCTGGGAATGTTAGATGATTTTTGTAGAAGTAATCTAGATTTAATAAATGGAAGGGCCTTTCACCTAGAAAAAGCATTTAAATTTTATTGGATCTGCACGTTTGCCTCCTAGCGCCCCTTTTTACTTTGCCGAGGATGGTTTATCAAATGGGGTTATGATAAGATTGCCGGAGCAAGTTTCTCAGAGAAAGAGTTAATTTTACTGCTTCACATTCTTTTTCACATGCAGATTTCCTAAGTATGGCACTTGTCTTTTGGTGTGGACAGGTGGCATCTCAAAAGGATAGTTGGATGGCTGTCTCTGCTTGCCTGAGGCGATTTTGTCTTCACAGCAAATAGTTTCTATTCAAGGGATGGATTTTCTGTTCTGAGGGTATTAGCTGTTCTTAGGACATGCCTAATATGGATCCACAAATTTACCATTAGAGTTGATGTAGGAGAAATGTAATTAAACATATAAAACAAGTAGAAGAAATGTAACTTGTTGCTTGGTCAGAAGTCCTTGAATACTGTTAACAACACATACATTAATTGTTTCTTGGACTTATCATACTAAAGTCTAACCAAGTTAATGCATTAACCCACTGCAATTGACATTTGTTTCATGTGATCATGGTTTGAACATCACAGTGCATTTTGTATGATATTGAAAAAGACTTTGAAAAAATAAAAACATATATTTTGTACATATTTAAACAACTGTCAAACTCTGAATACATTTATATATGAACCACAATTTAATGTGGCACAGCACTCTTATGAATTATTTAATTTAGTGCTTGGTCTACGTGGAGGCAAAATAAAAATTTGGCAAAAATGGAGACAAGTCCTAAACAAATGTTCTTTGGATCTCATACTTCTAAAGATTGAAGAATGATCCGCGAATGGCTATCAAACCAATGATACATTTTTCTGAGCTAAATTTGCAAATGCATTAATAGTTTTCTTATGAGAGCTAAATAAGATTTTCAATTATATGAAGAGTAGCAACAACACGTGCTACAGTAGAAAATAATTTAAAAAACCAATGATGTCAACTTAGGCATTACTTGAATGATTCATTCTATACGTGGATGGATCATCTTCCATAGAAACCTCCCTTGAGGAAAACACAAGAAAGTAGTCTGAGAAGTTAGAGCTATGAATAGTTGCTCCTCTAACCAATATAAGTTTACAAGATATTGCAACCATAACATGTATTATGGCATGCAAACATTTCATCAACCTCCGGAGCACAATATTCTTTTAATATGTTTTACACACATCAAAACATGAGGTGGGGATCACAGACCTGATCAAAGAAAAATGGAAAATGAAGAATGAATTGCCATGCAAGAAACTCTAGTTGTGAATATTAGGAACATAACATAGATCCATGCCGTCAAATGATTATACACATTAAATAACAGAAACTTACTTTAAAGATAATACAAAATATCCATGTCATATAAGGACAACAGATGACATCAACTGTTTTACATAGTTTAAATGGCTGATGTTAACAGTTTAAATGCATCGATCCTCAATTAAGACGGTATAGAGAAACTTGAGTGGCTGCTTCTAAATTCAACCAGAGTGTGTGTTCTACATTTTGTGTCACACTATAATGCTTTTCCTTTTGTAATCCATACTACTAAGTACATATTGCTTTTAATCAGAGCAGTTGCCCAAGAAAGGGTTTCAGACGTGTTTCCAAAGACCTAAACAGGAACTTCTGCTTGCTGCAATTGCCTACTTTTCAATAATATAATTCTTAAGATACAATTGTTCAGTCATATAGAAGTGAAAGTATCATATTACAAGGGTACATTACATGCAAATGGTGCAAAATGCCAATCTCAGGTGTATGAAATTACTGCAAATTTAGATCTGGATTAGAGCTATTTAAGAATTGTTTAGTGCTTCTTGTTGTTTTGATGTTTTTTCTGTTTCTAATGGTTGCCATGGTTATGTAAATGTGTGTAATTTGTATTGGTCAGTTTGTTCAGTACTATGTTCACACTTGTGGAGATAACAAAAAAAATGATCAAAGCAGTAACAATAGATGGTGCGAACATTGCACCACTGTACAAAATAAGGATGTGTATTCACAGTTCACAAGGCATAATTTAGGATTTGGAGAAAACAATAATCAATTGTGATCCAAATATTTCAAGTAAGACTGGCCAAGGTAATATTTTATCTCCATGTTGTATTTCAACACATGTACTTTTGGAGTGAATTCCAGCAACACCTGATTCCTTGTGGTCATAATGAAGAAAAGGAACATTTGTAATTTTGGGAACATTTGACAGCAAAGATACTTACTTAGTTGATGCCTCTACCACCTAACTCACTTAGAGGCACACAATTGATTTTTATAAATTAATTATGCCTTTCGTAAATCTCAACATATATACAGTTACTTCAGCAGCATCTGTCATCTAAAACTCAAAACAAACACAATACGCTCAACTCTCCAGAAGATCATAACTCTTCCAATTGAATGATCGATATAGGTTACATGTTAAATAGTACCGTAAATTGATGCCTCATATGAAACACAGACCATTTCTTACATAAATAAATAAATATATGCTGTGATTTCATTTCTTTAACAGCATAAAGATTGATTCTTTTGAAATAAATGACACCCTCTTGGACTAGTGTAATGCAATGACTGCATTGTGGGTGTGATAGCCTCCCACGTTGACTGTGAAATATGCTATGGGTGCTTCTTGTGATAAGCCCTCTCACACTTTTTAATAGATCATTATTAAGTGAGTGGGCTGTTTTAAAAAAAAAAGCATTGTTGGTATTTAGCTATTCAGAAACAACACACAAATAAACGCTGCCTCCAGATGCAATTTGGTTCGAATAGACAATCCAAGAATCGGACAAAGACACTTTCCACATTGTGGATCTTTTAACTATGGTAAGAATTTCAAGATCTATGGTTAGATAATTTTGAAAATGCCATTAAACTGAAACATTTGCCTTGACTAATCAATGATCACTTCTAAAGATAGTAAATGTCAATACATTTTAGCCACCTTTTGCTGAAATCTGGAGAAAATGTACCTTTTCATAAACTAACAATCATTTCTTTCGCTTTTGCAATAGCCATAAAAATCAATTCTCATTCTGGCCTTATTGAAAACCTTGTACAACCAAAGTGATAAAATAACTGACAACCTCAGAGTCACTCCATATTTCTTCACAGACGTTTTGCAAATCACAGCCTTGATAAAAAGCATGGAAAAAAGCTGCACTCTAAAGTTCACATCTTCAACATTTGGCCCTCCAACCAGAGAACCATTGATTCAGTATTTTCAAGTTATAATAAATGACTAAATATGTACTAATGCTATTCGCCCTAATTCCGAGGTTGGTGCTAGTCATGGCGCTATTAGCGCCATGACTAGCACCAATACCGGTTCCGCCACCGATGTGGTGGTATGGGGACTTACCGGTCCATTACGCCCTTTGCAGGACCGTTAAGTCCCCATTTGAAATGCCATTGACAATTCCCATTTGAGCCCCCATAGGGCTCAATGGGAAGGGGGAAGGCGGCAATAACGGTACCGCAAATTACGGTACCGTTATTGACCCCGGTATCCATTTGCGGTCCTGTACTTAACGGCTGGTAAAACCAGGCGTTAAGGGAGGCACCCGCAAAGGACCTCGTGGTAGGGTGCAAAGGGATTACCGGTACCAGTGTCATTACCGGTGCCCGGTATCCCTTTGCGCCCATCTTGTAATGAGGGCCATTGCATTTGAAATTTGAATTGAAGTAATTTCTGAATATTTACATCCACAAAGGTAGTATGCCATTTAATTAATGCTGTTTCATCCTGCTCAGGAAAGCTATGTAAGACTAAGGAATAACTTGTATACAAATAATAAGTACTGGATGATAATTTACAGGTTCCCGACATGAGATGTAGTCCAACTCTGTAAACGTTTTTTTTTTAAACCTTTATAAGATAAAGAATACTTGACTTTTAGTTGCTCAAATGAATACACAACCTCACAATTAAACAGTTGAACCAAAAATGTTATGCCTTAAACATTCCAATATTACATTTTTGGACCGTTCGTAAAGCAAAGTATGCTAATTTTGGGCAATCAAGAGAATTCATGAAACTCAGCAAAGCCAAGATATTGAATGACATATCACCATGCTCTCTGAAGTGCCTTGGCAAAAAACAAACCTTTATGCAAATTATAGGAGCTACATTTGGATATTACTTTCCTCAGTAACTGCACATTAACTAGAATTACAATTATTATTGTATAACATACTTAATACCAACAAGTGGTTTCAAAGCACAGGATCGGGGTTCAAACCTGTGTTACGCTCCCTTGTCTTGTTTCTAAGACAAACACGTTGCCCCTGATCTATCTTTCCTCCCAGATAAACCCACAAACTGACCAATCTTCTAAAATGCCTTTTTAATGTTAAGATTTGCTACCAATTATATAACTAAAGGTCTGATAAAGCAAGCCCATGCTCTTAACTTCTAGAAAGATGCCTTTGCCTTCTCCTGGTTTGCTTCTTATCTGAGACAGTAGCTGAAAACTGAAGGATGATCATAATTTGATTATTACGCAGAATCATCAGAGTAGCACATAATAAAATAGATATTTAGGATTCGTTGTCATTTTATGCAAGTTAATCCTCCACATCATTGGTAATGGACGGTATTGTCATTTTGTAAAGTGCTTTAAAATGTTTTGTAATATGATCACATTTTCATAGAAATTAATATCTACCCCTAAATAGGAAAGCTGTTTTGAGTACTCTACCAGTGTCACCCATGTTCTAGCCCATTACTTAAGTTTTATTTATATTTAATTTGTATCTAGCTCTTTGGCCAAATGCGATTGCAAACTAATATTTGCATAAAATACTTGACGAAGCTCTGAGGAAATAATCAATGTATCATCTGCTTATCATGCAAGTTTAAGATATCTACCATTGAGTGGAGTGAAGGGACTGATCTATGGGCACTTTCTATTTGAAGGGTATCAGGTAATAAAATTGTGGCAAAAATGTCGCCAGTAAAAAAAATCATGGCAAAAATGCCATGGTTTGACCCAGTAAAGATGTACCCCATTATACCATTCAAAAAGGATCGGGGATTGCAGGGGTGTCCCCCGCATCCTTTACATGATTGTGGCGCAAAAAACCACATCATTTTTGCCGCGATATTTTGTATTCATGGCAATTTTTGCCGCGATTTTAAGACATGGAACCATTTGAAGCCACACATGGGTCCAACTAAAAGGCAAAGAGAAGTTGTGGTAAGTGGGGACACCTTCGTCTAGTATCTAGTAACTCTTCAAAAGTTCACTTCTCTCAACAGATCAATATCATTACAAATGTATGTTGCAGGGTCCTCATAAAAACATTACATTTTAACATCAACACTGTTGGAAATATCATTGTTTTAAAAACCAGTTGTAGAAATACCCAGCTGACCCTATAAAATGCTTTCTATGTGTTCAGAAAGAAAAGGGTCAGCTATGAATTTTGCACTGCAAGCATATCAATACAGGTTTAAACCATGATAGTGGGTTCAATTGTGCTATGGCTCAGAAAAAGACAGTGTTGTTCTTTTCCCACTGGGCTCAACTAGTGTTAATAATTTTAGCAAAATGTAGGTGATCAACATTGAGCAATGTGATAGGTCCACTCGATTTATAAAGTTTAGCGTCCCCTTCTTTGGAAAAACTACAATATGGGAACAGCCCCAAAGGCAGGGTTGTATGTTTCTTTGGTATTTCTTGAACTGGTCAGGGTTTTAGCTACGTGAGGTTAAAAAGCTATAAGCACATCTCTAAAGGTGTTCGATCTTCTTCAACAACCTTGCCTATTGATAACATGTTTATAGCTTTCCATATTTCCTGACATGTTATTAATCAAAGCAGTGATGAAAAGGGGTTATTGATGATGCTTCCAGGGGATGATCTTTAGCCGATGTCAAAATATCTTTGCGATATACTGTAAGGAACTCCTGGTGAAAACAGTAAAGTCAGACACAAGTGATCACAGTTCAAGGGTGTTTGGCATAACACCTAATCTGAACCTAAATCTAAGATGGGAGCAAGCTACGACCATCAAATAATAAGGCAGTCCAAGCGGCATCTTGTCAAATAGAAGGGCCTATAGTAAAAAAAAACAAAAAAACTATTGCCAATCCTTAAAATTAAATACAAAAGAGTGTGGGATAGTGTTCACAAATGATAAGTTGGGGTTTGGTAGCTGGGGGTCTCCCTTACCCACGTTTTTGAGCACGGGAAAAGGCGGGACTCCTGAGCACACCACACTCTTGAGCTTTTCCAGCATGAGATGACAGTTCCATTCTCAGCTATCAGGACCTTTGGCGCTTAAGTCTCATTTTTTTAATAAAAAATCTCTTGCCTCCGAGGACCTGATATGTTGAAAATAACAAACAAAAAGTTCCTTTCTGCATGTACGTTGTGGGATCCCTTTTCACCCTGGATCCCTCTCTTCTGGGCTCAGATCCACAAAGGTTTCTAGCGATATCAGGACCTTCAGAGGATACGTTTTTTGCTCTCGAGGGCCTGATAGGTTCAAAATAATACACACATGTTCCTTTCTGACTGCACTAGGGTGATGGTTCTTCACCCCTGGATCTCCCTCTTCCAGACTCAGACCCCTCTTGAATGTTGGGCTCCCTCCGTTGGGTTCACTATGGCCTGCATTCAAAAAGATGACATCTGCTACATTCATGTGTCGTTGGATGATGGATTTTCATCCCTGGATCCCCCTCTTCCAGGCTCAGACCATTATAGAATGTTTACCTCCCTCTGTCTGGTTCACTACGGCTTGGTGCCCAAAACAATTTCACCTTTGGCGTTAACAAGTCTTAATGTGTTTGTAGACAATCCACTGTGGACATCCCTCTGCCAGGTTCACTTTTGTCAATACAAGGATCATATGGGCATCATGCTTTGCCCCGTTCTGCAGGCATCCCACCGCCTGGTTCACGGTTGCCAGCCTCTCTGTTTCTTCTACTTTCTTATTATGCAGGATTCACTTCCCTTAGATTTTCAATGGTTTGTCGGACAAAGACTTTCGACTGTACAGGGGATTTTGAAAGACAATTGTATGACCACTTTTCTTGCAGATTTCCCAAGGCCTTCTGATATCGGTAGTTTCAACAATGGGGAAATTAATTAGAGTCTCTCAAATGAGCTCCCATCTGCAGCTGGGTATCCCCTGAATTTGCCATTTGCAACTTTCGTTCAACACAGTTCGGTTTCTTATAATTTCTCTACTCACCAGCTTTGATGCACTGCTTGGCGTTTCTGGTCTCTGGAGTCAAGGATGGTACCACAGTAGCAGGTGTCTCTCCCTGTCCTGTTTATCAGTGTAAGAGGGCCGCGTGTACCGCTGACATCTGCTGCAACAAATGCTGGCTATTATTTGCAGTCTTACGATTCCTTTCTCAGAGGCTTCGTGGGTCTGGGTCAGAAAGGGCAAAGTCACTTCTCTCCTTGTCACCCTTTGGTTCTCGCCTTTTTTTGCCTCCTCCTGAATTGCCTTACTGGGATAGCTGTCTCGTCGTGCAGTCTGCCTTGCTCGTAGTGTGCTCTCGACCTCCACCCTTTATCCCTGTGGGGAAAAGAAAGGGCCGTCGGGTGTGCGTGATTCCTGTCAATTGCCTGACTCTGCCTGACACTTGTGCCGGGGCATGTCGGGTAAACAACTTTAGTGTTAGTTTGTTGTTTTCTACGGTGTGCAAAAGTGTTCGGGTCAGAAAAGGGGAGGGGGCAGAGTTTGTAAGTATCCTACTGGGTAGGATGGGGAAAAGATCTCATGAGGAATTATATTCTTCATCCTAGCGGGGTAGGGTTTGTGAAATTAATAGGGGGGGGGTGATGTTTTGTCAGAGAAGATTGTGAGTTCAGGAAATATTAATCAGAGGGACATGGAAAAGAATAACCGGGAGTATTCGTGTAGGCAACAGGAAAATACTGATTCTGGGAGAGGCAGTCTCCTACTGTAACAGGGTTTGGGCTCTGAATAGGTTTACCAGAGATGTAGGGGTGGTTGGATTCTGATAAGGGAGATTTGCTGGGTGGAAGGCAGTTAAGTTGGTACAGCCTATGAAAGCCTCAAGGACTTTGCTCTCCTTGTTCTTTCCCGATATAATACTGCATCTCACCTGGGAGATTACCCCAAGCATACCCCCGAGCGCCCTTACCCAGGTGATCCTCCCTCGCTCTTCCACCCCCAGAGTTGGGATAAGGGAGAGCACCAGTCCTTCTTTGGCCACCTGAATAAGGGATTCTCGAGGTCTACTCGGGAGAATAGCCCCAAGTTTCTCACAATACCATATTATAGTTCTGGGTGAATGAATCTAACTCAGCTGATGGATCAATTATGTGCCTTACCCTCTCCATATAATATTTGTTTATTAAACTACAGGATTTAGAATGCTTTGCCTGGATTGGAAAAATGTTCCCAATGTGATCACTTTGTTCATATCTTTCAGTTCTAGTTTTAAATTTCGCTAATATTCTGATATGAAAAAGCTTTCCATTCCAATCTGATATATACTAACATATCTAATACATTTCTAACCATCCTCTTAACTTTCTTTACTTCTGAGTAGACTTGAATCCTATTTCTGTGCTTTCCTATCGACCTCACAAGGAACTTTGCACTTACTATCCTTTCATTGTCACCTCCTTGATGCAAAAGGAAGTGAGAAACCTCCTAGAAGATTATTTCAATGACAACCATACAGCATTTAACGACATAGATCCACGATTATGAACAGAAAATATTTGAATCTCAGTTTTCATGTGGATACAGAAGTGGCAATTATTCAAAAGTTTAATATCAATACTCATACGCCTTGGGTCCCTCATTTATTGTTTAATTTCAAGCTCAATCACCAGAGAGCAAGGGCTGAACAGAAATAAACCTTGTATCTAATTTGAAGTTCAGAAATAGGGCTATATGTCGCAAAACACAAATTGTGTTGTGTAGTGGAGTGAGGGAAGCATGCACATTCCCCGCTATATTTCTCCAGACCTTGGTAAAGCCACCGATAATATTTAAAACAATAATAAGCCTGTCTAACATTGTACTCACATTATACTAGGGACATTTCTTTGGACCAGGATGTTGATCCAACAGGGTATCAGGTGTGAAATGAAAATTCCCACTAATAACTAAATCACCATCCCAGTCTCCTTAACACTATAGTAAAACGCCCCTGGATCACCAGAACGTGCGTCCTGTGCAGTGACATAGACGCTGAAAATGATTACCATGAAAATCATAAGAGAATATAACGGAGACCTTTTGGGTCACTGTGAACTTGTGTAATTAACATGATAGGGTCATAGGACCAAATTGTGACACCCCTGGTTGATGTTTTCTGAGCTGAGACCACCCATAATTGTCTGCCCAAATCTTTTACTAATCACCTACCTGCATACAAAATATTAGTTTCTGCTAAACAAATCCTTGACTAGTTCATTAACCAGCTTTCTCTTCAGTCTTGCATTAAGGCATATTCCAGCTACGCATTTTTATCAACGTTTCAACATTATAGCCACTGATAACAAATAACCCCAGCCCCTTACTTAGCATTTTCTGGGTCTATAAAATGTTTTTCTTATAAGGCTACCATAACTCAGGTCCTCCAATCCGAGCCCTATACCCTCCTATCCATCACCCAAACACCTCACAAGACAGGCAGAAGACTCCAACAGGAGTCCTATGTATGCCTTTAAGGCAATGTATTTAATCAACAAAAGGAAGAACCTATATAGTATCTACTCACACGAACATATGTGTAGCCTTTAGAAAAATACCGGTCACCTTAACAACACAAACTCTAAAACAAACATAGACTATAGAACATGATGCAATTGTTATGTAACATCATATATTATTCTTATTTTTCTCAAAGCACAATAATCACAACATAAGTTTTTTTTTACTTAAGGTGACCTGTGTTTTTCTAAAGGGTACACATATGTTTGTGTGAGTAGATATTCACCCTGATTCATGGAATTATTTGCGTCAAAAACGCAGATTTGCGCGCCTTTCTGCCCGAAAATCCCTGTTTGAAGTATGGGTATTTTCAGGCAGAAAGGCACTCAAATCTGCGTTTTTCACGCAAATAATTCCATGAATCAGGCTAATTATATTGGTCCTTCCATTTTTTGATTAAATACATTGCATTCCCACGGAGTAGGAGGGATTGACACCAGAATGTAGGGTATCCCTTTGTAGATATGTATTGTCTTTAAGGCAAGCAAGCTACTGTACCCCTGCCCTATAATTCTCCGACTTTACTCTCCTCCAATAATCACTAGAATGGTCTCTTGGCGTATAAGGTTGATATTTGACTCTTTTTCAGTCCTTGATACCAGGAGGAGTAATCTGCGGTCCTTGGTGTAGTACTGCTTGAGATCGTTTTTCCAGGTACTATGTATACAGAGATTAGAAAGGGATCCTTGACTCCACATATTTGGTAGCTGTCATAGAACAATCAAGGGCTATGGGCTAATTGCAGGGTAGCACCTAACACAGTAGCTATGAGAATTCTTTTAAGTCTCTACATGAGGTAACTTTGAAGCCTCAAACATAGCTTAACTTAACTACTTTCTTGATGGTGGCAAGGCTGAGCACTCGTGCCAAACTGAAGGGGGAATGGGTACTGCTGTGTTGTACAACTAACACTTATTTAGATGATAACAGGCACCACACAGGTAATTACACAGACAGTCACATTTATTATACTGTGACAGTAAGCAAAACAGTATCCAATTTAATGTAAGTAAATATAGGTCCATACACATATATAAATCATAGTGTGGCAGCCCACTATGTGTTGCTCACTACTTTAGGATGTCACACAGACACACACAATATTCTGTAATTGTTAAAGTAGGGAAAGCTTATCAAAGCATAACTACATAAACCTGACTCTTATACGGGAGCTCACAACACAGTGTAGCTACCTTCAAAAGACCAATTAATATCTAGTAAATGTCCCACAGAGTCATTTGTTGTCCCAAAGGGTTCTTTAGAATCCCAGCTGAGCAGCACTAGGCGAGGCCACCCTGGCAGGGAGCTCAGAACGGACAGCATCAACTGTAGAGCCACAAAAGTATTCAGAATATGACTTACGTGACTTAAGTCAAAATGCAGGTTCGGGTGGAAGTATCTACCACCCTAGGGTCCAAAACGACTTAGCTTAGAAACACTGTCCTGGCTACAACAGATCTGGGTCAGCCCAGATAGCGCTGTGTTAAGCAGGGCTGTGCACCCCATGCTAATGTAATGGGGCTAGGTATGGTACAAGAGATATAAGAAGTCTCAGACCCTGGAACACCACACAAAGGTAGTACAACCCCCTGTCAATCAAGAATCACTGGTGAAGGCATGTATCTCTATTATTGGGGTTGTGCTTTATCGCTGGGTTTGAGGGTGTTCAACGGCATTTATCTTTTGGTTCCTCTGGAGAAATCGGATTATCGGGTAAGCACCCTCGATCAGTCCCATGATGTAGCAGAGACCCTCGCAGGTGGCCGGAAAGATACACTTCTTGGATTACCCCAGGACAGGGTCAACAGGCCCTCCCCAGCTCAGAAGATGGAGTTCGGGTACTTGGCAGGGCCCTCTTCTTATGAAGGCCAGCACAGCAGGGCACCAGCTTTGAAGCAGATCACTGATGATGCACACACAGAGTCTAACACCCAGGCTGGGTAGAAGAACATGCAGCGGAGCAAAACTGGGTCGGAGTGTTGCATGTGAATTGCAAAGGTGCAAGCTCCTTTGGGCCGGGAATGGGATGCAGGTTGAGCAGGACAGCTGACTGGCGATGGCCACCAGTCAAAAAGAGTCAGGCGTCTTGTAAATCTCTCCTCTGTTGAGTAGAAGTTCGAGGTCCAACACATGGGGGCATTTGTTGACCGACCCAGTGCTGGTTCTTGCAGCAGTCCTTTGGCATCCCTTGACCATCTCCTTCTTTGGATGTCTTCCAGTTCCAGCAGTTCACTTGTTTCTCTGCGCCCAGGTCCCCTCAACCTATCTTAAAATCAGGATCAGGATTAGCCCAGCCCTCCAATAAAGAACTTTGCAACTTTCAAACTTGGAGGTGGACAGCGATCCTCTGAGAATCTGACCCGCAGCAGCCACCCACCCGAGGAATGTTGATCAGCAGACAGACCCCATCCCCACTTCCTGTGAGCTGACACACACTAGTGATCCATCTGGAGGTTTCCAGGGGGTAAGTCAGCGAACATTCATGAGGTTGGGGGACTCTTCCCCCTCAAGGAAAGGCGGAAGGATGGCCAACAAAGGCCATGCCATCTTGAACGTAACTTAAAACATGAGGAATAGCCATTTTGAGTAAATGATCCGCCTCAATGCATTAACTTAGTTAAAGAGGCAGGCGGCATGCAATATTTTACCTGAAAAATAGGCAAAAAGGTATCAACTGCCACAATCCTGTCCAGCGAATGCATGGAAAGTAACACAAGTGTTACTTATGACAACATATAGGAAACACAATGTCCCCTCAGTCAGCCCTATACATAAGGGGTGTATCAGACACTTTTACTCCACAAAAATAGGCAAATACTCCCCAAAAATTAAAATAGGGAGTACAAATCCTCTGACCAGAAAATAGGAAACCAAAACATAGGAGGCTGTCCCCTGTTTTCATCCACACAGCTCCACGAATATGCTTGGACCATTAGTGCCTCAGGAATAACGACCTTCTAGTCTTACTGCCTGATCTGAAGAGGTACAAATGTATCATTTTAATGTGCATGAATAACTTGCTGTAAAGAAATATTTATCACAAAACTTTACGATTTTACAGTTAAAACTTATTTATACTCGCTTACAAAATACTCTTGCTCTGACTGGGACTTACTTTTTTACTCCCAACTTTAAAAAATAGGGAGTACAATACTCTCACTCCAAAATCTTATCTAGAGCACTGCCCTCCGCACTCCAAGGAAGATGGCTTGTGCTGCACAGGAAAAAATACATGTCGTAAAAAGGCGATAATAATAATTTAGCATTTATATAGTGCTACGAACCCTCAGGCATCTGAGGGCTGCTCATTTATCGACCTGGAAGGATGAAAGGCTGAGTTTAGCTCTGCCGGGATTCGAACCTGCGTCAGCAGGCTCTGCACAGATGTCAAAGCACACGCTCTACTCACTGTGCTATCGTACTGGCGTTGACCTTCCCTTAACTGGTAGGCACATGGGCTACAGAGAGCACCCATAGCAACATACATAAGATGCACATTCGCTCCCTTTGTAACACACTTATTGAGGAGGTGAATAGATCTTCCATAGGGAAAACACAGATGCCAGGGCAAAGGGCGAGGTCTCCCAGCACTGGCAACCAACAATGTTGAACCAGTGTTCCCTGAACAAAAATGCAGAGGTCAAGAAACTTAACTCCCCTTCAAAGTCCGTGAAACATCTGAAAAGTTAAGCAGTAGATTGGGCGACACCACGGAAGTAATGGGAAGACTTGCAAAAGAAAAATCTCCCTAATTGCTTTATAAAAGGGACAACTGTGTAATTATTCAGCCAACATATTATACAGTAAAAGACAGCATGTAGTGAGAAAACACGAGGTCTCCAACTCTAGACACAGTTATGGCCCTAAACAGGCGTGTACAGCAAAGGTGGTTAGGGCCAGTGGCAATGCTTTCCTATAGCACTTCCGATTTCTGGATCCGGCCCTTTGAATAGTCTGAATGCATCGTATTTGGACAGAGTCCAGCCTTTATGGTTCAAGGAGCTCACATTGTGTGAAATAAGCCAAAGGTGGCCATTGTGGTGCTGAATATGCACGTGGGTGTTATTTCTGGTACCAACTTTTGGAATGTTCTAGTCATCGCCCATTCCAGAAGGATTGGGATCCCTGTGGTTGCTTTTTTGTGATGGCCCTTGCTGGTGTGGGTCTGCTTATGCTGTCCTTATGCATATCCGGGGAGAGATGAGATATTGTCATAGGAACACCCCATGAAGGTTGTCGCATAGAGACGGAACACTACTTTCTTAGTGCAGGCATTCCCTTCCCCAGTCAACGTTGGTGGTTTTCCATACACCTGTGATGAGCAGTGCAGTTGGACAGCATTAGTATTCGTTCTTTGTATGGAATGTTGGCGCAATAGCCCTCTTTGCTTGATATGCAGATGGCACTATGACTCTCACTGAAAATGGAGTCAGTGCCACTGCAGACGGTTCCATGTGATAATATTGCCGCAAAAATATCGCCATACAAAAATGTCGCCATATTTTTGCGGCGATATTACCCCATGGAACCTGCGGGGGACACCCTGCAACCCCCATACATTTTAAAAGGGACCTGCAACCCACCCATCCATTTACCCCATAAATTATCCCCACAAAAAATATCGCCTATGGCCGTCGACCATATGTACGGCGATATTTTTGGTGCCGATAATATTACCTGATACCCTGCAGACAGCCAATTCTGGGCCTCATGGTTGAATTAGAGGTCCTCCCAGGGGTAGTTTACCAGGGTACCCCTGGTTGTTGGAGCACAGTAAAGGAGGATCTGTTACCCAGACGCTGAAGGTTTATCTACTCTTTGTAGCTTCAGGAGGGGGGGGGCAGGATGCTAGAAGGTGGGTGCAACCGGCATAGGCTTCATCTGGTGCTGAGATGAAGGCACCGCAGTGCAACCAGGTATTCCATGAACTCTCACCCCCGAGGGTGCAAAGATTGCTTTGGTGCTGTGGCACATTAATGAGCCGGCCCAGCCATGGATTCACCTAATGCTGAGCTAGGGTTTGGCTTTATCACTGTTGACCAAATGCCCTGTTCCCTAACATGGACTCCTGGGTTTTATCTCTTGAAGCTTCGGCTCCCAGAGACTTATCAGTGATGGGTGCAAGTTGCTGATAATCACTCTTGCCTTTTTTGCCGCATGCTTTCCTTCCATTGGATGGCCACCTCTTCGGCCAGTAAGGCTGACACAAGCTTCAGTGATCAATGCAGCCTTTCTCCCACCTGTACCTGTTGGGAAGAAGGTGAGTACCACAACAGCCACACCCTGGAATATCAATGTTCTTAGGACCTAAGGCAGGGGTCTGCAACCTTTGGCTCTCCAGATGTTTTGGACTATATCTGCCATGATCCTTCACCATTGACTATGCTGGCAAGGGATGGAAGTTTTAGTACAAAACATCTGAAGAGCCAAAGGTTGCGGACACCTGTCCTAGGAGATCCCAGAGCCTCAGTACCTACATTGTTTGGGGTTGGGAAGATGGACGCAGCCCCAATTATATTAATGCATACATTCCTCTTTCGAGGGCCCAACCGCTCAGGGACAACTACACCTTTGTGGAAAACGGCACAGTTTTTTTGTGGTAAACAGAAATGCGTTTTGAGACAGATAACTCCGCGTATGATTCTGGCTGGGTTACTGCACAAGGATGACCCCCTCAGTATTCACTAATGAGATATATGGCCTAAACACTGATTTGGTGGTGTGGCCACATTCATTCTCGTAGGGTGGCAGCAGGGTTTCAGCCTTTATTCTGTGCCTCCGGGTGTACGTTGCGCTTTAGAAATGCACTTAACATAACACATGCTTGAAACCCCAGTGTGAACTGCTTTGCAAAAAAAAAAATGATAGTATTAAGAGAGCAGCCTTTCTGTTTTGGATGGCATTATATCAGTATCAGATCCAATGGAAAGCCAGGGCGGATCCATGGGCTGGGCGAGAACAGCATACTTCCTCCACATGGAACTTTATTGCTCATTGTAGGGCAGGACACTGATACCCCCATGACTTACTGAGCGCCTTGTCCTGTGATTATGTGTTTTTCTCCCTACGTCTCCATGTCAGCGCCCTGATGCTTGCAAGCTGCTGGAACTATTTAAATAAATAAATAAATCTGTTCCATAGAAACTACTCACTTTTGGAAAAGTTTACTTTGGGTAAGCTTGTCCGATGAAGTAGAGGCCTTCAGGAGCACATATCCCAATCACGACCACGTCGCATGGCTTTGGATCAGAGCATGCAAGTGATTGGTTGGGAAAGAGAAATCTAAATGAACGACAAGAACGTTGCACGCTCCTCCCACTGGTTTTTAGAGGTGTTAGTTGTTTATAATGGCATCTCTCGTTTTTGATGTCATTCCCTTTCGACTGACTATCCTCGCTGGTGGTAGGTGGCTGCTGCAGTGATAGTGCACTGGCCTCTCACACAGTTGGTGTGGTGTGGTGTGCTGGTTCCTATAAATTATCAGGCACTGCAAAGGATGTCATTTGCTACAGTATGAACCGTGGAATATGGAGCCGGAGACAATACAAAATGTATGGCTTATAGGTCGTGCTAAGGTGCCACCTAATGGCTTCTGTAACACAATTATGGGGTCAC
Source organism: Ambystoma mexicanum (assembly GCF_040938575.1). Classification (NCBI taxonomy): domain Eukaryota; kingdom Metazoa; phylum Chordata; class Amphibia; order Caudata; family Ambystomatidae; genus Ambystoma; species Ambystoma mexicanum. Next base: position 904,048,577 of record NC_090934.1, read on the forward strand.
ACAGAGGGACGCAAATGGATTCTGTCACACAATGATGCAGCCAAATAAATACAATATTACATATGCCACATTCTGGTGCAGTCACTCAAATCGATGCAAATGGTTTATGTTGCACTTATTAAGTTACACACTTTACGTTTCAGAGCAATCTAGGTACAGGTGCATTAATAACCTAAAATGGTAACAGGCATACATAATTTTCATGTCGACTCATTCTACCCCCACCTGGGGTGCAAAGCAATTCAAGTCCATTGCTTATATTTAAGCAACCCATACCCAGTAACCATTAAACAGACCCCCCCCCAAACATGTCCCAACTTATGGGTGAAGAAAGTATTCTGTTCTTGCTTTAAGAATTCAACTGGTTGAACTGCATTCTCGGCTCAATGTTTGTAGCTATCAAATAATAGCTATTGCTCGGAGTAATCTAGGCTTGAAAAACATCTGCTCGTTATCATCCATGAATTCATGTAAGGGTAGTAGCCAAGTGTTCAAATATTTCGAGTATGAGCCAAGGGCTATTGCTGTCACCTTTTCCATAGCTATCACTCCCCATAGTCAAATCCACCACATGGCTACTATAGGGCCTTCCTTGGTTTTCCATGCTTGTGCAACCGTAATCCTGGCCGCACTCAACATATGAGTGATAAGTGTAGCTGTGGGCCCTGAGTTTGCATAACATCCCTCGACTGCCTCCCCCAAGAGTACTACTAATGGGTCAAATGGAAGCTGCATCCCAGTTATTTCTTTAATATGACTTAAAATCTCCTTCCGGTAGGTTTCGGCTAGCGGACAAGACCACCACATGTGAATGAGGTCCCCTGGAAGGCCGCAGTTTCTCCAGCAGGTTACAGGGTAGTCTGGGTTGATAGAGTGTATACGACTGGCGTAACATACCAGCGGAGGCATAGTTTATATGCTGATTCCTTAATTGAGGTGCATCTAAAACTCTTGCCGGTTCTATGCCAAATGCGGCTCCAGGTGTCCCCAGAAATTGGTCTCCCTATATTAGCAAGGCATACAATATGCAGTTTCAGGCTTTTGAAGAACAATGATGTACTTACACACTATAAAATGCGCCCCTGTCTCAAATTAATTTCTAAATCGATTCTGGTCAATACGGCCCACAGCCAAGGAAAAGCTCAGGCAGTGTTGTGCCAAGGCCACTGCAGCCACACGCAGATATATATATATATATATATATATATATATCAAAATCAAGAATCAAGAAGTCAGATTGATCCTGCAATGTTTGGTGAGGTTTCGACAAGGGAGTGCCAAGTAATAGTGGGGTCCCAAAATGTGTGGTTTTCCCATAGATGCAATGGAAAAAAAAATTGACAACGCCTACAGCCCAAATCGCCGGACGGATTTTCACCATATTTGTGGCAGTAGTGGTGGCCCCATCTCAAAAGCATGCTTTTGTATATTTGGTGTAAATCCGTCCAGTGTTTCATTTTTAAACGACCAAAAAGTAGGTAAAAAACAATTCGTTATATCTAGGTTCGGTCTGCTGACTCATTTCCCTTTTTGGTCCATGGACGGGCTTCCGCTTGGACAAGAGGCCGGTGTGAGGCTTGCGGACATCAGATGCACCTGCTGATTGTCTGGTGATAAGCATGAGGTGCGTCCTATTTTTGAGAAACACCCTCCATGTTGGATTCGCGGATAGAGCCCGGTGTCTGTGAACATCATGCTAAAAAAATGTTAAAAAACACAACATTGCATTTGTCAAAGTAATGAAACTATGTCTGGTGAGTTGAGGGGGTGCTGATGATGGGATATGGCCTTAAAAAGCCAAAAAACGGGTGTGTTTCTTCTCAGATGTTTGTGAACAGTCAGGGGCAATCCTGTGAAGTTCGCGAACAGCTGAGATGTTCGGGGGCATCTATGCTTATTTGTGCATTACAGTTTTTGGATGGCTTATAACTTTGGTAACACTCAATGAAACTGCATGTAATTTTGGAATTTTCTAGACCTGATACTGAATGGTTTTGCAAAGTGTGGTGCTGTTTTGTCAAGAGGAAACAAAATTAGAGGGGGGTCCCAAAGTATTGCAAAGGCTTATAAATATGGTGTCATTTGACGAATCTGCACAAAAGTGTGCAAAAAGATTTTAGATCTAGATATAAATGCGTTTGCAAAGGTCGGTGGGATTTTGTCTAGAGGGGGCAAAATTAGAGAGGCGGGTCTCAACATTTTTAGACAGCTTATAACTTTGTTGCCGTTTGACAAATGTGGACACAAGTTTTCAGAAAGATTATAGACCCAATCTTAAATGTTTGTGCAAAGTCTGAATGGATTTTGTCCAGTTATATGTCTGTTGTATGTACGTACATTTTGACACTTTTGAAAAAATAAAACATGGGTGGATTTCCAGCAAACTCATGTAAGAAGCATTGGCAAGGACCTGACAGCATGGTTTTGCAAATGTGTCCATGTTTTATTTTTTATCAAGTGTCATAATGTATGTACAGAAAATAGTGAAATAATTTTGGTGATTGAGGTGTAGCCTGTAGCCTGTGGCCATGGCAGTGGCCAGATTGTTTGGGTCATGAATTGATTTGAAGACTGGCCATGTTGGCAAGTCATGAGCACTGGACATTGGTTCTATTGTTAGGGTATAGTGGACACTGAACTAGCATGCAGGGGAGGAGTAGTGAATAACAGGGGTGGTTTGGTTTGGCAGGGGCATGTTGGAGCCTTATGCCGTAGGCAATTGAACTATGATTTCCATCCCCAGCATGCACTGCTGATACCAGACATACAGTTTGTGTTGCACAAAATATGTTTCGTAAATGAGCTGTATAGTTCTTTAATATATGTGAAAATGGGAATTATTATTTAACTTATATACAGTGATTTAACATCATGAAACATTTCACTTATAAAAATCTATTAAATTGACAGAAACAACTTTGTTAAAGGGATGTTATCGTTAGAATGCATCCCACCCTCTGGACTCCTCTGCTCCAGTAGTACCCAGTGGTGTCCCACCTTGGCATACATTGGTATTTCCCTCTTGGGTTCTCATGACCACTTACCCATCCATACTGCCCCTTTTATGTATGTACTTCTCTCACTGCATAATGCATATGTGCAGGTATAGGAGCATTATGTACAATTTCTTAGATAAGTAAGGGAACTGTAGATGGAAACGATTTGTAAATCATTGTTACATGGCAGTTGGTGTGTGGACGCTTAATATGGTTATAGGGTTCTCTCTTTGCCTTCTGCAGGCTGCCATGGAAAGGGAAGAGGGGCTCTCTACAGAGCCCCGCCTTCACTTTCCATTTTGGCCATCTTGGAAAATAATTGTCCTTCCGACAGCGGGACGCTGCGCGCATTCCGGTGTAGGAAGGAAAATCCTTTTTTTTTCTTTTACACCCCGGGTTAGCCCGTTACAGGGGCAGAGACAGGGGATAATGGTCTGGAGTCCTCGTTATCCGCCCTTGGTTTGCTTGTACCAATAACTTGTGCTGCCGGCAGTTATCCTGTTGCAGTTCCTGGGCAGTTCCTGGGCATGGGGGAATTGAATGCCACATTCCCATTAGCATACCACAAAATGCTAATGGGAATGTTGGAAAATCTTATTGAGTCTATGTACTTTACTGAGAAATGTAAAGTAGATGGAGTCTATACTATCATTATTTTTAGTTTAATTTTTTAACTGTGAAAGGTGGTTCCTAAAGGAACCTTTTTTTTGTTTTTTGTTTTTTGCAGGCAAGGTTAGAAAGTAAGGTGGGTAGGCAAATTAGGGAAGAAGCACCAAGTACTTATATGGAGGGGCAGGTAGACAGGGGAAGATGTTACGCGTGTGTTACATCTAAGGTAGGGGGCAGTGTTTCTCATGCTCCTTGATTACAGCTTCAAAAGCACTTTGAAATTGCTCCCTTTGCAGAGTGGTGCATTGCAGTATATACAGAGGACTGTTGTCTTCGGAAGATATTCATCAACAGCCTCTTGTATTGCTTGTGAGGTAGCTGGTGGGATGTTGTGTCCCACAGAAGTAGGTTGTGTAGTAACTGTATTGGTTTAGGAATATGAGATGTTCCACTCATTCACATTCAAGGACACCCAGCCTACTACTTGCTAAGAAAGGAACACCCTTTCTGAGAGTATTGCTGTGGTTGAATTTGGTGTGGCGGCACATGGAGGTGGTCCCGTAGGAGTACTGTCCAGGTAGTCCGCGACTGAGAACAACATTGCACTCAGTGCATTTCACTTTGGCAAATTTAGCCTTTGGTACATTCCCAACAGTGGTAAAGAACTGCCACAGCCATGATTCTCTGTGGGAGCTAGGGGTAGGCACTTCCTCTGCCTCATCTTCTTGGTTCTTTTAATTGTCTTTGGAAGCACTGCACTTTTTTTGTTGTGTAAGTCCTCCAGCTGGTGATGGTAGTGGCTCTTGAGGAGGAGGGATGGCAATAAACAATGCCATTTGTAAAATAAATAGCAGTTTTGCTAATATTCTTCCAAGTATGTGCTCTGTACCAGATTGTTAATGGATAATGTGTAAGAATAAGTGCAGGAGCTGCGCAAGGGTAGATATTGAGCTTGAAAGTTGCTAGATCAGTAGAAAGCGCAGTCCCGAACTGTCCGAAAAGCACAGACCTGATCGCGAAGTGCAGACACGTTCACGAACACGTCAGCATGCTGCGCACGTGCCCGAGGTCAGGTGAGACTGTCCAGAAAGTCTGCAATGACGTCAGATGTTCGCAGATGTCTACGGACGCAAAAACAGTGGAAAAAGTTACAGTTTTAAGGTGAAACTTTCTAAATTGGAAAAAAATGTTGCTATATTGGGGTAAGTATGATATTAGTAAGTTGTAAGAAATTAGCATGCTTTGGTAAAAACCCATGAAATTCACTGAAAAAACTGTGTTAAAGGGACTTTATGGTTAAGTTGCACTAATAAAAACCTATGAAATACAATGAAAAAACTTTAACGGGACGTTATAGTTACAAGTACAACCGGAAAAACCTCAGACATTCGCCAGTCAGGATAAGCTAAGCAACCATAAATTGCACAACCACCTTGCACTGCTTAGACTAACACCCAGGATATCAAGTTTGTCTTGTCCATACACAAACCATCAGTTTAATTTTCAGTTTCAGATGAATTTATCAAATACTGCTTAGTTTGTGTGGTGGATATATATATGCTTTCAGATATTCTGCTTGCTTATATTACTCGGAAGATGCACCGTTCCTTTGCAAGGCCTAACACAGCTGCTGTCGACCAATCCGAGTGGGTCATTCCGTTGGAAGCTACACGATATGGCAGACAAGGGATGTTTCAAATGGGGTAGTGGGTGGGGGTATGGCAGTGTGGTTGTACTTTTGCATTTGTCCAGAGCAGTAACCCTTCTGTTTTCTCACTCTGTTCCTCCCCATAGTAAAGCATTGGTCAGTAAAAGCTTGGATATCTGTGAAGCCCATCCCAAATTCAGCAAAGAAGAAAGGTATAGAACACCAGAAGTTATTTCTCTCCCGCTCTACTTCACCGCTGAGGCCTTAAAGATGTGGTACTTGCCTTGTCCGATTCATATGGGGGAGGCTAAAAGAGGGGAGAGAAGGGACAGCAGTGCCCTCATCCAAGTGATAAACACATGGGCCCAAGATAGAGCCAATACAAAAATCCATTAGGATTTGACTATGAGCCTTGAAGTAATTAATTCAAATCGACTGTTGGTTTTTGTGTTTATTGGATTCTATTCTAAGATCCTGCTCAACTGGCCACTTGCTGGCACATAAGGAACACAAAGGACTGAGAACTCTGGGGGTTCATTGTGCTCACTTAACATTGTCTGGCCACTGGCCAATCTCATAGGGTGTTGGATGAACCCTGAGCTACGCTTGTTTGAGGAATTAAAAGGGGCAGAGCCAGCCGCAACATTTTTGGGAGGTGAGGGGGCCTGGACGGCAGTTTTGAAAGCTGCTTGTGAGTGGGGCCATTATCCCATTTCACTGTCACTCCCCCCATTCCTCAAAGCCCAGGAGGCTGAATAGCTATTTCACCTTCCTTTGGCCCATTAGAAGCACCTTTCACTCCAATTCAGAGGCTATTTAGTTTCACAAAGATGCTAATAAGTGCAGGCATTGGCTATCTAAAAACTAAACCCCGCAATTAAGCCTTTGGCCTCACACTAGGGGATCTCTTGATATTTGCTGGGCAGGTATGTGTCCTCTGCCACAGACTTTTGCTTCTGTGGTCACGTTAATGATTGTTTATATGTTTGTAAATACACCACTGTCTGAGGTGAAATTTGACAGGCTCTTGTCTTTGCACCCTTTGCTATCAGAGCCATGGGCTGGGCATGACAGCTGAGTGAGGCCTTCAACCTCAAAATGGGAGGTCTTAAGCCTTCCCAGTCCAGGAGCTGGTGTCACTCATGGGAATTAGGGTGCTGACCTTTCATTAAAGCTTGTTCCTTATTGACCTAGGTTAGCCTTCCATTGAATGCATGTGTTCCTTCATCAAGTCTTTGGATAATGAACAATGGCTGGAGAACTCTAGGGGCCAATATGTATATATATATATATATATATATATATATATATACATAGGCAGATTTATGTGTTCAGCTTGAAAAGCCCTACTCTGTCTACCATAGACAATATCTAGGTGAATCCATTGGTTGGGTTCTGCGGGTTTTGGAGGAAGTGACTGTTGGAAGACTTGATACAATCCCAATAGAATCCGAGGATCACATCATGTATGGCCGCTTATTGAAATCCTCTCTGGGATAAGTCAAGCAGGTGGTTTCTCAACGTCAGACCGCCTGCTGTTATTTGCATGGAAAGGAAGGCCACATCTTTAAGGACCAGCTCCTCTAGGTGCACATGGATGACTTGTAGCTGAGGCCACTGTCCCTATCTTCCCTTCTTCTCTGTGTAGACTCTTTCTCTTCCTTTCTCCCTCTCATTCATTCACAAACTCAAAAACGCACTCATTCAATTTTATGCATATATTTCTTTGCACTATTCTTTCTCTTGTGTGTTTTCACTCCTCATTATATCAAGCTTTGCCATTTTGCTTGTTTTGATTTTGTTTACTGTTTCCTGGGTTTCTCTTCCACCTTCTTTGCTGTTACCTCCCTCACCAGCACCTTAATCGATATTTCTGAAATGTTATATTTGCTCTCGTTTTTCCTCTTTCGTAAATGTCTCTCTTTCATTTGTGTCTCTCCTGTTTCATTTTCTTCACTCGTTTCCTTTCCTTTTTTATCCTTTGTTCCTTCTTTAATCTTTGTTCCTTCTTTAATCTTTGTTCCTTCTTTATCCTTTGTTTCTTCTTTATCATTCGCTCCTTCCGCTTGCTTCATCCTTGCCATCGCCCCTTCCTTCTGCTTGCTCCTTCCTTCCCCTCACTCTTTACCTCTTTATTTCCCCCTCGTTGCATCCGTCCCATTGATTCTTCGTTCCTTCCGTTCACTGCTTCCTTCCTTTCCCTTGCTCCTTTCATCCTCCCTTGTTCGTCCTCTGACCCTTTCATCCATCTTTCCTTGATGGTTTGTCATTTCTTTGTCTTTTTGTTCTCTAGACTTTATCTCTTTTGCTTTTTTACTCCATATTGTACTACTCTCTATTGCCCCTTGACCTCTCCCTGTTATACGCTCTGTTGATCTATCTTCCTCCATGCTTTCTTTATTCTCTCTCTACACCTAGTTCTTTTACCCACTCATGTTTCTCTTGCTTCTTTTACTGCCTCTCTCCTCTGCCTCTGGTTTGGTGTAGCTTCATCGTGCAATCGCTGCTTAAGCCTTAGTAGGGGATGCTCCTTGCCCTGGTGGTGGGTTTTCAGTTTCCTAGGTGGGATTTTGCTTTTGCATAATCTGAATTTTCCTCCTGCAGCCTGCACTTTTGACGGTGATTGTCTGTTCATGTTGATCCTCAACTATCACATAGATCCTGTGATGTCTTCGTTTTATTTTCTTGTGGTTTTTAATTGGACACAATATGACCCAACATAAGTTATTTTTTGAGACTTTTGTTGGGGAATCAACCTATTTCAACCTATGTCCACATACTTTGGTGCCTCTGGAAGTCTCATGCAGGCACAGGAGGCTCATACACCACAATGTCCTCATTACTGCACTTGATGCCCAGCCCTAAAACATACTCCCCAGCCTGTGAATATGATGCACAATACCTGCATTTTACACTCATCCCTTGCACGTCATGCGGACGCCATCACATTATGTTGACCATGGTCCATGATGTTGGAAAACTACACATGAATGTCACACCTGACCATGATGCCGACCATGCACATCATGTCTGTTGCTCTCACACAGTGACCGGCCCAGGCAGGTAATGATGGATCCATCTGCATCATCCTCTGCCAATTGACTCTGAAGGATTGAGATCCTTAATCCCCAGGAGTCAACACAGTAGACTCAATGCTGGCAGTGCACAATACAGGAGGATGCTACACAATCAAGTACATTGCTAAACTATTCTAATGGTTTTCCTACATAACAAACACAAGCCAAAGAATGTAAGTATATTAAAAATAGATCATCTTTATGAACAGTGTTGCCTAAAGTAAGCTGGGTTGAAGTCTTTTGATCTCTCCAGTACAGTTTAATACTTTTGGGAAAGGTTAGCATTGCTTTAAAGCAAAAGTATTCTTAAGACACAACCTGTCTTTGAATACCTCAAAACAAACTTGCACAGATGAAGCTTCTTCCCGGGCCACAAGCAATCCAAGTGGTGTGGATTCCCAGGGCTCATCCTGTATCTTCGTTTGGTGTTCCACTACTATTGATATTTGGAATTCCCACTTAAGGGTTTTGAAATTGAACCCAGTGATATGAGGCCATTCAAGACGTTATCTTGTCAAAGGATTCTTGAAGAGGAAGTGTTCTTCCACTGCCCTCATTAGAATTCAAGATAATTTCAGAGTCCAAACACTAGGAACGAAAATTCCCGACCTCCTTCGTGCGCTCCTGATTTTAGGTCTGAAGGAGACAATGCGGTGGCAGGTCGTGGACAGAAATGAATCGTCTCTTGAATTGTTCTGATGGAAGCCGGACCAAGGCGTTAATGATCCTTGTTTCATGTCAGAGGGCCTTAACGTTAATTGTGCCTTCAACTTCCAGCCAGTGCACTTGATTTAGAGAAGGTGTTATGTGCTCCTTGAGTAAGCAAATACTCGGGCATGCTCAATTATGCATTTTTGGCCTGCAGCAGTATCGATGGAAGTGGAACAGAATTAGTGACGTGGCTGCCTAAAGTCCATTTGACAAGGTCAGCCAGGGAAGCCATGGCTTTGTGGTGAGAACATCCAGCCTCTACACTGCTGTTGAAGTTGTAGGGCTCAGCACAAGCTCAGGGCTAATTATCTAGAAGACAGGTGTTTCAGCCTTGCCTTCAATGCAATCTATGTCTTATTGTGGTTAATTCTTAAGCCACTTTGTTGTAGCCATTTATTCACTGTCCAAATCAAGCATTGGAAAGATGCCACTGTATTTGCAGGATCTGGGCAGAACTTGAAACCCAGTTGAATCCCATTGGCATAATTGAACCCTTCAATATCTAAAATTCTAACAAGTAAATAAGTGGAGTTAGATTAATATTAAAAATATATGATGACAAATACAAGCCCTGGGGACCTCCAAGGTCCAGTGGCCAGTTATGAAATTGTTAAAGAGCACTTGACGCTCCCAAAGGAAGAATGTAATCCATTTCAGGACAGTAGCTTTGAAACCAGTATCATGCAGCACGCAGGATGCAGAGTAGGATGACGTGGCTCACGATGTCAAGATGGCCCACAGGTCTAAAACTGCAAAGGCCTGACACCATTTGACCGTCCTGCATCCCAAAACATCTGGGATGGATGTTCCACTCATTCACATTCAAGGACACCCAGCCAATCGGGTGGCTGAGAACATAGGCAGAAACTGCCAGTGTCTGCCAGCATTCTGACAGCCAATCACACACCGCTCCAGAGTGCTGCCATTTTTTTCACTATGAATCAGCCTCCTGCCTCTTCCCAGCCCCCTGTCATCCCCAATTCCATTGCCTCTTCCCTTCCTTGTGACCCCACCAACTTACCTGCAGGCATGGGGTTTCAGCCTTCAGCTGCCATGCTCACCCGCTGTCCTAGTCTGCCCACCATAGAAATGGAAAAGGGACTTATTCACCTATCTTTTTTTGTATGACCATCCCTGTTTTTCTCATCAGGAGATTGGGCTCACACAATACATGCAGAGCCCTTCTCCCGTCATAAAAAACCCCTTCAACTATCCACATCCGAGGGGCAGTCCAGAGGTGTGAGTAGCAATCTCCGCCATAGTCATGGTCAGGACAGTGCCGATAATGGACGGGATCCCTCGCTGAGTGCCTCACTTTGCTCCTGCCTATCTAGGCTTGGGCTCTCTGGCTCTTACCTGCATTGTACGTCACAAAACGCAGGGGTGATTGATATATTCTCTACCCTATTGAGGGCTGAAGTCATCAATTTATGGACATTGCATTTTTTTCGACTCAATAAGCCGTTGCGTTATTGGCCGTCCACCTCTCCTATAGGTTTAGCAGAAAAAACGTTGTTTAGATATTGATCTAAAATTAGTAAGGCCCAGCGGATGACCTAGATACTTGATTTGTAAGGCGTGTCATTGAAGCGAACATCAAACTGTCAGGAACCATGCCTGGTTAAGTATTTCTAAACGTTTGTCTGCTCTTGGTAGACTCTGAACAGTGAACTTTTCAAGTGCCTGCACATCATGCTGACTTTTGCACTTGATACCAATCTCCTGCTTAAGTCTCCCACCTATGCATTTGATGTCGGAGCACTGGACACGGTGACTGAACCCTGCGCATGAGGCGCAACCAATCATATGTGCTGTCTCTGCACATGACGCCAGAGCTTTACAGATGGTGCTAGACCACTAAACATGATGTCCAAGTTTTTCACAAGATCCCTGAGCAGAATGTCCTACCTCTGAAAGATAATGAACCACTGCACACTGTCTGGCCCCCCTGCATTTGAAGTCTAAACTTGCTCATGAGGCACTACAGTTCAATAGGAATTCTGCATCATGCATGTTATACCCAATCATAGCTCATGATTTCCACCCTGCACATAATGATAGGAAGCTGAACATGATTTTCAGCTGCCCTGTGCATTTGACAATCAGATTGGATGCGACATTGGTATAATGCGCTATTGCTGTACCTCATTTCTGTTTAGAAGAAAATCAGTAACTTGGCAAGACTGGTTATTGAATATGATATGATTGGTTATTTATAACGTGCTTAATACCCAAAGGTTTCTATGCGCGGACCCAGGGATCGAACCTGTGTTGGTCTGTGTCGTTTTGCTTCCAAGGCGAGCACGTTGCCCCTGAGCTATCCTCCCGAGACCATCCTGACCATAGAAGCCAAGTTGACTTGTGTACGGCTTGTGCTATCAGCACGGGTGACAGGAGGCTGAATTGCAGGCCTTAATTTCCTATTTCTGAATCACCTGGCCGAATAGGATCGATCATACCTGGATGGTGTATGCATTCTTTATGAATACATTGACATTAAATTCACTCACCTGCTATCTGACATGCATCTATCAGAACACTATACTTGTAAATACAAAACAAAGCACTATTCATAGTTGCATATGAGCAAAGTGATTGTGTGAAACATGTTTGTAAAGCCACTTCTAATTCAGGAGTGCTGTTATGGTCGGACAGATTGACTTTAGACTCTATCGGAAACTGTGAGAATTTAGCAGAGTCATGTGAGAGACTGACTAGAGAGTGACTTGAGGTGCAATGAAGTGCCTGCATAAAAATAGTGTGATATTAAGTAGTACCCATAATGAAGACGTGAACTAATGGTTAAATGAAGTTCGACGGATGTCAATGTGCCCCAATGGATGGTAGGTTAGAAGAAAAATGCAAAATCTTCTAAGTGTCCTTCTTGGACCTTTTGAGTGGATCACCAGTCCGATCGGGCTGGGATGGGACCTGGATGTAAACCTTAAAGGCCACATTTTGATACTTGGACAGAATTCTGGAGCTTGAACCAGCACAGCGGGTGCCGACTGCAGCCATTGTTTGAGGAGGTGTTTCATTACCCTGGAAAGGCTCAACAGAAGCTTGCAATGAAAATTGATGATAGTAGCGGAAAAGCTCAGGACAGGAAAGGCATCTCTGGAGCCTGAAGCAGGACACGCGGTTGCCAGATTGCCAGATGTGCGGGGTGGTCTATCCCAGTCAGTTCCCTTGCTACGGATATCCTTCAGGTTCAAACTTATTAGTGGATGTCTTGGATAGCAGCTAATAATGGGTCCCCAGCCATGGATGGCCACTTATTCTTTGCCTCTGTTTGTGATCTCCAAGCAGGAGATTCTGCCTGAGAAGGCAACAAAAGTTAATCCTTTGTTTGATTGATACAGTTGCTTAACTTGGTTGGATCAGGTAGGGCTTACAATGAACCTAGTCACTTTAAGGGTGTTGTTTCTACAATGACGATATTGCTGACTTTGACACAACAAATTTACATCACTTGGAGGTTTCTTGGTACTTTGTCAGATGAAGGAGTGGGTGAAAACCCCGCCCACCACCAAGCTAATGATACCAAAATCCAGTGATCACTGTATTCTGGGCAAGGTCCATTGAGTCCACCGTGTTAACCTGCAGCTTTTCCTCCGAGATTGCCTGTGTTGCCAGTCGGGGGAACTCTCTCCTTGTTGGATTAGGCACATTGTGGCAGGCTTTGCTCACAGGCATTCAGGCGTTTTAGCAGAAATACATAATTGCCGAATTCTTCCTTCACACAGGTTGTGGGATTGCTCGCTGCTCCTGGAGGTGGTTAGACAAGTGCCTCTCCCACCCCTGAACCAAAGCCTCAGTTCAGCAGGGCTGCTTAAGCAGGACAGCATTTCTAATGGATGCCTTCTTCCCACATATTCCTTATCTTTGATATCAACCTCCCACAGCAGCATTTCCACTGCCAGGGGCCGCATTGCAGCTCTGCGTCTGCTCTGCCTGACGCCCCTACTACACTGAAGCTGGAATGACAGTAGGGCAAGTGTGTGTGTATATATATATATATATATAGGTACTGCGCCCCATGAACTGTGTTCTTTTTTTCCGTGCTCTCTGCTTACTGTAGGAACACCACACTTTGAGGTGTTCTCGTTTCTCTTTTACTTTCAACATTATTCCGAAACTGACAGTCTTCCGGGTTTAAACCCTGCGTCGTCTGGGGGCTTCAAATGTCCACTTTGCATGTTTCTTTATTGCCTTGGTGAGAGGCACGACATGCAATATTGCGTACTTTGTCAGTCGATGCTCCCCAAGGCGTGTTGGGAATGGGAGGCAAGGCTGCCCACCGTCCTCCACAAGGAGAAGTTTGTCAAGCGGTCTCATTTGTGGTCACCCAGTATTGATCTACACATGAAGAATGGTCCCCGGTCTGCAGGCACAAAAATAAAAAGAAGCATAGCAAGAGGTCTCGGTCTCCCGGCGGTTCTTCAAGTCCCCATTCTTCTTCCTTGTTTAAGAAGGTGAGCCACCACTCTGGGGATGCTTCTGAAGACCAGGCACCACATGCACCTTTATCAATTGAATCCTCTACTCCAGAAGAATGGGAGTCCTTCAGGCTTAAGATGCTTGACATCTTTGCCGAGTCACCAGTGCTGGCGGCTTCGGCCCTGGCACTGACAGCTCCGGCCTCAGTCCCGCCAGTGCCGTCAGTCCATTGCGATAAGAGGAGCCGACAGAGATACAGATATGTTGCATGGCCATAATCCATTGAGCCTTGCCATGCAAGCTTCAGCAAGATGGCATCTTAAGGTTGCACCACTCTGTCTTTGGACGTCTGTTTTCTGCCCTCTATGGCACCTCAAGGGACATCTCTTAGGAGTATGCCTCACTCCTTATGGGTGCTTTCATGTCTCGTTTAAGACATTTATGATGATGAAGGGGACCTCATCTCTTTTGGATGGGCCCCCTTCAACCTATGGAAGTTAGGGACTTCCCAGAGGACTTCTATGCTGAACAAGGAGACTTGGTGGATCTTGCATCTAACATGCAGGAGGCAAGTGGCTTGAGCACCTCACCAGAATTAGACATGCTGCCTGCTCCCACTTCAGGTAAGCCCCAGACAGCATTTCAGCATATGATTGCCAAAGTGGTGGATACCCCTGCATTGTTGGCCGCTTTGCCACTCAAGGTCCATTAAGAGCTCACAGATATTCAGTGGGAAACGCTGCTTCCATTCAACAAAGAGATGGAGGCACACATCCTTGAGCTGTTCTCCAAACTAGCTTCTGACTGTAGACCAGGATGTGGTAAACAAGTACAGGCCATCACTTTCAGACCCTGTCTGCCCATGCATCACAGGAGAGTTTAGTTGTACAGGCGGCCATGGCCAATTTGAAATCTACTTATTGCCAATGTTTTCCCCCAGATAGGTAGACCAAAAGACTGGAGGCATGGGGCAGGAATGTTTTTGGATCTGCAAGCCTGGGCCTACGATTCATCAAGGCCTCCTGTGGCCTAGCCACATTTTCTTTTTGACTTTTATCTGTCACCTCAGAGGTGGCAAAACACCTCACTGAGGGCAACATGAGCAATTCGTTTGTGGCTCTGGTGAGGGATAGAAAGAAGATTCCCCATCAGATACTCCAATCGGGCCTGGACACTGCTGACTGTGTGGCCAGGAGGATGACCACCAGCAAGGTTTTGAGGAGATACTCTTGACTTAGAACATCAGGTTTTGCCCCAGGAGTTTTTACCCCTTCAATTTCTATGCCCACAGGGCAAGGGGGTCAAGCCCCCTCAGGAAATCAGGTGCAGCACTGCCCCATCAGCGATGTAGGTGGGGTTACCCCTGGAGAATGGTTTTCAACCTCCACAGTGCCCTCAACTGCCCGTGTGCGAAACCTCTTTGAATCCAACTTCCACCATCTCTCCCCTGCGCCATGCATGATTTCCCAATTTGACAAAGAATGGATGATTCATTGCCCTTTCAATGCCTGGGCCTTACAGGTCAGTCACCATGGATTATCTATCTTTTGCTAATCGTCCTCCAGACCATTCACCGGACAGCCAGTTCCTGCATTCCGGACCCCCTCCTAATGGAAGTGGTCTGTCAGCTTCTGTTTGAAGGGTGCCGTAGACGAGTGCACTACTTGAAATGAGGCAAGGGCTGGGTTCATTTCGATTTTCTGGTGCCAAAGAAGGATGGGGACCTTCAACCCCATCTTTGGATATGAGGCTTCTGAGCTTGTACTTATACAAGGACAGATTCATGATGGTTACCCTAACTCGGATCCTCCAGGCTTTGGAACTGTAGAGCTTGCCGGTCTCCCTGGATCTCCAGCTTGCACACTTCCTTGTGTCCATCCACAGGAAGTATCCAAGAGTCAATGGGGGTAATTGCCAATAACAGTTCAAGGTAATGCCATTCAGCCTCTCTTCAGCACCATGGGTCTTCACCAAGCTGCTGGAAGTGGTGACAGCGCACCTCAGAAGGAACGGCACCCATGTGTTTTCCTATCTGAATAACTGGCTCATCTGAGCTTTTTCCCCAAACCAGACATCAGTGCACTTGTACAGGATGTGTAGGCTGTTGTACAGCTTGGGCTTCACCCTGAACCTCAAGTCTCGGGTTTTGCCATCCCAATCCCTTTGATTCATCAGGCAGTCTTGGACACTTGCCTGAGCCGGGCCTTCACGCCTGAGGACCAAGTAGTGAACGTCTGAGCCCCAGAGAGAGTTGCACTTAGATACAAAGTAGCCATGTCTCAGGCAAGAGACTGATTGCCTTTTATAGTGGCCCCATAAATAGGTATGGGGCTACTATTACCTGGAATTAATATTATATTCTGAACTCATTAATGGTTTGCAAACAACAATAATACAGAGCGCCAGCCTGAAGCCAAAATCCAAAAAAGAGCTGGACGGATGCATCTGTAATAATGTAGAGGCACCACATGTGTCTCTGCATGGTCCCTGCATGGTCCTTACACACTGCCCCTACATTTCCTTCAGCTGCTTTCCTCACTGCTAGCACTCGAGAGTCTGCCTGTTTCAGGTCACATTTCTTTATTTACTTTGGTTGCCTTTACTGAGGCTACAGCTGTACCATACATCTGCTATATCCACCATGAAAACATAATGTATTTACTTATCTCTATACCCACACACTACTTTCAAATATGTATATCTTACTGATGAGTACCATTTCCCATTCTAACAGTTCTAGGAATCTTTCCATGGAAAATGCAAACTTCAATATGTTTTTATTTACTTTGAGAATATGAATGTGGCTCTCATGCCCCTGCCTCATCACCACCATTGCATGCTTGCTTGGTGAATTGCAGATAGTCTCTGGAACATATCCCAAGGTGCCCCCACATCTTGGTTTGGGGTGAATAATATGATGAGGCATGTTGGGCAGCATTCACATGTTTTAGCTATATGTTCTAGATGGTTTTATATGTCAGTCTGTGATTAATGTGCCTCCAAGATGTCCTTGTCCCAATGTCCTCTCCTGAAAGTTGGTGACGCCAGTGAGGGACTCTGGTGATCTAGAGAGCAACTTGCTGCCATTCTGTTTCATGTTCTCACCTTATGTACCCACATCCTTGCTGCAATCACAGTGCATGGCTAATATCAAATATTAAAAGTGTTTTTATAGGATACATGTGTGCATAGAGTGGGGATTTCACTGGGTTTAAGGGAGCTCCTTTCCTCTTCTTCCACAATGAAGGCGCTCTGCTGATACAGCTCTTGTCCCTGAAGTCCAGTCTCTGAATTTAGTAGGTTAGAAGTATTGGGGGAGACACTGAAATTCACCCAGAACTCCCTGTCAGGTCCTCCCTGTAACAGAAGCCTGTAGGACTGGAGATCATGATTTGCAGGCTGGCTTGGGACTGTGGGGTGGCTTCAGAAGTTCTATGTTTCATTGAGAGGACTCCACACTCTCCTGACCTGGGATGTGGGGAGGGGGGTGGAGACATTGGGCGAGCCCTGTGATAGAGTGAGGTGTCCAAGCCTGCACACTTTCTCACACTGGTTTTCTGTGCTCTTCTTTCTCCTACCTGCCTGATGCTGACTTCACCACCTCCTACTTTACCTGGCCTCCCCTGCTGCCCTATATCCATCCTCCCTTCTAATGTATTCTGGTCTTTGTGTCTTTTCTTCTCTTCTTTTGCCTTTTCCTATACCCCTGTGCCCCTGTTCTTATCCCCTCGCCACCATCCATCCATCCTCATCGTCCAACCTATGTATTTATTTTCTCACCTTCCAATTCCCTGAACCTACTACTTCCGTTACTTTTTAATAACGCTCCCCTTCTGCCACTTCCATGATCCTATCCTTACCTATCACACCTTTTCCTCATCTTCCCCTGGAAGGACTGCGAGTGCTGATACATTTGGGTAAGCTCCCATTTTGGCTTTTACCTGTTGTGAGAAGTTGTACATCCCCCCTGTGGGAGCCTTTCATGTGATTATGTGATATTGTTTGTGAATGTCATGTTTACTTCTGCTGACAGGTGTTAGTTGTACGTCAAAGGAACCCCTCATACGGCAAAATTATCCCAGTCAGACATAAGTGAACTTGTAAGGCTCTTCCCTTGGGTGTTGCAAATATATTTATAGGGACCAAGGAGTCCCCTCGTTAAAGCCAGTTCGACTTCAACAACTCTTAGTGCGTTGCTCATCACCTACACTGGGGGAATATAGCTGTACAATTGTACCAAGGTGGTATGCTAAATGCTATGCCCCCGGTAACCCCTTTGCTGCAGCCCCGCTGCTTGATAAATAAATAAAAACACATGCAAGTGGGGCTATACAGATGATGAAAATCACAGCTGTGGGGGTCTGTCTCAAATGCCCTCAGGCTGCAAAGGGGCAACCGTAGCAAGTCAGTGTCAAAGATGCATGACAGGGAGCCCTTCTCTGCTGGTCCTTGGGTACACTGCTGTTTGTCCTTGGCTTGCAGCTCGAAAGAGTCCCTCCCTGATCTGTGCACTACACAGCCAACAAGCGTGCCCTAGACATTTGGTAGCAGTCATGTAACACACGCACCCCCCACCGCCCTGCACGCTTTGACAATATATGATCAGAGTTTCATGCTGCTTCCTCCCCCTCTTTCTGAGGGCCAGCCTTGCAACCTGCCCTAAAATGTATCTCCATTTCCACAACAGCCTGATGAGCACTTTTGTTCTTCAACTACGTTGACCTTTCACCCAGTCTTTTCTAGACCAGGCCACCTCTGGTCTCCTGGTTTCGAAGTCCCGAATTAGCATTCTGGATTTTGCATCATGGAAAAAAATGTCAAAAGTCATTCCTGGTTAAAAAGCTGCCACGATTTAACTCAGCATCTGGAGCACATCTCGTGCCCCTCGCATAGCCTCACTATGTGCTACGTATTACCTACTAAAGTTATATCTTAGGCAAAGCTTTTGATACTTGACATGTTCGACAGCAGATCTTTCTTTCTGCAAAGACATGATGTGGCATTTTTTAATGCGCCTGTACACAAGTGTTTCTAGGCGCGATGACGCTCTCTATGGTCCACCTGAATGAATCAACATGCATCCAACTATCGTAACGTTTGTTTTCCCCTTCTACAACAAGTCATCTGCACGTCTGTGGCATTTCACCCACTTTCCCATCCTCGTTCCTGCTCCCTGCGCATCCTTATCCTCTGCATTCCAAGGTCTGGATACCTCAGGTGGAGTCACAGTGTGCCTTACCTCCAGACCTGCTAGCCACTCGGAGCGGAGACCGCCTCGGTGGGGATTTAACACAGTATACAAGCCTTGTCACAATGTAAAAGAACGTAGCACCTGATACAATCTGCAACCACCCTGCTCCCCCCCCCCATATCCCGGCACTGGAAACTTAGTGTTTGGAATGGGGAAGCAGGAACCCTAATGATCTACTAGGGAACTACGGTGGGTGGGAGTATAGGAGCTGGAAACGGGGAAGGAACACAACAGAACAGGGGTGACACATGCGGAACTACTGGGCACACACAAGTGTCCACAAATCCATGCATGTTTGCAGTAGATGGCTACAACACTTCCTCAAAGTCTGTAAGGCTCGAGTAGGGAATATCCACCAAAAGCAAGCACAGAAATTGCAGGTCAGAGGAGAGTACAGAGGGGACAATAGTTACAGCTGGTAATGGGAAGGCGAGGGCAAGAACAGAAATCACCTGAATGGCTGGAAAGCGCTATAGCAGAGCTGAGTTACAATAGTATCCTGGATGAGGTAGAGGCTGCCCGCGTAAGACACTGTTCAGAGGCGTGTGAGGAGGATGTGTCAAAATTAAGTGTGAAAAGCAGGCAAAATATTGGTAAACAAGGCCCAGTGTCCAGATGGGCAAGGTAACTAAGTCTGAGAGAATAAGGCTTTGTCATAGACTGGTGAATGCCAAAAACACAAGGCACTGGCCGAATGCTGAAGCAGAGCGTCTTTGAGGAGCACTGGACTGCGTGTCTGTGCAATGTATAAAACTCCTGCACTTCCATCCAATGTTAGAACTAGGCATGCCGGGATTAACAGTCCAAACATCAGAGTGGTGAGAGCCTATATTCTTGATAACCAAACAACTGTTCCGAGGGGGCCCTCAGTCTACCACTGAAGTGTTTCAGCCCTCAAATTAGTGTAAAACTACGTCAAGGTAAACTCAGTGTGCAGTGTACACAACTAGTGCCTGCACTGCCCAAACTACCACACTCCCTTGCCCCCCATTTATTTTCACAACCACTCCCACACATTCTGCCAATGGCTTATGTAAACTGTACCCTTTGTCGTGTATGCTGTCCCTGTGTTACTTGAATAGTGTTCCATGGCTGCAGTCGGTTATCCTCTCACACTTGTCTCTTTGTGGTTAGCTTAGTCGTCTTTCATATCTTTCATCCTAAGGACAACATTCCTCACACACCTGATGCCTCTCCCGCCCGTCATCCATTCTCCTGCTTTTCTGCTAATCCGTCCGCAGCTGTTTCAGATATCAGTGGTCATATGTGTTCGATGATATGAAAGCTATTTCAGCAGTCCCTAGCAATTGCTAACAATTCTTTTTAGCAGGTGGGATATTTGTCTATCTGGCACAGATCAATAATTGCAAACTCTTTGCTGCGGTCCCATACTTGCTATGTGTGCACATTATATACCCTGGAAATAAAGAGGCAGAGAGGTTAGGGTTTAACATGTCATGGCTTTTATTTTTTTAAATCGTAACGTTTTTGCATGCACCCTTTTTAAGAATGATTTTCTTGGGAAGTGAGTGCTCAACTCTGGGCTGGACATATCTATTCGTGCCCCACTTGTCTCAGGAGTCCCCTCTCCCATGTCACTGCTCCATGCTGAAGAATTGTAGCCTACGCTTGACAGGCCTCATGCAGATGACCTTGGTAGTCCACTAGAATACACTGGCTACATCTCAACAGATTGAGCAGCTGCTCATATCTTTCACCTGAGTAGCTGTGCAATAATATATCCCTTGGATAAGCCCGTGCTCAAAGGCCTCAGTCCCTCTGAACATCTCACCTCAGTAAATAGCCTTTGCGGTGTGATTGAGGCCAAACACATCTCTGATTTCTATCCAGCCCAGTAGTACAGGCCCCCTTCAATATCTCTTGGGCAGATGAATGGGATTTGAAATTCCACACGATTCACTTATCCCAGTAACCATGAATAATATGTGGCAGCCATGTTGGAGTCAAATAGATTGTGTATTAAAGCACCTATGCCCTTTCATATCCCATCATCAGTGTAAGATCCATGTCACACATGTCCTAATAAGCACACATTTTGAAATCCTATTTTAGCCTCTGTAGACCTCCTGGGACAGAGTGAAGCCTCAAATCTCCAAGTCACACCACACTACGTATCTTGTAGCAAACCAATGGTCAGATCCATTTGCCCATTAGTTCATTGGAAAAGCTAAGACACTTAATCAATGGCCCGACAAGCACTGCCATTTAACCTACTCTCTGGAATGACTGCTCAGTAGACCGTTCTCATTTCTTTGTAACATATCATATGTATCCTTTGATGCTGTCCTCGGAGCACTGGGAAGCCCACCACAGTTTAACCGAGGGTGACATTTCTCCTGTTGTTATACCTTGGGCTAGATTATCAAGCTTGGCATCCATGTGGCCAATATTCTCTGCCCCATTAAACTCAGTCTATCCTGAACCCTCAAAATGTGTTCGAGTAGAGAATGGCTCAGCCACTGAAAAATGAATCCTCAACCTGACTTTGGAAAATATTTTTTTCTGCTTTGTGGTTACAGCAATTGCCAATAAGTTGAACATTAAGGTACATGTGGTAAAAGAGGCAACAGGACGAATTTCAATTTAAGTCCAACTTGGTTCTGCTACTTATTGTGGTAGGTCAGAATCAGGAGACAGACCCAAAGGCATGATTTTCAAAAAGGCTTATTTCCTCTTCTTATTCAAAATAACTAATCGTTCCCTACCCTACCTCTGTGGTACTAAGGCCTACCCTATACAAATGAAGGTAAAAAGGGGTGTACGTCAGTGTGTCAAGATGGTCAAACATAATGAAGGCATCTGTCCAGAAATCCTATTCTACCCTATTTTTCTCTCCCTACTGCTCAAAAGAAAATATAAAACAACAAGGACATACTTTTGGGCCTGGCCCAAGGGAAAGGGATGCCTGCTGGCTAAGACTCCCATCCTTGTGTCTCTTTACAGTATGCCCTTGCTTGTGTTCACAGTCCAAAACTTATCGTTCATCTGCAGCTGGAGTGTTGTCCCGGGGTTCCAGGCGGGTCTTTCTGGTTCGCCTTGAAACGTGTGTGCGTAACAGTCCTTCACCACCTCCCCTTTGGGATGACTTTTGTGTTTCTCCTTTCAACAGTCTTGGTTTTTTCAGTCTCTTCCTCTTCCACTCTGGGGCTCGCTCTTGCTCATTTCCCACTCTGGTCGCCTCTGTTCTTTCACCCACACTGGACTTCTCTCTGTCTCCTTTCCTCACTCTGGGGCTTCTTGCCAGGATTGCTACGAGGGGGGTGCCAGAGGGGAACCTTTCCCCGGCCCTCGCAGAGGTGTGCTGTGCTCGGTGGGGGGCCTCCTTGCAGCACACAGTGCAGGGGCTATTCCCATAGGGCTGGCACCCACTCCCTAGGCCCATTAGCACCTCGTATATCTCTAGTAGAGCCACGGTCGGGTGCTGGCTGACTTGAATACAGGCAGCTCCCATCATGCCTCTCTCAGCTGTGCCCTGCACACTGAAATTACTGGTCTACTATTTGGCGACTTTACGGTTACAAATACTTACTTGAGCATTCCGCGGCAAGTTGTAGGTCTATTTGCCTACGTGCCACCCTGGGAGTGACACCCAGCTGGCTGCCAGTTGCAAAGTCATTGCACATTTTTTACAAGACTGAAACACGTCATGATGATGTAGAGTGCGCTGATGAGGCTGTGACCTGCTTGCCATCTGATCACTTGAATCTGTTACATATTTTGTTTTCATTGCATTACATCCAGTTTCCGTATTCACTCTCGCAGAATTTAAGTAGAATGTTCACATGTAATGCCATTGATCATATGCAAAAATAAAAGTTGAAATGCATATTGATACGTCTGAGTACTACTATGGTTAAGAAAACAGCTCAGTATGTTAAGCACTGGTTGCAGAGATCTGTGATCATATGCTGTACCACAGTAATATTAAAATAAAATACCATATCTTGGCATTACCAACTAATCCTTTTCTCTCTCTAAGGTTGATACTTGTGCATACCCTGTTAATAGTAACACTTACTGTGAGACAACACCACTAATCTGCAACAAAAAGCACAATAATAAAGACTAAAATAGTATAATGATAGCGTGTGTCTATTTACCAGGCCTAATGAAGAGCATAATGCATTAGTCAGGAAAAGTGACAGTGAAACCAATGTGCCAAGGCTTGTATCCCTGCTTCTCCGCCAGATAATACATTGATCCTGGACATCTCATGTTTATTGATTGTATGGTGTTGGGCTATAGTTAGTGAAATGGTTGGCCTTCTCAGATTCTGCTTGCATTCTTTAGCAGATTGCCTCCTCTTTTCTGTCATCTAGGCCATTTGAGTAGATAGTGTCCTAAAACGGATAGGACTGGCCAAATATTAGACGCCTCGGGTGAGCACATCTCACACAAACCTTTTTTCTTCTAGAATATAAATTCTTCTTAATTTCATGAATAGCATCTTGTAAGTTGTGATAAGCAATGACTATAAGTAGGTGACGTTATCGCACAGTTTCTTTTTAGAAGTGCATTTACATCTTTACAATCACACCAATAGGGACTGGCATATGTGGACTTCCATATATGATGGACAAATAAAACTGCTACTGTGCTAGTTTTGCACAAAATATTTCTAAAATATTTTTTTTTAAACATGTTATGTTGTGGACATTCCATGACAGGTTTACAAAATATGGTATTATTTTGTTCATGGATGTCAAATAGTCACAAATAATTGCATCTTGATGTATGACAAGAACTGGGAAACAATGTAGTCAAGGGCCAACATTGTAGACTCGGCTCAAATCACAGGTTCACCACTTAACAAAAGTGTGTGATCCTGAGCAACACATTTAATTTCAGTGTCTATCCTGACATAATTGACAATCCCTCAATATTTCAAAATTGTGAGTCACTAAGAGTGGTTTATTATGCACAGTAAGCTCTTCAAACAAGCCACACTATTCGCTTGAATGGCTATAGTGTTTCTTCATAATGTTATTTTAGTGAGCATTCATTTATTGCATACCATAAAGGTAGTTGTTTCTTGGCTCACTCATGGCAACACCATTTGAAAACCATGGACCACTTTTATCTCTGTCTTATGTTTACAAATGTAGACCATGCTGACAACTGCTAAACTGTATCCACTGCCGTGTACCCATGCTTGAGCACTTAAATACTCTGTGAGGCTGGTTATCTGATCTGTATCTATGCTAGCGTGCGTGTGCCTTTTTCATATGGCTACATACGGCTACTGACCTGTGGCCTGTAAGTGTGCTGCAGTTGGTATATCTTCTTTGTGGTTGCTGTTCTTGAAATTAGTTTTGCACCTGTCCTAGAACACAAGTACCCTCGCTGTGGACTGCTAATGTGCCTTTCAAATGCCATTTATGCATTATCCTGATTCCTTTATAGAGGAAGGGAGCTGCTTATTTTGATCACTGCAAGGAGAGGACATCAAATTATGGGCTGTGATTGGGATGGAGAGAGATGTGTGTCGAACAGAGATTGTTGGATGCCTTCATTTTAATGGTTTGAGAGGGGTTTCAAATGTGTCTGTGCCCCCAAAACCCTTAGAATGGGCCCCACATACAGGGTATTTTATGTCTCTAAGTTTCTCTGTAAGAGTAACTCATATGGCTCATAGCCAGTAGATGGAAAGGGGTAGGACGAGGGGGATAGAGGCACTGCTCTAGGCCATTCTCATTACAATTGATCCTGTGTTGAGTGGAACCTGAAAACAGTGGAGGAAAAGAGGGAACAACTCGGTAGACGCACCTACACACAGATATATATATAGCCAAGAATAAAACTCTCTCCGGTTTGGGGGCATTACGTTTTTGTATTTGCATTCATAATAAACCAAATTTGGATTCCTCCATACATTAAACCTGTGAAACTCCTTGTGACTCCTGTTGGTTGCGTAGCCACTGGGACAGTACAAATAAATAGCGAGCGTGCCTCACCAAATGTTTTGCCCCAGACCTCACAAACCCTTGTGACAGTTCTTGCTGTTTCCCCTCCCATTCTGGGGCTTCTTATAGCTTTTTCCCCACACCAGGATTTTGTTTGGTTTCTTTCCTCACTCTGGGGCTTCTCTGTTCTTTCCCCATCTCAGAGTTTCTTTAGTTTTCTCACCCCACTCTGGGGTTCTCCTGTGTCATCCCCACACCGGGGTTTCCTTTGATTTCTCTCCCCACTCTGGGGCTTCTTTGTTTCTTCCCCACGCTGGGGCTTCTCTCGTTTCAGTTGTTTTCCCCACTCTTTGGCTTTTCAGTTTCTTCACACTCTGTGGCTCTTCTCCTTCTTACACCCCACTATGGGGTGTTCTCAGACTCTCTGTGCTCTGCAGATTTTCCCCTTCTCACTCCCCTTCACTGGAACTTGCTTCCTCTTTTCCCTCTCCCCCGCACCCTCTGGGTCTCTTCCCTCTAGCGTTGCCACCCGCCTCCTATTCCTCGGAAGCCACTGCGTACTGTATCTACCAAGCGGTGCTCCCTGAGAGGGCTATGGAGGCCAAATGACACTTAACTCTCTGCAGAGATGCTTACCCGATTTCTCAACTGGACTCCATGGAAGTGGACATCTCCTCCTGGTTCCCACTTGCTCAGTATGGAAGCTTGTGGGTGGTTCCTCCTCTGGGTTCTGCCTTGGCCCACTGAGGTATTTCGTTCTTGCTTGAGTTGCCACACCCCACAGCTCTGGTTTCTCACCTGCGGGACAGCTTTGCAATTTCCTAGTGCAAACCTTGGGCGTGACGCTACGACAGGCGTTCTGATTCTCGGAGCCACTCTCTCTTCAATGTGCACAGCAGCATAATTAAACTCTGTGGGCTACGTGGATACTCCTTCCTGACTGGTTCCTCGCTTGACGTGACTTGTGGAGGCTGAGTCTTTGGTCGTTCTGCAGTTTTCCCTAGAGAGGATGAAATTAAGTTTGGTCAAACGGCAAGCCAGCCATTGTTAAAGGGTTCTTGCACATCTTAGTCCCTGCATACTTCATATCGGTGTTAGTCTCTGTGGAAAAGACTTGACTTAAGTCTCTCTCTGGGGTTTCCATGCCCCCTTAGGTGAAGTTACCTCCAGAGGGATCCCACTTACCCTGTACCCCTAGGCGGTGTTAAGCATAGTGGGTTCACCTTCCTAGTCCCACTGGTGGTGGCTCCCCCTTGGGGAGCAGTGGCAAACTACTCGGATTCCTCACATTTTACTGATATCCAATATTTTGTCAGGCTTTGAAGCCTGAATAAAAGAAAAAGGAAAACCTGTCTCAGGTCAGGCTACATGGAGATGTGATTATATTGTAAAAATTGAAGAGTTTGTGCAGTGCCAAAGAAATAGATGATGCACAAAAGACATTGTTGTCAAGATTCCAATGCAACCTTTGAAAGGAAGGTTAGCTGAAGTGAAATCACATAGGTTTCCTGGAGTGGAGTACAAGGTCCACTATTCCCTAAGAGTCAATGTTACCAAACATCATGATTTCAGGAAAAGGAATTAAACTGCCTACCAAGTTGTAAGCAATGTGTTGTTTTTCCAATTTCCAGTCCCCAAATTAGAACTTTCCTGGGCTTCCACTGAGCTGGGGCACAGTTTGTTATTTTGTTATATAATTGTTATGCATCAGAAAGAATAGAATTGCAACCCTATACAATAAATATGGCGTGGGTTTTGTAGCCCCAACCTGGTCTACTTACTCAATGAATCCCTAATATTTCCTTTGGTTATGTTCAAGGAAAAACATTGCATTAGGAGGCAGATGCATCATTTCGAATATGTTGGGATTAGGTTTGCAAATACATGGGATGAGGGGGGATTGGAATCATTTAAATTATGGTTCAATACTATTGAAAGTACGGACAATTTTGAATAGCTGGAGGTATATACACTTGGATCTAATGTTTGACATTGCAGTAAATAAGAGGGTATTCCCTAAGGGGTTATTCCGATTTCACTCCCTGCCATACTTGCTCCAGATAGATACAGACAATAAAAAACGAGTCCTCTGTGCAGAGGAAGGAATCCAAGGTTGGCTTGCAGGAAAGTAGCCAGAATGATCAAGGATGGATTGCAGGAAAGTAGCCAGAATTATGAAAGGTGGATTGCAGGAAAGTAGCCAGAATGATCAAGGATGGATTGCAGGAAAGTAGCCAGAATGATCAAGGATGGATTGCAGGAAAGTAGCCAGAATGATCAAGGATGGATTGGTGGCCCATCCTAATCTTCAGAATCATTATTGGGCTGCAGTGATCAAGGATGGATTGGTGGCCCATCCTAATCTTCAGAATCATTATTGGGCTGCTGTTCTTACTGCATTCAAAATATGAAGATGGCCTTCGATTTTCCACAATAGTTTCCCCACATACGAAGACCGGGCATGCACTCTTAAATGTTACCCACTAACTTTAGAGATGAATCCACGTCAGAAATTGAACATTTTCTTTCAGTCCTTTGTCAGAACATTTGGAAACAATTCGGACCCAGGAACCTTAAGTATCATGTATGGGCCAACCCAAATGTAGTGGCAATATTTGATAAGATGTAAGGGTTTAATGGCGGCAGAAAGGTGGTGAAATTATTTTCATTGCACACCAACTTCCACCAAAGAATAGGTATCAAGCGTGTGATAAAAAGTCTAACAATTGATAGGATGGATGATGTGTGTGCTGTGAAAGAGTTGCTTTTAGAAGATGGTGTTAAAGGATATGTTTCAGTTATGTGTAAAAGTTAATATATGGCGGTATCAAGCGGGATGACGCTGTATGGATACATTGGTAAAGGGAATCAGCAATTACGTTACACAGTACTCTCTGTAAGGACCTGACTCTAAGCTGTCAGAAATGTAACGCCTCCAACTTGCCACAAATGCAATTTTGTATACACCATAGAATGTATTGTACACCAAGTAGGTTAAGTAAACGCGTGGAAGGGTCGGGTGCTAAGTGTTATGGATGCATGCTAGTACTTAAATATTGGCGCAGCATGTTAGTAAGGATCAGTTACATTTTGTGAAGGGAAGGATTTGGACCATTGAGGCTATAAATCATTTAGTGAATCAATAAATATGAGCACATGTTGTAGGGTGTTTATCTGGTGACATGTCTTCATGTCTTCATGATGTAAACACATTGGTGCATCGTTTTCTTATTTAAAGTTAACACATGAAATAAACCTAAACGGGGTATGGTGTATAGTTTAAAAAAAGAAGGCTTACCGGGGCTCCCCTCAATCCTTTTTTGCAGTGAAAAAAGGCAATGCGCCAGCATGAATGCAATTACATGTTGCAAGTGTGTAACAACGTAAGTGCAGCATCGCAAAGGCATGCGGCCGTTTTTCTGTATAAGGGCAGCAACTGAACGGTAATTGGTTGTTGTTCGAACAAGGCAACAAGAGGAAGCAGCGTGCTTCTCAGACTGGTAGGTAGGAAGCGTTGAAAATGGAGGACATAATGAAAAGAAAGATACTTAGTAGAGGAAGGGACTGGTAGTGAGGGCGGCATTTCAATGCTCATTATTGTGCCGGTCCAAAGCTTAATATTGCACTTGCACATTAATGAGTTGAAGTCCGATGAGAAAACCTTCTGAAGTGAGGTTTGTTTTTTTCCCTTTTCAACAGATGGTAAAGAAAATAATGACAATACATTAGATGTTAAAAGGAAAACAAAAAGAGAATCCTTTGGAGATGTGTTCCTATAGAGTCAAAATACAATTGTGTTCTATTTTCTGTCAGATACAAATTTGTCAGGATGTTCAGGCCATTGGCCTCCCTTCTCCACGTTTTCAGCACGGGACAAGGTGGTACACTCAAGCTTAGCACAGTTACTGGCTTATCTAGCATGAGGATACAGTTCAATCATTAGCATCAGGGCCTTCGTGCACAACTCTCTTTTCCAATAGAAGTCTCTTCATTCAGAGGGCCTGATGTGACAAGCAAACAACAAGTTATTTTCCTCCTTCATGGTATCACAAGTACTCCAGTTCTTAGGTGATTCGCTATTCACCTCAGATCCTCCTCAGCCAGGCTCAGATCCTTTCAACACAATGTTTGTACATTATTTATGCATCTAATTCCTCGTAGGGTATTCGTTCTCTGTTGACTCGCGGTTTACTGCGAATCCCCCTCGGTCAGGCTCAGATCCCCCTCGGTCAAGCTCAGATCTCGATCCCCCTAGGTCGGGCTCAGATTCCCTTTAACGCAATGTTCATAACACAAACTTGCTTTAACCAAATGCTTTTAGCTGATCTCCCTCTGCTGGGCTCGGACCAACTTCCTATAAGATTTCATCAACTATTGAAGACTTTTGAATGTGCACAGGGTTTTTGCTTTACCTGTTGCAGGACCACTCTGATTTGACAATTCTCTATCACTCTTCTCAATTGCGACCTTTCAGCTGGATACCTAACGGAGACTTTCGACTGAGCATCCATGTTTTGCCGGACTACTCTGTCTGCAGTATTGTATCTTGGCTTCAAAGTTCAAACACTCATGTGCTAATGAATTGTGTTCACGTCGCTTGCCACATATGCTTCATACACTGTTCTCTTCAGATTTCATTATACAATGTTGCCTCTTGCAACTTTGGCTTCAACACAGACCGGCCTGGTGTCAGTCTCCCCAACTCACTGGCTGTACTGACTTCACTGGCGCTTCTTTGTTGTAGGAGTCAAGAACAGTACCATGGTGGTAAACGATTCTCACCACCTTGACTATCGAAGCAGGAGAGCCCTTGGTGCCTCCGACACAATGCAGCATTCTTCAGCCTTGATTCTAGGTCTTATGTTTCCTATTATTGAAGGTTCATGAAAGTAACGGTCTGTTTGACTCCACTCTTTCCTTCTCTGCCCACATCTCTGATGTCTCTAAAAAGTCAAACTTCCTACTGCACCTCCTCAGAGGTATTCTGCCTTTCCTCTCCTTCCCCCAGAAGCTCACTGTCTCTTGAGCCCTGGTTCTCTCTAGGTTGGATTATTGCAACAGCCTCTTTCTAAATGTACCTGCTTCTACTCCCCGGCCTTTGCAACTTATCCAGAACAGGACTGTGAGACTTGTCATTGGCCTCAAGCCTTGGATCATCTCTCCAGCCCTGAAATCTCTCCACTGGCTCCCAGTGGCTGCAAGGATTACATTCAAGACCCTTTGCATTGTCCACAAGGCTTCCTGGGGCCTGGGTCCAAAATACCTTCAGCTGTTCCTCGGTAAATACCTTCCCCTCAAACCCCCCCCCCCCCCCCCCGAGTTATTTTCTCCTCCACCTTTTACTCCCTCAGGGTCAGTCGTTTTTCAAAGAAACAAGTTGGCGGAAGATCTCTGTCTTCAGCTGGGGCCTCCCTCTGGAACAGCCTCCCTGCCACTCTGAAACTTGAGGAGCACCATCTCTGGTTCCAGAAGCATCTTGAGACCTTCCTCTTTGCTTCTGCCTTTGATCCTCCTCTCCTCTGCTGATCTGTACTGTCTCGGCATCGTGCACCTGTTTACTCTCTGACTTTTGGGCCCAGGTACCTGCTCACCATGCACCCCACCTGCACTGCCTCCTGGCAATCTCTTGCACTGGGGTCTGTATCTGTTACCCTACAGCCCCCCCTTTTTTCTGCACTTATCAGACACACACTGTCTCTTGCCTTAAACCTAGCGCTTGCCACTTACTGGCTGCACTACCGCTGTTGTGTTGCTTTTTATTATTTATTTATTTATTTATTTAGTATTCCTTTGCTCAGCACTTTCCACTTCTCCCCCTCCCATGCACTTTCCTCTTTCCCTCCCCATGCTCTTGCGCGTTCTCAATGTAACTGGGCCTAGTAAGATCATTGTTTTGTTCTCCCTTGTTCCCCTCCCTTTCCTCATCGCGCTCTGAAACACGTGTGTACGAGCGCGATACAAATACAATATCAATATCAATCAATAAAACTGCAGACAAAACTGGAAACAAGTAGATCTGACACCACGCTGAAACACTGAAAACAAACACGGGCACAGTGCTGCAGGACCACCATGTTACTCAAACCATAGGAAAACTATGGGAAACACAGATCAGGCTTAATCGAGCGTCGCAAAATATTGCCAACTGCAATGGAGGGCCGAGCGCTATGACATAGGCATTTTCAAGGTGGAAAAGTACTAGGGTGGTGACTGCGCTGATGGTTGGAGGGAAAGCAAGAAAAGGCTCGGATCATCTGAGCAGATTTAAGTGATTGAAACTCTCGTCACAACTTGTGTGATGTGAAAAGCACTGGAGAGATCTTTATCAATGATGGGCAACATGTTGCTCTCAAGGGGAACCTGATCCAACAAAGTATCTCAAAGGGACAGGTCAGATCTCAATATATTTGTCCTTCAGTAGAATTCTGTTTTTAGCCAAGACGGAGTGCTAAACATTCTACTTATGCAACATTTATGCAATTCATACAAGCCACAGCTATCAACAAAGGCTGGGCGGGGGGTGTTCGGGGGTGGGGAGGGGCAGATATGTCTTGTAGAGAATAGGGAAACATTACATGCCTGTGGAACGCCAGGAAAAGTATTCTTGGAGTTCTGCTTGAAATGTTGCCAGCTTGACAGCGTGTTTCCAGCTAGTTAGGAAATACCGCTCCCTGTCAGTCTAGCGGGAGAACCCGCAAACCACGATGAGGCATATGGACTGGGGGAGCAATGTGGTCGATGGTGTGCAAGGCCGCTGACAAAGCTGGCATGTTTAAGGCCTGTACTGCTACCATTTAGTCAGGGGTCTGCACGTTTGGCTCTCCAGGTGTTTTGGACTACAGGTCCCAGGAGCAATTGCCTGTATTGTCAATGGTGAGGGAGCATGTGAGTTGTAGTCCAAACCATCTGGAGTACCGCATGTCGCAGACCCCTGATCTAGGTCTACTCGCTACAGAATGTATGGGTTAGGATTGCATGTCTCGAGAGTGGCTACATCCAGCGTACGCTGGGTCAGGTATGGTTCTGGGTTCCACAAAGTGGGGCATCGCTGTTCCAATAACGCTGAACTGAAAGCCAGGTTTGAGATTGATTGTGTTTTTATACGTCATTATGTTGCTAGGGGGCCAATGGGTATTTTCCAGATTTGAATATATTTAAAGTGAATAATTTTTTGGGGCTGGGCTTAATGATCCTGAGGAACACTGGAAGTGAGGACTGAGGTCGAGGTATGAAGGACCAAAGGATGCCACTCATGGAGCCACTGAGGATATAGAGCCGTTCATGAACACTTGTGAAGCGAGCATGAGAATGTTATCAAGGCACTGCTCCAATGTGAGGCCATTTTGTGTGTCTGGTCTGAGTAAGTTATGTTTGGTTCTATGATGAGGGACTCATGAAACTCTGAAACATGGCGGGGGCGACGGACGGCTGAGGGGAGCGGCTCTTTGATATTGGGTCAGTACCCTGCAAGATCCTCCTGCCTTTCAGATTGTGATTCAGTGAACATTGGTGTGACAGTGTGCTAGACTGGGTGTGATACTAAGTGCAGGGATGTCCTGCACTTTCAGGGATGATCACTCTGAAAAGTAAATCTATGGTATCTTGATTTCTCTTAGACATGCTGTACCTGTAGGGGGCGATACGCCCTCAGCAAATGTCTACACGCATTTTTCTCTCCACTGGAATCCGACCTGCCCCCTTTGCTTGGCACTGCAATCGCAGAAGCACCCCCTTTCTTTGCCTACAATAAAAACTGTAAAATGCACACACCTCATAAGAGGAGGCCAGCGTTATTAGATGCTAATTAATTCGTGGACAGTGTGACTTAGGTCTGTCCTTCAAGATGCTCAACCGACATCTGGACGCTTCTTCCACTTGCCATCAGGTGTCTGATTGACGCGGATTATCCAATCCTCTTGTCTGGTGAGACGGCAAAGGCACACAGGGGTTGGTGCTCTGCCCATCTCTTTAATTACTGCTTAACGAATGTAACGGAAGGCTATCATGTCTCCCGAACTTCTCTGTAACTGTGGCCCTGGGCGTCCTGCTGCCCAGTCATTCTGAATTATCCATGGTAAACGTCTTCTCTCTTTTGCTCCTCCCCTCACGCTCTCGCTCTCACTCGTTTTCTTTTTTCTTTCTCGCTCTCCCTCTGCTTCATTTCCTTCCCCTATAATCAGTTACAGTTCAAATGATGCTCTATTAATGACCACTTTGGGTTGCCATCCCTGCTCTTTACCCTGGAGGAAAGATGGCTGCCGCCCGTTTGCTCCCCAGCAGTCACTTCACCTGCTTCCCTGTGCATGTGACCTAACGTTTCCCTTTCTCATCCCCCTCAGTTTCCCCCTTCCCCCTGCCCATCCTTCACGCTAGAGCAGTTTCTCAAGACTCGCCTTTTTTATTGTGTTTCCACAGGTCGCGGTCCATCAGCGGCGCCTCCTCTGGTCTATCCACCAGCCCTCTCAGTAGCCCGCGGGTAAGTAATGTTGTGCCTCCAAGTAGCATGGTGCCACCTCAGGTTGCACTCTTTGACCTCTTCTCAAGGTTACTGTTTGATGTGTTGCCTGCCTTACATGTGTTTAAATAGAGGGATGGATGGGCCTATAGGGAAATGGGCAGAACACCCTCCCAGTAGGTCTCTTAAAGGCCTACATTGTTTTCCATGGCGCCGCCATGTTGGGGAATCCCCTGCTTTCCCTTTATGCCTGTCCACCACTGGTTTGAGATACAAAGGTGCATTTTGACATTCACTGTTACCTGGCAGGCATTCTGCACATCCCACCCATCCCTACATCCATTGCAACGCCTCCAGTGCAATGCCATGCACCGCTTTCCACCACCTCTCCCAGGACGTTTACAGTATCCCTCTGCGGCCCAGTTGGCTCTGGCACTAGCCTACCCATGTCCATGCGCCCACAAGGGTTACTTTTCCTCTAGATGGTGTTCTCCAAACACTTCTTTGCCAGCTCACTCTCTCAGCAGAGGCATAGGATAGGCAGACCCCCTCGAAGACCTCAGCCAATGCAATACCATGTTTCTTCATTGCTGCACCCATGTCTTCCAATGCTGGGCTTTACTCGACACAATAGTTCACTAATGCACTGTTGTCTTTTTTTGCTGTCTCCATGACCTTTGCCCTTCTGTGACTTTTGTTATTAGCCCCATTCTAGTACCTGGTCCTCTAAGAGCTTAACCATTTAAATAATAACCTGGACTGCCTTTAGGTGCCAGTTCTCTGCCAATGCCTGCTCTTCTCAGGAACCCAGTCAGTGCAATGCTCTACTGTTCCACTAGCAGTTGTTGTTAAACCCAGGTTTGTTCCCTCCAAGACCTGAGTCAATGTAATACTCGTATGGTCACAAAGGCTCTCCTTCAGCAGAAGAGCTGGTGTGCCATTACCCCTTCAACTTATCCATCAAACTTAGTAAATGCTGCAGTCATGTTAAAATCCCCAGAAAGATCCTGTATTTAGGATATTGAAGTGGTAAATATGTTGTCACTAGGAAAGGTAGTTAGCCAGTAAAAGGCACACAAGGTCCCATCGGTCATTTAGAGGATTGACACATTCTTGGTTATTGAAATACACATAAGCTCCACTTAAGTAGCACTAATACAAGTTCCCATGGCTACCATGCACGTACTTGCCACAGCTAACAATATTGTCTTCCGTTTCCACAGGAAGGAGTAACAAACAATGTACACCATTTAGTGGGTCGATCAAGTGCAGACTTGTGTGCAGCATTATTGAGTAGTGTGTGTCTGGGTAGCAGAATGATTGCGTAAGAACGTTTATAGGCCAGTGTGATTAGGTAGGTTCCATGATTAGACATCAGACTGATTTTCTGCAGAAATGGAGAGCTGTGGCCCCGAGTAGCGGAGTGATAAAATAGATGCATAAGGGGGGGTAACACGCTGGTTGGGTATGGGTGTGATTCGTTGGCCCTGTTAAGTGAAATCTATGCTAGAGAATTCATTGTACAGGCAAGCGGTTGTGTAGCAGAAGAGCAGAGTGATTGCATGACTAGGTAGTAGAACGGTTGGCAAGGTATGTGTGTTAGTGTGTGTGGATTTGGTATCGGAATAATCGGGTAGGTGCCTGTTTGGCTAACTGAATAAGTGTGTAGGTGTGAGATGTTATCAGATAATAACTTGGTGGGTTTGTGATTGTGAAGCAACATAATGGCGCAGAAGGATTGGATAGGTAGGTGAATGCCTGTGTGTGCGATTGGCTTCTGCGATGTATTCAGTAGGGGCATTATTCAGTAGCAGTATGATTGGGTGGAATGTGTTTCCAATGATTTGGATAATGTATGATTTGGAAAGTCTGTAAGTTAGTAGAAGGATGATTAGTCTTCTGAGTATTTATTGCAGTGCAATTATTGAATAGGTGAGTATTCGAGCAGTGCAATGACTTGATAGGGCTGTGTACTTAGGGGGAGCAGTGATTGGATAAGGTGGTACATGAATATGCCAATGTGTTTCTGTAAAACAGTGTTTTGATAGATGAGCGTCTAGGCAGATTAGTGGTTCAGTATTTCTGCAGGCAAATGATTGGTTAGGTCGATATTTCGGCCGCTGAAGGATTGGGTGGGAGAGCGGCTGTGTGGGCAAGTGGTTTGTTTTGGGAATGAGTGAATGTGTGAATGGGAATATATGATTGAGTGAATGTGTAAAGGGCTCAGGTATGATGAATTCACCGAAATGGGTTATTAGGGCATGGGTAGTCATTAAGTACATCTGTGTTTTGCACATAAGAGTGCATATGACAGGGTTTGGGATTTAGTCTATGGTCAGGCTCGCAAATTGCATATTGAGAAATTAGGTACTTGGTAAGTGATTTGTTTGTAATAGCAAGGTGAATTGGCGGCTAACTAGGCAAGCATGAACCAATGGTGATGTGGTGATCAGCGTATGGTTGGGCTTCAAGGGAAATGTTTAAATGAGCACTTGAGTGAATGATTGGCACATTGGAGGAATTCATAATGGTAAAGTTTGTCGGCATGGACTCGACAGCAGATTGGTGGCATACTGATTCCTTTGGGACTATTGACATCGATTGGTTTGTGGGATGCATGGAATCTGTAAAGAGGTCAATCATTTTTATTTTGCCGTTGCATGATTGGGTCATTTATGGGTGAGTTGGTTGAGTGAGTGATTCTGTGATTTTGTTTGTGTGTAAACGTAGTGACTGATTAATCAAATGGCCATGTTTAGCTGAGTGATCAGTAGGTGTGGTAAAGAACATATTTTTAAAGTTCAGTGGGTTAATCCATGCCTGGGTGATTGAGTTGGAAAGGGTGAATGATTAAATTACTGACTGGGATTTTACCTTTCAGTGATTGTCAGTGAAAATTTGTGGTTGCTGAGCTTGCTTACATGGTTTAAGATTGATTGTAAAAATCGGTTTGTGAGGGAAAATGTGGGGGCACATAAGGAAGCGAGAGTTAAGGGAAAGTAAATGTGTGACTGAGTGAAAGATTTAGTAGATATATTCAATGGTGGAAGAGAGTACATTATGTTGGGTGTCGGTGGCTAGGAGGAGGCCGGTGTGTGAATACACAGGACATTCTGTTAGGCAGTGAAGGGTAACCATCCCTTGACATTATGTATATGCTACCATGATATAGGTGAAGGCCACTTCCTTTTAGGCATTCAACCAGCAACAGAGAATTAGAAACTGTGGAGTACTCCAGAGGACGCATTCCGTACACTCTGGAGTGAGTTTGAATTTCTCACTGTCACACGCATACTTTCCTTTCTTGGGTTCAAGGAAGGAGACATATATTTCACAACCAACTACCTGCTTTGTGTGCATCTGTGTGCCGGGCAACAGGCCTTTTCATACCATCTTCATGCTGCCTGAGAACCAGTGTTGCCTGAATCGTGCACAACCGCTACGCTTGCTTCCAACCCTGCTTCCTCCCAGTGCTTCCTGATAGCCTGCTTTACTTGCTCAGCTCTGTCACCTATGACGCGTGTTATTGCGGTGTTCATGTGTTATTATTTTGCCTGGTCTCAATGAAACACTTGCTACAGTTCATTGTTTTCATGGGGAAATCGTTGTGAGGATTAAAATTGGAAGCAGATCCCTGCATAAACAAATTGAAATGTCTTCAGAGTAGACATTCTAAAACTATACAATTCTAACTTTGATTGCTTAGAGTGATTTGTTGCTGTTTTACATTGTCAATGGAGTTTCATTGCCTTTTTCATGACCTGTTTGGCTTTTTTAATTTTAGATGTTCGGATTACTGGTATTCACTTTTTACAGTTGAGTTCGGAGGGGTTAGTAAAATTTGCTGATGGTTGAGTCTAGCATTATAATCGCAGATTACTGAGCAGTGAGTTTCGTTTAAATTGCCATATTAAGCATGCAGTCACATTGTTGTAGATTACAGTTTAGAGTAGAATTGGATTTGTTTTGGATGATAGGATAGGTTACTGAAGATTTCACTTGGACAACTAGTCACAGATGTCCTAGTTACATTTCAGAAAGCAGATCAGTATTGAGTGAATAATCGCTGAGGGTTGAATTTAGCTTTAATATTCGTTTCCTGATGAATATAGTTTACACTGCTTACAGGCTGATTTATGTTTGTATTTTTGATGTTTGCTCATTGCGGCTTTGGCTTTGCTTTGGAAGACAGATTTACTGATGGCTTTGTTTTGCTGTGCATGTAACATTTGTAACGGGCTAGATTTGTTTTGGGTAATTTGTCACTGTTTGGTTCCTTTTGCACGGCAGAATTTTGGAGGGTTACTTTTGTTTAAAATTATCGATTTCTGATGGGTTACTTTTGTTTGAAATTATCGATTTCTGATGGGTTACTTTTGTTTTCGATGTCAGATTTGATTGACTTTTGGTTTTAGATGGCTGATTACTGACCGGGTGATTTATAGTTAAATCACAGGCTATGTAACGGTTGATTAGTTTTGATGAGCTGATTGCTGATATTTTGTCTAGGATTTAGATGCCAGAATACTGCGCGGGTGATGTGGTTTAGACTTCAGACTACTGGAATGATATTTAATTTCATAACAAGTTAATAGATATCTTTAAAGATATCCTGCACCACTATCAGGTCTCTGCTGATGGTTGGTCGACTGTAATGGCTTTTTGAGGACTGTGTAATGATCTTCTGAAAAAGCTGGCTTTAATGAAGTGAAGTGCCTGCTTCTGAGCCCCTTGCCCTTCAGGTTAGCATTAATATCATATGTTGACTTGGACAACTGTCTCTGGGAACATTTTTTAGTGTGAACAATTTAGAAACGTGTTTCTCTTTATAGAGTGTTTTTTTAGTCTTAGATGCTAAGTTTGTGTTATTTCCATTGGTTGACTGTTGCCTAGATGCAGTGTTTGATGATTGTTTGCATCTAATTATGTTAGTTGATGATCTGTGGTTATTTTATTTAGTTGCAAATTACCAGATGGGTTTGTTTTGTTAAGTGAGGGCATTTGTCATTATAACTCATAATGTGGCCATTCAGTTGTTTTGGACTACACCTTCCTTCATCCTACACCACTTCCTGTGTTGACTGAGGCTGATGGGAAATGAAGTCCAAGACATTTTGCCAGCTACATAATCGGTAACACATTTTCTTAAATTAAATTGATGAAGATCAGCAGTTTCATTGCTGAAATCTTAATAGATAATTGCAAAATTAGTGTTTTGGGTCATCTGGGAAGTTGATGAAGGATTGCTTTTTCGGTATTTTATTTTGGTGGTAGATTTCTGTGGTTTCAGATGTTATTGTATGAACTGGCTTTTATTGAACTTTGAATCTAATGAGTTTTTCCAGTGACTTATTGTTTGTTACTATACCTTGTCAAGCTCAAAATCAAAAACATCTGAACATTGTTTGGCTAAGCTACAGGAAATGGGGAATACCTTTGGCTGTGGTGTTGAGTGGGCACCCCAATGAGAGGTCCTCATCAGGGAGTGACCCAGCGTCAGACCATTCTTGGTAGAAGCAGGGCATTGGCTGAAGACCAATTGCCATAAAATGGGCTCTAAAGTTGTTGAACAGAACTGCATAGAGGCATGATGATTGGGTCTGATTTTGGGGATGTTTGCTAGTACTCACCCTTGTGTTGATGATTACCAGACAAGAGTATAATATATATGTCCTGTTATTAGTGAGTAGGGATCCCCCATCTGCTGGACCTCGTTTTATCTGAGTGAATTTCATATGGTTAAAAAATGTATAGGATCCTGTGGATCTACAGATTTCATCAAAACCCGAGCTCCTATAGCCAAGTTTTCTCTCTTACCTGCCCCTATCATTTAGTTTTCCCTCTGGGCTGACAAGATGGAGCTGAGTGAAACAGTCTGTCGCTCCATGAAAGGCATCATTCCTTTCGAAGACTTTTTCATTGCTAGGACAGATATTAATTGGGAAGGCTGCTTTTCCTTTCTCAGGCTACAAAGTGAATGGAGTGCCTGCATTGAGAAGTTAATGCAACCATTGCTTCCCAGAATGCATTCCTGAGGGCAGAAGTAGAGAGGAAGTAATGTCATTGCTATGGAGAACATCACCAAAATAGAGTGGGGTGTATACAAAGAGGCCATCCTGTATATCCTGCCCCAAGGCATAATGTCATGAATGGCTAAAATTCAGAAGAAGCAACCACTGGCACATATTTTTTGACCCGCTGCCCTCCCAGCGCCATCTTGCATATCTTCATACGCTGCATGCTAGATGCTTGTTGAGCACTGACCCCCACACCTCACACGTTTTGCTTTGCCTGTGTATGTTTTGGGGGGACTGATGCACTCCCTGTGGGTTTTGGTTGCTGCTGCTGCTGTTGTTGTTGCTGCTTGTGTTTGAATTTGCTGCATTTCCCAGCTAACTGCATGTCTCTTGTTTTTGTTGTTCTTTTTTTTTTTACCATTCATTTTGTTCCTTTGCAAACATACCTCACCCCATTCATCCCTTGACTGTCCCTTTACTTTCCCCATCTTTTGGATGTCATTTCATCACTTTGACAATGGGAACGTGCTTCTCCACTGGCATGCACCTTCACTGGGTGGCTGCACACATGCTCGTGAAATTGCATGGGTTCTCTTTCTTTCTTCCGTTTCCCCTCTTTGCGTTTTGTCTCCTAGCCTATCAGAAAGTTCTTCATTCCCCCTCAAAACCCCAACCACCCTTTTCCACCCCGCCCCCAGGTGACCTTGGATCCCGATGCCTGTAGGAATGTGAGGCCGGGCCACATACTCCAGCCAAAGCCGGGGATGTCGCCCAATCCCAAGACGCAGACTTTGCCAACAAAGAACAAGCTGGCTGAGAAGCCCATCCAGTCGACCAAATCCAACCCGCTTCCCGCCAGCCGCTCCAACGCCTCGCCTACACGGAACATCCCCTCGCAAAATGCTCACAACCGCCTGCCTGCCACCACGGCAAACTTCAGCCCCAAAATCACAGTCCCAACGGCACACACTGCCCCAATGTCTCCAATTCGGTTAAATCCGTATAGTACTGATGGGCACACCAAATCTATTCCCACGATACAGGTCACCCCCCACCCTTCTCCGAGGGGGAGCCCTCTCCCCACTCCGAAGGGGACACCTGTGCACACGCCCAAAGAGAGCCCCGCTGGCACGCCGAACCCGACGCCGCCTTCCAGTCCCAGCATCGGGGGTATGCCCTGGAGGACGCGACTCAACTCCATCAAGAACAGCTTCCTTGGGTCACCACGCTTCCACCGCCGGAAATTACAGGGTAAGTCAAAAAAGAAACAGTCTTTCTATTACTGTTTGGCTATCATGTCCTCTGTTTCTGTAACCACCACTCTGTAAAGTCGGAGTATAGTCTCTTTATGTAGCCCTTTCCAAGTTTAATTGCCATGAGGAAAGCTGAAAATTGTGGGGGTTTAAATGGAAGTAAAGTTGCGGGTGGTGGGTTGAACGAGGATGGCGAGACGCAGAAGGGTACTAGTGTCCGAGAATGAAAAAGGGAAAGATTAAGAGGAAAAAAAGCAGTGGCGCTAGAGAGGTTGGTGTCTTTGAAAAGTACATTGTCACTTCTGAAATGTTATTGACTCTTCTCACATTTACCAGCTTTCGAATTATCCGATTACCTCCTGGGAAACCACTTCTGGGTGTGTACCATGACATCAAAAGAGCTCAAATCTACAAAAGAATAAATGCTGAACAATTAAAAGAAATTGTGGGATTTCGGTTTAACGGTACCTACTGTTTTGGCCATCCCAGGGAAGGCCGCGATTTGTAGGTAGGCACCTTGTTCTTTGGAACGAAGAGAGGCCTTCTCTAGCAGGCAGAAGGAGCTTCAGGAACTATTTAAGGGAGTGCTGCATGGAATCTAGGCGTGGGGGCTGTAAATGAAAGCTTCCACGGGTTGGCCAATCATTTCCAAGGCACGGGTGCTCTGGCCGCTTGCGAGTGGTCTTCTGATTCTTGGAATGGCTGCACACTATTGTTAGGTAGAGAGTGGTGACATAATCCACGGACATGACATTGTAGATGGGCTAAGGGTGTGGCGTTTTGAGGAGGCTGTTTTGCTCTGGAGCAAAGTGGCAAACACCATTATTGAAGAAGTTGGGGAGGTTATTGCAAAACTGCAGGGTTTGGAAATGGGTGCGGCTGTGCATTTGCGTGTGTTTATGACTGGGGGAGCAGGTCGGTAGCTCCTGTTTCTGGCTGACTTCTGCATATGTTTTGGAGGATGAGTCTGTTTTGCTGCACACATTGTTTTGTGGTAGGTGGTATAAACTATATCAAGCATGTTCTCTGTATCCCTCTCTGGTCTTGGACCACACTTTTCTGAGTTTTCCCTATTGAGTTTCCCTATTGAATTGAGTGAAGCAGTCCTAACAGTTTTTAACGAGTGGCAGGCTTTGCCTTTTTCTTTTTAGTGGGACACATGGCTACACAGTTTGGATGATTGAGTAAGTGTGTGAGTTGAAAAGGTTGTTCAAATTCAACGGTGTGTGAAGTGATAACTATCCACTCGCCATTCCCACGCCCGTTGATGTCGTCCCTGAAGCAATTTTGTATGTCACTGTTAACATCTTCTGCAATATAATGTATGTGCTCATGGGCTCTGCATCAGGTGGGGGGACACCGAGTTAAGATGGCCATCAACTCCCACACCCGGGGAATTTCAAGGTTTAAGTGGCGATAAATAAGCTCATCTTAACTCTCTCAACTAACGTTTTTTAGTGATATGTGTCTACATATGTAATAGAAAAATTAATTTGAGCCAAGTTGTACATACAACAGAACCACCTAATAACGACGACTGGAGGTTCACTTCCTGTTCAGAGCCACATCAGCGAGGGATTGTGCAAACTAGCCCAAATGCAAGATTTTTGCTCCAGAAAATGATCTTTGTCTACTTTTTACATAGCTTAATCAACACAAGAAACGTGTTTCTCAAGCCTGCAGACAACTGCATACCTGGTTTAGCCCTTACTAGAGATCATCAGTGCAATATAGTTTTGACAACCTTGCGGTTGGAGCATTTTGGCATGTTTTACAAACACCAGCACAGTGTCAACAATTGCATCTCACTTTGACTGTGTAGCAGTTCCACGCCATTGGTCTGTCGTGATGTGTCTCGACGAGGTCCCCAGAAGCAGTTGGGCAATACAGGAAGTCGGGACAGCAGTCCCAAGGAGGAGAGTGCCTGGTGATGCTGCTGGACCGACTCCCTGCACCACTTTGTTGCTTCCCCTGATTAACGTGATGCAAGGACAGTGTGAGCACTAACAGGGGAACAGCATGACCTTGATGGTGAAGATTTTGGCTCCACAAGATAGAATCAGGAATCCAAACACAACAGCTACAGACCCTGCAGAGAGCAAACAAGCAGGAAACGGAGACCAGTTTCCAGGGCAGGCAAGGAAACGAGAAGAGGACCCAGAACAAGCAGGAGGACGGAGGGAATTAAGGCTGTCACAAGGCAAGGGGAAAACATTAAGAGTGACAAGGCAGGGAGCAAGACAAGAAAGAAATGGCCAGAGGGCTGGGGAAGCACAGAGAGAAGCCAGGACACTGGCAGGCAGAGTGCTTGCTGAGCACATTAATATGTACTCAGTCAAGGGAAAGAGGTGTTTAAATACTCTTCCCCTCCTGGCAATGAGGCTGGTGCCGTGGAGTGGCAGTGACCATGGTTAAGATTGCGGGACTAAGCACAGCGCATGTTCGGAACCTGGGAGTCGGCAGCCGCACATGTGCAGTGGAAGCCATATGGCAGCGCCCAGGAAGCACTGGCATCCATCCCTGGCAAGTGCCTGGAACTTCACCGGGCTCAAGCGCCAGCGCGGATAAAGGTGCCAGATA
This sequence comes from Ambystoma mexicanum, assembly GCF_040938575.1. Taxonomy (NCBI): domain Eukaryota; kingdom Metazoa; phylum Chordata; class Amphibia; order Caudata; family Ambystomatidae; genus Ambystoma; species Ambystoma mexicanum. The sequence continues at coordinate 904,091,538 of NC_090934.1, forward strand.
GGGCACAGCAAGTAGTTGTTGTTTTCGGTATGCGTGCGTGCGTGTCTGGTGTGAGTGGTCTGATCTTAAAAAGTTGACATGGTGTTTTTCGGCCATCCCCAGAGTCTATGTTCTTGCTCCTGTCAATTGTGGCCTTCATCAGGTCATAGCCAAATTAATAAGTTAATCCCAATCAATGTATTTCTGTGTCTATAATTAAAAACAATATAGTGTACAAATAAACAAGGGAGCGTGACATTCGAGTTAAAAAATACAAAATTAATTTGTCAACTCATTTGGCAAGTCAAATATATATTGCTGGACCTCACACCTACCAGGTAGTAGCCAGCATGCAGAGGTTTGCTTCAATAACCTCTTCTTGGTGTATAGCATTTAAAATGCACACATTTCTATAAACAGACATAAAAAGGTCAACGCTAATTCTGACCATTTCAAGACCCTATAGTGCGCACAAGTCAGAAGCTTACTCGTAGAATATAGGCAAAATTAGTCGATTTGCAGGGGCCTCTTTAATGTCCCTCCATACCTGGAATAAACAGGGATACTCCAGTATTTAGCCCAAGACATTGATTGGGATTAAGCAATATGGCTATGTACTGATCAAGGCTGCAATTGACAGGAGCAAAACATAGACTCTGGAGACGGCCGAAACAAACTGTGTCGACTTTTTAAGAACTACCCACGACACTACAAACAAAGGGCAGGTCAAATACAAAACGGAGGACTAACAATTTTGTATTGAGCCTTGAAATAAAACAGGGTTTTCTCTACATTGCACACATATAGGTTGGACCATGGTTGGGTCAAAATGTGTATACTAAAGGTCTTTTTGTGTCTAAAAAAAGTGGAATTTTATGAGAACATTATCACAGAAAGTATGTTGAATGATAGAAATATTGTCTGTGAAAACTGTATAGATCACTTATGTTACTGTGTTTAGCTCATGAATAAAATATTTTTTGAATAAACCACTATGAAAAATCTGATGGGCATCGGGAAGTGTGTATGACATGGTGGCCTTGATTATGATTTTTGGTATATGCTTATAATAGCCTGGAAGATCAAGGCCTGCCAGGCATCCTGAGTTTAGATCTATTAAGAACAATACATGTGTTTTAATCCTGACATGTTAATATTCTGACCAGGCCTTGATGTCCTACCAAAAGGGTAAGCAGACATGCATGCCAGACAAGACGTTCTACTTGTATTACATCCAAACCCGTCTCCGCCCAAACCATGCAAAGTGCATTCTGTAGAAATAGCCCATGCTCTAACTATCTGTAAGGAGTGCGTGTCAGCATTTTGCCAAAGTAAAGCCTTGTTTGTCACCATCGCTGAATAAATAATAGGCAAGAAAACTACCTCTGCTACCTTGAGTAGGTGGATTCGCTCTACCATTTCATGGCCATACAACGAAGCTGCAGTTACACTTCCAGACTTCACCCACATGTTTTTCATTAGGGAAGCAGCAGCATCATGGGTAGATGTGCACGTAGTGCCCATTTGTAGCGCATGCAATGCGGCCAAGTGGTCAACACTCATGCCTTTATATGGCATTATAAGCGATATATGGTTTGGTCCTTGCCTGAAGATTTTAGTGCAAAATCCTGCAACATGTCATATCTTCATTTATTTAAATAGATTCCAAACTATCTGGGTCTTGGCCGCTCTTCTTTTCAGGGTCCAGGCGATGTTACTATTATTTTCGTTTAGTAAGACTGTGAGGATCACGAAGGGACAGAGATAACTGCATATGACGTAGATTAATGATCACTATTTCTAGTCCACACAACTTCTCACAGTCCATACAGTCTCGCCCTTCTCTCCTCAACTGGGTATATCAGCTGCCTTTCTGAAGGAAGGGCAACTCACTGGAGTAGGAGCAGTAGGGCTGTATCTGTTTCATATAAGGTGCCATAATGTATTTATGTATCCATGATACCCCGTTTGGAAGGTAAAGTGCCTTCATATAAACCTATTGGGATGGGGCCATTTGACCACTCTACTCTTTCTTCGTGCATTGATGCCTCTTCTTTGTTTTTTTCATTTTTTTATCTATTTGTATTCATAGTTTGCACAAACTATTCACACTATTTTACAGCACAGAACCCTGTTGTAACCCAGTAAATACACTCTGAATACTACACAAACAATTTCATTAAGCCTCCTAAAACATGCCAATTTTAAGACATTATTAAATGACTTTAGCTACCTGTGGTTCTCTATGTTGATAGTGTAAGGAAGGCAGGGTATCAAACAGTAAGGCAGACACAAGTGATCACAGTTCAAGGGCGTTTATTGAACTTCAATTGGATTTGAAAAACGGCTATCTAATCCTAAATCTAAAGATACGAGCAAGCTGCCACCATCAGATAATAATAACACAGTCCTACAAGAGGCTGTCAAAATAAAAGGGCCTATACTAATAAACCTATTGCCAATCCTTAATTCTAAATACAAATAGCGTGGGAAACAATGTTATGCAAGAGAGTATACTGTGTGTTTTGAACGAGTGCAGTTAGGCAAAGGCAGGATAAAAAATGGTATTCTTAGATCGGATTGCAGAGTGTGTTTGAACCTTGACTGCATCTGTTGGCTACCACTTTCCTGTGTGCTGGGCTGCTACACTTTCAAAGCATTGCCTCTAAATTTAACTACTGCTAAATTGCTAAAATGTTCATACTAGATCTGTTATACCAAATTGAGGAATATTTTCCACCTCTAAAACATCCTGTTGCCTTTCCACTGGAAGGCTGACATTACGCTCTGGCGTTTTGTAGTTTATTAAAACTACAAATCCCTGAAAGCGCAGGCTTTTTTTCCCCAATTTCAGCGCGTTACCACCAGCGTGTTTGGGAGGGTCTGCACCCATTTAAGCACTGTTGCCACAGCTACGTGAGTTTACTGTGTGTTCTGAACGAGTGCTGTTTGGGAAAGGCAGGATATTTTTTTATTCTTAGATCAGATTACAGAGTGTGTTTGAACCTTGACTGCATCTGTCGGCTGCCACTTTCCGGTGTGCAGGGCTGCTGTGCCTTGAAAATATTTCCTCTAAAATAATTGCTATCATCTTCATACTATATTTGTTATACTAAATTGAGGGATATTTGCCACCTGTATAACATCCTGTTGTTGCTTTTCCACTGGTAGGCTGACATTATGCTGTGGCGTTTTTGTAGTTTATTAAAACTACAAATGTCTGCATTCACGGGGCTTTATTTTTCCATTTTCGGCGCGTTAGCGATGTTGCGTTTAGGCTGCTCTGCGCTGGTCCGCGTTGAACACACTGTAGTGGTGCAGAGACTTAACCAATGCTTAGGTAGGTTCTTTCCATAGTACCTGTCTAGATTGCATTTGACTTGTAAACAAAGTAAGTCATGGGATACATGATAGACTTAAAACTATTGTTGGACATCCAAATAATACAACGCACCGCAATTGTACGGCAGTATGTGCACGCAGTGGTGGAGGAAGGGAGGCTGCCGCACTTAATGCCAATACACTGAGCGTGTCACCTCAAATTGCTGAATAGGCCTCTTCCATTGCAGATACTGATGAGTTAACCCGCTCCGAGATAGGGGGAAGGTGAAGGCACGCCACCTATGGAGCAGGGGATAACCAAGCAAGATTTATATGAGTGACCCAATATAGTTGAAGATTCAACAATGGTAACACATGGAAAGGTCACATTAAAGAAGAGGGACAGCAATGAAGAAATAAAAATGGGCCTACTCAATACAAGATCTTTGAATAATCATGGCCAGTGTATACATGACTTCATCTTAGAAGATAACATATATATACTCTGCCTCACAGAAACATGGCTGCGAGATTCAAGCGAGCCCATGATGGAGATGGCGGTACCGGATTGCTATACTATTCACTGTAGAAACCGAGAGAAGGGGCAACGAGGATGTGTGGCAATCATAGCAAGAAATAATAATCACATGTTCCCTTTGCCAAGTTTTTGCCAGGGATGCAGAATCCTCCGTTTAAAACACACTCCTACAAATAACAGTTGCATAAATAGCATTGCAATTTACAGACCGCTATCTAGGATGACAGATTTCAATGATGAAATTACTAAATTGCTTAATAAATAATCTCAAGGGCCCCAAAAAAGTCACCATGTTTCTGGGAGACCTCAATAGATAGAGGGGAGATACCAGAGACAAAGAGGCTATGAAACCAGAAAAGACACTGAACAACATTGATTTTAGGGTTTGTAATAAAGGACCCACTTCATCTAATGGCAACCAGCTGGAGTGGGTGGTAACCTGTAACCTAGACATCAGAATGGAAGAGACCATTATATGTATATGGTCGGACCATCATAAAGTAACATTTGTAATACCTGTACAAGAATCACTTCCAAAAAGGAAGAATGAACATAAAAGGATTCAAAACAGGAATTTCAAAAAAATTACACCAGAAATATTAGAACAGTGTATTAAGTACATCATGGCCGGTACAACTGAGGCAGACACCTGTGAAAATATATAACAGAGTTATAACACACATGTACAAAAGATTGTAGATCAGATGGCCCCCGTTAAGTGCAAACTGGTCAGGGCTGACATAAACCACCAAAAATGGTTTAACCCCCAAATAACCAGCTTCACAAAGGAGAAGAGAAGATGGGAAGCCAGATGGTTAAAACAACCCACAACTGAAAATAAGAACAAATGGAATGAAATAGAGATGCAATATAAAGAAAGCATTAAAGAGGCCAAAAAAAACTTTTTTAATGAGCAGATTACACACAGCATCTAACTCGACCAGAAAACTGTTCAAGATTTTGAAATCCTTCGAAAAACCTAAGGCTTTATCCCCCCTTTCCAACCATTACAAGAAGAATGTGAAAAGGTTCAGGAGGCGTTCTATGATACAATCTTGAAAGCTCGAGAGACAATAAGAACCTCCCAGGTTATTACATCTGACCAATAAAAACCATCTGTAGTCCCACAGATATGGAAGGTGGCAGAAAACTGTGAGTTTAGCCCCATCACTACAGAGGATATGAGAGCCCTACTGGCAATCATGAGGCCCACATCGTGTTCAGAGAACATAGTGCCACTGAACCCAGGAAGATCTTCATACCTCGTCTCACTAGGATGGTAAATGTATCTTTCAGGGATTGTAATATACCCAAGGCCATTAAGATGGTTATGGTTAGACCTCTAGTAAAAAATCCAGGCTTGGAACAGAGGGATCCAAGCAACCTCCGGGCCATTACCAACTGTAATTTTCTGTTGAAAATATTGGACAGGGAAGCTACTTTCCAACTGCAAGCTTTTGTGGAAGCAAGTGACATTCTTCACATATGACCGTCTGGTCTTAGAATGTCTCACAGCACTGAAACGGCCATGGTGGATCTTCAGACACCCATGTTCGGCATTATGGACAAGGGTAAAGCGGGCATGCTGGTGTTACTGGATTTATCCGCAGCATTTGATTTGCTGGACCATAAACAGCTGCAATGGGCATTGGAACACATGGGTGGCTGCTCAGCAAAAACTATCAGATGGGTGGCCTCATTCCTGTCGGAGCAAAGATCAAAAATCCACTGGGGGATATGTTCTCTTGGCCAATACCAATCAACTGTGGGGAACTGCAGTTGGCAAGTTTGTCCCCCCCGCTGTTCAACTATACCTTAGGTGTCTATCCACAGTGCTCGACAACATCAGAGCATTCTTTACGAACTATGCAGACGACGCACAGTTGGTGTTGGAACTGAGTGGCTGCTATGAAACAGACACCCGTAGGATGGCAATATTTTATTACACCATGGAGAGCTGGATGAAAGAAAATTGGATGTGCCTGAACAGGAATAAAACCGATCTTTGGATCACACCAAGTGCGTGCTAAATTAAGTAAAGAATACAAGATATTCCAGATCAAAAACTCCCCCCATCCAAGTTCTTTGAAAAGTAAAAACACTTGGGATCTATTTAGAGGCATCACTAAGTGCAGAATCTCATGTTGCCAAACTGAACAGAACCTGTCAATCCTATCTGCGAGTCCTAAAACATATCAGACCATATCTGAGAAGAAATAAATAGTGCAACCATAGCAAGAGCAACAATCTTATCCCGGCTTGACTATGGAAATGCCCTACTGATAGCAGCAAGTAATGGGTTTATTACGCAGTGCCAAACCAATCAGAATGACGCTGTAAGAATTGTAATGAAGAAATCTAGAAGGGAACACATCACTGTAGACAGAAAAGCCCTCCACTGGCTGGCACTTAAGGATAGGATCACCTATAGGATCTAAAGGAACAGATTACCCATTGTACCCTGGTTTGCTCTCTGAGATCAGAAGCACTGGGACAGATTGTTTGTCCTTCTTTTAAATGATTGAATGATCTAGGTAAATCTTTCCCATCCAGAGCTGCTCAGATATGGAACGTACTACCAATACTACTAAGGCAAGAGAACAATCACATTGCTTTCAGGAAAGGACTGAAGACAACTTTATTCAATTAGTGAGCTGATAAGGTTGACATGTATGAATAGGAGGTAGCACACTGCTGTCCTATCATATTTGTTTCTATAAGTGTTGGTGCCCTGATGCCTCTGGGCATCACCAACAAATAAATTAAATAAAAGAAAAGTGTTCAAAAAATTATATGTTTGGATATTAAGGCAGTTAGCCTCCCTTCCCCATGTTTTCAGCAGTGGACAAGGTGGCACACTCAAGCTTAGCACAGTTTCTGGATTCTCTAGCATAAGGATGCAGTTCAAAACATCCACATCATGGCTTTCTGTGCCAAAGTCTCTTTGCCATTCAAAGTCTCTTTTTCAGAGGATCTGATGCAATACACAAACATTGAAGTTCCTTTCTTCTTAGGATTTCACACATAGACATTTTCGGGGGATTTGATGTTCACCTCAAGCCCCCTTCTGCCGGGCTCAGCACCACTTTGACACCAAACCTTCTCGGGCGATTTTTGCTTCACCCCAGATCCCCTGCCGCCGGTGCCAGACCCACTTTAACACAAAGCTTTCAATTGATTTCCCTCTGCCCTGCTTGGACCATCATTATCTACTTTGTCACAAACTTTCTTTACTGTACCAATATCAAAGACTTTCGATTGTGCACAGGATTTTCATTGACCTGTCACAGGAACACTTAGATTCACAATTCTCTATAACTCTTTCATTTAGATACCTTACAGAGACTTTCGATTAAGCACACACGTGGTGCCAGACAACTCTGTAAAAGGTATTGTATCTTGGTTTCAAAGTTCAATCACTCATCAGCAGTTCAACATTATTTGTGTCTTTTATCACACATATTTCAAACAATAATGGTTCCAGCTGCTTGCAACCTTGGCTTCAACACAGACTGGTCTTGTATCAGTCTCCCCAACTCACCGGCTGTGTTGATTTCACTTTCGCTGATTTGTTCTTGGAACCAAGGACAGTACCACGGCAGCTCGTAATTCTCCCCACCTTGATTAGTGATGCGGGTGGGCCCCGGGTATCTCTGACATGCAATGTGGGATTCATCAGCCTGTTTTCAAGGTCTTACGCTTTCCACTCTTGAGGGTTCATGAAATCAACAGCCCCTTTTCGAAAAGGTCAAGGGAACTTCCCTCCTTGCGATCCTCTTCTGTTTAGCGTCTTTCTCCTCTCCTTAAATTGCCATCTTGGAACTGCTGTTTCCTTGTGTGCTTTGCCTCGCTCAGAGTGTGTGCTCATGCTCTGCCTTTTATCCATGTGCGGAAATGTAATGGAAGTCATGTGTGAGTGATTGTCGATAATTGTCTGACCTCGCCTGACCATAGTATTGGGACATGTCAGGTACACAGCTTGGGTATTAGTCCATTTTCTCTCAAAGCGGGATGTCTGTGAGTAAGTATTCATGTAGAAAAGGGGGTAGGGAGGGTAGGGTTCCCAAATATCCTCACCATCCGGTGTCACACTCCCACCCCCCAAAAAACCCTCACCCAGGTGATCCTCCCACACTGGTCCACCCCAAGGAACTGGATCTAAAACAGATGGACATGTCCTGGCCACCTGGATGACAGATACCCAGGGACTAGTGGGTGAGACAGCTTCTGGTTTCTGTTGGATATATTTTGGGGTAATACCGATTACTTTGTGGTATATCTTTTATTATGGTGGTATTTGGTAGTGTTTTATAATTCCTGGTAATAACTTGCGATAACTTGTTGGGGTACTTTTATAGTGGTGATACTCGTTTCAGAATATTGCCTAATAATTGTTTTTACCAGGGTCACTAACAACAAACAAAATACTGGACTTGATACACTATGGATGGATGGCTTATGCCCCCTTGTTGTACCTTATGTACAACACCACACTACTCCTTTTAGGTGGAGTTTCAACAATTGTAAATCATGCAATTGAAATGCTGCACGTTCATTTGGGCTCTCTACCTCTACAGCTCACTGCAGCTACTTCATTTGGGGATATTTCTTACCACGCTTTTGTCTTTTCATGCATATCAAATAAAAGGGACTAAATGCAGCATAAATGCAATAAGACTACAAATTATTTTGAAATGTGTTTTTTATCGTAAAATAGAAGTATGCAAGTTACACTGAGTAACAGTTATGCCCACATTGTAGTCCACGGTGCCAATACATTGCAGTAGCATTCAAGTGACACTTGGCAAGAGAAATACACTTTGAAAAAAAAAACAAGAATGTTTTTCAAAATGTATACGCAGGATTACATGAACGTTAAAAATAGACAGCACCTAATATGAAGTGACCTACTTAATCTCGACTACCTGACCTAATTCAAAACAGCAGCCCCTCACTTAACTTCATATTTACCTAGATATGTTGGTGATATTTCTGATTCAGTTTGACATGGAGGTCTTCCCCAATCTTTTCGCCTCCCTTGCCTAGGGTCACTCAGATAAGGAACGCTTCAGCATCAGAAAGCCTGCCAGCACTGAATTCTGTCTCTAGCCATCCCTCTGTTACTTCATCTCCCAGTGCCCGAAGATGACTGAAAGCTACTCCCTCTCAAAACCCTTTTTATCAAATCCCCCTGTCACTCAAGGGAAACACCTCCCCTTGAGCAGATCATTCCATTGAATTTGGCACATGATTTAATTGCCGGAGAGCAAAATATACATCTCTCCTTGAGCTTCCTGCTCTAATACAATGCCCTGTTTTCAGTGGAACAGATCTTCAGATTTGTGTATCGCCCAATGCAAATACAGCCTGCATTTTTACTTTCCAATTTAAAGAGCATCATGTATTTTCCCAAACTGCCTCCAGCCTATTTAATCATGGACTAATTTGCACTAAATGTTTTAAGGGATTCAGTTACATGTTAACTAACTTTATTTATCTTTTTTCTTGTAAAAATAAATCATTATCTTTTTCAGAAAACTTATATCCAACAAAACTGTTTCATTGGCTTCAGTCAAATGCAAAACAAGTAAACATTATAAAAAATTCACTTTGTGATAAAAATCCATTTGTGATAAACATAGTCTGTGATAAAAATAGTCTTTGTAAATACTGCCTGTAATAAAATAGTTTGTGATAAAAATAGTAAAAATAGTCTGCAATAGAAATAGACTTTTTAAATAATAGTATAATGTGGAATAAAATCACACAGGAAACCGTTCTTGATGGAACTCCTCCATTCCGGGACTTCATGGGACCTCTTTTGGGGTCCTCATCGCCACATCTTTTGGGGTCATCATCTCCACATCTTTTGGGATCATCAGCTTCACCCACTTCTTGGGTCCAGGGGGCTTTCCAGGGGACTCCAATCCAGTGGTATCCTCCAAGGATCCAGTGCTGGAGGGGAATGCTTATTTTTCTAGAGTAAAAAGAAAAAACTTAAAGTATCAATGACATCAAACCTTTTACTTTCCTTTCTCACTGGAGCATCTGAAACTAAATTTAGGTAAGCACACAAATGCAAATTATAGAAATAACATGCCATGCAGCCAAGACATTGGGGGTCATTACAAGGTAGGAGGCAACCATGCCGCTATTAGTAGCATGGCTACCCCCTTACGTGTACCAGGTCACGGTTCCTTGAATGAGGAATTACCGGGCCATTCCGACCTTGGAGGACCCGGTAATTCCTCATTCAAGGAACCCATCCCCATTTGAGCCCCCATAGGGCTCAATGGGATGGGGAGGGTGCTAACAATGGGCCTGTTAATAACAGGCCCGTTGTAAGCACCCTGGTCTGCGCGCGGGATCCAGGCGTCCTTAGTGGGTTCCCGCAAGCAGACTCGTAATGAGGCGGTAAGGGGTTGACGGCTCCGGCACCTTTACCAGCGCCGTTAACCCCCTTACTGCCTCACTTGTAATGACCCCGATTGTCTCACTAACTACTGAAAAATTAACATGAAGTAATCACACTACTATCACATGGTAATTTTCAGATAACAGCCTCAAACACAGCACTCCTTTCACTTATTTTTACTTTTGTGCACTAGCTTGGTACACATATATATATTTTCTTTTTACCACTTTAAACCTCCTTTTGATATCTTCGCACTATTTACACCTAACCACTTGCTATGGCAATTCTATTCTTTTTTTTGTTACTCTCTGTTAGTTTCAAGTCGCTTTTGTCTTGAAAGGGTTTAATTTGATTAACGTGGACAAACTGTTCTACTGTTAATTCTCCCTCCTTTTTAGCAATTCTGTAGACCACAGGTGAAACCTTATCTACAATTCTATATGTGTCTTGCCATGCTGCAAGAAATGTAGAGTTTTTATGTTTCCCCTTCCCGAAGTTAAAGTTGTAAATCTGATCTCCTATTTCATCTTCTCTCAAAGATGCCTTCCTATGTCTTTGCACCGTCGTATTACAATTGCTTTCTCAATTCTTTCACGTGTTCATGAATTGTGGATGCATTTACAAGCACCTGTTCATTTGTTCTGTAAAGTAAATGTTGTGGCAGAACCATTTTCCTTCCTGTCAATATTTCATGGGTGCTGTGATTTGGTGATTTAGAGGGCATCGACTTGATAGCATCAGTACCAATGGAATCCGTAAACCCCAACTCGATCCTGCTTCATCTACAAACTTTTTCAACACATCAACTATTGATCTGTTACACCGTTCCACTCCCCCTGAAGAGGAGGTCCGGTAAGAAATGTGTAGCTTTCTCTTCACACCCAGCATTTGCCATATTTTTGTCAGCAATGCACTAGTGAAATGACTTCCACAGCCTGACTCTATTCTTTGAGGTTATAACAAATCTTGAAAAAATATGATTTACAAGTAGGCTGCCATTTGCGCACTGCAGTCTGGAGCTGGAATGCACTCCACCCATTTGGACACTGGACAAGTTACTGTCATCATGTACCTGTTTCTCCTTGCTGATCTTCTTACGAAGCCCCTTTTCATCAATGGTGCTCTGAGCACACTAAACACCCTCTGGTGTAGAGCTCAACATCTTGGGACATGTGTGGCCAACAGGTGTAATCTTTTAAACTTTCCAAAGTTTTTTGAACCTCTGTGTCCTGCAGTTATGGCATCATGGGCATGATGTAACATCAATCCCCGAAATGACAAAGGTACTACCCATTGTGTTTGGCCTGTCACAGATTCTCTAATTATCAGTCCTTCTTGTAATCTATTTTTCTAATTGTTTTTTAATAACACTCTCAGTTCTCCAGCATTGGATCTTTCATGGATTCACATGCTGTGAATTTTTCCCGTTGTCAGGCTGGGAAACCTCGGGAACTTTGACCTAGTGATTTCCTTAGTGTCCTGTCAACGTCTTTTTGGGTGCTTTAGGCTACATCAATAGGACATCTGGTATAAATAGTCCTGCCCCTGCGGCTTCCCTTCAGATTTCAACCGTCTCCAAACTGTTGGGATCACCTCGTGTTTGCTCTTGAGTTACTCTTCGTGTTCTAAACGTGCTTTCTGTACTTGGGCCATCATGTCATCTGTGGGCCCAAAGAAATCATTGTTTAGGCCTTGTGCAACCTGTGGCCTAAAGAAGGTCTTCGAGGGGGACATCCATGCGGATGTCTGTATTGTCTGTACCCCAATCATTCCACAGACGCCTGTGAGATCTGTCAAAGATTTTCTCAGAAAACGATGAAGGACCGCAACCGCTGTTTGATCTGTTGGCTGAACGAAGGCACTTACCTGGGTTCGGAGGTGGGTTTGTCCCAGGGGAGCAAGGTGTCGGCTACGCACCGGAGGGTGCTGTCCGCAGAACCCCCTCTAAGAAGCAGCGCATGGGGATGCCAACTTCGGAGGTGGGGAGAGGTGGCGGAACCTCTGGGTCCAGGTTGCATCACTCTAAAGGGACGAGTGTGCTCCTCTCAGACCAAGTCGACAAGACTGGAAAAGGTAGCGAGTGCTAGGCCCGAGAAGGCAAGGCCGAAGGCCACGACGGTGGAGAGAGAGAAGTTGAAGTCAAGGGAGTCCTCCTCCTCAAGGCACTCATCATCTAACGACCATCATAGCTCGTCTTCCAGCCGGGATTCGTCGAAACACCATTCTGGCACCTCATCCAAGAGGTCCGCTTCACCAGAGAAGGCCAGGCCAGTGGAGGCCTTAGTACCAACGATGAGGGTTTTTTCGACAGAAGTTCCTTTGTCAATGGTTGTGGTGCTGCCTTCACTTCCTTGGTTGACTGTGGTGTCGTCAGCTCTGTCTACGACTGGGCTGGGGGCCTCATCGATGGCCGTGCCTGCCAGTGGGCTGCTGTTGCTATTGGCGGCACCGCTGGAGACGGATGGTGGTTTGTTGCCTACGGGGGTTCTGTGGCAGTCTGAGGCTGGCTTTGCACCTTTGCTCCCAGTGGACATTCTTCAGCAAGACCCGGACCAGCATGAGCCAGTATTCAATCCATCGGCACTGGGTCTGCAGTTGGCAGGTCTGTCTATGTCAAGTGGGGTTGGGGCTGGTCTGCCCCTCTACCCTTTGGTGCATCCACACTCTCTGCTGTCCATGCAGGTGTTGAGTACACTCCAGTCGTCGTTGGGACAATTGGATGCAAGACTTCCGGCGGCACCAAGCCCGGTGGCTCCGGTGGTACGCAGTGTGCCTGTGGAGGCCCCTCGACCGGGTCTCCACAGGAATTAGCCTCCGGTGCGGCTGCCATTGCAGGTGGGATTGGGCCTTCCCAGAGGTCATCCAGAGGATGGGGAGCTGGTTGATTCAGATCCGGAGAGTGGTCGATGCCTAGAGAAGTGGAGCTTCCTAGTAGCCTGGCTCAGCCGTCTCCACCGGATGATGTTGGACCATGTGTGGCAGGAAGGTCTGCACACGATGCGCCATCCTTTTTTTGGAACCGGCGGTGAAGGGGCATCCGGAGAAGAAGTTTAAAGCAGCAGAATCTACCCCCAAATGCCTCATGTCACAACCCACGCTGGAGTCAGTGGTTTCGGAGGTGGCTATTCGGAAGGCGAGGAGCCAGCATAAGTGTGTTACGCCCCCATACAGTGAAGCCAGGAAGCAGGATGTTTTTAGAAATAAAATACTGACGGTGGGTGTCAATCTAAGAACACTTATGTTGTCTTTGACCATAATGCCAGTAAAAATGCCATGCCACTGTAAAAACACATTTCCATACTGGCTGCATCATTTGTGGCCATTATGGTAACATAACATTCACGTTGGCTTTGCGATAATGCCATTAAAAATGATATGCCACTGTTTGAGCACATGAAAACCAACCACATGCTACAATATTCACACTGCATTCAATCTCCCATTCAAATGCGCACCCACATGCTCCAACACTCACACTGCACTCTTTTACTTTCTCACTTACACATTTACAGTCCCTTTTTCCTCACCTGCAAGCTGCGGATGTCCCAGGACTCCTGCCACTTCCCTAGGCAGCATCTCCAATAGGCCATGCAAGTCTGGAGAAGAAAAATGTCCCCAGTGGTGCATGGCCCATTGGGCATTCTCCGGCTTGGGATACTGTAAGATGCCGGTTAACACAATATCCCTACAACATAATGTCAGCCCAGGAGTGCATCCGCAGCTGTGTGCTGATGCTAAGGGAGCTCTGTTTTCACTGGACTGATAATATTAGTATGGCTTCAGCATACTAGGTGGCGTATCAAGACCCTGTCATCCATCATGGATGAGCTGCCAGCTCCCAAAATGGGAGAACTAACACCAGCTTATGTCATGCAGCAGTTTACATATGGCACTCTGATGTACTTAAAAGAAATCACTTGATAATGGCCCTGCCCCCTGCTTCCATCCATTCCGTCATCGCCCCAATCTTCTGATTCCTCCTTTGCTGTGATCAGCGCCTCATCTCTGTTTCTGTACTGATCCATACTGAGGTATGCCAGTGAAACAAAAGTGGTAATAAATAAAGCGTTTATTTACTTATATGGATCCGGCGCCCTGCACTGCCGCTCACACTCTGATCTAAGTCTCCCTCTTCTCTAACCCTCACCATCGAACCTCTTTCAAACCTAAACATTCCTAACCTCGCAGCAGGCAGGGACGCCGTAGCTAGGAAGCAACCAGCAAACAAAGTGAAGGTGGAATACTACATCACCTCCCCCTTTTTAATTTTTTAAAGAAAATGATACAGAACCAATTAACAATATAGAACTACAACTACACCATCTCCCCTTTTATGAAAGAAGAAAAAAAAAATGTGCACAACATATCATGCAACATTTCAACAAAATTTGCAGGTGGAATAAGAAAGCAGCAAACAAATATACAACCAAATATGCAAGACTGGAAATTGTATGTCTCTATTTCCCCATGACATAGTCTCTAGACCAGAACGGTAACCTCCTTTCTCTAGAGTTGCGCGAAATCTCACATTCAACAACACTTCTGCTTCCATCACTTGTACTAGCATTTCCTCTCTGAAGTATACCGTCTACCCCAGAATCATCTTCCTGATGATTACCTCCCAAGGCTTGGTTGCCAGCTATGGTGTCGCAGTTCTCTCTCACACATACCTCTTCCTCCACATCTTGGGATCTAATGTCAGACTCCACATTCAAATTCTCCTCACTACCACTCTGAAATCCTACATCATTTCTCATCCATTCACTAAATCCTTGATCCTTTCTAGGATGACTCCCTCTACCATGCTCCAACCAACTCCCAATTCCATTTGCTTACTCTGTCAATATTCCATACTGACCCACCACTTACTCTTATAGCTTTACCGAGAACTTGTAAAACTTTAACCGGTTTGCTGTATTTGGAATCACCCTTTCTAACACTGTGACCTAGTTTTATCCTTACCATATCACCTGGTGAAATTTCAACCTTGCGCTTGTATCCCATTGACATCTTATTCTTAACTTCATGGCATTTACAATTTCTCACTTCCCTGGGTCCTGATGCTCTTTTGCAATTTACCCACTCTGGAGTGAGCAGAGTGCTGGGAGCTCTGCCCCTCATCATTTCAAAAGGAGACAACTCCAAACCCCTTTTGACTGACATTCTTACACTCCACAGTCTTTCCATGAGTGCTTCATCCACAGGCATGTTGTTTCTCAACGCCAACTCCACTGTCTCCACCATCATCCTGTTACACCTCTCAACTAAACCGTTGGTCTGGGGATGGTAAAAAGCAGAATACTTCCAATCAATCCCAGATGTTGAGGCAAACTCTCTAATTTCCTTGCTTTTAAATTGAACACCATTGTCACTGATAATGGTTTTGGGAAAACCCTCTCTCCTGAAAATTTCTTTAAGGAATTTGATAATTTCTCCCCAATCAACTTTCTTGACAGCTTTCAATTCCACCCAACTTGAGTAATAATCATAACTATCAAAAACCTTTTCTCTCCTATTAGTCTTGCATATGGTCCAACAATGTCAATATCTAACTTCATCCAGGGAGCCTCTCCTTTATCTATGACAACAGGCTCTGACTTGAAACTTTTACAACTTTTATCACTGTTCTGGCAAGGCCAGCAGTTTCTAACAAACCTCTCAATCAAAAGATCCATTCCTGGCCACCAGTATACAGACCGTACATTACTTTTAGTCCCCATGATGCCCGGATGACCTTGATGTGCTTTCTCTATGAGCTCATCATAGAACACTTTCAGAGGTATCAACTTACTCCCTCTCATCAAAAATCCTTCTTCCATGGACAACTCATCCTTCACTTCCCAAAACTTCATACATTCTCCATAAACTGCTCTCTTTTCTGGCCAACCTAACATTGTAAAATCTGCAATTTTTTGTAGTGCTACGTCTTTAGAGATCTCATCCAGCCATTTTTCCTTAGAAGTCACTTCAAGAACAACCGCCACCATCTCTTCATTACTTTCTGACTCCAAATCCATATTCTTTAGCGGTAACCGTGACAAGTAATCTGCAACCACATTTCTCTTACCTGGTACATACCTTGTCACAAAATGATAGTCCTGTAATTTGATGCTTAGTCTAGCCAATCTAGGTGATGCTTTACACATTCCTTTCACAGTCAAAACCTCAATGAGTGGCTTGTGGTCTGTTTGTATAATACACTTGTAACCCCTTAGATACTTCCTAAAATAGTTTGCAGCCCATGAACATGCCAATAGCTCTTTTTCAATCACAGAATACCTGCTTTCTGTGTCTGAAATCGCTCTGGAGGCATAACAGATTGTCTTCTCCTTGCCATCTTCAGCAATTTGAGATTACACTGCTCCTAGACCATTTCCACTAGTGTCCACTGTAACTTTGGTCACACTGCCAAAAACATATCCACCCAATTCTGTGGAATTGCAGATTTGCCTCTTAATGTAATTCACCGCTTCATCACACTCCCTACTCCACACAAATTTGGCCTCCTTTTTTAACAGTTTCCTTAATGGTTCTGTTACAGTTGCAAACTTCTCAACAAACTTGTTATAATATTCGCAGAGCCCTAGAAATGATCTAAGCTCATATTTATTACTGGGATTGGGAGATTCCCTAATAGCTTTCATAGCATCACTCTTTGGTTTATATCCCTTGTCATTAACTGTGTGTCCCAAATAATCAACTTCATTCATGCCAAACTTGCATTTACTCTTTTCAATTTTCAAACCCACGCTCTCCAACTTCAACAAAACATCTTTTAACCTCATGTCATGCTCTTCTCGACCTTTGCCAAATACAATGATGTCGTCTTGATATACAAATATCCCCTTCAATCCCTTCAGCACATGTTCCATGACCCGTTGAAATACGGCTGCTGCAGATGCTAACCCAAACGGCATGCGCTTGAATCTATACAATCCATGAGGGGTAACAAATGCTGTGATGTCTCTACAGTCTTCTGTCAGAGATATTTGATGGTATGCGCTAGAGAGATCCAGAGTAGAAAACACGTTTGCCCTACCCATGCGATTCAGCATTTCCGATATTATAGGAAGCGGAAATATGTCAACTATGACTTTCTTATTCACATCTCTGAGGTCCACACAAATTCTAACTTTCCCATTTTTCTTCATCACGACCACAATGGGGCTTGCCCACTCCGATGATTCCATTTTTTCTATCACTCCTTCTGCTTCCAACTTCGCCAGTTCTTGTTCAACCTTGTCCGCTATGGCAAAAGGTATAGGTCTGGATTTCAAATGTCTGACAGGCACAGCTCCTTCCTTCAAACAAATTCTATGCGAAAAGTCTTTTAATAGTCCCATTTTCTTCTGGTGCGTACCGTTCACAATCTTAACTTCTTTCTGCTTGTCACCAGTGTTGACAATCAAGACTTGCTCATTTTCACAGGGATCTAACCTGATCCGCAGGCCAGCTTGATCTCTCCAGCCAATGATGTTAACTCCTTTTTCTGCAACGTAGATCTTCACTTCTGCTCGCCTGTCCTTAAATTCTACAATACTTGAAAACCAGCCAATAATCTTGATTCTTGACCCTTCAAATCCACCAGGGTTTTTTTATATCAGGATCATTTAATTTGCTCTTAAGACCGCATGTCACTAGATTTTTCCAGGTTTTCTTCGTGATGATCGTCCATGGAGAACAACTGTCTACCTTTACTTTGAGCTTCCAATTGTCAATTATTATGACACAACTCTGACATTTGAATTCTCCCTCGGGTGGTTCACGGATGGTGAATACCCTTTCTTCATCCGATTCTTCCTCCTCATCTTGTATGACAGAAATTCTCTTTTTTCGTCTGCATGTGACAGAAAAGTGACCCTTAATTCCACAATTCCCACATTTTTGTCCTATTGCAGGACAATGTTTGGCATAAGCAAAATTTCCTAATCTTCCACAATTATAGCATCTGTCGCCTTCTTTAGATTGTGCGGTACTCGGATTGGGTTCGGCTTTCACCCAACCTTTCCCTCTGACTGAGTGTCCTTTGTTCTCAAATCCTCTAGATCTATTGTTCTTGACAGCGTTGTTTTCTGCTCGATCTCTTGTCCTCAGTGCGTTGACCATACCTTGTTCTCCTGAGTCTAGTGAGGATTTGTCATTCTGTTGCTGCATATTCAGAACAGCCTCCTGTTTTCTATTTTTCATTTCTTTGGAGCACAAATCACTGTGTTCTATTCGTTTGGCAATAGCCATAGTTTCCGGCAAAGATGGGTTTCCCACCATCCAAAGTCTGTCTTGAACCAAACTATCCTTTGCGTGTATGATTATCTGATCTCTTATGAGTTCATCCAGGGTGATCCCATTGCCAAAGCGACATGTGCGTGACAACACTCTTAAAGCCGATACATAATCTTCGAGAGATTCATGCTCCTTTTGAGTCCTGGTGTAGAAATTATACCTGTTTATAGCTACATTAGTCTCAGGGGCATAATATTTGTGTAGCTGTCTTATAGCTTTTTCGTGTTCATCAGTATCCCCAGCTTCATCTATTGGCAACTCTGGTAACTCCCTGTATTTTCTTTGTCCTTCCAACCCCCCCGAGCGTGAAGCAGTAGTGATTTCTTCTTGTGGGGGGTTAGACCTTCCTGGCCAACTGTTTGAACATAGTTTAGCCAAAATTCCTTCCATTCCAACCAATTGACCACTGGTTGTCCTGCAGTTGGAAGGAAACTCGCTGGGGGTTGTAAGCTAATGCCTTCCATTGCTCTGTATGGCTATGTTCGTGATAGATGAGACTTCAATGAAATTGCTCCAATTTCAGTGTTCAAACTGCCTTTAATTGCTCCAATTTCAGTGTTCAAACTGCCTTTAATACTTTAAATTCCACTCCCTTTAAAAAAAACAAAAAAACAATTGCTGAGAGTCAGAAGTACTGTGAAGAGGATGAGGAGACTATTGTTAACTCCTCATTCTGCCTGACTCCAGGAGGAACGGATCACGTGATCTGTGTCCGTGGGGCGGGACCCCTTCTTCAATACACCAGAGGCGCGGTGTTTATCCGGGTTGCAGTCAGCCCTGCAGCCAATCAGAATAGCTTAAAGCCACAAAAAAAAAAACAACACAGCACAAACCAACGCGGGTTTGCGCTTTGATTCAGAGCATCCGCTCTCTTTCCTGTACACGGTATCATGTACAACAGCACAAACCAACGTGTTATATCACGTTAGTTCGGAGCGTCCGCTCTCTCTCCCCCAATGCAGCACAAGCCAAGCACAGCGCTGTGCAATGGCTCGGAGCGCCCGCTCTTGATTCCTGCTCTCCGACGTCTTTGTGGCTCGTCAGGACGCCGGCAATCCTCGTCGCCAAATGAGGTATGACAGGGAAACAAAAGTGGTAATAAATAAAGCGTTTATTTACTTATATGGATCCGGCGCACTGCACTGCCGCTCACACTCTGATCTAAGTCTTCCCTCTTCTCTAACCCTCACTATCGAACCTCTTTCAAACCTAAACATTCCTAACCTCGCAGCAGGCAGGACGCAGTAGCTAGGAAACAACCAGCAAACAAAGTGAAGGTGGAATACTACACATACAAACCAACTCAAGTCCTGAGGCCTCTATCAGTAATGCAACCACTTCATCACTCAAGCTTCCTTTGGAGTTTAGATAATGTTTTCCTGCCAAAGTGTTGTCTGTTGTGCACACTAGCATGGGTCTTACACCATGTGTAGTGGCTATGCAACTGTTTTACCTCACACTGTGCCATCAGCATTTAATGAAAACAATGCCACACAAAGGAAAGAAACAACTTGATTACTGAAAGAAATGTAACCAAAGGTTAGGGAGAGAAAGGAAAAAGTTACGGGAAAATACCAGCATTTGGAACATTTTCAAAGAAATCTGAAGGGGAAAGAGCTCTTCTGTGGTCTCAGCGTAACCAGTTCCCCCAGAAACTGACCACACGGATTCCTTTTGAAGGGCGAAATCAACTTTTTACTTTTGCAAACTAGAACAATGAGATGTTCATTATGCAACTTTTTGATGGGCCAGACGGGGAGGAGTTTGCTAGGCGGATGCCGAAAGGAATTACAATATCGTTCCTCACGTGCACTATTCAGACGTCTCAATGATCTAGAGAAGAAACTTGCAAACGGAAACCAGAAGGATGCATACATCTCATTTGCTCATCTTTTTCATGTGGCTGGGGCTTTATGGGCTGGGAGGTAATACAGGAAATGAAGTATGACTTGTTGAACCATTATTTCAAATATAGACTTTCAATCACAGGATTTTCTTAAAGAATGAAAGCTATTTTAGCACTAATTACACTTTTGACATGACTATGGCAGAACTTCAAGCAAGTTTGCGCACTAAATTAAGTTAGTGTCACTTTTCGCCTAAGCTCCTCGGAGCGAGGACAGTGTTTTCACTGCTGAACGTCTTGAACCTATGCCTCCTGCTTTTCCCGTTTACCTTTACCTGTTCACCATCTTCCCCCTTTCCCCAACGTAACGAGTGCCTAGATACCCGAGCGGTCAGTCGGCTGCTACAAAAGGAAAAATAAATAAATTAACTACATGGGACATGTTAAGTAGGAAAAAAATAACCTATTGCCAACTTGATTGCAAAGGGGTATCAGACCCAGTCAATCATTTTTAGCCCGGACCTCTCTATTGGCTGCTTCAGGGCTCATAATATGAACTCACCTTCTGTAGCCGTGGAATGTGAGCCAGCAATAAGGAAGGGGGCAGGCAGTCTGCTGCTTTGTAACATGTTGTGGAAAGCAGAGACTGCTCTGGATTGCAATATGTGGGCACCAAATCTGGAAAAGGGGCCAGGGCAGACACTTTTGGGACTGCAACATGTGCAGCTCTACTTCGACAAGAATGGGTTAACACCCCCCCGCAACTTGGCACTGCAGAATAGGACAACTATCATAGGGGACAGGCAAAATGTTTGCATGTGTGCGATCCATGTGGCCCTCTACTCAGTGGCAGGGCTTCCCTGTAGGCACCACTGGCAGGCAGGCAATTTATGATAGTGGTAGCTATATTGCTATTCACTAAATTCTCCCCAGCGCTTCTGGCCTGTGCAAGTACCCTCACTTGACGAAGCCATCTGGGGTCATGCTACTAGCTAGTTCTGTTGCTTGCCTCCCTTTTAACTATTGTCAAGTTTGTGAAACATATTTGGAATATTTTCTCCCGAATTAACTATTTTATGATGGCTATGATTTTGATTCATTTATAAAATAAGAAGTTTCGATATTCTTTGAGTGTTCCTATTTCCATTCTCTCTTTTTCTCGAATCCCATTGTTTTCGCATAAGCTACCATAGCTCTTAATTGTATTACTCGGTAAATGTTTGAGGATTGCAACTCGGGCACAGTGAGGTCTTGACCTTTACCGAGCAAGTCCTAGAGATGGTCGATGGCCACGTCCAGGAGACTTCTAGACTGCTTCTGTTGCCAAGCAATATGGCCATTGGCTAGAGTGTTGTAAAGCTGTACCCACCTTCCCAATGCGTCTCTCAGCTGTAATTCACATGGCTATTCGGGCAGAGGACGGCCTTGTGTGTCCTCCACAGACACAATCATCCCATTAAGCAAAGGCCCAGTATGTGTGGATTCAGAAAAATAAATGCATTGTACATCTATGTTGTATGCTCTTGTTTTCAATTTGAAATGTTGCTACTCCAATCCGATGTTATCGCCAGCCAATGGGCGCTGTAGCTGCTTGGAATGCTTAGTCTTAGTTAGATGCATATCTGCTACTCGTGCTTATGTCTGAACGATGCACATATTATGCCATCACTGCTGTGCTTTATTGATCTGGGTAGTGGACGGGTGTTTGGTTATTTAAATCCTGAAAAGTGTTTTGCCTTTTTCCTTTGGGCTTCAACATCGAGGATGATGCTGGATTTCCTGGACAGGCACTTGCATGTGTTTTGGGTTCCTGTAACACCGGACAGTTGGTGGTTTTCTCAAACATTGAAGTGGCATTTCTTTTATTTTTGTACGCACTAAATGTCACCTTTGCAGTCACTTCTAAACACCATGGGGTGGAGCTACACAGTAATGGAATTGAACACAGAAGGTCAATAGTTCAGATGGACACCAATGCCTTTGAGGAGAAATGAGTCAACATGTCCGATTACTCTGTAGGAATGCGAGATGCAGCAGCCTTTAAGAATAGCGGGTGAGAGAGGAGTGGGGTAGGAGAATTGGTTCCGATATTTCTGAGGATTCGTGGCACAGGATGTGTGAAAATGTTAAGTTATATTCTTTGGGGCTCACGGAGAGGTCGAGACAGATAAAGATTCTTAATCGGGTTTTTTGGACACCGGAGAGAATGGTGAGTAGGGGGATGTCGGAGAGCTTGGATTGTTGGAGGTGTATTCATGTGGCAGGTACGTTGGAGCGCATGCTGTGGGACTGCAGGTTGGTGAGATTGTTCTGGGGTGAGGTTGGTCGGGTGTGCGATGTGGTGATTGAGGGTTTACCTGCTTTGGATTTCAAAATGGTGATATTGGGGGGTGATGAGTCTCTGGAGGATCTTACTCAGAATCAGAAGAAGTGGTTGTTCCGAGGGGCAATGATCGGTAAGAAAATTGTTTTGCAGAACTGGAAGTCGGTATTGACTCTGAATATTGAGACGTGGTTGACTGAAATGCATGATTTGGCGGCTATGGAGAGGACACTTTACAGAAGGGAAGGGAAATTGGTTTTATTTGAGAAAATTTGGGGTAAATTTCTTCAGCTATACTAGACTTGGTGTTGTACTTATGTAAATAGGGGCTGGGGGGAGGTGACTGGGGATGTGGTGAATTAGGCTGGGGGCTATGTGTGGTTATATGCTTCAATGTAATTAGTTGTTTTTAAAAGAAAATGTGTTTTGATGGTTTCAAGTACTTTAAATGTCATATGAGTGTATTGTAATGTATGTGATTTTTTTAGTTTTGTAAATAAAGTTTCCAAAAAAAAAAAGAATAGCGAGTATCAAGGCAAAGAGAAGCAAGCGGGTCGGACCGCTGGGGTTGCCAGGCCATGATGGTTACAGGGGTATGGCAATGCCAAAGAGCTCTATTTCTAGAGCTGTGCACATTTCTCAGGAAGTCTATTTCAAATCTTCGACGTAGAGGCAGAATTGTTCCCCTGGGTGGGCCGTGGACATGTTCTGCCTTTGAACCATTTGTACATTGATGAATACATCTAAAGCACAAGGGAGGCTGAATGCGCTCGGGGCCAGACTGGCCAGGCTTCAATAGTCTGGAAAGGCACTCAGCGCTATGTCTATATGTGCAAGGAGATTTATGGATGACCACTTCCTGTAGGGTTTTACCAGTGCAGGGGGTATCCGGTACATGTATATAGTTATATAAGGTCTTCTGGGAGGTTGTGTAATGGATGCATGTTTGAGTTTAGTATGGATGATGCTGGTAGATAGGCATGCCATATTTTCATGTTAAGTACCATTGTGTTTGGATTCCTACATTACACATAACAAATATACATCATTTCTATTACAGAATACAATGGGCCTCATTACAAGTTCGGGGGTAGCCATGCCCTTAATAAGGGCATGGCTACCCCTAAACTTGGGTCCAGCTCCGGGTCCCGCGAAAGGGGAATTACCGGGCCATTCTGACCTTTGCAGGCCCGGTAATTCCCCTTGCGCGGGACCCGGAGCCGGTACATCCCCATTTGAGCCCCTATAGGGCTCAATGGGAATGGGGAGGATGGTAGCAGCGGTACCGTTTATAATGGTACCGTTGCTATCATCCTGTTCTGCTCGCGGGTGGCGCTCTGCACGCCTGGTCTGACCAGGCGTGCAGAGCGGCTCCCGCAAGCAGAACTCGTAATGTGGCGGCATGGCAACAACGGCGCCGGTAGCACTACCGGCACCATTGTTGCCTTACTGCCACTGTTGTAATGAGGCCCAATGTCTCACTTAGTTCATAGAATCAAAAGCAAGAATGCAAACACAAGGGCAACTTTGCCTAGTTCAGGCTATGCCCTGCATCTCACGTGTACCCAATCTTGGCAGATGGAATGTTGTTTAATTATGAATCACTTGTGATTCCACATAAGTGAAGAGGGTGGACCAGGCATTGAACCCTTGGACTCTAAGCCTAGAGGGGCAGCTGCATTTCACTGTTGATGGTCACAGAGGAAGGGCATGTCCCTGCGGTTGCTGTTGCTACTCTTGCTCAGAGATGTGCCTGCCATTTTGGGCTGGGCTACCTTAATGGCAGAGATCGGGCTTAAACCCAGTGGCTTTTCTCTGCTTATTTGGAGGCAGGATCTATGATGAAATTGCGGGCTAGCTGCTTTGTTTACAGCTCTCACATCAAGCTATTTTAGTTGTGTGTATTCTCCGTAGAGGACGTCTCGCATTGTTTCGTTTTCCCCATTTAAGAATAATAAAAGTCCAGAACCGTTTTGCCATAATCAAGCCACCCTCTCCCTTAAATCCATTCCCTGTTAATATTCAGATACTGTGTGGCCGGACATAATATGCGGAGCAGTCATGCACATTGTCATTTCCCCCTTAGCCACAAGTACAGCCCCCTCCTTTATCAAAACATCTACAGTCTACCCTTCTTTTTGGGAACCCCTTTTGGATATTTCATGTGGAGCTCATTTTAATCCAGTTGCACTCTGTTACCAGTTAACAAACAAACAAAAAAAACACAACTCTTGAGCGCCCTGTTGTTTCATATATTAAGAGCCTCAAAATTCATCATTTCCAAAGGGCGCTTCATTCAGTTCTGGGAACCGGTATTCGTTTCTTGCCTCTTGGGTGTCATCAGCCGTATCGGTCCTATCATGCTTCACCAGCATTGGACACTATGGTCCATGAAATGGAATCACTCAAAAAGGTCGCAAAAAAAGGCAGAATGGGAGATGTGGGCGAATTTCGCCTGTTTGAAAATTCGGAACGGCTGAAAAGTTCAACCAAACCTCCCATTCGTTGCTAAGGGCTGTGGAGGATGCTGCGGTGTCCACTGCACCCTTGTTCACTATATTGTGAGCGGGGATGCGGGGGTATACCGCGCAGCCGATTCCAAAAAGAAAAAAGGAAGGGACCTTGCGGCACCAGTTCCCGATCACGGAAGTGAAAGGGAACAGGCGTCGCAGGGCCACAGCGAGACGGAGGCACACAGCAAAGTGTGCCGCGGCAAGGCAAGTAGATAGGTGGGTGGGTGTGGGTGGGGGCCAAGTCGGAAATGTTCAGGGGAGAAAAGACTTAAGGTTATTTCGGAAAAATGATCTTCGGTCTTTTCTCTCTCGAACATTTCCGACCCTGATCCCATAAAACCCTCCTGTGTCCCCTCTGTTCACAGGACATTGTAGGAACACCCTTCAATTGGTACTCTTTTTTCCTGTTGGGTTGCACCAAAGCTGTCTCTTTTTCTTTTATTTCTGTCACCTTTTTCCCCGTCAAATGTGGTGTCGCTTAGGTCTTGTCAATCTCTCATATTCTTGTCTACCTTTGTGTTCAGCCTCTTTTTCTGCCCTAATTGCTTCTTTTGGTTTTACTTTTAACACATATGCAGATGACTACCAGCTCCTTGTCCGACTGGACTATGAGCGGAACTGCATCTCTTCGCGTTTTCAATCCTGTTTGACTGCTTTCACCCAAGGGAAGGTGCTCAGTCTATAAATGCTCAATTTGTACCAAATAAAGTTGGTCATTTTTAGAGGTCAGCTCAGTCTTTGGGTTCTCCAACTTTGTCCACCAACTCTAGGCACCTACCCCATCTAGTTCCATCAATCAAATCTTAGGTTTCAATTTTGTCCAACAGCTTTCACCTCTTCCCCAGATCAACCTGGATTCCTCTCCAACTGGTACTAGCTGTGTCTTTTCTTCCAGATATTCCATTTTGTGACCATTCTACCCATAACCCAGCGTTGTCGGCCATCATACACTCCCAGTTGGATTACAATAAGTCTTTATTTCTTGACTTTCCTGCTCTATACTTACAGCATTCATCTTCAGCTTTCCTCATTTTTGGATGCTGGTCACAGGGTCCCCCAGGCCAAACTTGATTGGCTATCCATGAAACAAAGGATTGAGTTCAAGACCCTGTGTATTGGTGTTAGTTGCTGTCCAAAAATGGGTCTTCCTTTCTTTCCTTCAAAATTATCACATGGTTACAATCTCAAAATCTTTGCTCGGCTGGTTGTATACTTCTCAGCATTCCTAGGTGTCAAGTTGCTTGTTCCCTAGAACTCACTCCCATTTCAAATGTCATTCACTATGTCTTACACTGCTTTCCATTAGAAGCTCAAATGCTGGCTTTTTGCTTGTGCCTTCAATCACTAATTAGGGTTGGTGCGCTATTTCAGGGCTAGCACCACCACTTCGTGGTGTTTGTGCATTCTACAAACTGAGTAGGAATAGCTGACTAGATACAGATCTGTTTATGAATTTGTGAATGTGGAGCAGTGCAAAGATGGAATAATGGCAGTGGTAACATTTGCACTTGTCACAGATGGCCCCAGGAACCCATCAACACTCGAAGGTTAGTTTAAGAGGTTTTATTGTTTGTTTAGTCAAGAGGCTTGCTACAGGCCATCCGCCGGTCGACTAGTGAGGGCTGTTCCCTCCCTAGCCTGGGTGTCCCTCAACCTCCAGATTGCCACTAGAGATCGGTAACCCCTACTATCTAGTAACTATCTAACTGAACATGGTAGCCTAAAGGCAAACACCTGCCTCTCCAACTCCCTCTGGGAATACTCTAGGTGGTACCCAAAGGTAGCAATCTGGAATGATAGGTGCCTTTCACACTCTTAGGCCTCACTTGGTCTCTTCCTTCCACACCCTCTTGTTCCTCTCCCTATGTTTTTCTGTCCCTCTCCCCTTGTTCCTCCTAGTTTCCCCCCTACTTTTACACCCACCATCTCTCCTTTCATCCACTTGTGCTTCCTATTCTCTCCCTCTGGTACTCATCTTTTTCTTCCTTTCTAATATCTACTTCCAACCTCCAATGTTTCTCTCGCCTTCTATGCACCCTCTCCACACCACTGCTACTCTCTCCTTGCCACACTCCCACTACTTCCTTCTCCTCACTACATCTC
Organism: Ambystoma mexicanum; assembly: GCF_040938575.1. Taxonomy (NCBI): domain Eukaryota; kingdom Metazoa; phylum Chordata; class Amphibia; order Caudata; family Ambystomatidae; genus Ambystoma; species Ambystoma mexicanum. Next base: position 904,118,856 of record NC_090934.1, read on the forward strand.
CCCTTTCCACTCGACAACTACTTCCCCTCTCCACTCTACCATTGCTCCCCTCTCCACTCTACAACTACCCCTCCCTCCACACTTCTACTACTAACCTCTTCTCCACACTACTACTACTCTCTTCACACTACTACTACTGAACACTGGAAACTGGTGGCTTTCTTTTCCCCGGGCGAGGTGTTGCAGGTAAGTGAAAGTATAAATGGGGTCTTAAGCTCCACCCCTTTATGATACATGGGTCTGCTGACTGCAGTTAGAATCTGGCTCAGTGGCCCAGTTTATGTGAGGGCTTCCCAAGGAGAGTGGGTTGTCGGATTGACAACAGGACTGCTCTGCTGCATTAAACGGGTAAATGTATTGTCCTTGCGGATGAGTGCTTTGCACAGCTGAATGGAGTGCTCCAAGGACTGATGTTGGGTGCAGCCATTGTTGGTGTCCGGGTTGTGTGGCAGTTCAGATTGCTTGTTTGGTGTATGGGTCGCTCTGCAGTCAGGAGCTTTTCTGCTGTTTCTCTTACGGCTGTGCTGCTCACTGGTTCATCCACTGGAGCTGTAGTTCCCAAGGGTTACCAGATGCAGACTGCCCAGCATAGTGCAGTACAGGCATGGGGCACGAGAAGGTGGTACTCAGTTCATGCAAGCAGGGGCACAAAGAAGCAATAGGGACTGGGGCCCTCCCAACCCCCACACCCTGCCTGTGGGGCAGGAGTGCCTCTGGGAATTCCCATGGTAGCCCTGCCACCCCCTGCCCGAAAGGGATCCCCATCCCCTCTTTACAGGGTCAGGTAGCTGAACCTGTCGCACCCTACAAAATTCACGTCGACGCAAGAATTACTTGAATGATGTTAAGATGCTAATTTTATTCAGGAGGCATGCATTTAGGTGTGATTTATTTTCTTCATGTGTTCCTCGCCATGCAAAGGTCTAATGTTCTACTGGTAGACCATTGGCTAAGACGGTTTTCTTAATGGTTTCCAATGTGGAGATTCATAGCCGGTCAAGCGAGTAGAGCGCTCGCTTTGACAACCGTGCAGAGCCTGCTGGCACAGGTTCGAATCCCGGCGGGGCCAAACTCAGCCTTTCATCCTTCCAAGGTCGATAAATGAGCACCATACACGGTGGGTAATAATAAGCAGCGCTCAGATACCTGAGGGTTCGTAGTGCTATATAAATGCCAAATTATTATTATTATTATTTTCTTGTGGAAGGAAGACATCAAATTGCCACAGTGTTTAGATGGAATGTGACAAAATGTCTTTGATGCTGGGGGACCGTTTCTCTTTATATTATGAGGTGTTCATACAGTGCATTATTCACTTCTGAATTGCAATAGTGGCAAGTCATCGTCTTTACACAGAGACAGGTGAAAATGTAACCTTGTGCGTGAATTGCTCTGGACGCGCAATTTACTGTAAGAGGCATCACAGTAGTGGGCCAATTTTATGTCTAGTTTGTTTTTGGGATAATGAGGTTGTGGCCACTCCAAGAGCAGTCTGTAGATGCAGATTTTCAGTTCAAGTATGAGGGGAAAAGGATGTTGAGAAAGTGACCTTGGAGTGGGTTGATCCCCCAGCTGGGTGATGCCTAAGTTTTCTAGCTCATCAATAATGCCCCAGGGATAGATAGTTGTTGAGTCATCCATCCAGATGTTAATTGCCTGTGATTAATACTCTTGATAAGGCAAGTATATGCTGAGGTCAAGGAAGTCCTCTAAAAAGGGTATGATGCATTTTTGGAGGGTGATATGACAAAGAACGAATTATTGTGGTCGTCTTATATAGGATGCATTTGACCATGATCTCTTCCAAAAAGCCAGACGCTGGAACTGGGATTTCCTGTCTGAGCAATGACTCTGAGACAGTCCGTGCTACTCGACTACTATTATGGGGTCCCTATTTCCGTGTTGAATATGGGAGTTTGTGAAGCGGAGATCTATTATGATCTGTGTGGAAGAGCTTTTGATCCACAACTCCATGACGATAAGGATGTCCCGTTGAAAGCCCATTACCAATTTGTCAATGTGCCATTCCTTTTTGATGAGTTACCATTCAGAAGGACTCCAATGACTACTTCAGGTAAGTAGTGTGGGTGAAAGTAGTCACACTCATTTATCTGATGGTGGTAAACACAGGTGATGTATTAATTGGCTTTCAGGTCAAGGAATGCATCATAGCAACCCCAGCAATCCCACCTAGCTAACCTACCCCACCTTCCAGTCTCCATATCTGGCTACATTTTTGGTCACATGACGGTGGAATATATGAGAAACCTACCCTCTGGGCCTTGCGACGCATTCGTCCCACCTTTGCAAGGACAGTAACTCTCTTTGTATAGCTATGTGGCCATCGTTTCTGCTGCTGGGTAAGTATAACACAGTTCTGGTGTGATGCAGCCAGTAAGGGGATGGAGATTACTTCTGGGCAAGTCCTTCTGGGTCTGCCCAATCAGCCGAAGTGTGTCCGCCCACCACCCCCTGACTGCTTCCAGCATCGAACAGCAGTTCTTTGTCCACATTGGTTTGGATCGGCTGGATCCTTTGGATATGAGCCCATGTCCTTTCTCCAGTAACCCCGGAGGTGGCGGAGGATGGCTGCCCATTGTAATCACACATGTGTGAAATGTCTGTCATTGCCCTAATCCAAAAGCAGAATGAAGGCTTCATATAGTCTGATAAAACAGAAAACCCAAGCAAGTACCGGACAGAATATCATAGCCAGGGATACACATAGTTGAAGTTCATATAGGAGGTTCCCACGCCCTCTGCAACCCCCTCATTGTCTTCTTGTTGCTTACATTTGTGTATTTATTTATGTATTTGAGGAATGGACCTCCCGCTCTCATAGTAGGTCAATTCATTTCAGTAAAGGATAATGTTGATAGGGCAGTGGGTGATGGCAGAGACAGGACAAGTAGTGGAAGAGTCCATATTGGGGGTGATGGGCCTCGCAGTATCTGCTTTTGCTGCTGGAGATACGGGCTAACGTGTAAGGGTGATGATTGGTGAGTGTGCGGACGAGCACACGAGGCCAGTGTACTATTGATGGATGCATGAAGTATTACAGACCTGTATTGGGTGGACACAGCTCCTGCTGGTTCTGAGAATGGGTGCACCTGGGTGTGTGGTGAAGGATGAGGTGGCTGAATCTATTGAGGTGTGTTTAAGTGACTCAAATCTGAACTCAAAGGCACTCGATGGACCCTTTGAGTGCCGTAAGGTCATATATATATATATACATCCAAAACAGTGGTCAGATTTTAGATCTATATGTTTGGGTCCTAAACCCAGGCAGTCAAAAGAAGTGTTCTGTACACGTCCACCACGAGATTCCGGAAAATGCGGGCAGAGGATTTTGTTTTAACCCATAACACTGGGGTCCCATCAAACCCAAGCAGGCAGTGGGTTATGGTGTTTAGCCTGCATCCTAATCTTGCTATTGGTTGAAATAGGTATGGCTAGGAATGAGTTCTGACAAGCCTTACAGCCCATGGTTGCTGAATGGCCTCGAGGGACAGACATCTTATGAATCCTCGTATATAGGTCTCTTTGGTGTGTTTCAATGTTCAAGCTGATTTCTTCACCATGCTTTCTTATGCTCCGCTTTTGCACTACTTGATTGGATCATGCTTTTAACTGTGCCATTGAGCTTTGACCTGCACAGTACAGTGTTTTCTGAAGGTTCAGACCCATCATAATACGTTGGGATTGCGATCAGGGGCTGTGCTGCGGAAAAGGGGTCTTTACTGCGTGAGACTAAAATGATCATCATCACCCTGCTAGAATGCCAAGGTGCATGATCTCCCTTCGTGAACTAATGTTTCTTTCTTTGCTTCTCCTACTTGCAGTGCCTACCCCAGAGGAGATGTGCAATCTAACGCCAGAGTCTTCCCCAGAGTGAGTATGCAAGGAATGCCTCAATCTCCTCCTACCTTGCCATAAGCGTTGTCCCGCCCCTTTCTTCCCCCCCTACCTCTTCATAAGGGTGGTCCCGCCCCTTTCTCCTCCTCCTACGTCGTCCTAAAGGTGGTCCCACCCTTTCTTCCCCTCCTACCTCCTCACAAGGGTCGGTCTCGCCCTTTCTTCTCCTACCTCCTGATAAGGGTCGTCCTGCCCTTTCTTCTCCTCCTACCTCTTCATAAGGGTGGTCCCGCCCCTTTCTCCCCCTCCTACGTCGTCATAAGGGTGGTCCCACCCTTTCTTCCCCTCCTACCTCCTCACAAGGGTCGGTCTCGCCCTTTCTTCTCCTACCTCCTGATAAGGGTCGTCCTGCCCTTTCTTCTCCTCCTACCTCTTCATAAGGGTGGCCCCGCCCCTTTCTCCTCCTCCTACGTCGTCATAAGGGTGGTCCCGCACTTTCTTCCCCTCCTACCTCCTCACAAGGGTCGGTCTCGCCCTTTCTTCTCCTACCTCCTGATAAGGGTCGTCCTGCCCTTTCTTCTCCTCCTACCTCTTCATAAGGGTGGCCCCGCCCCTTTCTCCTCCTCCTACGTCGTCATAAGGGTGGTCCCGCACTTTCTTCCCCTCCTACCTCCTCACAAGGGTCGGTCTCGCCCTTTCTTCTCCTCCTACCTCCTCACAAGGGTCGTCCTGCCCTTTCTTCTCCTACCTCTTCATAAGGGTGGTCCCGCCCCTTTCTCCTCCTCCTCCTACGTCGTCATAAGGGTGGTCCCGCCCTTTCTTCCCCTCCTACCTCCTCACAAGGGTCGTCCTGCCCTTTCTTCTCCTACCTCTTCATAAGGGTGGTCCCGCCCCTTTCTCCTCCTCCTCCTCCTACGTCGTCATAAGGGTGGTCCCGCCCTTTCTTCCCCTCCTACCTCCTCACAAGGGTCGGTCTCGCCCTTTCTTCTCCTCCTACCTCCTCACAAGGGTCGTCCTGCCCTTTCTTCTCCTACCTCTTCATAAGGGTGGTCCCGCCCCTTTCTCCTCCTCCTCCTACGTCGTCATAAGGGTGGTCCCGCCCTTTCTTCCCCTCCTACCTCCTCACAAGGGTCGTCCTGCCCTTTCTTCTCCTACCTCTTCATAAGGGTGGTCCCGCCCCTTTCTCCTCCTCCTCCTCCTCCTACGTCGTCATAAGGGTGGTCCCGCACTTTCTCCTCCTCCTACCTCCTCACAAGGGTCGGTCTCGCCCTTTCTTCTCCTACCTCCTGATAAGGGTCGTCCTGCCCTTTCTTCTCCTCCTACCTCTTCATAAGGGTGGCCCCGCCCCTTTCTCCTCCTCCTACGTCGTCATAAGGGTGGTCCCGCACTTTCTTCCCCTCCTACCTCCTCACAAGGGTCGGTCTCGCCCTTTCTTCTCCTACCTCCTGATAAGGGTCGTCCTGCCCTTTCTTCTCCTCCTACCTCTTCATAAGGGTGGCCCCGCCCCTTTCTCCTCCTCCTACGTCGTCATAAGGGTGGTCCCGCACTTTCTTCCCCTCCTACCTCCTCACAAGGGTCGGTCTCGCCCTTTCTTCTCCTCCTACCTCCTCACAAGGGTCGTCCTGCCCTTTCTTCTCCTACCTCTTCATAAGGGTGGTCCCGCCCCTTTCTCCTCCTACGTCGTCATAAGGGTGGTCCCGCCCTTTCTTCCCCTCCTACCTCCTCACAAGGGTCGTCCTGCCCTTTCTTCTCCTACCTCTTCATAAGGGTGGTCCCGCCCCTTTCTCCTCCTCCTCCTCCTACGTCGTCATAAGGGTGGTCCCGCCCTTTCTTCCCCTCCTACCTCCTCACAAGGGTCGGTCTCGCCCTTTCTTCTCCTCCTACCTCCTCACAAGGGTCGTCCTGCCCTTTCTTCTCCTACCTCTTCATAAGGGTGGTCCCGCCCCTTTCTCCTCCTCCTCCTACGTCGTCATAAGGGTGGTCCCGCCCTTTCTTCCCCTCCTACCTCCTCACAAGGGTCGTCCTGCCCTTTCTTCTCCTACCTCTTCATAAGGGTGGTCCCGCCCCTTTCTCCTCCTCCTCCTCCTACGTCGTCATAAGGGTGGTCCCGCACTTTCTCCTCCTCCTACGTCGTCATAAGGGTGGTCCCGCACTTTCTTCCCCTCCTGCCTCCTCACAAGGGTCGGTCTCGCCCTTTCTTCTCCTCCTACCTTCTCATAAGGGTGATCCTGTGCCTTCTCTTCTTACCTCCTGATAAGGGTCGTCCTGCCCTTTTCCCCTTGTTTATTTCTACCATACACTCCCTCCTTTGTTCATTTTTACCTTTTCTTCTTTATTTACTGACTCTCCCCTGCTCTTGGCCACCTCCTCTCTCTCTTCCTCTCTTCATCCCAGTCACAGCTTCTTGCTGCTGTTCACCGTTGGCCCTTCTCTTGCCTTACTCACAGTATACCCTCTCCCATCTTTATCACACCCTCTGGTGTGGCTTATTCCCCTCCCTTACCCATGTACCATTATAACGCTCTGGCTTTCCTCACTGTCACACCCTGTCATTTGATCCATTACCCCCACCCCTTAGTCACTATGTCCCCTCTCTACTTTGTGCAATACCCTTTCTCTCACATTCAATGCCAGCCCCTCGCCTACCCTGCTTATTCATGTGCTACTTTCTCTCTCCTTTGCTCACAGCGATTTCCTCTCGCCTTCTTTACTTCCACATGCGCTGCCCTTGCTGGGAGCCGCCCTGTACTGTCGCTGCCATGCCTGCTGTCACCTTTGTTCAATATCACTCCTGCCTTGGTTACTAGTACTCCCTTTCGCTCTTTCCCAGGGTGACCCACCATTCCCCTTGTGTTCACTGCATGACACCCCTCGCTCCCTGATTTACTGCCATCCCTCACTTGCTTACTGCTACTTCCTCTCACTCTTGCTCAGGGTGCACCCCTGTTTCCCTTGTTCATTGTTCCCTGTCTCTTGCACTTCCTGCCACCGTTTCTCTCCTTTGCCCTCTTCCCCTGTAAGCCCTCTCCTCCTTGTTAACTGACAAGCATTCTCTCACTCGCCCAATGCCTGCCCTCCATCATGCTGCCTGTATGTTGGTGTGCCCTCTCTTTTCAGTGTATTTCCTTAATGCTTCCTTTCTTCCTGAACTTTTAGGGGATGATTCTAATGGTCTTGTAAATGAGCACAGTGCCATTAGAGGGCGCTATAACACCTTCGGCTTTAGCATGTGATTGTTGCTTTGTGGGATAGTTGCTAAATTGTACGATGCCCCCCTTTCACGGAGCAAGAAATCGGGGATACAAACCTTGCCGCACTGCTGGCAACCGCCGAGATAGACATCGTTTTACTACAACACATGTGCATTGTGAAGTGATTAAGTATGCTTAACACTCTTCTTTAAGAAGAGCAGTGTTCTGGCACATTGGTTGTTTGTTTGTTTATTGATTTGTATTACGCAGCAAACCCGTAGGTATCTGGGCGCTTTGCAAGAAGTTTCAGAAGTTAAATTGCACACACCGCAAATAGTTCCAAAAGCAGCATATGCACTAAAATACAAAGCAGTTGCAGAAATAGTTATGAAGCTGTATATACAAAAATACAGCAGGCGTCACCTAGTGGAATGCAGTAATGAATGTCCTAATGGATGTCATATGTCATTCATGACAACTTTTGGTGTTTTTTCTGAAGCTATGGAAGGTCTGGTCAGTTCGCAGATGAAATGGAAGGGCATTCCAGTATTGGGCGGCCATGACAGGGAAGCTGCCGCCACCGGCCTTTTTAAGTTTAAATCTGGGAACTACGATGCAACATTGGCAGTGGCTGTGCGCAATTTCCACCTGATGTGGCGATTATGTTGCGCTGCAGTAGGTGAAGTAATTTATGAATGCTCAGCAGCACTTTCCCAATGTGTCAATAAATAAAGCATGCGACATATGTCACAGCACCACCCAGTGGCCATCCCTGGATGTTCACCCCCAGTTCAGAGACACAGCGCAATGAATTGTGGGTATTGCGAGCACTACATGAAAAGCCTGCATGGTTGCTCACTATGAGGTGAATGTCTTAGTCTTAAAGTGAAGCACTGTTTTATACATCGCTGCGTCAGCTCAAGGTTAATGGGTCTCACAGAGGCAACAGCGGCATATATTAGTTTCGCCACAATGAGGATCATCAGTGGGGTGGAGTTGACTTCCTTGTGATTGGATGGCCACTAGGCAGCACTGTGATGTGTGGTGTTTTTAATGACATGGCACAGTCTACTAATATGACATGACGATGTCATATTATATGGTAGAACGTTTTTTGTCTTGCATTTGTTTAAACCCACCATATTATTTTTGGTTTTCAGTGATAGAAGAAATTCTTGCCCGAACACTGACCAAAAAAAAAAAATCCCGGACTGTAATACTTCTCTTTTCACTTTTTCCTCCATTCAATTCAAGGTGCAGTGCAGTGACTTGGGCTGCCATCTTGGTCTTTCTTAGAATAGCAGCTTACATGGGAAGTTCTTCAGAGCTGCAAGATGTTATGCTGATTGCCTCCTGTATTTGCATTCCCCTCACCTGCAAAAACATCAGGCCCTTGGTCTCTTCCTCTACTCTCTCCAGGCCCCCTCACAGCCCCCACCCTCATGTCCTTCCTGTAGCTATCACCTCCGCCATTGCTTTCTGGGCTGCCCATTCCCCTGCTGTGCTTTTTGCCACGCTTAGTGAACTACTTTCTTGGCGTGCACGTTCTCTCTGCCAATGATTTGCTTCTCCAGCTCTGGCCTGCTCCCTCCCTTCCCTTTGCTATCCTCCAGACAGGCTTCTGCCTTTCCCCATCGCACCTGCTTCTTCCCTGCAGTATTGTCTCTTTCTTCAGACTCGCCCCGACCCCCGTTGCTTAAAGATTTGGCTTTAATGACTTAATTTGAACTCGTCGCCCCCAAACAGGATACCAATAAAATGGCCATAAAAGATCATTAACTGTGAAGTGCCTGCACAGCCTCTGCTGCTCAGGTTCCAATAGTGCGCTCTGTCTGCTATAATGATATGATATTTCGTATCTCGCTCATACACAAGTGTTTCAGAGCGCGACTAGGCAAGGGAGGGGAACAGGGGAGAACACAACAACAACAACGATCTTACTAGGCCCAGTGACATTGAGAATGCGCAAGTGCATGGGAATGGGGAAAGGGGAAAAGTGCATGGAAGGGGGAGAGTGCAAAGTGTGGCGCAGAGGAGAGCAGATACATAATAATAAATAAAAATAAATAGAAAATGGGGGCAATAAACAGTGGTAGTGCAGCCAGCAAGTGGCAAGTGCTGTGTTTAAGGCAGCAGACTGGGTAAGCCTGATAAGTGCAGAAAAAGAAGAAAAGTGGGGGGGTTGTAAGGGTACAGATGCAGTCCCCAGTGCAAGGAGTGGCCAGGAGGCAGTGCAGGAGGGTGGCAGGGTGAGCAGGTACCTGGGGACAGAGGGTGGCCGGGTGCACGGTCCCAAGAGAGAGCAGATCAGCAGGGGAGAGGGGGAGCGAAGGCAGAAGCAAAGAGGAAGGTCTTGATGTTCTTCCAGAACCGGAGATGGTTCTCTGTTCCAGAGGGAGGCCCCAGCCGAAGATAGAGATCTAACCCCAGCGGGTTTCGATTGACCCGGAGGGAGTTAGAGGTAGAGGAACGAAGAGCTCGAGAGGGGAGGTATTTGCAAAGGCATAGCTGAAGGTATTTTGGACCCAGGCCCCAGAAAGCCTTGTTGACAATGCAGAGGGTTTTGAATTTAATTCTTGCATCCACTGGGAGCCAATGGAGAGATTTCAGGGCTGGAGAGATGCGATCCCAGGGCTTGAGGCCAATGACAAGTCTCGCAGTCCTGTTCTGGATAAGTTGCAGAGGGTGGAGAGTAGAGGCAGACCGATTTAGAAAGAGGCTGGTACAATAGTCCAACCTAGAGAGAACCAGAGCTTGGGAGACAGTGAGCTTCTGAGGGAAGGGGAGGAAAGGCAGAGTACCTCTGAGGAGGTGCAGTAGGAAGTTTGACTTTTTAGAGACCGCAGATATATGGGCGGAGAAGGAAAGTGTGGAGTCAAAGATGACCCTAAGGTTCTTAGCCTCGCAGGTAGGGGTAGGAGGAGGGCCAAGGGAGGCCGGCCAGAGGGTGAGGGAGAAGGGTGGAGATGGTGTGCCGATGAGTAGGATCTCAGTCTGGCTGGCATAGCTCTGTTTGCTATATTTCTTTCTCTGCCCCTCCTTTCATCTTATGTTTTCCTCATTGTTCTTATGTGCTGCTGTCCTTCATCTTTAATATTGTGCTGTTATTTGTGTGAACAATGTCTTTGGGTGTTCACTTTCAGACTTTGATTCACATTCCTCACTTTCTCTTGTTTTACATACATTTGTATTTGCCTATTGCCTCTTTTTATTTAATAATCCATCTAGTCCGAAAGTTCCCTTCCCTTCTCTTCCCTTTCCTTTTCCCCTTGCCTTTCTTTCCCTTTTTCCCTTTCCCTTCTCTCCTCCTTCAGTTTCCCTCTCCCTTCCAACCATTCTTCCTTCCCTTCTTCCTTAATTTCCTCCCTTACACCAGTTTGCTCACCCTCTTCTTCACTACCTTCCCTTTAGTTCCATTTTTTCTTTTCAGTTAATCTTCCTACACCCTTTTCTTCTATGTTGTTTCTCTCTTTTCCACACTCTTTTATCGTATCCTTCTGCTCGCCTCACGTTTTGAGTATCATCTTTTCCTCGATCTGTGTTCACATTCTCTCCTTTCCGCCATTCTCTAGTTCCCACACTCTCTCTGCCTCCCCTTTTTCCCTTTCCCCTTTCTTAACTACTGAGATAAGGAATGAAGAAGGCATGGTCCAGCTTTGTCTTTCTCCTGGCTGGTGATCAGTTTTGGGTTTGCAAGTACGCCCCCAGTGGTCAATGCCGGTTTACAATACAAGTTAAAAGATTGTGAATTAAGTGCACTCAGCGGTACCCAGATCCTAGACATGTGGACGCAGGCCACACCGAAGATCTCCAGAAGCAATTCAATAAGGGGTTGCTGTGATTAATTGGATTCTGCTCTGCAGGAGTGCAAGGATGAGTAGTAAAATGGCCCACTCAGCCCTCATACTTACACAAACCAAAACACAATGCAATCATAAAGGTACAACAGGGACAATTAAGCGATATATCTCCTTCACATTTTATGGTAACGTGGGCCGAAGGAAGGCTATTCTCTTAAGAGGGGATTGAAGGTGAAAGAGTAGTGACCCAAACAACTCAGTATCACAAAATAAAGAGAATGTCCAATCCAGGTTCTATAAAAATATATATACTTAAATGAAACACACCATGTACAATAATAACTAACTAAAAAGCACTATTTCCTGAGGAAAGAACAGAGAATAATCAAACATATTAAGAATCAGCACTCTGAGTAATGCATCAGGGGTGTAAGCAACTAACTACCACAATGGTATTTAATGGGATATGTTCTTGGGTGCAGAAGAGATACAAATGACCTAACCTGTCATCTCTAGGACCCTAAATGGATGAAGGGGGCAGTTAGCTGTCATAGTACCTTTGTGCAGCTCTTGGTAGTCCGGCAGTACTAAACCAGACACTTAGCTTTGTGCAAGCAATTTGAGGATCGGGGAGTGCAAATGGCATCTCTGGATAGTCCTGGTGGTTCAAATGCGCCGAACAATGCTTGAAACGCGGCTCTAAGCAGTTCAATGGAGTAAAACACTGGGAAGACACTGGGATCCCTGCTGTCTTGCCTCACAGAGTGCTGTGAGTCACATTTCAGGGGCTCAGGGACAAGATCAGTCTTTTTGTCACTCTCCCAAACAAAGGGTAGGTAATGGCCTCCTCCAGGCACAGCCACACAACATGCAGCTGTGCTAGGCCCACAAATGAAAGAAGCACACCCATTCAATGGGCATAGCCTCAAACCAGGGTGCTGCATATTTAAAGGGCTTTGATGCTATTGAGAAGGGAAGGGGGTAGGGTTTGTTTAGACAGGGCGAGCTCTGTTCAGCTTGGGAAGGATTTCAACAATAACTTAATGCACTTGAAAGATCACAAGATCCTTTCGAAATATATAACCCATGGAATATTGGGTTGTTCAGAAGAAGTGACCCCGATAAATTACTTATCAGATATAGAAAGTTCAAAAACTTCTGTTTTGCACAAGGTGAAGGAGATTCGGGTACTATACCCTGTGCTCTGCAATCTAACTTCATTCCCGATTTTCTTTAAAGTGACTTTGGAGTGCTAAACCTCATGCTGAATACGGTTAGTGATTCCCTTTCTTCTCAAAAGCCTCTGATAGCCCAAAGTCCTGATGGAATCCCAATAGACCAATTTAAATCCAATCTTTTTCTTGGAACCTTATTGGTACAGAGAATTGTGAGTGTATTTCCCAAAGGGTTACTCCATATCTTGATGAATGGCTACTCTAGTCCCAATAGAGAAAAATGTAGACAATTATCAGCCCGATTTCATTATCGGACAACTTGGGTAATATCCAGGATACGTTTATATGGACCTGTCTGGAAACAAAGATCTTTGAAGTGAATTTGCTGAGCAATACCAAGGGTAAAGGGAAAGGTACTATGAACAAAGCCATTAGGCTCTTTCTTGTTTTGAAAAAGTATGTTGCCCTTAACCAGGCTGTTATTTATTTTGCTTTTATAAACCTAAGAGTGGCCTTTGACTCTATTTCAAGATCAACATTTTCAGACTGAGGATGAAGGGAATAGCCCCCAAATTGTTTGTAATGACCAAATCACTTTACTTCCAGAACTACTGAAATTAGGCAACATAGTTGAAGAGACAGAAGTATTTTGTATTAATTATGCGGTTCAACAAGGATGTATATTAGCTAATTTCTTATTTAGTCTTTTTATAGCCAGAGTTGTTAATGATCTTTTAGCCCTGAACTCTGATTTTCCCAAACGGAACAGTTCAGGTTGGCTTATTCTGCCATATGCAGATGACGCTGTCCCATTGCATTCACGGGGCTATCAATCTCTTAAGCTATTGCAGGCCTTTAAGAATTGTGTGACAGGAATGTCCTAGTTATCAATACTGATGAGACAAAAATAATGAAGGCTGGCACATGAAAGCATCTGGATAAAACAGACATTTGAAAGAATAAAAAAAGATGGCCTTAGAGGTCAATGACAAACACAGCGTATCAAACCTTCAGGGGTGTATTTTCCTCACTTGGTGAGCGCGTTATATAGAGTTCATGGCACCTGAGGTAAACAATTGGTGTCTGCAGCATTGAGAATATACCAGGCTAAGGAACTATTGGCAGCTTTGTATGGTGCAAAATTACATGATATGTGCGAAATACAGGCTCTGACTGAGAAAACATTTTTATAATCTCTAATCATAGTCCCAAATCTGAACCAACTCTCCTGATATTGGCTGATTTTGGAATGAAGCTATTAAAATATCAAGCACCTCACAGAACAAAGCATATTTTTCTATGGATGTGCACCTGGGTGAGAGCACCCGATGACCCTTACATACAAGAACTGGCTGAAGTTACTAATATGCATTATGTGGAGGATCTCGATTAGTTTATGAATACTAATTTATGTCTTTACCACAGTGGATTACAGGAATACCAGTTTAACCCTTCTTCAATCAAATTTAGATTTATGGATACATATGTGGACAAAGCTACTTATTGGAAGTTAATGGGTGGACTTAATTTGGACCAGTCTAAATATTGAAAATGCATCTGTAAAACCATCCTTGGTTTGGAACAATGTACGATCACAATGACCCCAAATTAACCCTGATCGTTGTACATGAAGTTGCGAATGCTTATTTTATCTGTGTAGATGGAAAAGAATTGCAATTGCCCCCACACTGTGTTCTACATCATGTAGAGATGATCATTTGCTTTGCTTTCTACTTGCCTGCACAATGTCCCATAGTTATTTTTTATCATTGTTTTTTGGCTAAAACAAAGTTCAACCTTAACAATGATATAAGCATAAAAAAAAAAGAAAATAAAAAAACAGAAAATTAGTGATAATAAATTACATTTAACAATTTAAAAAGATATCAAACAATATTTACAAATTCCATTACAACATTAATTCTGACAACCCTCTGATGTTTGTTATCTAATTTCATTAAGACCTAGGGAATTTAAAAAAACAACAACTGCAATATAATGCGACCGTTTTGCACAAATCAGACAACATTTCCAAAAAGAGTCATAATCAAAATACCCCACTTTATCAAAACATTTTACAAAGTGAACCTGATGTTTGGAACATACAGGTACACAGTTCATGATTAGATGTTCCAGAGTTTGTTGACCCCACTACTGCACAAAAGCAAACATTCACAAAATCAGAGTCAATTTCATTATATCGATTCATAATTTCCCTAGTTCTGTATAGATTCCATCGAAATCTAGATAAAAACCTTCTAAACTTTGGACATGGAAACAGTCTCCAGTAGGGAGGCAGAGACCCCAGAGTGTTATGCTTGTGCAGAAGATATTGCATGCTCCTATGACTGTGAAACCTGTCCGTCAGAATGCACCAATTAAGTAGCAACAGATATTTCTTTACTCTGTTTGGAGTAGATATCAAGCCCACTCTAGTAAAAATATTTTCTTTAAAACAAATTAACATGATATTGCATAAGTTTTCATAATTTTGTCCTGGCATGCTGTTACAATTATATTAATTTCCACGTATAATGATTTAGAACATGGCAACAAAAGTTTATAAAAGAATAGTAGACACCGCCACCTCGACAGGGACGTAATACCAAACAAACCCAGGTCATACAAAATCACTGATATAGAGACAGTATTTGGGATTCCCAAGACTCTCTTCCAAATTTTGCTTTCCATTCTTGTCAGAATGTAGAGAACCCAAGATGGATATATTTCTATCCCATACATTAATTTTGGGATTGCACAGTAGCATAAGATTTAATCAGGGGAAGCAACACGTATTTACAGAACTTATTTTTCATATAGATCATCTAATGTTCCAGTCCGATGTCTAAAGTAAGTGAGAATGTTAGCCTTGTTCATAGAAGAGGAGACATAAAAGCCAAGATATATAAAATCTGAGACATTCTTAAGTCGAGTACCATCAATTGTCCATTTACCTCTAACAATAGATTTATTTGGGGTAAAAGTCAAAACTTCAGTTTTGCCTGCATTTGTTTCTTAAATAATTCTGTTCTGCATTTTCTTCAAAGGCGTTCAACAACCTCTGTAGCCTACTACTGCGATATCAAACAACAAGAAATCATCAGTGTATGCCAACCAAATAATCCGCGAATGTCCCATTTTTGGAGAATCTAGGGCTGCACTCTCAATCTCCTCCAATACATCAGACACATACAGTTTAAAACGATGGGGAGGGGGGGGGGCTAAAATGCACCCCTGTCTTAATCCATTGTCAACAGGGATTTGTCTGGTCAGTGCTCCCCACTTATTCAATCTAATCTGAACCACGGTTGACTCATACATCCGTTTAATTAGCTTCAATAACCCTGACAAAATACCCCAGTTGTGTAGCTTTGACATAGACGATTTCTACTCACCAAATTGAAAGCAACACTTAAGTCAATTGTGGCTACGTTGATGGTTTTCATAACGGCCCTCATTAACTGGATCTCGACAGCATTTTAGTATATAACCATTCAGTGTTGCCCCATGTGCTTTTCTAAAGCCTGTTTACCATTTGCTCAAATGGCCCACCTATCTTGTCCAAGTTACTAGATGTTTCAACAGCACTGCAGCATAGATTTTACTGTCCTCATCTAATATAGTTATGGGGCGATAAATATTAGGGTTGGAGTGGGTCCCACGTTTATATATTGTGATTATGTCTAGATCTCCAAAAACGAAGGACAGAATTGTTGCCCATCCACATGCATTTTCCTTAAAAAGTTTGTTCGATAAGTTATTGGGCCCAGGTGCCTTAGATGGGCTTTCTTACAAAATGACATCAAAAATAGTTTGAGGGGAAAAATCAATCAAATGCTGCTTTTCATTTTCCGATGCTAGTAGATTCACAGAGAACCGTATTGCTTGGTCCCGGGCATATAGGCTTTAAAAATGATCAACCCATAAAGACTCTGGGACCGCGTCAACCTGTGCACCTTGGTTTAAAAACTTTAATTTATTTACCAGAATCCAGAAATAAATAACTTTTCTAGATTAAAGACAAGCCAACATCGACTCAGCATCCTGCTTTTTAATTCTGGATCTTTGTCCCTTGATCCAATTTTTCTATTTTGCAGCAAGCTTAACCATTTTTTCTTTTTCAACCATTAATGGTAAGGCAGATATTTTAACAGACCTGATTGCATATCTCATTTCCCTTTTTTCACCGCACTTTCTTGGTCAAAAACATGCGAGTTCACCATGTCAGCTTGACATAATTGTTTGCTTCCACATGTGGTCGTTTCAGCTGCCTTCAAATTAGTAGTCACCACTTGTTCAATATTATCCCCATTGTATGATGGAAATCTGCACGCTGTAACAAGTATTTAAATGTGTCATTGGCTTTTCTAAGTGTACTCTTGTTCCACGTGATTCTATTGCCCCTCAGGTTACAATAAACTTCATTGGGATACAATACACTTTGATTGTCCATCGACAGATCCAAATAACAGTGTAAAAATAATGATCACTATATGAAGTATACTCCACTTTAAATTCACAACATTTAACAAAAATGGATTTAACCATGAAAATATAGTACAAAGTGGACTTGGAGTCCTCCCTTGACCAAGGATGATTTCCGAAGACATCCCCTTTAACTGCCCCATTTATTTTAAGTGATCCCAGGGAGCTCATTCATTTAAGCCACTTGGCTCCATTGTGGAGCTTCTTCGTCGAGTGTTCATTTAGCAGCACAGCAATATTCTCAAAGTTATCGTGATCCACTAATGGACAAGAGGAATTCAAATCCCCCAAGACAATCACATGTCTGGGATCTTTTCGAGGGTGTCCTCACTTCTACTCCGCCCGGATCCTCTTCTCGGGTGGAAAGGAGAAGGCCATCGCTTAGGATCCTGACCCTGGGGTTGGAGAAGCGAGGGAGGATCACCTGGGTGGAGGGTCCCTGGGGATTGGGAACAGGCTGCCAACAGGCGAGACATGGTATCCACCTTTTCCTTGTCAAAGTCAACCTAACCCTCCCCCAGCCTTTATGGGCTATTGTACAACAGTTCACATGTATTTTTCTCATTCAAACTACATAGTACTGGGTCGAGGAAGAGGCCTACTGAGTATTGTGAAGGCCAGGCATGTTGTTCTAATTGCAGTCAGGCAATTCTAATTAAGACTCACACCTGCAACATGTCAACTGGTTGCAGGTGTATAAAAAGGGAGGAATCCAGCAACACAGAGACCATCAGGGAGACCGTGTGGAAGAGTCCAGCACGGAGTCTAGCTTGGAAGGAGGCAACCATGGCGGGTCCTGCAGCGCAGCCAGAATGCTGGCAGAAGACCCAAAGGACTTGTTGTGCCTGTGAGCAGCTGGGTTGTGAAGGAACCGCAAGTTTGGCAACCTCTGTGGTTGAAGCAGTGCCACCGGCACTCTGAGTGCAGAAGAGGAAGGAGGGAAACTGCCAGCATCCTCACAATTCAAGTGGAGCTGACAGTGAGACTATCAAAGAGCCGTAGGCGAGCAAGTGGAGTGAGCGGGCAAAAGGAGATCAGCGAGTGAGGATGAATACCGGCAGCACAGCCACCTGGAAGGGATGCTGCATACCGGTGAGTGAGGAAAGCAAGTCACTCGAACAGGGGCACTCCTGGGGGCTGTGGGGAATGAAAGGAATGCGCCGAACAAGTGAAATTGTATGAACTTGATGAAACGAGCCAGAGGCCGTAGGTTGGGTAAAATAGAATCGGCAAAGCAAATAAAACACTTATTGAATATCACACTGAATGAAACTTTTATGAGAAAAAATGTAACAAGTGAGGAATGCATATGAACTACAGCACTTGGTTTTGAGAAAGCCAAGAAAGGGGCAATAAAGTAAGAATATAAGATTGAGGGAGCACAATGGCCAGGTGGTAATGGAGTGAAATAACCACCAAGTGAACACTTGTAATTGAACACAGTGTGGCAAGACCAAGGATTGGTCCAAGTTGTGTAACACAACACTGTGTGGGAAAACTAAGAATCTGACAAGTAAAGGCCAAGTGAACGGGAGTATAAACATAGGAACAAAAGCAGAAGAAACTGTGTGGGTAAAAAGGCCGAAGGGTCCTGGTTGCACGACCTGTAATGAGTGGACCGTTTGGTCTGAAAACTGTGCCTAAACTAGAGAACCCTCAATGATGGAAGCCAAAGACCTTGTTTAAGCAAACCAGGAAAGAATAAGTTGAAAGAGTTATTCAGCTGATCCAGAAGAAAAGATAACTTTGTTTTGAAAACTGAGAGACGGAAGCCAAGCAGAGGCTGTCGAGTTAAAGTCTTGGGGAAGCAAATCCTGAGACTTGCTGGACTTTGATGTTGTCTTGAGGATGAAATAATCAAGCCCTTTTCTGTTAAACTGTGTTGCTTCGAATTGTGGGAAGGGAACCCTGAGTATTTGTGGAACTGTGTTGCCTTGAACTTGGGGAAGGGAAACCCAAGGTTTGGTGGAACTGTTTTGAACTTAAGAATCGTAATCCAGAGACTTTTGTGGAACTTTCATGAACTTGGGGAAGAGGAGTTGAAAAAGAAGCTAAGAACTGGAAGAAGCTCAGTACTTTACGTTGATCATGGTGTACTCATGATCATGTTAGTTTGGGCAGGCATATCTTAAATGTCGCCCCTGTGCTGTAGTGACTTTGCAGTTGAGTGGGCATCTTGTGACTTTTGAACATACTCTGTGCCACAACAATCAGCAGGGCACAACTGCACTATGCTTTTGCCCTGGAGTTGCGACAAAGGGGGATCTGGTTAGCAGAGTACCCCTTTTGGGGAAGGAATCACCTGCATCCTTTTATGTAATGAAAATCAAAAAAGCCAGATCTCTGCATCCTTGCCAGATGGCAATTCCTCACAATAGCATAGAAATCAGTTCTGACTGAATGGCATGCGTAGTGTCCTGCAACGTGATGTTTGCAAATTGCCAACTGTGTGTGTGACTGTGTGTGGAAGAATTCTAGGGCCCGAATACAGAAACTTTGCAAGTGCAAAGTTTGCATGGTATTAGCACTAGGGCAAAGTTTACCCTATTTTAAAAAAACATTGGGACACATTAAAAAACCATTGCACCTTGACAAGTGCAGTTTGGCATATTAAAAGCACCAGGGCAAAAATTGCCCTAGTGCAAAAAAAGTGCATGTTCACTACATGTTTGCACCAGAGCAAAGTTTGCCCTAGTGCTAATACGGAATGGTATTAGGACTAGGGAAAACTTTGCCCCGAGGCAAACATTTATCAAAAATGTATCTTTTTAGCACTAAGACAATTTTAGCCCTGGTGCTTTTAATATGCCAAACTGCACTTGTCGAGGCACAAGGGTTTTTTAATGTGTCCCAGTGTTTTTAAAAATAGGGCAAACTTTGCCCTAGTGCTAATACTGTGTAAACTTTGCACTTGCACCGGTGCAAAGTTTCTGTAATCTGGCCCCTGGTGTACACTGTGAGCATGTCTGGGTCGGATAGGGGTGTACTTGAGAACACTGTTGGTCAAGTCAACTACTGAGCAAAGTTTTCTACGACTAATTTTCCAAATCTCAAAAACATAGTTGACAAAAGTATTACTGTATTTTCATTTTCATCAGCACAGACGTTGTATCTGAAGAATTCGTTAAGAAATAATATATGGGCATCACGAGTGTGTGCACCGGTGTGTAGCTGCCCCGTGTCTACGTGAGCAGGGCTGTTCTGTGTCTGCCTGCTCTGGAACTGCTCGTCTGTGGTCGGTGTGGCTATTCTGTGCATGCAGAAATCTATTGCTAACAGTGAATTTCTGTGTAGCTTGCCTTTGTCGACCTATGTGTAGCTTCTTTGTTGCTGGCTTTGTGCCTGCCTGGTGTGTACTTGACCTGTGTCAGCCTTGCGCCTAGCTCTCTATAGTTTCTCTGGTCTAATCCCTTTCCATTAGCTACTTCCTGTTCTTTGGCCACTTGTGGCTGTTTGCAGGATAAGTTCCCTTGCTAGGCTTGCCAGTAGGCCTGTTCTTTTTCTGTTATAGAAAATGGCTCTTGTAAGCAGTATTTTCGAAACTCTTCTGGTTCTTCGACCCTACCCTGCTCACACCAAATCCTCTCTAATCCTCCCTACTTTCACCCTTCTGCAGACTTGCCAAAAAATCTTGGTTTGGGAACTTCATCAACCTGGAGAAAGAAGAGCAGATATTCGTGGTGATAAAAGACAAGGCTTTGAGTTCCATCAAAGCCGATATTGTCCATGCCTTCCTCTCGGTAAGCGAAGCTTGGGTATGTATGGCTGCCATTCAGCGCGCCACTTTGTGTCACTGCACACGTGCCTCTGCATGCCTGTGGCACCGCGTTTGTATGTCACTGCACATGTGCAGCCATGTGTCTGTGTACACGTTACGTGTCTCGCCACGTGCGTTTACACGTGCCTGCGGGAATTAAAAGCCTCATTTTGAATTTGGAGTTAATGGTGCAAATAATTGGTAATTAAATGCTGCCTACTTTTAAGCACCACCTCACTTTTATTTAGGATTGAATGGGGTTAGTTCAGAGGCGTTGCTAGAGGTGGGCTCAAGGGGCTATAGCCCCAGGTCTTTTGATTGTAGCCCCGGATAGAAGCCCAGGAGCTACAACCAAAAGGCTAGTTAACCTCGAATCCCGACAGTCTCAACATTAGTGTAGCCCCTGACCTATTCCTGACCTAGCAACACCTCTGGGCTAGTTACAGCATGGGCTACATAGAAAATACTGGATAATCCAGGACTTTCAATCTAACCGATGTCATACCTTTGCTATTTGATCCCAACCTATAATTCAGTGATATTTTCAAAATAGGAGGCATTTAAGGCACTACATGTTTTCCACATTACCATCATAATCTTGTAGAAGTTTCTAGGAACTAAATACAACTATAATAATAAATAAATAAAACATTTAATAATCTTAAGGAGGAGCGAAATGCGTTACAACATCTCCATCTGTATAAGAACACTTAGGAGGCCATGTTTCCATGTTTCGCCTGCTGCTTAGTTTTGGCTCTAATGCATCACCTACTGAGGCCAGAGCCGTTGACATGAGAGTGTAGGTGGAGCAGATGTGGAGGTGCACGGAGCTTGTGGAGGGTTGTTTGGGTTTTCAGGTACCTATTGACCATCGATGGTCGCACAAAGCCTTATGACCGCCAACCATGCCTCTTGCCGACTCTATCCCGATGTTGTTTTCAAGCTGCATGTTTCACAGGCTCATTGCCAGGCCTTGGGGGGGGGGGGGTGCATGTGATTGCTATAAGGTGAAAAGGGAAATAAAGGCATGACCTTGCAGGGGGAAATCATGACCACTCCCCTCTCAGAGTTCACTGAGGCCCCACAAATCCACCCTGGCAAGAGAATGATCGGTTTCTTATTTTATTTCTTTAACCTTCTAAAATAATTATTTCTGCATTGGGATTATTTGGGCCTTTTGCAGCGCAATTGCTCTTTTTAGTTCTATCACCATATTTATTTAATTTAATTTATTGTATTGGTTCTTTATAACGTGCCTAATACCATACCTGAGTTTGGTTTCTAGGAGCGGATCCGGGCAAGACCGGCACGTTGTTGCCCCTGTGCTATCCCCCGTCCTCTTAGTGATGGTGCATGACATATCTTTAGTGTCAGTAACCGGCGGCATCTGGCTCTGTTACTGGTGGAGCTGAGCAGGCAGGGAAGGTAGCTGGTGACACATGGGGAGAGAAGCAAATCCCCCCCCCTTCTCCCCGCCCATGACACTGCTGTACTGTCTCAGCTTTTCCTAGTGCTCCGCATTTGCTGCTTCAACCATGCACCCTGTGACGGTGCCACCATCCAACAACAGCTCCTGAGTGCAGAGCCCCACAGTCTGTGGGTCTCTGAATTGTGCATCCCTGCCCTCCCCCAACTAATCCTGGTGTATCTACCTTTGCAGGTCAGCCACACCCTCGACTCGAATTCTAGTGGGTGCAATGTTGTGTTGTGTTATGTTATGTTACCTTAATCACTTTCATACCAGGCCAGTCACAGCTACAAAGGCCTTAAACCACCAAGCCCTTGCCCTATCAGACGCGTAGCGTCGAAACAGCTACCTGTAAGTAGCGCGGGAGTAATCTAAGAGAGGCAGACAAAGTAGTGAGTCAAGGCTACGGGCTGCAGGGGGCCATCGGAGTAGGCCAGAAAGAACGATGTGAAAAACACGAGGGCAGATGGCGGAGTGGTTGCGTAGATGTGTGCAGTTACAAGGGGTTTTGCTCAACACCTGCTGTAATCGGAGAATGAGAATGCTGCTGTCGAAAGGAGGGAGACACCGATATTAGTGGGGAACTGATGTGCAATAGACCCAAGGAGTGCTTGTGCGTTCCTTTTTAGCATGTTGGCCAAGGAGGCGTTGATAGATGCGTCGTTTTTTGCCCAGGGATGGGAACTTGGATCTGACAGGCGAATTGATAAGCGGGGAATTACGAAAAGGGCTGTATGTGTGGAAGGTGGGCGGAAGTTGGGAGAGGGAGGCCAGTGATCATTATCTTTCAGGACTGGCCTTTAGTGATCCCCATGCTGCGATGCAGAATGAAACAAGGGGTGTTAAGGCCGCCAGAATGGGTAGAAAAATAACCTTGCCTAAGCATGACTGACTAACAGGCAAGTGGACAAACCATCTAAACACCCACATGAGACGAGGAGAAAAGGCAGGAAGGGAGATTGGAGATCAGTCGTGCATACATAGCTATTGTAATTGTATCGAACGGTTGTATGTGATTTTACCGAAGACAATTTTAGAGAGGTAAGTTTCACTGAAAATATAATACCGAAAAAAGACAGAATTTTAATTTTTTTTATTGACGGGTTGCGGGGGGGTGGGGGGAGTCCCTCAAGTTCCCTGGTTTTCTATCCTTGTAACCCCAACCCCATCCCCACCCATTTTAACCCCTTACCCCACTCCCCCATATATTTAATTAAAATGTTCGGTATCTTTTTGGTATTATGGTTTTTGGTAAAAAGTACCTCTCTGTTTTGTTTAAGATAAAAGGACTGGGTACACAAGGTATATGCAAACTAAAAGCAGTGGCATGCAATCTGAAATGACACACGATTAGAAACTATTTGGGCATAATCATTGCAGGGTTTGATTCTGAAAGAGATACCAGGAAGCAGGCGACATACTGTGGGGTAAAGTTCTAAAGAGTTAAAAACATTAGTGCCAATGAGAATATGCAAACACGTGGTTAAGTTCTACGTGAAAACAGCCAAGATGTGGATGTTAAGTGGCATTGTGCATTGAACGTTTCTTGTGAAGTGCTTGAGCCAGTGGCGGTTGAGCATTGTTCACTTGGTATGTTTAGTTGAACGCGTCCTTCGATTAGTGTGCGGAAAAGCAATGCCTTGATGGATTTCATGAACATTTGATAGGAAGGGAAAATGTCAGCAGCCGGCCAACTCTGCAAACTAGGTCTAATTGCAGAAGAGGCTAGCTAAGGTGCCTGAAGCCTTAACCTACTGTATGCAGCTCCCTCCCACTACCCTTTCAACCAGAACCTGATTTTAGAAAGTATCTAAAGTGGATTCAAGGAAAAATGAAATTTGAGAAACTAATCCGAGGAAAGGAAGACTCGACTGATAATGTTTTTTTACAGCCCATAACCACAAGAGGGCAGTAGATACCTGCTATCAGATGCTACAAGAGGACATCACAGGTGCGAAATGATCTTAAATGTTTTTTAGAAAAATTAAAGAAAAAAATAAACAGCACGAAAAATGGGAACGGGATTAAAGCAATGCACTGACAAGAAGTTAAACACTTTAAACCAGTGTGTCAGGGTGGCTGTTATAATACTAATTGCTATTTTATAACGTGTGTGAGCCCAGAATTCTGACCTGTGTTGCTCTGATATTGTCTTGCTTCCAAGACAAACGCGTTGCCCCTGAGCTATCCTCCCGGTTATCCTTCAATCGCTAAATGGACTTTTTTTTCTCAAATAATTGGTCATAAATCGCTATGCCATAGGTTCTGTAACCTGCGGCTCTACAGATGTTTTGCATCCCATAATCTATTAACATTGACTAAACTTGCTGAGACTGTTGCACTCCAAAACATCTGGCGGGCCCAAGGTTGCAGACCCCTGAATTTGTCAAATTCTCTCAGAGTTTTTATAATGAGGTTTCACGTTCGTCAGAAAGTGTTTCTTTGAATACACATAGCACCACTGCAAAGGCCTCAACATTAACCTGTTTGCCCCCCTCCCATTTATGGAAGGGGCAATTACCAAAAGACATCACTGCACCAATTACTATTTTCTCTCTACACTCAGTGTAAACCCCACTTAACCCTCTGACCACCCCACAAAGCCCTGTAACGTATGCACATCTCGATCACAGTGCTGGCGAATAGCCATTAACCAATGCATATCTGAGCTTTTCGCCTGTGCCTATTGGCTCGGTTGTCTGCATGTTTCTATCTCTGTGTAGGACTGCAGCCTCTTTATATCCGGTCTATCCGTTTTTCTCTTTGATCTCGTTGTGTTTTGGTGGCCGCCGTGTCTCTCTGTTACCTCTGCATGCACCTGGTATAGGTGTCTCTTCAATCCTTGTGCATTTCAGGTCTGTTTGTTTATTCTTGGTCTCTATGTGTCGTGGGTATTTTAGGTCTAAAGAAGCTGAGTAGGTTCTAAGAACTGTGTGACCGCGCACCGCCTTAATAATAAAGAATGGGATTGAGCAAATAGGTAGTGAGCACCTATGCTTTGGAAGTCCTAGCCCACAACCTAATGCCAGAGTAAAACTTCGCGGAGCAGGACGATTTGGCGCGGCCAGTTCGGCGCGGGCCGATTTGCCGCGACCGCTTCGGCGCAAGAGACATTTGGGCGCGCCCATTGTGGCGCGACCAGTTCGGCGCTGGAACGTTCCGCCGCAGGGCTCTTTTGGCACGTGGGAGTGGGCAAATTAGCCCAAAATGAGGTCTGCGCAAGTTTGTGAATTCAGTCCGCCGCATCATAATATGGCCCAGTAGTAAAAAAATATTCCAAAATGTTTTATATAGCGCTACATACCAGAAATGATAGCTTCAGAGTGCTTGGTAACAGATATGGAACCCGTGTCTGGGTGGCAGCTCCCTCTTTTGGGAGACGCACTTGCTCTTTATAGATCTATCTGCTCACCCACTGAATCCGCGTTAAAGGGGTTTTGTATAGCGCACAGATGTCATTAGTACGACTTTGCAGCGATGCATTCTGGTCTGAATTTGGAATCCATGCACAGCTCAAGCACTGTTGGGTTGCCTACTGTCTACATGTGGTGGCGATGGAAGGGTGCTCCGCACCGGGGCTGGAAACTTGTCCTCTGCCAGACTGCGATGAGGCAGGCTGGGAGGAGAGCAGTGGGGCACGGACCATTCTGCAGACCTTGGGTTCCTCCGACTGCACCCAGCCTGACTGGTGGTGTCCAGTCTCCTGAGTGAGGGCAACCGGTCACAGTGTGGAAGGCCTGCCCTCTGTGTGAAGTCACTACTGGAAGGGCAGGGCTTGTGTTATTGAATCGTAGGGCAGCGCCCAGTGCGATGCTCACGTACTAAGGGCCGCCTTTTTATAGGACTGCATTCATTTAGGGAGCAATTCTGATATCAAGTCACTGGAGCTGCAGCACTTGCCGGTGTAACATACCTAAAATAAATGAGCACTCCCAGTGTGCTTGCTGTCGCTGCAATAACAGTGTGAAGGCGTGTCACCGTGAGGTCACTGCGGTAAGGTCAACTCCCATTCTGATGTCATATCTAGGATGGCATCCCTCAATCTGATACCAGACCTGACACGGCTAGTCCAACTCTGTTGGCACTGTAATAAGGAAAACACAGCTTGGCGTCACAGTAGTGCGGGCAGCTTCACTGGGATGTCACTGCAGTAAGGGCAACCCCATATTCTGATATCGGATCTAGGAAATCCCCTCCCATCGTGATGGCCTCTTACTATGGACGGGTTCATTGTGAGGTCACTGGAGTAAGGGCGACTCCCATTTCGATGGCATGCCTATGAAGATAGCTCTCACTGTAATAAGTAAACACACAGCATGATGCCACTGCAGCTCGGGAAACGTCTGTTGTGATGTCGCGCCTGTGAAAGCAGTTCTCATTTTCAAGTCATTTCGTTCCAAGTAAGACACTGATTTCACATTTAATAAGGGGGTCCCCCGAGAATGAAGTTAGGTGGACATGGCGGCACACTGGCCGGCCGCCTAGTGTCAGTTATTTTAAGAATCGCGTAGGGATCCTATGGAACGGCGTGTAGTACAGGGGAAAATGCGCGCACGCATGAAGCAGAATCAAAGCATAAGTGCACGCGCTCCACCCAGAGAGCTTTGTCCCCAGGAGCTTTTGGTGTGCACATTTTATCAGGCGTGCAGTGCACACATTCGGACAGGTGTTGTCCCAAAAATGCTCAACAACCACAGATGCTCTTGTGCTCCTGTGGGGTTCATCGCGGTCAAACAGTCATCTTCGTACATGGCCATGAACTTCTGGCAGTTGGCTTGGCAGTCCTAGATTATAGCTTTGGGGATATGACAAGTGTATACATAGTGCTTGGTAGCAATACCTGTGCCGTTTCACGGCGCTTTATGAAAGTGGGTAGGGCAGTCACTTTGAAAGTTAGTGAGTGAGGTGGGTGCCAGGGCAGCTAAGGTGCCCCCCACCTCTTGCTTGTATCAATTGCCAGAAGCACAGGTGGCAATGGGCCACGATCCTCCACTGCTCGCCCCAGAGATAGGCCATGCATGTGGGCAGCACATGGAGGGCAGGACCTGGCCATTGGCAAATCCATGATCCTGCCTCTACTGTTGGAGCCCCGAAGGCAGTGAGGAATTTTACGGGGGTCAGAGTCAGGCTGCCTGGGTCTCGGCACGGTGACGAATTAACAGGCTCATCTCAGTGCCCCGGGCAAGGTGGTGAAGTCACCCCCAAACAGTCCCCTCCCCCCCATAGCAGACAGGGGACCTAGCTGTCTCATCCTGGTCGTCACTGGAGCGGGGTGAAGTGCCCTGTTGGCAGCCAGCAGCGCTCTAGCTTGTTCTGCAAGTAATTCATTTCCATTTGGTCGTGAGGGCGTTTAGACGTGGCTGCAATGTCAGCCATGTTCAAACGTCCCTCGCGTCAAATCGACGGCGCCAGAAAGGCTTCTGCGCCCAAATGGGTGCGCCGAACTGGCCGCCGCGCCAAATCGGCGGCGCCAAAAAGGGGTGCACCGAAACTTCGAGGATTAAAGGTTGACTCTAATGCAAGTACGCCATCTTCAGGTCGTTTATTAAAATCACATGGGCAGTTTAATGTATATAGCCTTTGGTTGTAATTGTAATTGGTTATTTATAACACGCTTAATACCCAGAGGTTTCTAAGCGCGGACCGATCGAACCTGTGTTTCTCTGCATTGTCTTGCTTCCAAGATGAGCGTGTTGCCCCTGAGCTAGACCCAATACCCGGTGTAACCGATACAAAAACATCCAATAAATATTTCCAATTTATTGCCTTTTAGTCATGTGAGTATTAATCCTGCGGCAGGCAAGGTATCACATTCATGTTAGTATCACAATGTTCCCAGTATTTATATCACAATAACCCAGGGGTCACATCCATATTATTCACATCTGTATTCGTATCATGTAAACCTGGAGTCTACAGTAGCATCACATTAGCCAAAATATCACATCCGTATGAATAGCATGCTAGCGGACTCCATGCCCACGTGTTTCGCCCAAAGCAGGCTTTATCAAGGCTAAGGTTTGTAGCAATCAAATGTGTCACATCAGTGTAACTTGGAATTCCTGTTACCCGAGGTAGTAGGTCAGAGAAAATGGAGGAAAAAGGGGAGAAGACACAACGTAGAGAACACATTGAATAATGTTTTAACTCATTTTTTCACTATTATAAAAAACATCTGAGCATTGAGGAACATAAACAAATAGGTGCCAAGTTCTGGCCTCATTGTCCTAACGTTTAGGAATGCTGGTGTATATTGTTTCTTCAACGAGTCTTAGTTAAATGGTTCCTTTTCTACTGCCAAGCCATTCTCCTGTATTGTGTTCTAATGCTGTGCAAAATTAGGCCATATATTAGAATACTTATTAATGTAAGCCAATATAAAAATAGAAATAAATCCCAAAATGGTGCAAGAGTTAAAGAGGAAACTCACGTTATGTCCGCGAGTGGCTATACTCGCCAGTACTGTCCTCGAACATTACCAGCGCTGTTTCAAGTAGCACCCATCCATTTCTACAGTGTATATAAAACAGGGAGAGTTGTAGCAAACGGCGTGGGTGGCCCGACCTGCCATGGAAAGGCAGGGATCTAATTAACTGATAGGAATGCCCTTGTTAGGCTTGCCTATCATTTTTATGTAAAGGATAGATCCTTGGCCATGTTCGGCACTCCTGGCATCCTGCATTTGTGCTGTGGCGCCATTCCGCCATTGATGTAGCATTTACAGTATGATGTCATCACCTGATAATGTGTCATACAGGTTCAGTGTGTCATGTTAATCACATATTGTATTACGAAATGTGGGGTTGCTCTGCTAAATAGAGCGCCGCTGGCAAACCAGCACAGAGCAGTCGCATGCCGTAGCAGCGGCGCTCTGATTAAGTGATTCGCTCCCCGCTGCTCCGCTGGAACGAGGAGTTAATCACTTACATGGAGTTCCTCTTTTAAGGCGACGCCCGTGCACTTTTGTTAACTGATCCCGTGTATCGCTTCAATAGAGCACCACTGCCAAACCAAAGGCTTTCAAAGGCTGCCCCATGCTGGTTTAGCAGCAATGCCCTCTTTGAATGAAGAGCACCCGACTGCAGCACCCTTCACCAGAACGAGAGCGGGTCTCATTACATTTCACTAGGGTGCCTTCACCCACCATACCAGCTCAGGGGGAGCCCTTGAAAGACTCCCCCGAGGTGGCGTGGCAGGAGGTCTAACGGGGGGGCTAATGTGGCACCACAGTAGACCGCCCATGCCTAAAGCTGGCCCTGTGTTTTACATATAAGAGCCTAGATTTTAGTTTATTCCACGCTCTGTAGCATTTTGTATCGTTCTTTCTCTTTCTCTGCCTTCCTCCATCTCCCTGCCTCTCTCTCTGTCTCACTCTTTCGAGCACTCTGATTTTTGCTTTTAGCCACACTATCATCACCCAACTAGCCCTCCACTTCCACGAGTATTCAAGCTCAGGGTTACGTTTATTTGGTGCAATGCTGCCATCTAGTGTTTAAAAGTGTGATGTTTTTGTAAGTGTTGTATTTGTAGCGTTAAAGAGCTGAGAATGTAAAGGGGCTTTAGTCGCACCGATTTGTCGGCTCAGTACATGCAGTACAAAGCAGACCCGACTCATCATCTAGGTGTCCAGAGTCATGTGCTGAAATACACCGATATATTTTGTTTGCATGCAGACACTGATGAAAGTTGCTCAAGCAGCATGAATTATGGAGGCGAGTGCTTCGCAATCCGAACAATAAAACAACTTCTGGCAGAGCAGGCTTCCTTCCACAAGACAAAGATACATTCTAGTTGGGTCAGAAATTCTCCGGTAGGGACACACAACAGAAAGAGTTTCAGGCATGACATTATTGGACTTAATAAGTGAGTTACAGCTTGATTCCATGGTGTTAGTATGCAAGACACTCACACGTGAGCACATCGTCTGTCAATTAGGGAGACACACTAAAATAAAACAAGTATTGGCAATGCCAACAGTTTGGGATTTTGTGTAGACATGGGAAAGGCACTTGCCACGCACTGCCTTAGTGATTTTACCTGCCTTTCAGTGGTAGCAGGTGCAAAATGGTATGCGTGCATGGGTATCTAATGGCAGTGCCTGGCAAATGCCTACTACAAGCCAAAACTGTTGCTTTGCCAATACTGGTTTTTAACAGGACTTCACTGAAGAACATGTGTCCTGCTTATAAAAAGAGTGGCTGACGCCAGACATGTTTAAGACACTTTTATTACACCAGTCGCACGCTAACAACTCTTAAGTCATTAACACTCAGAAGATTGCTTTTAAACACCCTGTCAGACACTTTGCATACAAAGTATGATGGTAAGGCTTGATTGAAGTGAGCTCAATGAGTTCCCATGAGGGGGTGTTTGGTGTGGGAGTGACAGTAACTGGGTCGAAAGGGCCATAGGGATTAGCATGGCCATGGACTTTCAATGGGTGGGCAAATAACCAAACAACACCTACAAGCTTTGTGTACCTCCTTCTATGCCATTTCTCCCTATCTGCACTCTAATGCAATAGTTTCCGATTATAGGTGGTGCTAAAGTGACCATGTGTAGGATGAAGGGAACTGGTGTGATTTGTTATGGGCAAACAATGGTTGGGTGAAGGTAAAAGTAGATAAGGCGATGGATTCGCAAGTGTTGAAATTGGGAAGAGGATCTCTTTCATCGGATCTGGTAAGACCTCGCATTGTGAGTAAAGTGTGTCAAAGGGAAGACTAAGTGTAAGGTGGGTTTCCATTTGTAACTAAGAAATGTCTTAAACAGCACACATATCTGCTGATTAAAGACAATTTTCAGCCACTTGTCGTCGAGACAATGTGGTGTACGGCTACTTGTGGCATCAAAGATTGCCAACTAACATTGCCTCTTGCTAACACCATTCTCTGCCTATCTCAGTGTCAGTTCTAAGGTGCCAGAGCTATCCCTCCACTTACAGAGGACATACAGACTTGGTACTACCCCATCAATCAGACCTTAGATGATCCAGCTCTAACTGAACTACCCTTGTAGGTTAAAGTTCCCACTCGCTGAGATATCATTGAAGTTCCACAGATGTTGCAGGTTCAAGCCTCACATTGAGGACACATCTTTCAAGCCCAGCCCATGGCCAGGAGTTCTAGCCCTTTAATCAATCAGACCCATCTTTCCGTCTTAGGCTTCGGACAGATCTTAGAACTCGAACTATCTTTTAGGCCAGTCTTGTTGTGTTGGTTTGGGGTAAAGATATTCAGATCACACATCTTACAGGTCCAAGGACAGGGCAAAAGAGCTAATGCCTAGATCCCCCATAGACCTAACCGTTTCATGCGAGAACCCGCAGAGCTGTCCCTCAGATTACACTGATCTTACAGGCGTAGGCCTTTGGCAGCAGAGCTAGCCTCGAATCCTAAACACACACATCCCCAATCTCATGCCCTAGACAGCAGCAGGATCCCTTTGGATTGCAAGCCTGGATCGCATTGTGTGCATGTTGCTAAGGCCCTTTCTCTGAATCTACCTGTCCCATTTCCTCTGCTGTAGATTCCCAGCCTCAGCCACAGCGTGATCTCCCAGACAAGTTTCCGGGCCGAATACAAGTCCACCGGGGGACCGGCTGTCTTTCAGAAGCCCGTGAAGTTTCAGGTGGACATCACCTACACGGAAGGGAGTGAAGCACAGAAGGAGAATGGGATCTACTCGGTCACGTTCACTCTGCTATCAGGTGAGACAGTGGTCGACGTGAGCGGGAACGGTCGGGAGGGGCGTGCCACTACTTTTATGCAACCATTTTCACCATTCTGGAACGCTTTTTGTGAAGTTGAGCCACACATCTCCCCTTGATCATCCAATAGCAGTCCATGCTGATTATTGCATCACTGCAAAAGCACTGCAACAAGCCTACAATCCCAAGTGATATACAAGTAATCACCACAATACTATTACAGTGCCTCGTTCCGACCATCCCCGACCCACTGAGTCAAGGCACCGTGTCACACATTATTGTCACTGTGATGTGACAGTCAGACTCCTGTCACAGACCAGTCAAATGCACGCTCAGATGTGGAACCACCACCCACACCCACCCACACACCCACCCACCCACCCTAAAAGTAGAAGTATTTCACTCTTGGTATGCACTGCATGTGGCGAGCCCTTATCCCTACTTCTATTCTTATTGATGTTAATATTGCTACCAGATGCCCTCCATTTTGATGTGTGTTATTATTACTGTCGCTACCCTTTTGTTGCACTCAGGTCCAAGCAGGCGCTTCAAGCGTGTGGTGGAAACAATCCAGGCAGAGTTACTAAGCACAGACGAGCAGCCCTGTGTACAGCAGTTATCAGGTGAGTGTGGGGGCCATTGCTTGGCATCATCATGGTGCTTGATCAAGCATGTACTGCTAGGAGGGGGGGCAGACCTCCCACCTACACACCCAACACAATGGTGCTTGGCTTGTAAAGGGAGTAATGTAAGCAGGTCCAGAGACCATTTAAAGGGCTAGATCATTACTGGGCTTGTGCCACCCAACCCTGTGCCCAATCCAATTAGTGCTAGCCATCTAGTATATTCTAGGGTGCATTGCCAACTGGCCAGTCAAGAAGTTGACAGATTTTCTGACTGGTTGGTTCTATGGCAAAGCCTGTCACACACGTGACATTTGACGAGCTCTGCCTCAGGGATATCAAACATTTTGAAGCATTGACCTGTCTATAAATCATCCCTTTTACTTATTGGCAAGTGCCCGGAAAACCTTGTCCATCCAAGAATGTCCCTCTACAGCGAGGCCTTCCGTTAATGTACGGTATGTGAACAGTGCACCCTCCCAAGCGACCCGCTCAACTGTTCCCATTGTCCTTACCATCATGCACATACATGTCACAACCAGACACATATGTGGTTCACATAAGCTGCAGATAGTGTTGTACACTGGCTGAATGATTTTCTAGTAATAGCTGTGCTGTCCACGCTGAGGATCTGGGGTTGAAACATGTGTCCTCTGCTGATGGACTCAATAGAATAATGCCTGCAACAACCTCCTTCAACCATTGGAGATGGAGCAGACCGCCACAGCGGCACCTAGTGTTCAGTTATAGCATGGCAGTGCCTGAGATCTGGTGGCAGCAGAGTGACCCTAGTACAATAGTCATTGGCTGAATGCAAGCAGGAGCTGGGAGGCACATGTGCAGTAGTGGCACCTAGCATGACAGTGGCTGAGGCCCTCGACTACCATTGCCAGGGCTAGCCTACGTGCAAAGCGATTGGCACTGAGAGGCCACTCTGGGGAGAGTTACAGCTACCTTTCGACTGACACCAACAACTTGTATCTCCACAATCCTCCTACCCACATTTTCTGTCAATTATGTCCCTAATTCCTAGGCCACTGCATGCTTTATCTTAATCCCGATCAAATGCTCTCAATACAACATGTATCACTCATGTTTGGCTCCCGGAAGAGCTTGCCAGTTTCAGCATAACTTAAGCCACCTAAATGCAAATCGTTTACTGTCCCGTACCACCATTCGCGCCATGATGGGGGCCTTGCTTTCGTTTTCAAAGATCAACTCTGCATCACCTTAAAGGACTGCAGCCTAGTCCAGGGGAATGTACTCTTACGAGCCTCTTCCTCTCCCTTCTATTATTGTCATGTGGACGTGGGTATGAGTTGCAGACTACTGTGCATCAAAGTAGTTTGGCAGCACAGCAGTTGAGCTAGTTAGCCAGGCTGTGCTAAACTGCCCTCAACTGTGCCCTGAGAACTTCACTTATGGTTAAACTGTCTAGACCTCCCTTACACTTGTAATGCACAGAACATTTTGAAGCACTTCCGAAATAAAACCCCAGCACACTTTGATCACACATTAACGCGTCATTATATCAAAGCCAATCCGGTTACCGTTGTCTCTCCAAACCTG
The DNA here is from genome assembly GCF_040938575.1 of Ambystoma mexicanum. Taxonomy (NCBI): domain Eukaryota; kingdom Metazoa; phylum Chordata; class Amphibia; order Caudata; family Ambystomatidae; genus Ambystoma; species Ambystoma mexicanum. The sequence goes on from NC_090934.1 coordinate 904,152,488, forward strand.
GATGCTTTCTGTCCTTCCACTAAATCTTAGAATGGTCTGCACTCTGCTGCAGTAACTCCTGCTCAAGAGGAAGTGGAAGGCAGCTACAGACCTGGCCTTTCCCACTTCTGCTGCAGTAACTCCTGCTCAGGAGGAAGTGGGAGGCAGCTACAGACCTGGCCTTTCCCACTTCTGCTGCAGTCACTCAGGCAGCTACAGACCTGGCCTTTCCCACTTCTGCTGCAGTAACTCCTGCTCAGGAGGAAGTGGGAGGCAGCTACAGACCTGGCCTTTCCCACTTCTGCTGCAGTCACTCCTGCTCAGGAGGAAGTGGAAGCCAGCTACAGACCTGGCCTTTCCCACTTCTGCTGCAGTCGCTCCTGCTCAGGAGGAAGTGGGAGGCAGCTACAGACCTGGCCTTTTCCACTTCTGCTGCAGTCGCTCCTGCTCAGGAGGAAGTGGGAGGCAGCTACAGACCTGGTCTTTTCCACTTCTACTTCAGTCGCTCCTGCTCAGGAGGAAGTGGAAGGCAGCTACAGACCTGGGCTTTTCCACTTCTGTTGCAGTCACTCCTGCTCAGGAGGAAGTGGAAGGCAGCTACAGACCTGGCCTTTCCCACTTCTGCTGCAGTCACTCCTGCTCAGGAGGAAGTGGAAACCAGCTACAGACCTGGCCTTTCCCACTTCTGCTGCAGTCACTCCTGCTCAGGAGGAAGTGGGAGGCAGCTACAGACATGGCCTTTCCCACTTCCGCTGCAGTCACTCCTGCTCAAGAGGAAGTGGAAGACAGCTACAGACCTGGCCTTTCCCACTTCTGCTGCAGTCACTCCTGCTCAGGAGGAAGTGGGAGGCAGCTACAGACCTGGCCTTTCCCACTTCTGCTGCAGTAACTCCTGCTCAAGAGGAAGTGGAAGACAGATACAGACCTGGCCTTTCCCACTTCTGCTGCAGTCACTCCTGCTCAGGAGGAAGTGGAAGCCAGCTACAGACCTGGCCTTTCCCACTTCTGCTGCAGTCACTCCTGCTCAGGAGGAAGTGGGAGGCAGCTACAGACCTGGCCTTTCCCACTTCTGCTGCAGTCACTCCTGCTCAGGAGGAAGTGGGAGGCAGCTACAGACCTGGCCTTTCCCACTTCTGCTGCAGTCACTCCTGCTCAGGAGGAAGTGGGAGGCAGCTACAGACATGGCCTTTTCCACTTCTACTTCAGTCACTCCTGCTCAGGAGGAAGTGGAAGGCAGCTACACACCTGGGCTTTTCCACTTCTACTGCAGTCACTCCTGCTCAGGAGGAAGTGGAAGGCAGCTACACACCTGGCCTTTTCCACTTCTGCTGCAGTCACTCCTGCTCAGGAGGAAGTGGAAGCCAGCTGCAGACCTGGCCTTTCCCACTTCTGCTGCAGTCACTCCTGCTCAGGAGGAAGTGGAAGGCAGCTACAGACCTGGCCTTTCCCACTTCTGCTGCAGTCACTCCTGCTCAGGAGGAAGTGGAAGGCAGCTACAGACCTGGCCTTTCCCGTCACTCCTGCTCAGGAGGAAGTGGGAGGCAGCTACAGACATGGCCTTTTCCACTTCTACTGAAGTCACTCCTGCTCAGGAGGAAGTGGAAGGCAGCTACACACCTGGCCTTTTCCACTTCTACTGCAGTCACTCCTGCTCAGGAGGAAGTGGAAGCCAGCTGCAGACCTGGCCTTTCCCACTGCTGCTGCAGTCACTCTTGCTCAGGAGGCAGTGGAAGGCAGCTACACACCTGATCTTTCCCACTTCTGCTGCAGTCACTCCTGCTCAGGAGGAAGTGGAAGGCAGTTACACACCTGGCCTTTTCCACTATGATGGATTCAGCGAGGCCTGCTCCAGCCCTTCCAGAATGGTCCATCTTCATTGGAGCTGCATCTTCCATCGAATACAATAAAATACAAACACAATGTTTTTCTAAGGTCTTTTAGTTCCTTATATGATCTCTAGGCTGCAGACAAATGCGGGCGTTAATCATATACATACGTGGAAACATGGATGTTTAAATCTTTGGCTTGGTCATATGCAAAGCTGATGACAAACCATAAGAACAGACTGTACCCAAACAGTGATTTTTAATCTCAATACAAAGGTGTGTCTAAAAAAACCACGCCACTTGCTGACACTGTGGTTGTTCCCTCTCTACTTCTGGGAGCTTTCTTCGGAAATGTAAACCGGGCAATCATTCTTGTGCTGGACAATGAAGTGATTGTCTGCCTTTGTCTCCCAACCCATGCATCAGTTCACCTCGTTTCTTCTCACCCCCTGCAACTTCTATTCTCCATCCTCCTCCAATAGTTAAAGTGGCGCCATTATTGAGAGGGAAACCTGACTGATATGAAAACCTGCTTTGCCCAAGTCTCATTGCTCCAAATTCTTTTAAAAGCAGCAGTGCGGCCACTCCTTAAAACAACTCTTTGGACCACCTATTATCCTTAAATTCCAAACCAATGACTCAGACCCATGTCCTGCTACCGTCATGCAAACTGCTGAAACTGCACATGCACTTGAGTGCCTGGAGGTGGATGACCGCTTGCTGTGGCTCTGCGGCCAGGTTTCACCCCAAGCAGGCCCAGCACCAGTGCCACTCCCACTCGTTGTTGATCTTAGAGGAGCGATCGGGAGTGACGGTGTGTGGGTAGTCCCATTGCTCTACATATACGCGGCCCTTTATTCCGCTGATGACCAGCCGCTCCTCAAACATGTATAGAACGATAGAATTGAAATCTCTCTCATGGAGTCAGTGAAGAGCCCCGGCATGAAAACTAAGGCTGATCTGACTGGCATCTCACAGCTGTAGTGGGCATCTCAATTGTGCCTATTCCTCTTAATGAAAATTCGTGGGATTCTTGGCCCTTTTGCGTTCCTGTATCAGGTCACTATTGCGTTCCTTTTGTTCAATCCCAATTAGATTACTGTGTGCCGAATAACTTGCCACTTCTACATCTTGGATTTTGGGTCTACAAATATTTAAGATCATTCTCAAAATTGAAAGTTCTTACTAAATGACCCCAGCATGGTGTGAGCTACGTTGGTGCCCATGTTCAAATGGGTCATTTGTTCAAGATTTGATATTCAATCAATCCATGTATTTTTCAACACAGTGACGCCCTTTGTTGAAGTTTGCAATATTAATTCCTTCACCTGCCGTCTTCTAACAGTGCCTTTGTTCAGAAAGACCGTAAACCTGCTGGTGGATCAGTTGCGCGCCAAGCATCTGCTCGCTGGAGCAACCTCAACCCGCCAGGACACCTTCCGGCAGAAAACATCCTGCTGTCTTTTGGAGACTTTTGAAAACATGGTCATTGGCGAAGTAACTTGATACTCTAGACCAATTGTCCGTCAGTGCCAAGACACCCCATATAGGGCAATAGCTGTGTGCTATAAACACACATATGCATGTCTACATGCATGACACAAATATCTTTAACGGTAGTCCGACAAAATGTAAGACGATGACATGCTATTCTGTTCTGTGGAGGTTTACAGGTGCCATCACGATAGGAGATGAACACAATTCCACTCTGCTGACTCTGCATTCCCAGTTTAACACGTCGGTGAGGCGTGAATGCACAAGTAAACACGTATGCAAACATAAGACTCATTCTGTAGTAAGCTGGAGGCTGGAACGCAGGCCGGAGCATCGAGGCAAATCTGACAAAAACAAAAAAACGCAGAAATAGGTGGCTTAAACCATAATATTGAGCAATTTGGGCTCTTTTGGTCCCCCCTGCAATACCCATGGCCCTGGAAGGCCCAGATATCAAATATGCCGTCTACTAAAGCTGTTGCCTCCAGGGTTGCCTGTTGAGAGTGCCTGTCCACACCACTGCCTTCCCACAGGAACAATCAAGGAGATAATGGCCAGACTACATGTGGCACAATGCCTGGTAACAAGTCAATCGTTTAGGAGGCCCTGAGTGCTTCAGCTTGGACCCCAGAGCTTTCTCTTACCATGCCTGGCCATTATGTAATCCTGCACCATTTTGAATTTTGTTTACTTTTGTTAGGACATTTTTGTAGACTTCCTGTGAGTTCACCAAGACCAGAGGCTGTTTGATTTCACATTTTGTTAAATTATTGGGAAACTTGATGCAAACACCTGAGATGTATTGGTGAAATAACACCTGTGCCACTAGGAGTGAAACCAAACGTGCACAGGGGATCTGGGAAAAGCTAGAGTAGCCCAAAAACTGAAGGGTGACAATTTCTCAACTAAAACCTCCCTATGTAAGTGACATTGGGATGCAATGGAAAAATCTCACGAAGACAAGAAAGGGGTCTGTGGAACAGGAAGTGGTCCTGGAAGAGAAGCACAAAGAATACAAAATGGCGCCCTGGAGATTAACTCGAGCTTTAACCTGAACCTGAACTAGGCACTGAAGCAAATGTAGAGACTGGGTCTTGCCATTCCAATAAAACAAACAAAGCAAAATGCACTGACTTCTTTAATTGCTATGGTTATCGGCAGCGGATGCAGGATGCAAGCAAACCTCAATATTGCAGATTCCAGTTTCACCAACAAAAAAGCATACACCGTGATAGAGATACTTGGACAGAAAATAAGCATCCCATCACCAGTGAAAAAGAACACACTAAAGTGGTGTGGATGTGGACAGTTTGAATCACCCCATCAAACGCTGCCAGGAGTAAGAAGCGCTGGTCTTAACACAGAACAATGCACATGCTGGGGGCCACAGGACGGCTTTCAGCTCTGTCTCTGACCTGCACACTGCGAATTAACCCATTTTGGGATCATCTGAATTAATTTTAGTGGTCAGAAGTGCAAGATTTTCTAGTGCCTGAATGACTATTATTGGTCATTTATATCGCATTTAATGCCAAATCTATCAGCTTCTAAGCACAAGAACATGGATGGAACCAGTGTTGCACACCAGCGTCTTGTTCCAATGCTGGGTGCATTGCTCCTGGAGAAGTTTCCATGTTTCGGCAACAGTGTCAATGTGTAAGAATGGAACAGTCCTGTACTGATGAGCCATCGGCACTCCCCAACACCAAAGTGTACCCTCCTATCCTGACAGCCAAGCAACCTCATCCTTCATCTGAGGTCAAGCCAGTGCCTCAAAGCACCAGTGGGATGTACGACCGAACAGTGAGGCTCACCTCCTAACAAATGCATGGCTGGGTGTTGAGTTACAATATGACAATGTACGGACATATTCATACATTTTAGCCAATTCAATTGTTAATGAAAAAAACATTCACTATTAACCACCAAAATGGCAATATATCGAATAAAGAGGTGGGTACGGACCAGAATCGTCTGCACAGGCGGTGTCTCTATTTGGGCATAAAGTCTTGTGGGGGTCATTGTTTACGCCTCCCATCTATCCTCTTACTGTAGACAGCCATCTGGTCCAGGTGTTGGTGGCCTAGAAAACAGGATCGTAAGGTTGAGTGAATCTCGACGGCGCTCCGTGAGTGCATGGAGCAGGCATTGTTCACAGACCCGAGTCGCGCACAATAATCCACTTTGCAGTAGGCTTGTGGGTGGAGAGGCTAAATTGGACAACCAATTCCTAGTGTGGAAGGAGCATGCTCCTCACTGGAGGAGATTCTGGCCAGGGCACAAGCAAGACACAGCACTATACTCTTCTTTGTGTTTTCACCCAAGAACACAGGACTTACATCGCAGCCAACGCGCGCAATGCAGACCTCCCACTGGGCCGTGCATGGGGGATACACATGTCCTCCTGGGCAACAAATGGTGCCTCACAACCAATACAGTAGTCCAGAGACTACATTCGGGGCAATGAAGATCCGTGTACAGACCCCTCGGGTACCCGGCCACCTCAGGATGGTGCCACCTGGGGCCAGTCGAGTTTGAGAGCACGTGGAGGGGGCTGGAGCTCTGGAGCAGAATGCTTTGGCGGACTTCCATAAGGAGAGCAGTGCAGTGTCTTTTTGTGCAGTTGCAGCTTCTTTGAGCTAGCCCCCCCCCCATCCCCCGTTCCCCTTTGGAATGGTCTTGGCATGTGTATTGGAGTAAGACTCTGGTATCCAGAAAGCATTCCCTGTGGATACCGCACGTCCCTATGGCATGTCTCAGTATGAACCATTAAGTTCTAGTTTGTAACGAGGCTATCATGAATTTACATTACATATCAACCTATGAACGACAGACCACTGGGCTCATGGTAGCAACACCTGAGGTACATGAACACGCATCATCTGCATCTCACGGGCATCATTTTGAAGAAGGGCCTGGCTCGGGCTCATCACGTCAGTCTCAGCTGCAGTATATGGTTGCTATTGAAGCAAGCCCCAGCTGCAGTCCGTCTATTATAGAGACGCCCATTCTAACTACAAGTGATGAGGGCGCCTTATAGTTGTGTGCCATCGCTTGAGAAGACCGCCATCTTTGGGAGAGGATGTGCTTTTCAGTGGTAGCAGCCTGCGACGTTTCCCACAGTGAAGGCGAGCCCTTGGATAAGAGAGAGAGAGCACAGCAAAGCTACTCCTCGCCCACTACGTTCACGGGCATTGGCTACTCTGCCTGTGATCTGTTTGGGGCCAGATATGGGTTCAGCACAATTCTGAACAGTTTGCTATGTGCCTAGTTTAATTTCTAGGTTCCCCGTGACATATAAGCGGCTTACATGGAACTCAAAGTTCGGTGTCCAAACCGGTTACTGAAGTATCCCAATAGAATGATGCATTTCCAAAAAGATGTTAGAGGGAACATATTATAGATGCGATATTGAAACGTTACTGATAACCTCGAGATGTCAGATTTTCTCTTCCATTTCATTTTCTTTGTATCTCCCCAGAATGACTAATGGCAACCTGCAGTTAGACAGAATTGGCACACAGGGATAAAACACACACGCACACGCACACACACAAACACCCCGTCCCCCCAACCCCCCTCACCGATTCCCTGTTTGTGCTCAAAGCAGTGTGGAAAGTCGGCCTTTTCCACTCCAGTTTCAGTTTCCAGGACCACCATTCTGAAGTGGGTAGAAGTATTGGAGGGGAGATGTTTTGCTTTCCTGCTTGTTTAAAGACTGCCACTTTTCTAATTTTCAAAAGCGTCCTTAAGCTTTCGGCAATTTCGAAAAGTGGTGTTGCAGTGCAGGAAATTCTATTATTAAACAGGGAAAAGGGTTCAACAGGGGATAATGACACCTCTTTTAACGTGCAAAACCAGTACTTTTGAAAGGAGAATCCTCTCGGAGTGTCTGCTCTGCATTCCTCATGGTTGCTAAAGCTGTTGTCAAGGAGGAAATCAGGAAAATGCAAAAGTGGTCTATTTGATGACGGGGCACTCCATTATCCAGAATATGGTGCTTTTGAGGAAAGTGTTCTTCTTTTGTGGAAGAAAACTTTCCTATGTTTGCATGCACATTAGAATCAGGGCCTCAGATGTATACTCAGCAGTTCTCTTGAGACTTTAGCCTATAAGACAGACGTAGTGCATTGACAGTGGTCAACTGTGCAGGTAATACAATTCCCAAAGTGTCATCCCATGGCGTGGGTGCAGTGGGCCAGAGACATAGCCTAAATACACTGTAACATTTATTTTACTAAATACCTTAGCCTAAGCTATAGGATATAGTCTGCCCAGGCCTTTTGTCCATGGGGGAGTGCAGAACACACTCAGCATTGTCACATAGGGAAGTAATGCAACCTAGGCTGTGTGTGGATACAGGCGTCTCAGGACATCACCATGTGGTGGAAATGCAGTGCAAGTAGGCCTTTACCCTTTCTTCCGAGATAGCACTTCTATGACTGATCATGAGGAATGCAGTGTACCTTGGTATTTAATTTATCCTGTAGTTGAATGCAGGCTGCACGGTCTTTGATTCCATGTGGGTGGATTTCTATCCAGAGCTTTGAATCCTAGTTGATGCGATGTATCCCTAGCTTTAGCCTGAGTAGAGGGGCAGCGCACCGGCAGCTTTACTTTTATACTGGGGCTCCTCTGCTAGCCCGCACTCTACTTGAAACCCGTGGGGTGCATCCCCTTTGAACAGCACTCTGTTGCTTACCAACTAGGTTTGCACCTTATAAATCCCACACATACTGTACATTAGGGGATGTAGCGCACACAGGACTTTTCCCCATCAACAATGCAGCCTCATGCAGAGCTCTCTTCCGTGGAGGCAATGCAGTAAACCCTCAATTTTATGCTACGTCATCTAGCAATGCACCCAGGCCCTTATCCCTTTTGCATTGGGTCTGTTGGGCATTCGTTCCTTTGGATGCAGTGCAAAAGGGCATGTATTTATTGGGGAGGTGCTAGCCCAGTAGGTATTCTCTGGGGGAATGAATGCAACAATGAATGGCTTGTACAGTTGTGCTACATTTGGTGCCTGATTCACAGAAGCATTTTATAATGGCACAATCCGATGGGAAACTGCTCTGTGAATCAGATCCTTAGAGAGGGGTTGAGTGCACCCATGGCTGTATATTGTGGATGAGGCAATGATGAACCCCGGGCTTCATTGCTTAGAGGAAAAAAAACCTTGCACAGTAGCAAAGCAGTACAAACAATGCTTGGCAGGAAGACAATATTCAGCCAATGAGGGTGATGAGGAACCGGGGCCCTACACTCTGTCTAAGAATGCAGTGAATCAGTGTCCTTGTACATGCCAGGGAACACACTGCACCTAGGCCTTTATCATATTGAGGGACAATGAGCCTAGAGGATTTTCCTTTGTGTGTGGATGATTTGAACTGCTCCTGTTTCTAACATGCAAAAGACCAAGTGAGCCGAGCTCACTGGCTTTGGTTTGGGGCGCATGCAATGGTGGCTGGCACAGTCTTGCTTTCTGCAGTTGAGATCTGAAGAGGGGCATTGGTTCAGGGAAGTAAATGATAATCGGTGGAAGGTATCTGCTCTCCAAGTATGTGTTGGAACCACAACTTATCTGTCTCCATCCTCCCTCCTTGCTTTCCTCCTCTTCCCTCAATGCTGTGATCCAGACACCACTAACTGTTTGGAGCTCATGACTGCCCGCCTGTCAAAATGTGGTAAGGACATATGTCTCACAGCCCCTCCTGCTTCTCACCTCCTAACTGCCCTCTTTCCAAGAAAATAATCTAAAGACCCAGCTCTTTCTCATCTTTTCCTTTCACAAACTCTTCTCTGGACACTACTCCCTCCCCCAACACCCACCGCGCCCTGCTGTCACTGTGCACCACTCTTCGCACCCACATGGGCGGACTGTGATCCTGTTTGGCTGCTTCTCTGCTCTTTTTCTCTCCCTTCCTGCCCTTATTTTAGACACTTCCATTTTCTTTGCTATGCTCTGTTTCCCAGCTCTCAGTAACTGCTAACACAATCTTCTTTTGCACGGGCTGCCCCTCCCTGATTTTGAAGGGCCACTCCCTCCAGGGCATGCTTTTGTTTTTCGATGGTAGGTGGGCAAGTCAGGGGTGATGTTGGCTAGCATGTGTTTGGGTAAAAGTCTGGGTCATGAGACCAACAAGTAAGTGCCTGTTGCAGGAAGGGCTTTCTGAGACGACCTAAATCCTTCCCAAGGAGTCCTTTTTTTAACATTCTTATTTGTGTGCATGCAAATTAGATGGTCAAATGCAACCAAACAAAGAAATTAGGCTGCTTTCTGCTTAGTGAAAAATTATTTTAAAATGTAAATATTACATAGATGATCAATAGTTTAAAAACTTCCATTAAAATAAAATTCTCTAATGACGACATTAAGAAATCTTGGATTGGAAAATAATCACCTTTGCTTACATAGGTCCATTGAGTTTGCACGGTATTGGCAATAGGGCACCTCGACAAGTGCAGTTTGGCATATTAAAAGCACCAGGGATAACATTGCCCTAGTGCTAAAAGGATACATTTTTTATGCTTTTTTGCACTAGGGCAATCTTTGCCATTGTGCAAACATGTAGTGAAAATGCATCTTTTTTTTGCAGTAGGGCAATTTTTGCTCTGATGCTTTTAATATGCCAAACTGCACGTGTCGAGGTGCAATGGTTTATTAATGTCTCTTTAAAAAAACAAATATGGCAAAATGTGCCCTAGTGCACTATAAATCATAAAGAAGGCCTATTGCTGTGCCACGGGTTTTTAAAGCAAACGGGTTTATACAAGTTAAACGCCCAATGGTGCTAATACAGAGCACACTTCTTGCACTGGTGCAACGTTTCTGTAATCTCGCCCCTGGTTGCACAAGCGTTTCTGAAATGGGCACATTGGCCCACTCGGCTGTTACATCATGCGCTTTCTTATATACTCGAATGGCCCTTAGGTATCCAAGGGCAACGCTAAATACAATACATATTTCTTATGCAATCTATGGGAATCGAAGGCATGCAGAAACTAGCTATCCTGAAATTACACACACAACTCCTTCATTGTTATTTCAGCCTTGGGGCTTTTTTTTAGCAACAAACGCTAATGGGGTTTTAATATCAGATACATTCAAAGAGATCTACATGCATGTGCTTCATCTAGGCTGGGTGCGGTGTCCTGCACTCTTATATATTTATTTATTTATTTATTTATTCATTTCCGTCTCCATTGTGCTAGGCCCAGGCTAAGCAGGGTTCATTGATACACGTATAGGAATGCGTGTAGTTCTACTTCTGTGTAACTGTGTGTGAGTCTATTTAAAAAGCGCCCATCCAAAAAAGACAACACATTGATCCTTTAAGCTATAAAAGTAATTTATTTACAAGCATTTTTGACCAAACCCTTCTTCTTCAGAGGGAGATGAAACGAGGCTTACAAAAAAGGACACCGCGATTTCTCGAGACCTTTCTTGACTTTCCGATCCATTTGTGCCTGCGTTCCTGGTTTGCAGTCTTGCAGCACCGAGAGGCATGAAACTCACCTGTTGACCCTGACCCCTGCACCTTACACGGCACACTGTGAAATCTGAGGACCCGTCATTGCCCGGCTGCTCGCTGGAAGTATGAAGCGCCTGGAGCCATGTCCGTTGGGGAGGGTGCAGTCCAGTAGGTCAGAAGCGCAGCCACTCCTCTGGATGTCTCTTCCACGGAGTCTGCTGTCTGTGTCCCTCTGTGTTTAAGCCGGGGGGGGGGGGAGGGGGGGATTGGCAGCCAGGCAGATGTTAGAGTGTAGTATTCGGAGGCCAACCAGGCTATTGATCACATAAGCAGCCATTGCTTCTAAGAGGCTGATCAGGTTGGGGCAGGGTCAGCCATTTCATGCACATGTATACACATCTGTCATATGCTATACATTGCTCCAAGACCCTTCACTGGCATCTGATTGACACAGCACCAGCCCCAATGGGTCACTGAGGCGATGCCTCATTACCGCACCCGCTCCAACCCAGTCCTTTCAGCCCTTAAAGATCCCAGCCCCACACGCTTCCCAGAGGCCTTAAAGTGCACTATTCCATATCACTCTGCCCTTCCTCATTAGATGCAGAGAAACACAACCCTCCCCCGCTTCCTCTACCCGTGCCAGCTCCTCTGCGGCCCCCGACCCCTCCATGGAACACCTGGGTGTGTCCTCTTTTGTACAGCGCTCTCTTGCTTCCCAGCTACGGTTGTGTTTTATAAATCCTGCACACACATGTGTATGTATACATACAATCTCAATAGATCTGACCCCAGCCTTGCCTCGCTAGGCTTTCTAAGTCAAAAGGATAATTTATGACTGATTCTTCCCCCGCCTTGCCAGTCTTTTAGAGGCGCATGCCCCATATTTATTTATTTGAAATTTGTATAGAGCCTATACACAAGTGTTTCCATGTGCCACAAGACAAGAGGGGCAGTGGGATGGAATATAATACGAAAATCAACAGCAAGAAAAAGAGACGGTTATATTGGCCTAAGGCAATGCAAACAATTGTGCCAGCACCGATCTTGCAAAGGGATCAGGCAGTCAAATGGCTGGATTTGCCGCAACCTGATCATCCTCTTGGAGGCAATGCCTCGAAATCCGACGATGGCCTCATTGTGCGCCAAAATGCAATAGTCTAACATGTGGAGTGACAGTAGCTAGCGCCTGTCCCTAGCTTAAACACGGTTTGACATAGCAAGCTACAGACTCCATGCAAACGGACATACATCAGAACTGACACTGCCCCAGCCATTCATGCTTTCCGGGGAGCAGCCTGTTGGCGCCTCTTCCTCTCCCCTGCTCCTGCGTAGTTCATAGTGTGCCATTCAGACTGCAAAGGGTAGGCTCAACCTTGGAAGTGCAGGCTTCCCCGTGAAAAATGCCAAATCAGGGACACAGACACGAAGCAAGCAGAAGTCCTCGGAAGATCATGGAAGCTTTCACGTATATTATTACCCTGTTCGCCTAACTAAGGTGTCCGTTTGTCGTCTTTTTTGGATCAACGCTTTTTACTTTACTCATGCCTAACATGGTACAATAAAACTCAGCTACTCATATATAGTCACAAAGGTCTTCGGTGGCGTGCAATATCCTAACAATACACTGTTGGGGGTCCCTTATTTCTTGTAAAACATATTTATTGGCTGTGGCTTCTTCTGTTAGGAATGGCTGGCAGCAGAGACTGTCATAATCAGTTATTGTTATCGGCATGTTCTTGCTTACTGTGGCATATTTATTGGCTGTGGCTTCTTCTGTTAGGAATGGCTGGCAGCAGAGACTGCCATAATCAGTTATTGTTATCGGCATGTTCTTGCTTACTGTGGCATATTTATTGGCTGTGGCTTCTTCTGTTAGGAATGGCTGGCAGCAGAGACTGTCATAATCAGTTATTGTTATCGGCATGTTCTTGCTTACTGTGGCATATTTATTGGCTGTGGCTTCTTCTGTTAGGAATGGCTGGCAGCAGAGACTGTCATAATCAGTTATTGTTATCGGCATGTTCTTGCTTACTGTGGCATATTTATTGGCTGTGGCTTCTTCTGTTAGGAATGGCTGGCAGCAGAGACTGTCATAATCAGTTATTGTTATCGGCATGTTCTTGCTTACTGTGGCATATTTATTGGCTGTGTCTTCTTCTGTTAGGAATGGCTGGCAGCAGAGACTGTCATAATCAGTTATTGTTATCGGCATGTTCTTGCTTACTGTGGCATATTTATTGGCTGTGGCTTCTTCTGTTAGGAATGGCTGGCAGCAGAGACTGTCATAATCAGTTATTGTTATCGGCATGTTCTTGCTTACTGTGGCATATTTATTGGCTGTGGCTTCTTCTGTTAGGAATGGCTGGCAGCAGAGACTGTCATAATCAGTTATTGTTATCGGCATGTTCTTGCTTACTGTGGCATATTTATTGGCTGTGGCTTCTTCTGTTAGGAATGGCTGGCAGCAGAGACTGTCATAATCAGTTATTGTTATCGGCATGTTCTTGCTTACTGTGGCATATTTATTGGCTGTGGCTTCTTCTGTTAGGAATGGCTGGCAGCAGAGACTGCCATAATCAGTTATTGTTATCGGCATGTTCTTGCTTACTGTGGCATATTTATTGGCTGTGGCTTCTTCTGTTAGGAATGGCTGGCAGCAGAGACTGCCATAATCAGTTATTGTTATCGGCATGTTCTTGCTTACTGTGGCTGGAATCTTTCTGTGGCCCATCTCCAACTTGCACTGACAGGAGCACACCGTGGTGTTTTTCTTACCACTATTTCTTAGAGCACAGTTGCTGTGGCCTTTTTCACTTTGTTTTGGATATTGTGATTGGCACTAGAGAATTCTGTCAGGCAGCACAGCCCTGTAATCTGTATGTGCTACTCAGTTTAAAGTTACTCAGCCTACCACCTCTGAAGGATGAAGGGCGGATTTGGCCCTGCTGGGATGGGAGCCTTTGACTCAGTACCCACACAGATGTCACAGTATAGTGCAATTCAAAGACCTTTTTTCTTTTTGATATTCAGATTGCCCAGGATGCAATACTTTACAATTAATCAATATCCAGTAATTAAGAAAGCAAAATAAAACATCTACGGCCAGTGGCCACTGGTTCCATGTGTTACCGGCCAAGATCTATAGCCATGGCAGTGAACACTTTACGCCTATTTCAGGTCTGTATTCCACACCATTGTGGGTCAGTGGGCACACATTGTTCAGGGCATAGCCTACAGCCATACACCAGCCTTTGCCAAGCCACCTGAAGTAGCCGTTGTTCTAATGTCCTGCATTGCATGTCCATGGATCAATGGTCATGGCCTGCAGCCGTATCCAGTGGCCATTTAGTCAAGGGCGTAGCATTCAGCCATGCTCCTTGACCCACCAGGCCCCCCTAAGTAGCCACCACTGAACCTGGCCTGCAGAAACGTCAAGGAGCCACTTTACCCCCATTGTTGGTCTATGAGCTGCCACTTTGCCTAGGTTTTGGCCGTCAGCGATGTTCAGTGCCCTGCCCAGGAACCTGAAGTAGGCAAGGGGCCAGGCTAGTGACACATCTCGGTGACCATTCTGATCCCTTTTTGGCCACGTGGTCGGCAGCGCCGACTGGATCAACGTCCGTTGAATTCTGATGGTCTTCGGCAGAGGTCTGGAACAGCCGTCTAAATAAGGGACGGATAGGATGATCTGATTATTTTATATAACTATTCTGCGAAAGGTCGAGGGGTGTAGTATTAGGCAAAGTGCTGGTGGCTCGAAGGGCTACTAATACTCCCCAGAATGTGTCTGCAGGCCCAGCAAGGTCTGATATCCATTTCTGGCTCACTGAAAAACATTTGCAGATCTACAGACCAGTATTGTGATCGACAAGCCTCCAAAATGTTTTATGGGGCATATACCGCTGCTCTCGCCCCTCTCACCCTCCCTAGGGTCTTGGGGCCCCAATAAGGCTGTAGCATGGCAATTTGCATTTGTTTTGCTGTGCCGGATCGGAAGGATCCTGCTAGAGATTTGCTAACCACAATGGGGGGCCATTTGAAAGATGTTCCAATCTATCAAATTGACAATCAACTAGCCAATCTGGTTGCCCCTTACTATGTCTGCAAACCGTTCTGTGAACCATCCAAAAGAGTGTATGTAGACCCGACCCCAGATTAGCCAGTTCGGGAACCCATTTTCTATATATGGGTCCGCAGACTGTATTGGGTGAGCCCAGATACCACTTATTGATTTTTGAGAGTTTTTATAGCACTTTTAAAAGAAACCACAGCACTGGTGTTTGGCAAAACGTGAACCAATTCTGCATCAGACTAGATATTTGATCCTTGTGAAGGTTTGATGGAAACCCATGCAGAAGTTCAGGCTGCAGGTAGGACCACACATTTCTGTTGTGCATCAGATACTTTGAGTTTAAAACAGCATGGTTGGTTTTGCTTAAACACAATACAAATACATGCATCAACTACTTTAAGGTATGTAGAGGTAATGGCCTGATTACTTACGAGTAATATTCATTACTCCATGCCCAAGTCTTTCTCGTCAAAGTCCCTAACCTATGAGGTGAGTCCTCACCCAAGAGGCAGGTGCTTCACAAGCCTCCTTAAAAAAGGCTTGCGCTTCCCATATTTTTAAAATTCTTCCCCAAAGCCAGCTATAGAAGCACCTCTGACTCACTGAGACTTCCTGTTTGATTTCCAAGCAGTTTAAAAGCACCAAGAGTCTTGCGAGGGAGGGATGTCTAGGACTGTGATGAGAAAGACTAATTCGGGAAATTAGCTCCTTGTCTGTCTTCCTCGTCACAGGCATTGCTCCAGAATCCTTACAGAGAGGATCAACACAAGTATGTGCAGTTGTTGACTCATCCTTCATGATGTGGTAGCTGGCTAGCATGATAACATAGTAGCCCTGAGACACTGAGTTAATAGCCCTGAGAATGTGAACTGTGTCTTTGGTAGAGTGGGAAAACAACCGAGAGGTGCAGAGGCCCCAAAGGCCACTTGTTGGAACTCGCAGGAAGCCACTGGTCTCTGACCGCCTCCTCTGTAACTGAATGGCATACTAGAGAAAGAGACCCAACACCTATTCATAACGCAACTCAGACAGCGAAATAGTGTAAACCTATGGACAACACAGTGCAGACAATAGAATGTATCGAATACATCTGCTCATTTCTCCAGCCAGAATGTTTTCCAATCGCGATACCTGGAAGACACCACCATATGGTTCTTTTCTGAAGATAAATGTTAGGTAGAACCTGGGGGGGCTTAGAGCCTTCTTTTTTGTTGAAGGGGGGCCTGACTCAAAAAGGCTAATAGTATAGGAAGAAAAAGGAAGAGTCATAGGCTACCCCTAGTCTGACCATATAGAAAGGTAGGCTTAGAGAAAGCAGATAGCCAGTGTATAAATGCTGGCAAAAGAATAGAGAGGCTGAGGAGATTACAGCAAAAACAACAATTTATTTACACATTTTTTAAAAAACAATGGGTCTAAACACAAAACCTATTTAAGGGTTTCTTGAGCCAAAACCTCAACACAACATTAGTATTGTTTTTAAACGTCACAGTTTGGAATGGTTGGAGGTTAGTAACATATTAAGTGGAAAAAAAGGTTTGCATTACTACTTTGAACATATAGTAGTATTGGTTGCCGACACATAAATATGTTTCCAGTCCGGGATGGAAATATGACTTCACTTGAGCGTTGTGGTGTAGTTTAGTGAAGGGTCCGGACTTTCATCAGGACGTGGTTCAAGGGGGTGGGTATCTACAAAAGGATAGGAAAGGTTAAAATAGTGTTTAGAAAAAAGGGGGGGGGGAAAGGAGCCTCAAAAACTGCGAGGTCGGAGCCTACCTTGTGCAACGTGAACGGTCAGAATGGGTAATCATTTGAAGAAGGCCTGCGTAATGAGCTAGGTGGAACGCTGTAGCCGGAGTCTACAGGGAAAATGGATAACGGCAAGTTATCTGAGTGCAGAGAAATCTACAGGATGGCGAACATATCATATAATTTAAAGGGTTACCTTAGTCAAAAGAGGAAATGCGAGGCTGTAAAGCGGAGACAGTAGAATGCCGTGTCCAAACGTTGATGGTACTGAAAAAATGGTGGTGACAAAGTTACTTGAGGGAAAAGTGTCCTAAAGTGCACAACCGAACACATATTGGTCAAAATAAAATAGAAATAGAAATTGATAAATGAATGGATAAACAGTGCACGATTAAGTCACTGCAGTGGGATGTTGTAAAGACTAACATATAAAGGGCGGTGTAGTAAGGCCGTCCCTGGTGAATGAATAAAAATGGCGCTAGTTGATGGAAACTAGAGCCTATGTCCGAGTAAAAAAGGGGCCAGGACGCACGGTTGGTGAAGCTAGGGCTGTAAGAACTTACCAACTGAGGCTGAGTATCAGATGAAAGTAGCGCTTCTGGTCGTGAGACGAGAGTGGTGCACGAAGAATGAGCTGTCTCCGACTTGGGGAGCTAGGAGGTGCTATAAACTGCGCATGCGCGTAATCGGACCGCAAGGAAGCTGGTCGCGCGCATGTGCGGTGAATGATACTAGTCAGCGGGGCATGCGCGATGGAAAGAGTCGCAAAACGGGGGAGTAAGTGTTATTGAGTTAAAGGTATGTCAGGTATTGTGGTTGGTTCTCACACATAGATATCAATAGAATGGTGAGATGAGTAGCTGCAGCATTGGATTGTGTCGGTGCAGTGTCAGACAATTATAAAGGAAACAAGTTCAATTTTGTTTTCCATGGATGTCGGTAAAAAGGGGGGGTTGGATGGGCAGCTACAGCATAGAATCGTGTAGGTGCGAATTAATTAAATTAATAAACAACAATAAGGACTTTTAATTCTTTGACAAGGAATATGTTGCATAAAGGCATAGGTCATGTCGTTGCACAAAAGGGCAAGTGTAAGGTCAACAAACTGTTGTAAGGAAAAGCTGTTATTGAGAAAAGTTGTAGCAATCAGTCATGAGGGTACAATTCAAAGCATTTATAAATTAATTCGATTGATAGACAACAGTGAAGAGACATTATAGAAACTCTTAATGTGTTGGCAAAAAATATGTTGCATAAAGGCACAGGGCATGTCATCGTACAAGAGAAAAAGATGCAATACATGTATAGTCTAGAAGTTATTGATGAGGATAAAGACATCTGAAGCATTGTTTGCAATTGTAGTACTGACTTGTTTATAGTAACACATGATCGAGTAATCCGATCTAACGGACAATAGGACAGGGGATAGGGAGAAATGGTAGATTATTTGAAGAATAGGTTCCATTCGATGGCCACGTTTAGGCTTTGCTTAACTGAATTAAGGCGATATATCCACTGTTGTTCCAATTTACGTAGGGCCAAGTCTCTGTCTCCTCCTCTGAAAGGGTTCTTGGCTGTTTGCAGAATGAACCAGAAGATATCATTGTGTGTGTGTTTCTTTTCTTGGAAATGGGATACCATTGGTTTATCTTGAATACCATTCCTGATACATGAACGATGCTCGCAGATGCGTTGTCGTATCTCTCGTTTACTTTTGCCAATATAGAAAAGTTTACATGGGCATTGTATGGCGTACACGGTCCATTTACTTTTGCAATTTGTGAAAGTGTTAAACAGCCAGGGTTTGCCGTTCAGTTCAATGGATTTCATGTCTTTTGTTAAGCAACAAATGGAGCAAGATCCGCATTTGAAATGACCTTTTACCGGTGGTAGGTTCCATAGGGTAGTTTGTCTTTCAACAGTTGTTTCAGTATATGTGTGGACCAGTCTGTCTTTTAAATGTTTGCTTCTTTTGAAAGCAAAACGAGGTTTGAGAGGTTTGAAGGTCTCAGTGTGCAAGATGTTCCAATGACGTAAGATACTTTTTTTGATTTGGTTGCTTAGTGGAGTGAAGGTTGTGACACAGGTTATTTTTTCTGTGTTGGTTTCACGGGGAGTCGGTGTGAGACAGGAGTCTCTACTCCTATTTTTCGCTTTTTTCTTTGCCTGGCGAATAATATGGCTTGGGTATCCTCTTTCTTTTAAACGCAGTGAGAGATCTTTGCTTGTTGTGTCGTAGTCTTCTCGGGTTGTGCAATTGCGCCTAAGGCGTAAGAATTGGCCTAAGGGTAGATTGTCTTTAAGTGCTGCTGGGTGGAAACTTTGGAATTCCAAAAGTGTATTTTTTGCCGAAGGTTTACGATAGAGAGTAGTAGCTAAGGTATTGGTAGATGTTTTGTACACTCTCAGATCTAGAAAGGGAATTGAAGTTGTATCTGACTGTATCGTGAATTGGATGCAGGAGTCTTTTCCATTCAGCCAGAAGAAGAATTCTTGCAGATCTGTCTCGCTACCTTTCCACGTCATAAATACGTCGTCAATGTAGCGGATCCAAAAGCCTATTTGGTCTTTAAAAGGGTTGTTGCTGTTATATATTGATTTATCTTCAAAAAAATCCATGAAAAGGTTTGCTACATCAGGTGCAAAAGTGGCTCCCATGGATGTGCCGTGGCATTGTTGATAGAAAGTTTTCTCGTAGATAAAGTAATTCTCCATGAGAGCAAGGCGAATGCATTCGAGTAGGAAGGCAGTTGGAGGCTCCATATTGGTTCTGCGATTGAGGTAAGTCGCTAGGACATCTATACATTCGCGCTGGGGGATACTGGTGTATAAAGATTCGACATCTAAGGTGACCAAGAGGTCGTTTTGTCCTACGTAGAGGGTCTCTAGTTTCTTTATGGTTGATGTTGTATCTTGTACATAGGAGCGCATTTGTCCGATAAAAGGTCTTAGGAAGTAATCAATGTAGATGGAAAGTGGTTCTAGGATAGATCCTATTCCAGCTACTATCGGTCGGCCTGGTGGGTTGGTGGCGTCCTTATGGATTTTTGGTAACAGGTAGAAAGCTGGTAAAATTGGGTTTCGATTTATCAGAAAAAGTTTTTCGTCATCGTCGATCCAGCCTTCTTGCCAGGCATGGCACATCAGGCTCTCTATTTCGGAGAGCAGTCTAGTAGTGGGGTCGATAGCAATCTGTCTGTAAAATTTTTTGTTTCTCAGGTGTTTCTGAACTTCTGTATCATATAATGTATTGGCCCAGAGGACTATGCCTCCACCTTTGTCGGCAGGTTTGATAAGGAATTCTAGATTGTTTTCGAGGTTGTTGAGTGCCGAACGTTCTTTTTTATCTAGATTATCTGGGTATCTAATTTTTTTGTCAAAAAGTTGGTTTACTTCCAGAAGGATACGATTTTCATAGGCCAAGATTTCAGGGCACACCATGTGGGATAGTGGCGTAAAGGTGGAGGGTGGTCTTAGACCTGTGGAGTTGGAAGTGACTTGCTCTGGTTTATTCATGAAGAAGTATTTAAGCCTGATGGTTCGGAAGAATTTTCGTAATTCGACTTCGGTTTGAAATCTGTTTGCTGGTGTTGTAGGAATGAAGCTGAGGCCTTTGCTAAGGACGCTGATTTCTTCATGGGAGAGTATATATTGGCTTAGGTTGAAGATGGGTATCGCCATGTTTGGTTCCCTGGTAGCATCCATTGACGTGTTCTCATCGGGTGTTGGGGGTATTGTCGCGGTCGTCCTCTTCGGCCACGTTCTTGAAAACCCTGTTGTTGGTTGGGGATCGATGTTGCTGAGGAAGCTGAACCTGTGTCGCTACCAGATCCGCTGCTGTTAGAGCTATTCGAAAAGCTGACAAATTTCTTTTGTGGTCTGCGAGGGTTTCGCTTGTTTTGCAAGATGTTCTGGTTAGCTTGGTTGTAGAAGCCTGGTACGAGGTATGGGTATGTTTTGTCCTCTGTGTAATTTTTTATATCATTCTGTAATTTCCATATTTTTTTGTCAATTGTAAATTTTTCAAATTTCTTGATCTCTTCCTCTATTTTTTCCAGATGAGTTTTGGTATCTGGTATGATATTTTCAGTTTTGATCTTCTCTTCTAGAACTCGAAGTTCTTCTGTTTGGCTCTTAGTTTCTTCCTCCGCAGTTTCTATGACTAGAATCACCCAGTCGCGGGATAAATGTTGCCACTGATGACAAAAAAGGGGAACTAGGTCTTGCCTGGCAGCCTAAACACCAGACAAAATGCATGATTTCCTAGGCATTTGTGTTTTGAGAAGACCTCTGAATTGAAATGAAGCTGGAGGATAAGGTTTGTCAATCAGGGCACTGAAAGTAACAACAAGTCACCATGTTCCACTTCTTTTACACCTCATCAAGCCCAGAGTTGTTGCCACTCTGGGCGTGGTCGCGCGTTGCTTCTATGCAGCAAAGGTTTCGTGCTTTCAGACCACTTCGGTGATGTATGCCATGTAAAAGACAAATAACTTAACATAATTACTGAATGCATGCCACAGCAACTCCTTGATGGGCCGGTATGGCCATATCAAATTCATGATATTTGTTCCATGATCAAATTCAGAAGAGAATTACCTGGTGGCAGTAAAATAAGGTCAGCTATGCAAGGGCAGAGCACAGTGGATTCTGCCTTACGCTAAGGCCTGCACCCATTTTGCTAATAACTACAGCACCTGATGCCAACCCTTAGAGTTCCACCTGTTATGGAAAGGAATAGAAAGCAACATGAGTGATCCGAATAAGTAGATTCAATCTTAAACCATCAGAGAGGTGTACCCTTGAAACTAGAACATCCCACACAAAGCCCCTTCAACAACCAAGCAAGCGGTCTTTTGAGAGCAACTGACATCAACAAGAGAAATGCCTTTTCAGAAAGCAGACAAAACCAGTTGTATAGAATGACTTCCATAACAGTCAATCACTGACATTCCCACCCACCTTGAAAGTAGGTCAACTTTGGCTCAGTGTATAATGGATCTGCCAGGTGTAAATGCCTGGCAACATCATACGTGAAAATATCTGGCAAGCCACTTAAGTGCAGAACCCAGGTGCTGACAGAGAGATAGCCCTACCTAAATAAGTGAGAATGTAAAAGGGCAGTCCTAAATAGAACACATATATGTACCGTTCACGCGTGAAAGGACTTTAGTTAATGGCCAACAGCCGACTTTGTGTTCAGAATTAAAGGTAATGGACATAAAGGAGTCTTGACCCCAGGCTGGAGGAGGGTCTTATGAAAATAAAGCACCAGGTGTAGCGTCCCTGGTGCTGCTTGTGACCCATCCTCCAGCGCACAATGAGTTAAATTGCAAAGTCATCTTTAATCCTTCCAGGTGAAGGACTTCAGCGTTTACCATGCAAAGTGAAAATAGGAGCAAACCTGATCCCTTAAAAGGAAACATTTTGCAAGTAGCCTGTTGTAAGGGGAAATGCAATGGTAAGATATGCCCAGACACCTTATGCATAACACACACTATTACATTCTTTAGAACATGGAACAAAACATAGCTGGCCAGTCAAACATGTCCCCATCCGCTGTGGACTATCATCAGTGGCAGCCAAACAGATGTGCTGTGGTTTCACAGGAAATGATTCCTATTAACCGTATCAATCAGACTTCCAAATGGTGGTCTGGCTAATTTACCTAAAGGCAAACTTGTTGACATTTTTGGACATAAAATTAAACAAGTAGCAGAAAGTGCATCCCACTAGAAGGGTCTTTAACTTACCCAGAGCCTTATCACCAACTGGTTAACATTATCTTCTCGCACATCTTATATTTGGACGTCAGAGTGAAGACTGTCTTCATAATGGGGCCCGTGAACTGAAAAATAAACTCAGAACAAGGAGTGACATAATGTGTGTTTTATATTCAACGCACATGAGATGGCCGCACTGATTTCTCTTAAGCACTTGCAGTATTTGGTACCCGGTGCAAACCAATGCACTGGGGGAGATACAGATGGTCCTTTTACAGAAAAAACAGATTCACGAGTAATATGCATCAACACCTTCCTAATTGTCCTGAGTTCACCAAGGCAACAAAGATGGAACTTGTTTGGCGCCCACCTTGGCTTCCACCAGTCTAGTTGCCATGTAGGTCTGAAAGAGTTCCTTTATTGCATTAGTCTCACACACGGTGTTTCCAGAGGATCTAAGGGCAGGATCAGTACTGCCAGGATTCAAACATGCAACCTGCATATTGAATCTAGACTTGATATCCCCCTCAGTGTATTGTTCCTCGTTTCCTGTGGGAACTGCATCTAAAGTAACAGGATAGGGGGTTTGAACTCCCAACCATGAGGGTAGATCTCCTATGCACCAACCACTGTGCTAGACAGGTTTCCCTAAATGACTTACAGGGAGAATTATATTCGATTCAAATGCAATTGTAAAACCATTTTTCACTGAAAACAAAACATGTTTTGAACATGCATGCATCACATTATCTTTATCCTCCAGAAACATTTATAGCCTGAAACAGATATAAATTGTTTGTGGTCAAACACATTTCTGTAAGAAGGAAACATTAAACAGGCTAGAGAAAAGCAGGCATGTCCATCCCAACCAGAATTCTATTCTAATCTGCGGAGCTGCCTGGAAGGCAGCACAATTAACTGATTCAATTCAGTTGTTGCTTTAGCAAGGTTACCATAGTAACCAGATAGCACGTTCTTCCCAAAAAGCTGGCATTCCTGGCCCCACCCCACAAAAAGCAAAAACTTCCCATGTTGCTATGAACGTAATGCATGGATCACTGAAGTGAACATACAACCAGATACCTCATGTTATCCAGTTGCTAAGGAACACATGTACAACAAACACTGGAGTAGGGTGGGGCAGATGGGACATTTCCAGTAAGTCTGTTAGTGATTCAGAGGGGATTTTTTAGTCAAATTAGAGGAGGAGTTAAAAAATGGGGCTTGTGAAGCGTTTGTCTCACTCTTAGGGGGAGAGGACTCACATCATAGAGAAAGGACCTTGACGAGGAAGACTGACAAGGAGGTAATTGAACCTCATTTTGCTTTGTGGATGAGATTGTGGTGACCAGCATTTGGAATGGGGGAATGTGTAGGTAAAATTGAAAAGTTTAGAAGTAAATTGACTTTCTTCTCTAACCTTGTGGCCTTCAGGCTATCTATCGGTCACGCACCACGGGGCAGCGCAGAATTGTATTCACGAGTGGCGCTTTCAAAAAGGAGAGTTACCACTGTCTTAATGAGCAGATGCTAAACACTATTAGTAGTTGCACTATGGTAGGCGGGGCAACCTTTGATTTTCCAATGGGGGTGTCCCCACATCACCACCACCACCACCAGTGAGTTAGGATTCCAGATTATGGAGGTTTCTCTCACACCTGTAAAAAGTATGGAAAATCAGTGGGAACCCATAGCAATGACGTCTGCCATGTTTTCTCATTGCAGCCAGTATCGCATGCGTGTGCACACGGCGGTGCACAATGAGGAGTAATTGCATGAAGTCATAGCAATTGTGAGGGGAGAATGAGACTAATTGTGTTACAAAGGACCTCTCATTGAAGAAATGAAATGCAGTGTATTTATTTATTGCTGAATCATCATCTGGCATTGCCTGATGCCTGCTGTGATATGGTTCTATCATTTTATATGGGTTGCTTCTTGCATTGGTTTAATGTTTCATTTGCTGTGAGCAGTGGCTTTTGTGCTATGCTATGCCATTTTATGCTTGTATCATTTCTTGCGGAAGCGGTTTTATTTTGCATTCGGGCATGGAGAAGACTATTTTGCCAGCCAGCACGCAGGCCACATATAGAATGCCTTTAATTCCACTTATGTATGTCCAAGGGAAGCACACAGGTCGCTGCTTTCCTGGAAGGTACACTTGATTTGCACTTGCGCATGTGGCCGAGTAAGATTCTTGCCTCTGAGAAGAAGAAATGCGCACAAACACAGAAAAAGAACCCAGAACTTTGGATGTGCATGTGCAACGTGCAGTGTCTCTATTGATGGATCTGCACAAGATGGCCTCTGTGGCCCGCCTGCATGTACTACTGAGAGAGAAAAGCATGGTCTTTGCCAATGCATGCCAGGCAGCAAAAGGAAAACCTAGCTGTGTGGCCCCCTGTGTGGCACAGACTAAAGCAACATGGCCTTTGCTAAGAGACACGGTGTGTGGCTTCACTTTTGAAACGTAGCTGTCAAAGACATTGTGAGCCATCTCTTCACAGTGATGTATTGCTCCGGGGGAGGGGAGAGTCATGAAAGCGCAGGAACCTCAACGTTAATGATATTAGATGGACCACTTTGCAGCGCACTTGCTCACCCCTTGTGCATCCTCCTTGGGCGCAGCGGTTAAGTGGTTGGGTTAATGGGGGCAAGTAAGTGTTTCCTTGGCAAAACAAGGCATTTTGCCATCTTGGGGGTGGCCAGCACCGACACCTCTGAAAAAGCTGGCTATGTGACTATCTTTAACTTTGCCAGAAAATGTTCTCCCTCTGCTTTAACTCGTTCTAGTGATTTTTCGTTCCTCTTGCTTTGCTTTGCCTTGCCTTGTGGACTTTGTAAAGATGCACCACCCCCTTTTGACAGCTCTGCTTTTCTGCTCCCCTCTTTGTAGGGCTTCTCAACCTGCTGAGCACCTGAGCTGCTGGGACTGGCTGAGCCTCCCCCTCCTGCACCCGCACGAAGCCTCCCTCCCAGGCCAACTGGGCTTCCTTTGGGCTTTTCTTTGTTTTGTTTTTTGTGTTCGTTCTTTGTTTATTTTTCCCTGTGCTGTATCTTCCTGTCTTTCCATTCTGCCATTTCCGGCCCAAGATAGAGGGGTCACTTTACCAATACTCATGACACCAACAGGACCAAAATCATTCGCAACTTCAACTATGGGCACGCGCGATGGGTCGCTGCCAATCTATAATGTGAGCACTGATCCATCTGTGACATGCTTGTGAAGGGGCAGGGTGGGAGTCCACTGGCATGATGGTGGTCTATTAGGAAAGGGCTAATCTGGTGACTCTGTACCAGCAGGATATAAGTTCACTCTGTTGGAATCTAGTACAGAAGTGGAAGGATGGTGCGCTCACACTGACTGGCCAGATGACTCCAGTGGCATAGAGAGAGTACTGATGAAATCTCGGGCAGCGGCGTCAACATTGTGATGCCAACCTAGTGGTAGGATTTACTCCATTAGTGGGACACTGATTCAGAGGACCTAGTTCAACAGCAGAACAATGGAGCAATGGCTGGACGCTGGTCCAGCCATGGGTCCAGGGTCCCATCAGGACAATGGCTTGCTGGTGTGAAGCTGATCCACCGACGGGATACTGGCCCAATGCGAGACACTGGATCGGCGACAGGACACCATCCAACAGCATGTGGCACCATCAAGACACCGGCAGAAGGCTGTGCTAGAGTCAGGGTAGTGCGGTTGAGGGCTTATGCTATTTTATTGGCTCAGAATATGACCTTCTCTGATACTTTCGTATGTGCCCACTTTCTTCAGGAGCAGATGTCATGAACCAGGATATTTGACACCTCGCTGTGCTATCGCCCAGAGTCCTTGCTTTTCCTCCCTCAGGCTCCAGCCATGAAGAGCCCCCAGGAGGTATTTTTGGGGTCCGAAAACCTGCAGCGCCTCCAACACTTTGGGGCCTGACTCAGACCTCCCTCTTTTAAAGATAGATGTTTGGGAGGTGTGCTGCTTGTTTTCCTAGCTTCACTCTCTCCACTCAGCAGATTCCCCTATACCTTGTCTTCACCCTCTCCTCTGCAGCTCGCGCTTTTCCTGCTTTCCTTCTATACGGCCCTTTTTCCATCGCCATTTTCTGCTCTTTCTACCTTTTACTTCCTTATTCCTCTCTTCCCGCTGTTTTTCCTCCTCTCCCTGCTGCTTTGCATGCTCTAGCGTAAGCAGTTCTCCCTGCCTGCCGGCTTTACCCTGTTTGGCCCCCATCTCCATATCTTTACCCTCCCCTGCACTCCCACTCTGCACTCTGTGCTCCCTGTCTGCTGGCTTTACCCCGTCTGGCCCATCTCCATAGCTCTACCCTCCCCTGCACTCCCGCTCTGCGCTCCCTGTCTGCTGGCTTTACCCTGTCTGGCCCCATCTCCATATCTCTATCCCGCCCTGCACTCCCTGCCTGCCGGCTTTACCCTGTCTGGGCCCATCTCCATAGCTCTACCCTCTGCTCCCGCTCTGCGCCCCCGGTCTGCGCCCCCGGTCTGCCGGCTTTACCCTGTCTGGCCCCATCTCCATAGCTCTACCCTCCCCTGCACTCCCGCTCTGAGCTCCCTGTCTGCTGGCTTTACCCTGTCTGGCCCTATCTCCATATCTCTACCCTTCCCTGCACTCCCGCCCTGCACTCCCTGTCTGCCGGCTTTACCCTGTCTGCTGTTCCGATCTCTCCCTTCTATGGACAGTTTCCTTTTCCTGCAGCTTCCTTTCCTCACTAGTCTCGCTTTTTTCCCTGCCTTCCCTTTCCAATGGAGCAGTGTCGTTTCTCTCTCTACTCCTCTCTCCCATTCTCTCTCTTTCCTCATTGCCCCTCTCTTCACTGATCTTTTTCACCCAGGCCTCCTAACCCCTCCTGGAAGCACATTTTGTTGCCCATGTGGTGGGGCTGTTAACATTTGCTGGCCCAAATTGCCCAAATTGTAGGCGATGGACGGGGGGGCACCAATGAGCAGATCCTCAATAGGTTCTATGACCCCCACTAGCTGACGGTTCGCTGCACATCCTCTGTTGCACTTTGAGGAAGGCAGCATTTTCTCAGGGAACACAAGCCCTCCATCTCCCTAGGTTCATGACAGAAGCCGATGTGGTCACAGAATCCTGAAACGCAAATCTCACTTGCGCATCACACGTCTCTGACTTACAGGTTCTCTGCCAGTACCTCAATGATGCCAGCACCATCCTCCCGGATCCCAGTAGCATCGCCCACACATGTGTCTCCCAATGCACCTTGCTTTGGACACGCATGACTCAATCCATGAGAGGATCCATCTCCTGGCGCCCAAGATGGTCACTTGAAAGGGGGAACCCAGAGAGTGGTTCCATTTGGTAAAGGGTAACCTGCATACCTTGTTGGCGTTCCTGACACTGCACCTTTCCCTCTCTGAGAAATGGTGTCTTCTTATCTATGAATGGAGTGACCTTCCTTGTTACAGCAAGCTGTTTTTTTATCTGAATGAGGCCTCTGTGGCGTCATCACCAGGCATCCTGCCGCGGCCAGCTGCTCACAGCGTCATATTAATAGCTCTCCGAGCACAATGAAGAAAGCACAAAAAAGTTATCCATGCTGCATAAGTGCAATACTCGTTACTTCCTCTGGCAGACACCACTATCACTCCTAAACAATGTGATTGACGTGAAACATGCCTGGACAACCCCCTCCTATCTTATTCTTCTTAAAGGTCTTCATTTTCTGCAAAAAATACAATTACTAAAATCATCATAAATGTACATACATAATCATCAAATACTTTAAAATCCAGTTTCACTTAAAACCCTATCATCCAACTTGCTTTAAAATTCAGTTTCTCTTAAACCAGACACTAACAATACAATTTGAGACCGCAAAGACCGCATCTGAAAAACCAGAATTCTTGCAAAGTTATTCCACTATTCTGAGGGTTCATGCCCCAGGATTCATCAAGCACGTTTTTAGGTTCTGGCGAAGTACGTGTGCATATGTGGTACATAATAACCAAACATGTTGTGGAATCAACACAGTCGGACAATGACCAGCAGACGCTGTTCTCCAGTGCCTTGAATTCAAAGTGAGTGGTAAAATACCCGACTGCATTTTGCGGCATGGAGCTGTTTAATAAGAGTTGGACATGTTTCTGCTGCCTAGTCTTATTTCATAGCAAGGTAGGCCTGTTTTAAGCACTTATCAACAATTCATCTTCTCACCTCTGGTCCATTCCTGTTGGGCTTCAAGGATGAATTGTTTACGGACAATTGTCATATTAGCAGGGTTGACCCGTAAATCCCCTAAATTCAATATCCTTAAGCCGTTGCTAATATAATTGACCAATGGCAGAGTAGCCACACCATAACAGCCCAGCACATCAAAGCTTCTCTATATTTAAATAGTAGCATTATCTGTGTTTATTTAACTCCTCTTTACAGTGCTTTCTAGCAAGTTCAGTGGACTATTTTCTAATCTTATACTAACCCCACAAACTTCCAAGTATACACGTATTGTATCTACCGCGGACAACTTGAATTATATCACAACAGTGGTAGGTTTCTCCTTTTTATTCGAAAAGCGCACACCTGAAAGCTGTCCCCATAAGAAATATTGTCCCTAGAAAAGTGGATGTATTTATGTATAAAAAGCACTCTTTTATCTCATTCATTTCAAAGTTAAGGGTAGGCTATATCGTTTAACAGAGGTGCTGCACACACCACTGTAGGGACAACATTCCATATAGGGCCAGTGTAGCATTTCAGTGTTCTGCTTTTCAAATGTGAGCAGTCACCTACTATGCTATTTTCAAAATCCTTTCAAATTCTTGCATGCGTTTTGATCTGAATTGCCCAGATGTGTGGATCTAGATAGCACCCTACCATTTTGCTACTCTGTTGGCAAGTCCTCTTTCACTGTCTCACTTGTATGAGCCGGCCTTAAGCTCTGTATAGCCACCATCGGTGCATCTTGCATCCTTAGAATGCCAAGTAGGAGCTTCTGAATGGAGCCGGAATGATGTTATTTGCACAAGGTGTGCATGAGACATCTCATGGTGTGCAATAGTGCACCACAAGACACACACTCCAAAACACAAAATCAGCACCTCCTTCTTTTGTAGCTCTGGAGCTACACTTTGCAACAACTAGCAGGGCTCACAAAATCTACTAGAGCGCTTACTTGGCGAGGAGATTTTATGAAGTGCAAGGACTATTTGCATGGTTCTCGGCCTTGCTGGCGAGTAGGGGGAAGTTTGAAAATGAGTTTGACATTAAAGTTTGTGTGCAGTAAATGGCAACTACAAGTTTCACTGTGCATAGCTGGCCTCTGGGTGGCAGCACTGTATGAAATATGAAGTGTGCTTATGGTGACATGCACCGTTTAACAGAAAGCGCTGGTAAATATTTTGTCGCCCATCGCCATGGAGCTTGTCAATTTCTCTTAGGTCAGGTATGAAAACTAAGGAACTCGTTATACAGGACTAGGGCACTTTTTTAGAATGTTCGTGGCCTGTCTAGACTGTTGGTGATATCCTGATGGCATGTTGCCTATTGTTAAATGGGTCGCTGCAGAGGATCCATTTACAGATAAAGACTCACCTTTTCACAGAACGCAACAAAAACTTAGATCATGAGAAAAATAAATATATTAATGGCATTTTAGAGGTATGCTGATTACTTTTTCAAACTGAAAATACAGCAGCAAAGAGGTGCCTTTTAAAGGGACAACTCCTTCTTGGCGTGGGTCCTAAATGAAAGAATAACAAAAAAAACAAAAACAAAAACAAAAAAAAAGGTTCGCAAAATCAGAATGGAATTCATTTAGCTTCCCGTTATGTTCATTCACACTCATTCTAATCTAAATGAATTGTTAATTCCCGGGAAAGGGAACATATTGTAACAATTGCATTTTGATTCTTTTTGGTAGGATTCTAAAAAAGTAACAGGAATCCAGGGGCGTTTTCGTTCCCATTCATCTTAGCACCCCTACCACAAAAGGCTTGTGCAGGCATTACTATGTATGGCCATGAATTCATATGGATTCCGCCTGCTTCTTGCACATGAGCCTCTCCGCCTCCTTCAAAATTAGATGCAAATGGAGACTCTGGATGTTTTCCTGTATTCTGCAGGGTAGTGAATGGAGCAGATCCTCTGCTTTGTGGCCCTGCTCTGTCAGTGAAATGACTTCAAAATTACCTGGAATATGTAAATCACGTGAACAGAATTTTGCCCTCTGATTTTTATTTTCGAGGTAATTTAACGACCAATTTACAAAGAGCCCCATGTCTTTGCGTGGTCTGAATAGCGCCCCAGGCCCCATCAACTTCAATCAAGGAAAATCTGGCCCCTGCAGCACCTGACTACAGATCCCCAGTTATTTATTTGAACTAATGTTAGAAGACAGCCGTGATTGACATATGGTTGCCATGGTGATAGATGAGTCAATGAAAGATGCAAAGCACTCACCTGAAAGGCAAACCTCACTCTATCCTTCACATTCGTACATATCTGACTTGTCCCCAAGTGTGGACACAGTTATCCAGTCACCTTTCTAGAGATGTCCATTGCTGAGGCAAGAAGCACACTCTGTACCTCACCCTTCATCTCCTTCTGTTCGACCCGCTGCCAAGTCATGTTTGAAGCCATTCATTAAATTAATCATTTGCTGTCATCCGTCAGTCGATATTGAGTGAAAAATGCTATGATCGGCTCCAAGGAGAGGGCATTATGGAAGCATTGCGGCCTTGTTACTGCCTTGCCACTCTCACGTTTAAAAGTGGTATCATGTGCCAATGTCCTTGAGATAGGCTTTGGGTATATTGGTTGTTGTGATGTTTGCCACCTAAAATTCATCACTCAAGAGTCAAAAATGATTTGTTGGGGCATGAACAAAATTCTAAATTGTTTGACATGTGTATTCTGTTGTATAAAATTGGGCCCACCTTCTCCCTCTGGATAGCTTTCAACCTGTAATAAGCCGTGCTAGCCAGACCTGACCATTCTTCTTATGTACACAGTGTGTTCAGTCCAGAACCTGGATATAGAAAACCAGACCTTAATCCTCATCACAGCAAGCACATGTTTGGGTGCCATGCTCCATGGGCTGGCAGAGGTCTCTTTTTTTTAAAGCCTGCTCAATTGTCGGTAAATGTTGAAATAGCTGCACCACTGCCAACATGTTAAGGTCCATGTGGCTTGATCTGTGCATGAGTGGACGCTAACGGGTTCACAGACCAGACTCAGCCTTACACTCAGAAAGCAGCCATTAAATGATTGGGGAATAGGCACATTTATGTCTCTGGAGCTAGAATTCCATCAATCCCAATGGGCCAATAGCGTGTTCTGCTCCCAGGCAGGGCGGTGGTAAAGGGGAATTTATATGTAGTTCCAATGTCGGTGGAGTATTGCAGAACTAGCTGCTCTTGATTCTGATCTGGAGCGCGTTTCCATTCTGAATAGTAACAAAGTTGTATAGTCCTGGGAGGGTGGTGGCAACACCCTCGATGGCTGCATTGTATGGCTATGCCGTCTTGCCTTGCATCCCTCTACCTTCCCAGCATGCAGCTTCCATGCAAAATATCTCCACCCCCTTGCAGTTCCCCCTGGTTCATTTCTGTTTCTTTGTCCTTCTTCCTTGTCTGTCTCCATTCCCTTCCCCCTTCTCTTCCTCGCTCTCCTTCCCCCTTTCTTTTTTTCTCTCTTTCTCTTATTTTTCCTGCTCTCAGGCCGCCCGTTCAGTAACTTCTTTGACGTAATTAAACAACTTTTTTCAGACGAGAAGAGTGGGCCAGCAAGCCACCCGCCCGGCAGTCCCACCAAAACCAAGGCTGGCTGCAGGCGGAATGAGCCCGCATCCCATGAGCCTGGGCACCGAGGAGACACTAAGTGCCCTGGCGGCAGCAGCAGCAAGGAGAAGGCGAAGGTGCCCACCTCAATTGGCATCCCACCCAACTAAAATGGGAGTGACCACTCTAAGAGAAGTAGCATCAAAACGCCACGCTCACCTGAGCAGCCAAGACCTGGGGGGACAGTCTGAGATCCAGAAGCATGACGGCTTGACCCACCCGTTTGGAGGCCTGTTTTGTATGATGGAATGATTGTCCATAAGTGTATATATTCCTTTATAGATATATATATATATATATATTGCATACTGCATAGATAAATACATAAACAAAAATAAGCAGGAATTCATAGCGAGGCGAACAGTCAAGGTGTTTCCCACACACGGTGATGCCGTATCCTCTGGCATTCAGCCGCTCTACACATGCTCAATATTTGCCCCAAGCCCCGTCGCCTTATGGCTCATATAGAAATGTCCTTGGGCGGCGGGAGGGAGAAAGGCCCTGGGGAAACCCTATACGCTACTAAGCTCAACAGATGATGTATGTTGCATCTCAAAGACTTGACAGTCCTCGTGTGTATGTGGTGTGGCCTGGCGATATCTTGGAGCTATGCCAAGGAGCCTGCTCTTTATTTGGTAGCATAGAATTGGACACTGCTGCTTTAGTGGAGGGTTGACCCCCCCCCTGAAGGCTCAGATATCCACGGATGGAGCTTTGGGGTTGACCAGAATGTGCCTGTTCTACTGAGAGTACAGGTGTTGTTTAGCCGACGTCAGCATGAAGTACATGAAACGGCTTGTTAGTTGGCAGAGGATCACAAATGACAAGTCAAACAAACAGCTATGGTTTGGTTCTTAATTCATCCAGAAAGGTCCTAAATTCAAGCCTTGCTCCATCCCACAATTTATTTATATGAATAAGTGATTCATTTTTGACAACCTCTTTTGTCCTTCTACTACGGTGTGTCAGAAGAGAAAAAAATGGTGGCTTGTGAACAGTGACAGGCAGGTAGGTTCAGAGTCCGGAACAGACTTGTCATGCAACTCTGACATGTAACCACACATCAGACAACCCTGACTGGTAGCTCGGTCCTCGCTTTCACAACCTTCCAGGGGTGCCGGTGTGCAAAGAAAGCCTTGAGTTCTCCAGTAGCTGAGTTTAACCCAGATGTATGGAGGAGCTACATGTATATGTTTGTTACTGTTATTTCCGTTTTTGTCACTGTTTGGTCTTCCATGCATCTCCTCCTGACACCACCTCTCTTTCCATCATGTTCTCTCACTGTTTCCAAACTGGGGAAAAGCCTGAAGGATGTCGCCATTCTTGTGGAGAAGGGGGAGGGGGGCTTTGCGGCCTTCCAAGTCACCTTTTTCTACATATAAAGACTTTCCCGAAGACGAGCCTCCTTTGTGATGGTCTTTCCAGAACTTTCCTTGACATTCAGAGGAGGTTCCTGAAGGAGTGTGCTGGGAAGCTCCTGCTTGAAGGGGCCGGGGAGAGGGGTATCCCCAACAACCTCCCCACACACAATGTGTGTTCCTGCATGGGCACCAAAGGATTACATCTCTATATGTCCCATGTTTGTATGGGTTTTATTTTCCATTTTGGGTTCATCCTTGGTTATAATCTGGCTAGTAACTGTAGTGATGATAAATATGTATTGTCTGGTGGTTTCTTTGACACTATTCATGCAATGAGCTGGTCTTTGCCTAGCTTTCAGTTTATAGATGACCCCTTCACATAAAACAGCATCACAGTTGTCCCAAATGGACACCATTGTAGCCAAAGTGAGCAGACATGCCAAGGGTTGGGCTAACAAGGAGTCTGAACTCTTACCCGATGCACCTGAACACATTTGGTTGAACGCTGTTGGATAGTGTCAGAAGCTAAACCTGCTGCAGAGATCCGTAGGTTATCTGGACCTATAATGAACATGCCATTTCCACAAGAGTTCAGATGACATGGCTCAGTGCTGGGTTTGTTGGGGTCATTTAACTTGCAAAGCAGGTCTGAACTTATCATTTTACAATGTTCAAAATCAACCAACCATCCAAATCTCACTCACCTGGGTTGCTTCAGAGGTCTATTTTAACCATAAAATGTGGAAGGAGGAGGGGAAGGAAGGTGGCAGCGGGAGTGCATTTGGTGGTATCCTATAAAATGTCAAATATAAGCTAAAGCAACAATTTCATAGACTTTGAAAACAGAGAAGAGGATCTTTTTCCCCATGGACAATCTCTTCCAGAAACTTTTTCTACAAAATCAAAGACATTTTGTTTGTTTGTTTCGAATTCATTTTGTTTTTGCTGCTGAAGGAGGGAAGGACAATCCTCTAAAAAAAAAAACTAAAAAAGATTGATGGGAACCATGGTCTCCAATCCCCCTGTATTGAACTAAGAAGAGGGTGCGACCATCTCCGTGGATGCTGAGGATTAAACTCCAATCTCATATTGACTTTGCAGGACCTCTGTGGGACTTTAATGGCAGGTGTATGGTGGAAGAAGACACTCCCTGAGAGTAAGGAACCTTGCAGCAAAGTCATTTGTGCGGAGTACTGATCCCCACTTTAGGCCGAGCCCAGATCTGGAAATTGAGGGTGTCACGCAGGGATATGGCTTTCCGAGAACAAAGCAGCAGGAACACAGTTCTTGGTGTAAATGGTGTAACTATTTGTCATGGACGCTATGCTCTACTTCCTGCACACCAGCTGGGGTTCCCCCTTCCCCCGAGTGGCCTGATTTGTGCACACGCTGCTGGAATAATGGTGTTGGCCCCCTCCGCGTGAAGGGGCAGGATGCCATCCATCGCGGGATCACCTCTGCAATCAGTGGGGGATGGAAGGGTAGTTCACAATGTCACCCCTTTTGTGCAGGCAGACTTGAATGCAACTGAGTTTTTGCTGCCCAGTGCTTCAGTGAATGTATACCAGTGTTATTTATTTGCGAAGTATAATTATTTAATTTAAACAATTGTTTATTTATCACTTGTGTTTTACTTTCTTCATTCTTTTGTGGGGTGGGTGGGTCAGGTGGGGACATTATTTATTTCCTGACCCAGCTATACTTTGTCTATCTGACTGTAGAAGGAAGGTGTTGGGGGTGGGGTGGTGGGGATGTTGGGATGCCGGGGAAATGTAATCTCTACAATACTGTAAACTTACAAAATGAATGCAAAACATATTTTTATAACGTTTTATCTGGGGTGGGTAGGGGAGGGTGAAAGTGATGAGCAGGTGGCATTACTGTGATGTTCTGTTTAAGTTATTCTCACGACCTGGGTATTTATATGCATATACATTATGTAACACAGACGAGACTGAACCAAGTCCATTCTGCAAGAAAGATTTTATTATTCCATGTCTAAGCTCGACGACGGGAGAGGGGGGGGGGGGGGCGGGGGTCTCGCTGTTGGCATATTCTGAGTGGCAATATACCTGGCCTTCCAATGTGTGCCCCTCCACGTTACGGCTTTTGCAGATCAAGAGTGGCCTGGCTCGCTTTATCACCCTCATGGTTGGCGTTGATCTCCCTCTCCCCAAAAGCAATACCAGGCAGCACAAAATGTCACCCCTAATAAAATACATTTAAAACAAAGACACATGGCTTTAAGGTTATAATTCTTATTTGTGTTTGTTTGCGGGTGTCCTCAATGCAGTTAGACATGTGCATTTCTTGGATAACTAGTTTGGCAATGTTTGTAGATAATGGGGGTCATTATGATTTGGGCAGTAGCCATGATGCTATTAGCACCATGGCTGCCTCCCAAACCGGGTCCAGTACCAGTCTGGTTGAATGGGGACTTACCGGGTCAGTCCGACACAGGAGGACCCGGTAAATCCCCATTCAACCAACCATTCCCCATTCCAATTTGAGCCCCCATAGTGCTCAATGGGAATGGGGAAGGCGCTAATAATGGGCCCGCGAATAGCAGGCCTGTTATTAGCGCCCTGGTCCCTTAGCAGGACCCGTACAGGACGTGTGGTCAGACCACACGTCCTTTATGGATCCCGCTAAGGGACCTCGGAATTGGGTGGTATGGGTTTACCGGCACCGGTCTCCTTACCGGTGCACGGTATCTCTTACCGCCCAACTCATAATGACCCCCAATGTCTTCAATTGGGAATGCTCATTTAAGTTTATGCACGGAGGAACAATGCAAATGTCCCTTATGCCACACTGTTCCGGACTAAGAAGCAAAGGGAGGTGGTTAGGAAGGGTTGGGGTGATCCAATTGAGGGATTACATGTCTAGAGATTGCATGTCCCTTATGCCACACTGTTCCTGACTCAGAAGTAAAGGGCGGTGGTTAGGAAGGGATGGGGGTGATCGAATTGAAGGATTACATGTCTAGAGACATGCATTTATTTTCACCCTACCCCTTTGGAAACGTAATTTTGCAGACCCCAACGTGTGTAAGTCCGCCTTGGCGATATTTGCTTTCAAACGTTCACAGTTTCATGATGCCTATGACAACATATATGGAAATGAAACGGTCTTTTCAGTATTGTTTTTTCCCGCAGAAGTTCATTCTGATTAACCCACAAGAACAGACAACATTGGAACTGGCTAGGTAGTGTGTGTGTGTGTGCGCTCACGCATTTGCTCAAAAAACCTTTGTTCACCGTAATGATATAAAACATGAACAGATATGGCCAATTATTGAATATTGTTTGTGTAATTACAAAAACCCACCAATATAACTTTAGGATCATAACATATTTGATAGCCCCAAATGTTTTGTTACGATTCTGTTCACATTTACAAATGTCTCTGCCACTTGAGGTTTTGTTATTACGTTACCTGAGCACCCCCGTGACATCTTTGGAACATAATACACAGTCACTCGTCAGAGAACTGCGATGGTTTAGGAAAGGAGGGGAGCAATGCTGCTACCGCTAAGTGGGAATCGGATGACTGCAACATCCCGGCCTGGCCTGCAACTTGTGCTGCTGCTGCTGGTGGTGGTCGGAGCTGCGCTCTTCTTGGCCTCGCTCATCTTGCTGCTGGCCGCCTCGTCCTCGGGTTGCAGCTTGTGTCTGTGATAGACACTGGAGGAAAGCCTGTCCAGGCCACAGCCCGAGGTGCATTATGGCACAGGCTGGAACAGGAAAGGTTTCCTTCACAGCTTTGGGCAGGATGGCAGGATCATGCAGCGGTGGACAGGGGAGTCAAAACTGGATGTTTCTGAAGTGTTCTGTCCCCCTCCCTGTCTTCCGTCCACATTGCTCCTGCTTTCCCCTGTGATGTGTTGCCTGCTTGTTGCCTCCTGTGTGCCTCCTTCTGTGGGAACCCTCCCCCTCTGGTGTTTCCTTTTGTGCGCGGCTGTGGGTTGTGCTTCTTTTCCTACCTTACTTTCCCCTCTTGCCTCCTCTCAATCTCTCCCATCTTTTCAAACTGCTACTCTATCTCCTACCCTATCCCTCACACTAAGTCTGGAAGGAAACATTTCAAGGGGGATATCCTGATTTACAACCCAGGCCTCCTTATCGCTGATACCCACATCAGCACTTCCTCCAGACAGACTCTCACTGACATCCTCTTTGTTGTTCCCTCTCCAGACCTATGGACCCCTCTGTTTTCTCTTCTTTCTCCTCCTCTCCCATTCATGGTGGCACCCAGTGGGAGGTCCTTGTGGCCCCCTTCCAATCCTCCAAGACCATCATTAATGTCCATCTGAATGGTATCGTCATCGTCCAGGACTCTCAGCCCAATCTCCTCCTTCTTGGTAAGCACCTCCCGGGTCTCATCAATTTCCTTCCTTCTCCTGCCACTCCTTCTAATACCTCTTTGCCACCTCCTCAGTCCTACGCTGTCTCTCTGGCACCCACCTCCTCCTTCACGCTGGTCTCTATGCCACCTCCATCTACTGCCTCCGCCCACTCTCAGGTCCTTCTACCGGCTCTGCTGGGCATACCGCATTCCTACACCCCACCCCAGAAGTCTTTCAAATGAGGCAACCTTCTCCATGTAGCTAAACACCAACACTGTTCATCAGTCACACTGATGAATGACCCGGTCACTCTTCTTGAGGTACCAAATGAGACCTCTTCCTTTAGTATAAACAAATGTTTTATTAACATAAGTAAAGCAAATATGTTCAAATACTACATACTGTTATGGTACATAAGGATTCAGTGTCTCATCCTCTTGAAGCTTAACAAAAAAGATAATTTGTCATGAATGTGACTCGCTAAATACCCAAAAGGGTTAGGTGACTCTCCTTTGTTTGCTTCACAGAAGAGCTTTTCAACAAACAATATGTTTCCCACAGTTATTCACACAATCCAATACTGAATAAGTTGCAGTTCTGTGTCTTAATCCAAGCTGTACCACACCAGGAAGACCTAAGTGCTCCGAGTGCAATGCTTGAACTAGACACCCCACTACGCGTTTCAGGGTATGTTGCCCCTTCTTCAGGTGTAACTGCTAACAGTAATTGTGAGCTGTAAAGGGTGCAAAAAGAGAAAGTATCTGTAGATAAAATATTCCATCTTTCTAATGTGAATGCGCTACGTGCTCAGTGTTCATTCACCCACCTGTCTGATCGCGTAGTCTCAATTCCCACTGTCTGCTTTTACTGGGAAATCACCAATTCCAAATGCTATCTCTCTATGTAAATACTGCTGCCTTTGCACAAGTCTGTGCGCACATCTATTGTTATAAACACATCATATTTAATTCAGAAAAACCTACTTCAATAGCTGTGGATGTCGTGGATGGAAGTTGCCTCTCTGTTTCCTAGTTCCCCAGTCAATGCTTCTCCCTTCCGTTCTGGACTAAAAACTAAATTAGAGGTCTAAGTTCCAAATCTCCCATATATTGTTACACTATTGATATCAGTTGCAAATTAACTTCGGCATTTGTTTCCAGACTGATATCCATTACCTCCACGTCCTCTTCCTCCTCCCAGTACTTACCTCATGAGGCCCCTGCCTCCGACACAGGACTTTCTTCTATTTCTTTAAATCCCTATAACTCCTTCCCCACATCCACGTCACTCAGTTAAATTTTTCCTGCCTCTGGCAGGTTGGACTTTTTCTCCATGGTACGGGGCACTGGGGAGCATCGATTGCTGGCTCCCAGGGGGGGCTGTGTGGTGGGGCCTTCGGCTCCCTCGGGTGCGGCGCTGCTCCTGGGCCCCCTGCGGGGCTTGGGGTCCCGGTTGAGCGGAATTGCCTTGCTCGGTTCTTTGCTGGGCTCCGGACCGCAGCGTGGGTATTGTGTCCCGGGTCCTGCTGGGTC
Organism: Ambystoma mexicanum; assembly: GCF_040938575.1. Classification (NCBI taxonomy): domain Eukaryota; kingdom Metazoa; phylum Chordata; class Amphibia; order Caudata; family Ambystomatidae; genus Ambystoma; species Ambystoma mexicanum. The sequence continues at coordinate 904,191,866 of NC_090934.1, forward strand.
CAGGGTAAGGTAAGGAGAATGGGGGGGCTCTGTGCTTGCTGTTTTCCCCTCTCCTGCTGGTGCGGCCATCTTGGTGTTCCTTTCATGCCGGCTCCTTGGTGTGCCCTACGGAGGCTTGTGCCTCACCCAGTTTTGTTTTGCGAGGTTGTAGGCCGGGGTCCTGCAGGGCCCGGGATGCGATAAGGAGTTGGGGGCTTTGTGAATGTTTCTGCCCTGGTTCACTTACCGTTGGGGGTGTGCAACGACATGCCTCCTGTTTGATGCAGCGTTGCCTAAGGGATTTTTTTGTTTGGATGTTCCCTCTTGGTTGGTGCCTTCTGGAAGGGTACCCATTAGCTCGACAGGTGGAGCATGGGGCTGCCAGCTGCTTGATGCAGGGCTGAAGCCACCTCTCAGTCATGTGCTGTGTATACAGGTGGTGAGCTAGTGGTGTGTTTGTGTCTGTGCTAGCCATGGATGTGGGCACCTTGTCCTGTCCTCTTCCTCTGAACTGCGCAGAGGATGGACGAAGGAGATTGATTTGTTTTCCCTTGTCTGGCATGGAATTATGGAAACTGCTAATGCGTCATAGAAGGGGGTTCCCAGTGTCTCTTCTTTTAGGGGCTGGGTCCTCCGGTGCTGACGTGTTGCTTTCACACCTCCTCTCAGACGTGTGAAAGTAATATGGCAGATTGTGGCACATGTGTGTACTTAAAGGGGTTCTCAGAGCCCCTGGTGCCGGTGGAGGGGGCTGTCCCTTCTGTGAGTTTCCTGTATAGGCATGCCCCAGTTAAGGGGTTGCCTTTGGTGTCTGTTATCCGGGATGGTTTGCATTACCATACTTTGTGACAGTACTCTGCCCGTTGGCGCCAGCCTGGTGGCTCCTCTGTCGGCTGAAAGGGCCATGGTCTGCTGGACTTCCGGGCTGTCCTGTATCTTCTTTTTGATAGGTCAGATCTTTTTGTGGGCTGACAAGCACGCTGTTTTTATTGCGGCGCAGGCCTGCTTCAAAGCCCTCGTATTTTCCTCTGATGCAAGTACAGTGACTGGCTCCTCGTCTCTATCTTCTCAGAGGTGTATGGGACCGGTGGGGTTCGGCTTCCTTAGTACTGGGTTCCTTCCGGAGGGGTTATTAGTTTCCGTTCCTGTCTCCTCCTGTCCAGGTTTGCATGGTTAGGACTTTGATACCCAGCTCACGGACCAAGTAGTTGGTCATGGGATCCGTTCGCTCCAAATTATTGTTGTGGGTTACAGTCATGCCCGTTCCTCTCCCTGTTCAGGGTCACGTTTGCTACTCGTGGGTGTTCCTGGTCCCTATGCCTTCTAGGATGTGTCACCTGCTTATGGGTCTCGAGGCCCTGCTCTGCTTAGTCCGAATGGAACGCTTCAACATGGAGGCTTTGCGGAACGTTCTCAGGATGTTGTGCAGGGGGGATTGGATGAGATCACAGCATTTTCGGTTCTGAGTGCTCCCGTCCGGGAGTGTTCTCCATGCTGTTGGCTCCCCTGGTGGTGCATTTGCATCTGCAGGGAGTGCAGACTTTTCCCTACATGGACGATTGGTTGATCGAGGAGTCCTGTCGGCTGGCTGTCCTGCCTCATCTCCCTTTAGTCTGCCAGGCATTGCAGGACTGGGGTTTGCTGGTGAACTGGAGGAAGTCTCAGCTGGAGCCTTCTCAGGATCCAGTTTTCATTGGGGCACTGGTTTGCACCGGGATGGAGAGGGTAATCCTGTCCCTATAGAGGGTCCGTTGCTTGCTGGCTGTTCTGGGCAGGGTTCACAGAAGGCAGTATGTCTCAGCTCACCTGTTGCTGAAGTTACTGGGCACATTGCGTCTTGTGTGTTTTGTAGTTCCTTGGGCCGTCTTCAATTATGTCCCCTGGTGTCTTATCTTCTCTCCCACTGGCTCCAGACATCTCAGCTTTTAAAGCTTTAGTGTCCACAGCGCTGTGGGTCTATCACAAATAATTCTTATGTGAGTATACATTAGTATACCTTTAACTAAATTCTTATGTACACATTTCATAAAGCACACATAATACTTTAAATAAAAAGAAAAGAGACGTCCCAATATTCTTTTGGACATGATCCTAATTAGTTCACTCAAGAACTATACAATTAATTGATTTAGTGATAGGATCAGTAGACAGATTATGCAATCACTAGAAAAGTTATCCTCGACATCTTTACTATTGTGGAATAGAAACCCTGCATCCCCCCCCCCCCCACCTGCCCGTGCAGTGAGGAGAGTATGCATAAACAAATGTACACTTTTCCAAGCACACCAAAGAATCATAATTGAGCCACAGTGCAAATTTAACACAACAGCAAGGAATCCAAATAATCTCTCGAGTCAGACACAAGATTTAAGCTCAATTTACTGTTTGCGGTTGAACATATTGTTACTACATGTCTCCTGCTCTTCAGGAGTATAGGGGCGAGTAGCTCACCTACACAGCCCTCACACGTCTACAAGCCAACAGTGAACCCAATCATAAAGGTAAAACAGGCACAGTCACGAGATATACCCCACTTCGCCTTTTCAGATAACGTGGGCAGAGGGAAGGCTATACTCTTAAGTGGGGTGTAAATGTGATTCAGTAGTTATCCAAACAGCAAAGTATAACAGCTCAAAATAAAAGGAAGGCCCAGCGAACGTTCTATAAAAATATATATGTCTACTTTAACTTAAGAGGTGTATTAGCAAAGCGCATGTTCACTCCAGAGGGGCATTTTGGCGCTATTGACAGATAACAAATGTTTATTGTTACCCAAATTAATGGTCCTCATATTATCAAACTCCAAAGGATGAAGGGCTGAGTGGACCTGCCAGGATTCAAATCTGTGACCATGAGGTCAAGCACAGACCCCTGCAGTGGATACATTAGTCCACTGTGCCACAGACCTGTCTTTTAACTAAGCACACCTGAAAGAAAACTAAATAGAACAAGCATTGGCAATGCCAACAGTATGTGCTTTTCACTGTTGTAGTGCTATTAACTAGCTATTGATAGAAGGAGCAAAATGGTGCGAGTACCTGGACATCTAATAGCAACTGCTATTGCTGGTCAGTGCAACATTCTGCCAAATGTTTTATTGGCAGGTCTGCCAATGCTTGTTTTTAACAGGACTTCAGTGAAGGACACACATAGTGTGTATTAATTGAGTGGGTGAAGGCAGACCTGGTAAAGACATTTATATTACATCAGTAGCATGTTTACACCTCCAATTAAGTCAATAACTCGCAGAAGACTGCTTTGAGAAAACACCAACTGGCACTTTGAAAGCAAAGTTTGATGGTAAGGCTGTTTTGTGCTGGGTGGGGCAGGCACTTTATGGGAATCGCCATAGGGATTATCATGAAAATGGGTAGTTAATGCGTGGTCAAATAACCAAGCAACATTTACAAGCTTTGTGTCCCTGTTCATATGCTATTTCCTCTTTTCTGTACTCTAATGCAGTAGTCTTATCTTAGTAGGTGGTGCTAAAAACCCCACTTATAGCCCAAACTAAAAATGGGAATACCTTAATCCTATTATTTAAGGTTGCATGCTCTCATAGCATAATCAATGCATACAGTATGAAGACTTACAGCATAACCAATGCATATAGTACGCACTGCTGAAATGTAGAAAAGGATTTTGAAAGCTATAACTTTTTAAATTCTTTTTTTCGCCTGGCAGTGAATCATTTTACCATTGCTATATCCACATGCTAAGCCCATCCTTCAAATTTGACAGCAATTGGTGCACTTGTTTCATGCATATTGAATTACTTTCACCTAGATTTCTCAGTTGTACAGCATTTGATCAGTTAAGTTTGGCAAATGCATTTGAAAATCTGAGTATACAAAATGTGTACCCCAGACCCTCAAGGGCACATCCACAATATTCACTTTTGATGATGCAGAAGTAAGTGTACAAGTGACTAACGCATGTAGATTGCAAACTCGCAAGTTACAGCTTCATTTTTTGCAGAACCCCTTTGGCGAATCAGGTGTAATGTTCAACTCCATAATTTACAACGTCTTCAAAAGGAAAGTCAAACATCTTTCATATATTACAAAGTGAGGCTGGTTGCTACAGAAGGCAGACTTGTTGGTGGTCAAATTTAAAGCACGGAATGAAAAGAGAGGTGATCCATTAGAAGATAAAGCAGTGCACAGAAAACAAAGTATGAGGTGGGGGTTGACGTTGATATGCTTACATTTCCAATACATTTGCATAATTAACATTGAAAGTTGCCTTCCAATACAGGTTGGCTCCACATGCGACCACAGCTAGTTGCTGATTGAGGTGTTATGGCGATGCCAACTCTCATTTGTGTCCACGTTGGATGGAGAGGCAGAGGTGAAGTGTGTGGACATAGGTAATGTGAAGGAGAGGATGCAAGGTAGAGGTCAGTTTGCTAAGAACAGGCAAGACAAATGTAATTGCTTTAAGCAGGGAATGTTGAACCAGGGAGTTTTGTTAAACTGAAACTTCCTAGGAAGGGTCGGAAGGGTGTATCGAGGGTCTCTCCTACAATAGCAGCATTGGAGAATCTAGAGAACGCTCTACGAATGCAAAGGGGAGTTTGGAATAAAGAAAGAATAGCAGTGGTGAGGAGAGGGATCTGAGGGAATTAGATGGTGGTAGGTACTCTCCCAAACATCTGGGTCCACCTGGTAACAAGCATGTGTAAGGAAGGGAGGTGTTGGGACTTGCATACTGGACAGTGTCATTGTGAATTTGGTGCGGGTAGTGCCAGCCTTGATGCCTGGGTTCTGTTTTGGAATCTAAGCGGAGTTGGTAGTGGTGTGAGGAATGTTGAAATGTGAGTCTCCCCTCTGTTATTAGGTGTCATATGTGCCCGTGCATCTTCACAACCATGAAAGGCAATGCATACAATAACAAAAATCTATAAAGTTAACTTAGAAAAGACCAAAGAATAGCACCCCTTTGAAGTTTGCCAGATTTCATGAAACGTGCTTCAGTAAAAATAAATCTGATAATAATGTGTTTGTATATGCAATCCCTAATGCCTGCTTCTTAGAGTCTAGCCTTTCATCAGAATATGGATTCGTCCCGTTCACATGGCAGATGGAGCGCAGGTGTTGTGGAGCATGCTGATTTAGGGGGGCATTAAGATTAACAACGCCTGCAGCTATTTACTCAGTGGTTGCGCAGCCCTTGCAAACAGGTCACACTTTCATTAAAAAAAGCACATATCATTACTGTTGAAATATTGCCCAGGATTGTGTTCAATCATGCTACATCAAAGGGTGGTTAAGAACTTTAATGCATTTCTTTATCTCCGAGACGCAGGCCATTATGCAATGCATTCTTCTGTTGGAACAAAGCAGGGCTGGAGTGGCAAACAGATAATTGGTTTTAATTCTAAATTAATGAGTTTTTGATTGAGGCACCCTGTATGTAAAGGGGGCCTCTGAAATGCGGCGCTGCCATTTGATTGAGCCTGGATTCTTTGACGTGTCGTTACTTAAAAACAGCAATCAGAAAGTTGACCTAGATGGCCTACAGGAACATGGTCAAGAAGGAACCAAGAGGACACTCAGGGTTTTCTACAGAAGCTGCGGAAAAAAACCCAAGTATAAACATTTGTTTTTATTCTACATCTAGCATGCTTTCAAGTAGGAAGTCACGTGAAGGAGAGGATACGTTGCAAAGTCTGTTCCTCTAACGGGGCACTGCTGGATCGTAGGGTGGCAGCATCAGGGAAACCCGGAAAGGGATATTATAAAGGAATGTATGAGAATATGTATGGATGTAAAAAGAAAAGAAATGTAAGAAATAGTTGTATAAGTTAACAAGAGCATTGATCCATTTCTTAACATTAATTAGTGTTCTTGTTAAATCATATCTTACATATATTTGAAAAGCTGCTCTGCATATAAATGGAAAAAATTCAGTAATTGCCACAAAATGTGTCATTTTGAAGATGCATGGTATATTTACCATTCAAAGATGGATTTAGAAACAGTTTGACTTGTTTCCAACAGGTTCCCTAGAGACAGTCATCCAAGATGGCTGCCTCCATGGAAGAGCTCACACAAAATCAAAGAGTTCTCAGATAGGCAGGAATGGATGGGATTAGCCATACACATTACATTGGCTAGGGGCAGGGAATGGGAGGGATTACAACTGTGTGTCCGTCCTCAAATTTCTCCATTGGAAAAGCATTAGACTCTCGTTCAAAGACCATTTTTGAAGCTCTTATATTAATGACAATAGTGTTGGCTTCAAAGGTAGCACTTTCAGTGCCACCTAATAGAGCAAATTAAAACTAAATAAAAACTGGCCTCTGTGGAAAGTAGAAAGAATATGCAGCAAATGGTGAATGCAGCTCTCTGGGTGAGAGTACATGATTGAAAAGGCAATTTCAACAACCACAATGTTCTTTGCAAAAGGATATGTCTTGTGAAAAGGTGCACAGGTGACCTGCTAAGATTCTAGGGTTCTGAATTGACTAAGGATGTGGTTGTGGACTCATAGTATCTTCTTTGCAGTTCAACCTTGGCTGACCCGGTTGTTCGATGCTGTTCTTGTGGTTCGACTGCATCAGTCGCTGTCTCTTTGCGGGGCAGTGTTGTCGAGCTAGGGTTAAACAGGGTTTGTTGTGGTTTGTAGTTGATGCAATGAGTGAGCGAACCGTGATGGCCACCATAGTCTGTTTGACAGGTCAGTTCAAAGAAGTGTGAAGAATCAGCCTTGATTCTACCCAAATCCCAGGTCAAAGATCCCTCTCAGGTGGCCAGTGAAGAGAGGGTCCCAGGAATGCCTCCTTATCTCCATGAACATAATGGCCCAAAGTGTCAAGAATGCACAGAGCCACTCATTATTTGGGCACCCCCAGGAGCACCACTGCCTAACACATATGCAGAGAGGTAGTCCCTCAGACAGCCATTCCAACCTTATCCAGTAAATGTCTTTATGGATAGAGGTGACTCAACAATGGTTGTAGACCTAAATACCATGATGAATGACGTTGACTAGAAATGCAGAGAAACCACGGTGCTGACATCACTATTGACACCACGATTCAGCTGCGTTAGTAATGAAGTACACTCGTAACCATTCACAGCTTTACACTAACAAACACTTATATAAACGAGGAACATGATTGCACAGTTCTGTAGCTAGAGGACAGATGCATATAGTTACTGTCAAAGCTTTTATTATTTTCTCATTAGGTTCTGCAAGTGCAGAAACGCTGAACCCAAGGCAACGAAGAACAACCGAGCAAGCTTGCAGCAGCTTATGGCAACTAACACTATGGAAGTACAGGAGTACTTAAGGAGTCCGGTAGGAACAAGTACGACTAACCTATAGGAAACATAGTAAAATATAAGTGTGTAGAAATCCTATTATAAGTCTAATGAAAATCACATAAGGCCTCAAGCCACAGGACAATGGCTGAAGGGGAACATAATCATGCTGCACGGAGCGGGCAGGCCATAGCTCACAGCAAAGGTCAGAGATAAACATGCATATTCCAAACTTGAAGCGACAAAGAGCCACCTGCAGAAAAACAGAATACATCTTCATTATTGCAGACGAGATGAGCTTGGTTAATAATGTTGCAATGAGGAGAGCACTCTCATAGGCAAAAGTGGTATTGATAATGAATATATTGGGAACCTACAGTCATTTCACATCACCTTGAAGAGGTGCACAGAGGGCTGAGAACCAAACCTGGTCCCAGGCCTGAGGAGACCAGTTCCAGCCAATCAGGGACAGAATTTCCAGGGGTGAATGGTAGGGGGCAAGGGCCAATGGCTGCAGGGCACCTCACAGGACCATAGAAGAGGGGCAAAGTGCACCCTGTGCAAAGGCCATCAGAAGCTAGCTTGGGAATATCCTGCCTGTGAACCATGAGGAGTCCAGCAGACCAGAAGGGTGGTGTGGCAGCTTTGGGAGACCCGGTAGCCGAACAGCGTCAGCAGATCACGGAGTGTATGTATTGACTCAGCCACACAGCAATTAAGGGGAGTGGAAAAGTAAGGGGGTGCAAGGGTGGTACTGAGTATTGTTGAGTATCTTTGGAGTTTTGCAATGTATTGTCTAGTAGTGTTGAGTATTGTCCAGCACAGTAGGGAACGGAGCAGAGGTAGATGTCATTTTGTAGTTAGGGCACATTTGGTCTTAAGGTAAAAGGTTCTGATGAATAACATAGACTATTGATTTAAGGGCACGGATGACAGAAGTTATGTGAATATGAATGTGATTTCCTGTGGGTTGGGATTTTTAGCTCGGGTCATAGATGATGGTATCCCCATTTAAGGTTTAACAAAGGGAGCTGGCCTGGATTACGGAAGGTGCTTGTCTGGTTAAGTCTCGCGGAGACGTTTTATCTATAAGGTGATGCTATACGTACAGATTGAGCACAAGAAATATTGGTATCCCTTGTTAGGAGGCAGGAAGGTTTGTGAACAATTTTGTGCAATGGGATTCTAGCATTGTGCACTCTGTAGGTGATCTTTAGCAGTACCTCGTTTAGTGAGTTGGTAACCTCACCCATTAGGTCTGTGCATAGGACTCAGAGAAGACGAGGGGTTGTGGAAACGTGTTGAGAAATGTAAGATTGACAGAGAAGGTTGTCCATTGGTGGTGCGTGGAAGACACATGCACGAGATTGGTGGCCGTGCCTGAGGAGGCAGTAAGTTTGTAGAAGGGAGGTGCGCAGAGCACACCTGATAGGTTGTTTTGGGGCCAGAGAGGCTCAAGAACAATTGTTAAAAAACTGTTATTTCATTGTGCTTGTGTAACAGCAGAGTATAGAAAGACTCGACTTGATGTCAAGTAAGTATAAGAGCAATGTACCAAGGGAAGTGCAGGGGGACACACCCCTACAGCATTTGTGTAAGACCCTTCCACCCAATAATGTCAAGATTTGTAAATATAGTACAGAATGGACGAAAAGCACAGAGGGTAAATTGACTAATCCATGGCCACAATGCAGAAGTTTCTCGGAAAATTGCAGCATACACTACTGGCACACTTACAGGACACTTTAAAGTGGAAGAAATTATCCAACTGTAGGGTGATATTCAAGTTGTGGAGAATGTTCCAGGAGGACGAGGGGGAAGTAGCGAGGCATCAATGGATGCTGAGCCAACAGGAGACACTGGGTCCAGCCTCTCTGCCCTCTACTCCCCCGTCTTCTCCTGCAAACAAAAAGGGAGAGGCTACAGAAGATGAGCAGGGGCTATACCCACTATGGCAGCTAAATGCAGTGGAGGGGTACACAAACCCAGTATTTTGTCCTCCACCATATACCAAAGAGGAGGGGCAGAAGGGGGTGGGACAGATGGACAGCAGAAAGAGAATGCACAGCGAGGTGCAGAGTAGCACCAAGGAGGGGCTAGAGGGCATAGCCTCAAACTAATGGGTAGGAGGGCACATCCTCCTGAAGCTAGATGGGAAGACAATGGGAGAAGCAGCGGGGCGATCAAAGAAATGGAGGGCCTTAATGGGAGTAGCGTAGCAAGAGACTCTGCAGAGATAATGGAAGAAGTAGACAGAAGGGAAAAAGAAGACGAGAGATGCGAGAGGGCGCGTAGGGAGGAAGAGAAAGAGGAGGAGCAGCGAGACAGGAGGAAAGAGCTAGAAGAGATCAAAAGGTAAAGAGAAGAGGACAAAAAGGCAGAGCAAGTTTTAGTGAAGGGGGCACGGAGAAAGTGGCAATTAGAGCGACTCATGAGAGAGTGGAACCGCAAGGAGGAGGAGGAGGAGTGTGCGATCAGACAAATAAGGACAAAGTGAGCAATGGGCATGGGAGATGGCAAAATTGGAGGGGGTAGGTGAACGGAGCCAGACCGCATGACCACACAGGACAGGACTGCTGCTTTATCAGATAGGACAGACATGGGGTCCTGTGTGGGAGGGGGCAGACAGGTCTTGATTGACTGAAGAGGGAAGCCCCATGAAGATACAACCTCTAGGAGGCTGAGCTCTGTGGATGATTTTTGCAGTGATATAGACACGGACTCAGAAGGGGACACAGAGGGAAGTTAGGACGAGGGAAGAGGGCGACTCAGACAGAGGTCGACGTGGAAAAGCACAGAAAAAAGCAGGCATGGGAAGTGGGGAAAGATACAGGGGGATGTAAGGGTGACAAAGATGATTGATCACCACGGACCAGAGACGCATTACACAGTTTTGATGACTTGCTCCCATACGTGCAGAGACCTAGAAATTTCCCAGACTGGAAAAAGGGGGAGACGTCCATACCATTTACAGACATTAAATACACTGCCAGATATGATAGGCAGATCCAATTGACACAAGGAGTGAATGGGGAGATCAGGTTCACAGAACTGCCCTTACTGGAAAAGGGAGGGGGCGACCTCAATATATACCATGGAAACACATAGACAAGGAAAACTTGGTGTAGACTACCCTCGTTAACTGCAGGTGCATGGAAATGGATATACAAAATGGAAAGGATGAGAGTGGGACAGAAATTAACAGTAGTTGATGTAAAAGGACTACTAGTGGAAATCCTCAGGGAAGCCGCTGATGAAGTATGGAGAAGGTTGGGGTACCCAGGAGTAACCACCCCGGGCACAGCGCATGATGATTCGCTATTTGCACAGGACCAGATACCACAACAGGGACAGGCAACAAACGCATACCTGAAGACACACCAGTCCATGGCACAGGCAGCACAAATGCAGGTGACTATGCAGCAGTACTCGCAGGCACCACAGATGCCACAGATACAAGGTAACGCACAGCACACATACACATCACAGCAGATAACGCAGATACAGAACAGCACACAACCGAGCAACGGGACAGTGGCACACACTGACTCCATGATGACTCCTCCCTAGGAACCTGGGGGTCATTGTAGTGGGGAAAATCCATTCCTAGGGAATGGGATGTCCCTATACCCTCAATAGGACAGCCCACAGATGGACCTGATCTGTTACATCCTATCAATTACACCCAACCCTGCGGAGGAACCACATGTAGGGGTGACAATAGGTGACAAAACCTTTTCCTTTCTTTTAGACACAGAGGCGACTAAATCCTGCATCTGGCAGTGGAAATACAGTTTGTCAGGCAATGTCATCAATGCTCATGGATTCTCTGGGGCAACAGAAGTGGTTTCTTTTACAGACAATATTGCACTTTGTATAGGGGAGCCCTATCTATCCTTGCCCCTACTTTACTCCTGACAGACACTTGTAAATATACTGGGGAGAGACATTATGAGAAGACTCAACATGACCATCTCAGTCACTGACCAAGGGATTGTGTGCGCCATACCAGAAATATACCTTCTTAATATCAGGGAAATCATCCAAGCATATTGTGGACAAAGGATAAAAAGTGGGGTGCCAGTGGACGAGGAGCTTTTCCAATATGGGACTGAGATTGTAATAGCATGACTCCCAGTGATTATGGGGAAGATGTGGTGCCTTCCAATTGGGTACTTATTCAGGCTAGAGATACCATTAGACGAGGAGGAAGGGATGATAGTGCTACTAGAGCTAGAGGCAGTGATCGTGGGAGATGAGTGGATAGCAGTACATGGGACAGATGACGCAGGCGACCATGGTGAGCAGTGATCACCATAGCTGAAGGGTACTGGTTGACCAAAGTCACAGATGAAGAACTATTCAGCGACAACAGATCAGACCACAAGATCGTCTTTGAACTGAGCATCACATATTGGGTGAGAATACATTAGAGAGGTGCCTCAGAGAATGGCAATTGCTCTGAAGGTGCCGCTGGATTTTCTCAAGGAGGATCTGGCACAGGTACCCAGTATTTTATGGCCTATACATCCCTATGATATGGGGATCCGGAAAGGGATAGGAGCAGTTAAGATAAAGCTAAAGCCAGGAGCAATTTTACCACGAGTTAAACAATATCCACTGTCAAGGGAAGAAGATGAGGGCATCTATAAAACAATTGCAGCACTAGTAAAGCAAGGCATCCTAGTGCCATCAGAATCTCAATGCAACATGGATGTGTACCGATGCAAAAATGCAACAGGGGGGTTGTGGCATTTTATACAGGTCTTGTGCCCACTTATTCATATTGTAGAAGCAGAGTATCCCTTATAGTTCTGAATCCAGCAACAATTTTGTGCAGCATTCCAAAGGAAGCCGCCTGCTTCATGGTCATAGAGTTTAAGAATGCTTTCTTCTCTATACCGCTACACCCAGACTCACAAGACTTGAATTAATTTCTATATATAAATAAGAAGTGGAAACATACAAGACTTCCTCAAAGGTACTGTGATTCACCGTCCATATACAATAGGGTCCTAGAGATGGACCTAGGCAACGTAGAGGTGGGGAGCATGGTCATACAGTACGTAGATGACATACTAATGTGCAGCAAGACAGAAGAACAGTGTAGAAATGACTCAATACACATGCTGATAGTCTTAGCCAACAAGGGATACAAAGTGGACAAGGCAGAATTACAATATTACCAGACAGAAGTGCTATACATCGGCCAGATGATCTTCCAAAATGGCCGACTAGTGACACCAGAGAGGGCAGAGACAATACATAAGACAGCAAAACCCACAACAGTCAGAGAAATGCAGTAGTACTTGGGGCTGTGCAATTAATGCAGGGCATGGGTCTTTGATTACAGCACCTACACCAGGCCTCTACTGAATGCGCTGATGGAAGCACAGAAAGGGGAGAAAATAATACGATGGACAACAGAAATGACTGAGGCATTTAATGAGCTGAAGGAAGTGATATGCATGGCTCCAGCGTTAGGGATCCCAGATTATCAAAAGGAAATCTTTTTGTTCTCACACTACAATGGAGCAGTGATGACAACAGTACTGACACAGAAGACATGCTTGGGGAACAAGCCACTAGCCTACTACAGTGGGAAGTTAGACCCACTTATGAGAGGACATTATCCGTGTGAACAAGCTTTGGCTGCAGCTGCATTCGCAGTGGAGAAGTCAGCGAGTATTAACATGGGATGCAGCACCACTCCTTACGTTGAGCATACTCTCTTTGCAATACTGGAAAGACCAAAGAGCACACTGACAACACAAAGAGCATATGGGTATGAGGTATTACTATCCAATCCAGCGCTCAAGGTAGTGAGATGCAGACTTGTCAACCCAGCGACATTTATCGCCAATGTTCTAGAAGAGATTGACTAAGCACGTGACTGTGCAGCAAAGCTAGAAGAATTCAGGGACACTCACAAGGTACAGGAGGACACACTTGAGGGGAAGATGTGCTCTATATTGACAGGTCTTTAAAAATTGACCAGACTGATGGGGTAAGACATATTGGGACTGCAGTAGTGAGACTGAGGGACGATGGGACAAGTGATGTTGTGATAAGCACATGATTACCATCACATTACTCAGCTCAAGTAGCAGAATTAGTGACCTTAAAATTGCTATTGGAGCTCAGCCGTGGAAAGGAAGTGGGAATTTAATCAGACTCGGCTTATGTGACATCCACAGTGCATTCTGGGCTGTCACGATGGATGAGGAGGCACTTCAGACATGCTGATGGGTCACCCGTACATCATCCACTCCTATTGGGCAGGTTGGTGGACGTCATACATTTCCTAGAGCAACTAGCAATTGTGAAATGCCAAGCACACACAAAAGGGGAAGATCCTATCTCAAGGGGAAACAAGGCAGCAGACACAGAAGCAAAATGCGCAGCATATTTTGGGGACCTTCTGGAAATGGCAACCTTGTCACACGCCAGTGATTATGCAAGAACAATGATACCCAAAGAGGGGTACAATATATTACCAGTGACACAAATCAGGGAGCTGTAGGGAGCAGAACCTATGGAGGAAAAGGAATTGTGACTTGTGAGGGGATGCACAGTATCTCCAATTGACATCCTTTGGCGGCAAAACACAGGGAAAGTGTTTATGCCACTCACATTATTGGACACAGCACTGACACAATTCCATTATCCAACAGATACACGGAAGGAAGTATTTTCCGCCCATATTTGAGACACATGGTTCTGTCCTAACTTGGTGGCACACGTGGCCGAGTTCATGAGTAATTGCTTAACATGCAAGCAGTTTACTGCAGGACATACATTGAGGGTATTTAGAGGAGCCCTACCTCGCCCAGTTAGTCCATTCCAATACCTCCATGTTGACTATTTCGACATGAACCAAGTTTGCCAAGGTTACCACTACCTGAGAGTTGTCGTCTATCCATTTCCCCGTTGGATCAAAGCCATTCCTTGTTCTAATCCTGATGCCCTTAGAGCAGTGAAATTCCTGGTCAGAGAAGTATTCCCACGATAGGGCGTGTGTGAGGTCCTGCGGTCTGACAATGCCCCCCACTTCACCAATGAGATGTTTCAGCATATTACAACCTGTGCTTATCACCCACAAGCGTACGGGGTGTGTGAACGCCTTAATTGCCTGTTTAAAGAAGCCATAGCCTAGACCAAAAAGAGTCTCAATAAAATTGGTTGCATTGCCTGCCGCTAGCACTGTGCGCATTGCGCAACAAACCCAGGTCTGACCACCATTTAACCCGGCACAAGGTGGTGACAGGATGGGGCATGCAACGTCCCCTGACTCCTCCCAATAGGGCAGTGAAGGATGCTGAAAGTTCAGCAAATGAATTGAGTTAGGAAATGTATGAATATGTAACTTCTCTGAGATAAAATTGCCTCTTTTATCTCTCGCCAGATATGGCGACACCGAGGGGGGTCTGAAGTCAGCGAGGAAAGCGGCAGCATCAACAGCCCAGAGGACTTAATTAAGCAGCCACCTGTATACCCCAGGGCAAGATCCTCCTTCTCAATTTCTCCATATGTTGGGACACACCCAGGTTCATGGGTCCCCACACCGCAGAGGTGGTGACTGAGAGAGCAGTAAAACCTATGCGAAAGAGTGTCTGGAACCACATTGGTGACATCAAGCCCTACAAAGCTGTGGCCCCACCTGGCAACAATATTGACAGGGCCAATGATCCTCAACAATCAGAGCAAAGAGACCATTTGGGAGCAGCACTGCTGAGCAGAGGACACCCAATGGTTACTCACTCATGGGTAGCAGAGTTAGGGCAAGGACTTCCTACACATTCAGAGTGATGGCACACTGTAGTGATGGCACAATGTCTGTTTATTTGCCTTTCTGCACACATTCATCGTAAAAATGCGACTGTTTGTATTGCATTCTTTCCATGCTGCTCGCTGATCATTAGCCTGATATTTTTGAAAGCCAACTTATTAGAAGGTTCAACAGATTCCGAGCACATCCTCCTAATGTGTATTAGCATGTCTTCATTGCATATTTCGCCCAACCCTATCCAAAACGATCAAGGAAACCCATCCATCCTTTCAATCCTCAGAGACCCTAGAATTCGGACTGTATGGGAACAGCTATACATTTTTTGCCATGACAGATTACATGATTAACAGGGCTTGAAGTTATACAACACTAACCCAATAACGCTCTTTTTTTTGCATTTCAGGCATGCATCTGATATCGTCAAACTGCATAAGCATCCCTGCAGCACATGTTAAATGGAAGGGGTTATTAAAAACATGCTCATCTTGTCTCTTATTTCCAAGTGGCATTTTTTTCATTTCCCTTTTGGTGAATATCTTTTCTGTCTAGCGAAACCACTATAACCTCTACTACCATTACCCCAAATCCGGCAGGTGGAACGACCATGTCAGGTGGACAGGGGAGCACTGTAAGCATGGTAAGGAGAGGTAAGTGCAGTGCTGACCTGGGGGGTGGTCTATCTATATCAAACTGACCCTGCTCAAGTGTCCAATAATATGTGGTACAAACACATAACCAAAGCAGGTAAAGAAACCCCTGAGGAGGGCTGCTATGCATGCTCATTAATCCCCTATGCCATGAGTGCCTCCAGAACGTTTATGGCTATTGAAATACCGGCAGCAAGGGCCAAATGTCTCATGTACCTATCCATGGTTACAACCTGCAGAAGATTCCAAGGGAAAACACCAACATTGAGATGGATGTCCCAGGCAACATTCCTCCATGAAGACAGTTTCATAAAGACTCTTGACATGATGAACAATTACTGGCAGTTAGACCAAGATATACAATACATAACTTATGGCCTTCAGAAAGGAGAAACAAAAACAATATCACTGAAGAAACTACCCTACCCAAATAGGGGGGCTGAAAGAAATAGGAGAACCAGGATTCTGGGAAAGACCACAGATGCTCGTATGTGGCCAAGTGTACACAGCAGAAGGGTGGACACAGAGAGTAGTAGGAAGCAAAGCATACAACATAGTATAAGCACCAGTGAACACAGTCCAAGGGGAAAACAACAAGTGCCTGAAAGAATGTGATGCGAGCGCCAAATTGCTCAGCTGGGTAAACAATGATGCTGGACCAATGCCCATAATACCCCTGAAGAAACCAGCATTATGTCACCAGAATGAAGGTGCTGTAAAGGTTGGAGATAACACAGGGTTTAGGTACACAGAGAAACATCCATCGATGAAGGTTATTACAGCAGTACTAATGGACCACAATTGGGCGTGTGGGTCCAAGGCATATGGGAAGCTGCCACCCAATTGGGGAGGAGTTTGCTCATTGGTTCTCATCATTATGTCAACACTGGTAGTTCCACAGAAAGACGCAAAGACACTCGTATACACACAGAGCATGTTTACACAGTTCTGTGGCTAGAGGACAGATACATACACATACTGTCAAAGCTTTTATTATTTTCTCATTAGCCAAGTGCAGAAATGCTGAATGCAAGGCAATGAAGAAAAACAGAGCAAGCTTTTAGATGCTTATGGCAACTAACCCTATGGAACTACAGGAGTACATAAGGAACCTGGTCAGACCACGTGCAACTAACCTATAGGAAACATAGTACAATGTAAGTGTGCAGAAATCATATCATAAGTCTAAGAGAAATCACATAAGGCCTCAAGCCACAGGACCAGGGATGAAGGGGAACATAATCAGGCTGCACGGAGCGAGCAGGCCAGAGCTCACAGCCAAGGTCAGAGATAAATAACACATTCCAAACTGAAGGCGACAAGGAGCCGATTAAAAAAATAAGGGATATCAGTTTTAAGAGAGGAGGGAGTAATCCTGATACAAATTGTTTACCAATATAGAAAACAGGCTCCCCGTCTCGTTGGGTCGGGTGAGGAGTTCACTAGACTGTTGGGTATATATGTCACACATAATCACATCAACATTATAGGAATTATATGGGCGTGCATGGAGAATTCAACCAAAATGCACTTAAATATTAGCAAAATCTAACATCTTAAATGTACAATTATAAAAAACAATGTAATAAAACATCATAAAAACACATTATAAAACATCCCAATATGACAAGTGCAATATTTCTGTGCAAAAATGCAAAAATAATAGGTACACACCTAATAATGATAACAATTTAAATACAATTTAAGACAAATGAGATCTTGGCAATAAGAGGCAGATCAAACACAAGTCAATGCCGTTACTGTAAATCCCCAACAGAAAAAGAAACGATTCGTCACCTCCTGTTGAATTGCCCTAAGACTCGAGAAATTCGGGGTATCTATTTGAAGAACTGCATCTCCGATTTTACAGCAACCGACGAGGTGACCTGTTGGAATAAGTTGATTGCAGGCGACAAACAGGGCTGGGCCTTGGCTACTGTAAACATCATGCAATACATCACTAACTCTAAATGTTCTGTAGAAGCCTAGCCGTTAACTGCCCACCTGTAGATCGCGTAAACATAGACTTGTCATAAGCCAGAGCTCCCTCCATGTAGGTTTTCACCGGCTCGCCAAGACATTAGACGAATTATTAACAACTGCACGCCTCGTCCCTCCTTGAGACCTGAGACCTTCCGGAAATCAGATTCTAAACATTGGAAACATTGGAGTGGAATTTCAGCTATTTATTCTTCGTTTTGTAAAAAATCCGAAGGGATTAAACACAAATAAAAAAAAAAAATAAAAAAAATACAATTTTATACAGTACTCTTTTCTGAAAGAGCAGAGTTTCAATCAATTTGAAAACCACACAAATAAAAAAGGAAAAGGCAAGGAAAGTAAGGATAGGATACAGAGTACCACAATTCAAAAAGTAACTCTGTAGTTGGTGCATTAGTACTCTAATGCCTTGTTGACAACAGGTGTGGTTTTAGATCCCACTCACAACACTTTGTTTTAGTGTAGAAAACAACCCTACATGTTTCGTTCCTACACAAGGAGCCACCTGCAGAAAAACAGAAGACATCCTCATAATTGCAGACGAGAAGAGCTCGATTTTGTGGACCTCAACCACGTGATGCAGCCGAGCTAGACAATGGGCATTCACCCTTGGTGGGAAGATGAACCTTCTCAGCCATCCAGACGAGAAGCGACACACAGACAAGTTAACAATGCTGCAACAAGGACTGCACTCTCATAGGCAAAAGTGTTATTACTAACAGATACATTGGGAACACAGTCATTTCACATCACATTGAAGAGATGCACAGAGGGCTGAGAACCAAACTAAGTTCCAGGCCTGAGGTGACCAGTTCCAGCCAATCAGGGGACAAACATCCAGAGGTGGATGGAAGGGGATAAGGGCCAACGGTAATTCTGCTATCCTCAGACAATGTAATAGATAGTTTCATGGGGTAGGGTTAGACCAGCCACCTGACATTGGAAGGACCAAAGGAGTAAGATGTACATAGGCGATCAATACTACCTACCACTCCAAGCACCCAATTAACACTGGAGATAGGTTTTTTGGGGAGGGCATAGGTGATGACGCCATTCTGTATCAAAACCGGGTGACATGCTTGTTGAGTTGGAGAATCTGGAGATCGCTCTGTATGTCCTGTATAATCCCTGTTGTTTTTTTGCAATAAAGGACAGTTCTAACTTGCCCTTGGCTGAATCCTCCGTCTGTTCTGGGCAAAGGGTTGTTGGACCATTGGGAGCTAAACGTGTGAGCAATCCCCAGACCTCTGGCATACCAGGACCTCTCCCACACCAGGACACAACAGATGCATACTGCCTCAGTCCCTGGGAGCGGTGATGTGGGGATGAATTACCTGGGAGAAGAAACCAATCAAATGGAGGATGGAGATTAAAAACCTTAATCCCCATAGAATATTCAGAAATTACTCCAGGGCAGAAATCCCAAAGAATCCTACGATTTTTGGTTTGAACTACAAGTCCCAAAACTCCCTAACTCCTAAGCAGCAGAAGAGGAAGGAGCCTGGGGACGAGACAGAGTATCCCACTTTTCCCGATTATGACCTCCCCTGTACCCGCTCTTCCTTCATTGGCTACTGTAAATGAAGCCCTTTCACAATCCCTGCAATTCCCCTACAGGTCATCAGAAAGAAAGAGCAGGGAAGGAAAAGGTACACTGCACCTTTTAAGAACTCACTTACTCAGGACTGAAGGACAGGCATGTCCTGTTAATTGGAGTATTGGAGGTAAGGCAAACTCAGCCCTGACCACACACCTACAGCCCATTCATACAACACATGTGTATAAAAGGAGACAGCTGAGATATCAGAGAGAACCAATTTGGAGAACAGAAGGGAGGCTGCGTGGCTGAGTCCAGCAGGGGATCCCTTCTCAGTCCCATGCCAGGTTTTGCCATTCCAGTGGAGTGAGCTGGAGTTGCTGATAGGACCAGGAGGGCCAAGGAGAAGGGAGCTGAAGTAGGAGAAACTTGGAGAGTCCGGAGTGGAGCGGTGTGCCGAGACACTTGCCTGGTGTGTTTGAGGGGCTGCAGCGTGGGCAGGGAGCCGTGTCTCCAGAGAGCTGGAGTGAGGCAGACTGCGACCTGCTGTCCGAGTCCAGAGAGATGCTTGTTCCCTTGGGATGTGTGCCGGTCCCAACGGTGTCTGATGGGCATGTGGTGAGACCCTAACTCCATGCAGTGTATCCCGAGGAGACCGCTCAACCGCGCTGCGCTACCCAGTGTGTTTTGTTAAAGGGAAGAGAGAAACTCTGGAGTGTGCAGGTGGCTGGAGCATGAGTGGAAAAAGACAAGATTTACAAGCAGCACTCAGGTAAAGAAATCGGAAAGCAAGAGAGAAAGTAAAAAGAGCGGCAAGCAAGAGAGAAAGCATAAAAAAGATGCACTAGCGGCACAGAAGTAAAGAGAGATAAGAGGAAAACTAACTTTACAGAATGGAAGGAAAAGGAAAGGGTGCAAACGACCCAAAAGCATGAAAGCAACCCAAAAGTAAGAGAGGGTGCAAGTTACCCAAAAGCAAGAAAGGGGTGCAAGGGACCCAAAAACAAATAGGGAAATGTGCAAGTCTGCACAACAAAGTGAGAATTGGCCACGAGGTGCAACCAGAAGAAAGCAAATCAAAAAGATGTCACAAGTGTGCACGATGAAACAGGAAGATTGTAAAAGAAATTTTCATTAATTAAAAAAGTGTGCAAGAGGCACCTGCAAGGAGGAGTTAAGAGGAAGACATGTACAGAAAAGAAGGAGAGGGGTTGAGAGATCAGAGTGGTCATGCCTGGGAGGAGCAAAGAGCCCAGCGTTCTCGAAAGTCTCCGCTACTACCCCCATGAAAGAACTGTATGTTGAAAAGTACACCCTGACAAGAGGAACTTTTTGTTTGTTTGTTGGACTTCGTAAAGAAGTGCCTAAGCTTGGGGAAGGGAATACTAACAGGCCCACTAAAAACAGTTTTGAACTTTGTGAAGAGAGGCGTAGTCTCTCTTGATACCAGGCCTGTTTCACAGAAGCTAATAACTAGATGCGCTTGTTGGCCGGACCAGTACGATGAAGCACTCAAGGAGTTGCAGATCATGAGGGCCACTATGGTCGGTTTGATGGTCTAGTAGAGGGTCTGGATATCCAGTTCCTTTTCAATGCAGCGTCTGATGTTCAGGGTTAGAGGATCCACCAGGATCAGTTCAACTGGTGATGATCAGCAGTGAAGATGCTTGTGGAGTGAGCAGCGGTTCAGTAGTTGCAGATGCAACAAAGGAGCTTGTAGTTCAAGCTCAGGAAACAGTGCACTCAACTAGTGCAGTGCTGCGGTGAACTGGTTTGAATGAGCAGTTCGAGTTCAAACAGCTTGTTGAGTGGTAAAAGCAGTTCAGTAGGGTCCTCCTGGTTTGTGATGAAGTGAACTCTGTTCAACGACAGTTTGACTAGTTCATTGTGAGGAAACACAGGACTGTTGGCTGTCTTGGCTCTCTGGATGCTCTGAGTCGTACTCAGGGTTGTCAGGGACAAGTTCAGTCCTTGTTCTCTGGTTCCCAGCAAGGGAGGCTTGTGCACACCTCCAGGAGTCCTCCACCAAGTTGAGGTCCTGGCAGCAGTGTGGCTAGCAGAATGGCAAATCTTGTTCCAGAAGCAGGTTCAACCCCAATCTACCCTGGGGATTGATAGGGAAGAGAGTGTGCCTCTGCCTTGGACACTCAGTCTTCACTTCACTGATTGTGGGCTCTTGAAAGTCAACTCTCCCAACGCAGGTCCAATGAAATCATCTTCAAGGTTTACAGTCCAAAGCATGATCTCAGAAGCAATGTGAGACTCCTTCTATTAAAGGTCAAGGTACACGTGATTGGGATAAAGCTAGATTGCCTTAGTGACCAATCTGTGTTCCTAAAAGAAGTGGACTCTTTCTTTCTAACATCTTACTCAAAGTGCTTTGCTGTAGAGGAAATGGAGGGGACAAGAAGGAGAGAGAGAAGCATAGAGAAACAAGATGGTGTAATCCTTCCTTAACTATACAGAGCACTGTCTATACCTGTCTATACTAATCCCACCACTTCCCTTCTCAATAGGAGCAAAGGCTTTAAGATATGGCGCATCCTGGTGTGAGGCAACTCCCTTTGCATGGGTATGCTCCTTTGATAAAATTTTCTCAAACGGCTTATACCATGCTATGGGGATCATAGACTTCTTACCACATGGATAAGATTTATGTTATATAAAAAGAAGATGTATTAACAGGTATCTCAACATAACAAAATGACCACGTTACATAAAACTCAATAAAAAACATATAAAACATATATCTTACAGAACACAAGAAATACAAAACAATGTGGGTTGGTTTTTGTAATAACTAGATCGGCACTCCATGTGATACTTCACACTGGAGTAGTTTTTCCTTCTTTTGAAATGCTATTATTGTTTCCTAAACACATGTTTCTGTCCCTAAGACACAGAGAAATGTAGGACATTCATCAGGGGTAAAAATTGGTTGTGTTTTTAATGGTGACAGGTCTTGTTTACTATCACTTCTTTTCTGCCATATTTGTTTGGCAATTCGAACCCTGTGGGTTAAAGAAACACTATTAATCATTTGTCTATTGTCATATGGGTCTTATCATCAGGCTCTAATAGAACACCCCAGATCCACATAGGGGGCTAGATGTGTTTCACTCTTACATACCTTCTAAATAGTGGGGATTATTTCCACAATCTGTAGTACACCAGCAGATGGTGATAAGGAAGATTTCCTTTTCATAGGGAATATAACTCCAACCTTAACTTCTATTCTATAGTAAACAGAGACACCAAAGAAAATCTATCTTAACATTGTTGTAACCTATCAGGACTATTTAATCCCTATGCAAAGTCTTCTTACCTGTGGGAATAATAGATGATATGTATCCACACTTCTGAGATGTCATCATGTGGTAGACATAAAACTTAGTCAGAATGAATTGTACCGATGAGATTCTAAGGGGGAATTAAAAAAGCAGTGTCTTACTATAAATGTAAGGTTTGAACCAGAAGGTCTAAACTGTCATATAGCCTGTAACCAGATATAAGATGTAAACTGTCATATAACCTGAAGGTCTAAACTGTCATATAACCTGTAAGCAGATATAAGAGCCAAATGTACTTACCTTAAACATTACAGAAAACACTCACTGCTGCTTGTGACTTAGTCTCATTGTCACCAGATTATTCATTTCCACACAAGGGAAAAATAGTGTATCTTCACCACTAAGGACAAAGGAGAAAATAATTTCCTTACAATCAGTGATCAAACATCACTAATACCTAGTTGTAACCAAGCTATCTATAACAAGTTTTTGAAATTGAAGTGGAGACCAAAGTCACAACACCAAAACAAAGCCAAACTCACCCTAAATCGTGGTTGCTGGCTGGAGGGAATCACTTTTAGTTGTTCTCGCGGTCAAACATTATTAAAAATGGCCGCTTTAAATATCAGCGTCAAAGCTATGATGTAATTGCATCATTGTGTGCCAACGTCATCGTGTTTCCGTCCGTGATTTTGTAATTTCTCCTATTTGGGAGATGCCGTAGAGTTTGTTTTTTGTTAATGTTTCTTTCTTTGTTTTCTAGGTTGAACAGACTTCTCAGTTTATACTGTTTCTTTAGAAGGTACTCTATTTTATCTTTTTTGTTTTTGTGTGCTCTGTTAAGTGTTTAGCTTTGGCTACATAGTCAAACAACATGAATGAAGAAGGTTTATGTGTAGTGACTTGGAATGTGAATGGAATGAATAATTCCATTAAAAGAAAGAAAGTGTTTACTGTTCTTGACAAATAAAGGCAGATATTTGCTTTCTTCAAGAAACTCACATTTTAGCTGATGAAATTAAAAAATTAGAGAATTATTGGGTAGGTTGTGCTGTGGGCTCCTCTTTCTCTTCAAGATCACGGGGAGTTGCTATGTTTGTTCGAAAATAGGCACCGATTAGAATTCTGAAAGAGTGTACTGATAATGAAGGGAGAATGGTTGCTTTACTGATCGAAATTCAGTGGGAGCAGTTGGTTTTGTGCAATGTTTTTGTGGCCATATTGGACAATGGTACTTTTTTTGGAATGGTGGCCCAGACATTACTGGATTTGTGTTCACCAAATGTTCTCCTTGGGGGTGATTTTAATACTACCATATACCCGATACTTGACAGGAGCCTTGTTAGAAGGGTTAGCCGTATTGATCCACTTCAACAAGCTCTCATATCCATCATGGAGGAACATAACTTAAACGATTTTTGGTGGCTTACGCATCCTAACATACGAGAATATAGTTTTTTCTCAGGTGAACATGATGTATATTCGAGGCTAGACATGCTTCTCACAGGTGGTTCTTTGTCAGAAAATTCTATTTCTTGTGATATCGGTAATATTATAGTGCGCAACCATGCTCCCGTTACTTTGCATCTTAAATTAAAATTTGAATGTTGTAGATCACCTTCTTGGAAACTTAATACATCTATATTGATGGATGATGATATTCTGGATAAGATTGTTTCTGAAGCCAATTTGTTTGTTGAGGAGAATCGTACAGGTGAGGTTAGCCTTGGAAATGTTTGGGAGCTTTTTAAATGTTCTATGGGCTGGATTTGTTTAAGTCTATCTTGTGCTAAACAAAAGAGAGAAGGTATTGCTGAACAGGAACTTGAAGAGAAGATCAAAACTGTCTCTCGTGATTTGATGAATGGTCCGACAGATTCAGCAAAAATAGGGATTTTAAAGAAACTAAAGAGAAAGATGGACGGAATATTCACTATGAAGGCTGAAAGATGTTTGTTTTATTCTCAGTGCACTTTGAAAATGGGGAAAAATGTGACAAATGGCTCACGTACAGGTTGAAAAAAAAATTCTGAATCAGCTATTAACTCTATCATTGACACTGATGGTAAGATAACGTTTAACCCAAAGCACATCAACCAGGTTTTCCATAATTATTATATGGATCTTTATCGCAATGAGGCAGGCATTACAGGAAAGGGAGAGGATTTCTTTGGTAATCTAACAATTCTTAAAAAACTGATGCTGAGAGTCTGATTCTGGGTGATGAATTGAAAACCGCTATCTCCAGGTTGAATACAGGTAAATCCCCTGGTCCAGACAGACTCCCAATTGAATTGTATAAAATTCTACCTAATTCGGCCCTTGAACTATTAAAAGATATATATCTATGGATAAGAAGCTGCCCTTGAGTACTTGTCATGCCTCAATTTGTTTTTTTGAAAAAGGGAAAAGACAGCAATCTTCCTTCTAGCTATTGCCCTATTAGCCTTATTAACACATACAATAAAATCCTGTCCAAAGTTTTGGCTTTAAGAGTGGAAAGATTTCTTCCAAAACGGATTGTGAAGAACAATCTGGCTTTATGAAAAACAGACACACTTCCAGTAATATTCGAAAAATACTACATACTATGGAAAAGGCGTATGAAGGTGATTGTGAGGCTGCTGTCTTTTCTCTTGTTCAATAGAGTGAATTGGGAGTACTTATATTCTGTGTTGAAGGAAATGAATCTTGGTAATGAGTTCATCTATTGGGTTCAGCTGTTGTATACCAATCCTACCGCAGATGTTAAAACAAATGGGACCAAGTCCGAGCCATTCTCTTTGGAACGTAGAACCAGACAGGATTGTCCCTTTTTGCTGATTTTGTTCATACTAGCAATTGAACCTCTGGCTATTGCCCTCAAAACAGATCCTGGTTTGTATGGTGTCAAATGTTGGGGAATCACGCAGAAAATCTGGTTCTACGCTGATGATATGTAATTGGTTCTTCAAAATTTGGAGATTTCTCTACCATGCTTGATGCAAATTTTAACCAACTTTCAGAAAACATCAGGCTACAAAGTTAATTGGCTTAAGTCAGAGGTCATGCCACTTCCTAAAAGATGTGATAAAATTCTAGTCACCGGCTTGGGTTTTAGATGGTGTGATGTTAGAGTACGCTATTTAGGTATTTGGTTGACGCCTTCGGTTTATAATATGGTTAAAGAAAACATGCGTGTTATCTGCGATGACTGTAAAATGGATCTGGAATGGTGGTCGCTTTTTAACCTGTCAATGTGGGGCAAGGTCAATGCCCTTAAGATGAATTTAGCTCCAAACATAAATTATATTACAGGTACAATTCCTCTAAAAATTTAAATCTGGAAAATACAGCTTCCAATAGATCAAGGGATACTGGGGGTTCCTAATTTTAAGGCATATCACTTGGCCTTTTTTGCACAATTTTTTATTCCATTCCTACATGAGGTTCCAGATCCTTGGGCAGTTGCGGAATCTAGTGCCTTTGGCCCTCTTGGTCCTGAAGCTTTACTTTCTACAATTACAAAAGATTGTGGCAGTAAATCTATTGTGACGGGATCTTTACGTACGTTTGGTGTGAGCTATTAGAGCAACTGGGCACAGATGCATTTAAATGCCAAAGGCATACATTTGGATGAATCCAAAGATCAGAGATAACACCAATACACTTTTTTGGCCTGACTGGTTTCTCTGTGGTATTGAAGGAATTTGTGATTTGGGTATAGATGGTCGTTGGATGACGGCAAATGAGGTTAGGGATAAGTGGGACTTTGAGAATGTATCCGATTCTGTATCCGATTCTGCATATAGGCATTTGAAGAAGTCAGAAGGGGAAATTAAATGTACAAATACTCGGGATTTGGACATCTTTTTTGCTCATCCAAAGAAGGGTGAGGGTGCGCTTGCAAGAAGATTGTATAAAATGATGGTGACACATTTTAAAGGTAATGACCAATTACGGGAAGAATGGAGCAGAAGGATTGATTTTGATATCTCGCCAGAGAATTGTCAAGATATTTGCAAAAATGTTGCTCTCTGTTCGGTTAATTTGGTTGCGAGATCCCATCGAATTTAAATTTTAAACCGAGTTTATTGGTGCCCAGACAGATTTTTAAAAAATAGGTCTTTCTAACTGTGATGATTGTTGGGGCTGCTTACATGAAATTGGTACCTTGGAACACATGCTATGGAGTTGTTTACATGTTTGTGGTTTTTGGACTGATGTTTGAGAAGCTTGTATGAGGATTTAGATTTCAAAACATGATATTGGGAGATGATTCTGGGCTACATGAACTCAGTACTGCTCAGAAGAAACTGATCTTCAGGGGCTCGAGTGTGGGCAAGCGATTGATTCTCAGAGGATGGAAGACGAGGATTGCTCCTTTGTTTGATGAATGGGTTGAGGAGATGCACAGACTTTCGAAAATGAAAAGGATGAATTATAAATTGAAGAATAAATTGACTGTGTATGACAAAATCTGGGGAAAGTTCAATGATTTGTTCTTGGTTTAATGTATTTATTTATTTATTTTTCTTCTGTGGGGGGTTAATGTATATACATGAAGTATTGTAGCATCCCGATGTATATTGTTTGCTTATCTTGTTATTGTTTTCTTATGTATTTAAAATATAAATAAACAAATAATAAAAAAACTAGCACTTCGAAACCAGGACATTCATGTTCTATATTTAATTTCATAGCCGCTCCAATCAGAGACACTAGTGGACATTTAGGGTTAATCATAGCCTTTATATATAATATCCCCTGCCTCCTAAAAGCGAGGCTATGCAAAGAGGGCATCCAGTGAAGAAGTCGCCACAAAAAAGTCGCAGCATAAAAAGATATTTTTAAAAATGCATTTTTTACTACATTTATATGTGGGGGTGGGAAAGGGTGATACGTTACAGTGAGGGCAGTATAGGGGTTGTGCAGGAGGTCTCCCCTGCACATAAATGCGTAACAAATGCACAAAAATAGACCGATTTTAGCCGCAACTTTTTTTGCAACGACATTCATTTTCACATTGAACCACAAAGAGATCAGACTTAGTTCCAATCTAAGAATTTTCATAGGTACTGCAGGTGACAGGCACAGCAATTTTCTCCAAAATATACCCTCCAGAACACACAACCAACGTAAGTCTGTCATTGCCAATGCCCAATGCCATATAATATCGCAGGGCAAACGATCTGCTTGTAAAGCCTAATAATACCCTCCAAACTAAAGCTTGTTGTTTGTCTAGAAAACATATCAATAGTTATGGTACATTTTATAGTCTTCATGTTTTCAAGAGCAATCAATTGAGCACAGCCCTGGCCAGAGCCCATCTCTATACCAAGATAAACATAAACATAGCATTCAACATACCCAATCTGCCCTGCTCTTATAACAATGTTCAATATAGCTGTGGGCTTGCTAATATATTGCATTATTTAAGTATTTTCCATATTAATGACTAGGTCGTTTTCACTGGCATATGTCCATATTTCTTTTACTGTTCTTGACATGACCGCAAAGGTATGGTGAAATAATACAAAGTCGCCAGCATACTACAAACAAACATCATGCGACCGTACAATCGTAGGAGGGCAATTCCAAACTTTTTCCACTCGAGCGGGCAAATCCGCCAGACATAGGTGAAACAGCAGTGGGGCCAAAACACACCCCTGCTTAACCTCTTCACCGGATAGAACGGGACTGTAATGGCCCCTACACTGCTCAGCCGCCCCCGACATACGTAACTACATGCAATGATTTTAGCATTTCTACCAGCCTCTCAGGACAGCCCCCAAGTCTCCAGCTTCTGCCACAGCTTGACTCTGTTAATCGAGTCCAAAGCTGCTCGAAAATCTACGAAGTCAGCAAAAAGGACCGGATTGGCCCTTATTTTAGCCTTTCTGTCAGGGCATCAATTATCTTTAAATTATGAGATGTAGCAGATCCTGTTCTGAAACCCGCCTGGAAAGCACCCAGTAAATGTGATGCTGAGCCCAAGATTGTAATTCATTCAACAAAACTGAGGCGGATATTGTTCTTGCAATGTCTAGCATAGATAAGGCCATGTTCCTGCAATGTCTAGCATAGATAAATCCATGTTACTGCAATGTCTAGCATAGATAAGTCCATAGTTATGCATTAACACACCCGATTCTTTTTTGTCTACAGGTATCAGTATTGAGTAATGCCCGGACTCTGGAACGTTACCCTCTGTGCACACACCTTATAGAGCAATCTTTCCAGTTTATGACCCGAATTTCCAGATTATTCTTAAGAACTGCGTTAGCAAAGCCATTCGGGCCAGGTACCCTCGTGCATTTAACTTCCTGATTGCTACTTCAATACCGTCAATGCTGTCTCTGTCAATAGGGAACACCATTTTGCAGTATGTTTACCTCAATACTTTGCTGGTGTAACTCACTATTGGGATTCGTTCCTTTCTTTGCTTTTATTCAATTCGCCAGTCATAGCATTTGCCACATTTGTCTAGAATCTTCACAATTCAAAACAAAACACTTTTTTTGTCATTGGCATATTTTAGGGAACTTCCTCACCATTTGACCCAATTGAAATATTTATTCTTTATGTTCCTTATCAGGAATGCCGTTTCAGAGGTAATGAGGGCCTTCTTTTAACCTACCTAATATATTTTCGCATCGTTCGTTTTGCCTCTCCGATTTCTATATCATAGATTGTACCCTCATTTTGCAGATCCAAGACAGCATAATTTCCTTTATGCACTGCTGTCACTCAAACATTTTCAATTTCGTTTGCTGTCAGTTCCTGCAACTGTAATAAACAACCACCCTCAACATTCTTTATATACTCTTTTGCCTTGATATTCTTACTAGTCCAACAAATTCGAGTCCCCAATTTGTATGGAGTCATTACCCTGTCCTTCTAGGGAGATCTGAACTGTCACTATCACATGATCACTATACTTAGGATTTTTAATAATAGATATACTGACACTAACATTAGTCCAGGTGTAATTCCCAGGACAACGCCCCTTGTACAGCCATTTAGCACAACCAACTTACAATCGTTCAATAACTCCAACCAAAGTCTACCTTGTGGGTTTGTCTTGTTCTGAAGCATACCGCTTTCACCAGAGACATTTTCTGTTACTATTGATTCACCTCGATCAATAAAGCGTGCGTTTAGGTCACCCCCATCACCATTTTTTACTTTACTTTAGGTGATTTATTAGGTACAACCAATGTGGCGCAGAGGCATACGCGCGCTGAAGGCAGACAAAAGCAGGCAGTCGGATTGTCGGAGTCGGATGGACCCCTTATTTAAAAAGATGTTTATTCTTGAATAACTCAAATGTCAGACAAATTCTAAGGTCTAAAGGTAGCGCATTCCATTTCGTAGGGCAGCTCCCCGGAAAACGCCCCTTCTGACTAGTTCCAATGAAGTTTTGGGAATTTGCAGGTTTTTATCACAGTTAGAGCGAAGGGTACGCACCACCCGTTTGTACTTCAATCTGTTTGACATGTAGGCAGGAAAGAATCCGTTGAGAGACTTATACTTTTCTCCCTTGATCCCATCACCATAGAGCACTGAGCTGCCAGTAAAAATACCTCCTGAATAGGCTCCACCAGAGGATCAAATACATTTCAAACTAAAAACTCATGATTGAGCAAACTTTCAACTGCCAACACGTTTTCTTCGTTATTGGGCACTTTAACTCTACCAGCCCTCATATTATTTTTTTATACCGAGAAGAAAGCCTACATAGGGTTGGCCAGCCTCATCTTCCTTTGCACGAAAGGGAAATTCCTGAAAATCATCAATATGAAAGTGAAATATAAGCCAACTCTCTTTCAATCAAAATATATCATTAGCCAACAAAATATTCAAAGAGTTAAAAAAAAAAAAAAGCCTATGGCCACGTGTGTTCCAGGATACCATTTTATGAGTTCATGATCTGTCTGAAGACTTCACAGAAAGGAATCTTGAAAGCCAGTTCCACTCAGGATGCAAAACGTCTATATATACAGTTTGCTCAATGGCTTTTGTGTTAATGTTCAAGTTGTCAGACGGTTTATTTTTCTCACTATATGTTGACCAAATCACATCCTAATTTAAAATAAATTGCTAAGTGAGATCGTATCATGATCACAGTGTCGGTGGAGTGACAATGTATTTGGGCGACATTTGCACAGTCGAGAGGTTCAACAAAGTCGAAGGGCCTCATTACAAGTTTGGAGGCAGCCATGCCTTAATAAGGGCATGGCTGCATCCAAACTCGGGTCTGAGTCTGTGGTCCCTGAATGGAGAAATACTGGGCCATTCCGACTTTAGAGGGCCCGGTATTTCCCCATTCAGGGAACCCGGACCCGGATAATCCCCATTCCCATTTGAGCCCCCATAGGGCTCAATGGGAATGGGGAGCATGTTAACAAGGGGCCCGTTAATGACGGGCCCGTTGTTAACATGCTAGTCCCCTCACGGGACCCGCAAAGGACATCTGGTCTGACCAGACGTCCAGAGCGGTTCCCGCAAGTGGACCTCGTAATAGCGCGGAATGGTTTTAACGGTGCTGGCATCTTTACCAGTGCCGTTAAACCCATTCCGCCAGGATCGTAATGAGGCCCGAAGTTTCTAGATCTCAGAAGTTTCTTTAGATGACGATGTATCTTTTACTGTGTTTCTGTATCTCTCATATTTCCAATGTCATCACTAGCCTAGCCCATACTTTTAGCATTCGATACTGCAGCATCTTTTCCATTGCCGCTGCAATTCGTCTGCGGCCAGTTATAATTATGATTCGTTTTTGCTTTGGCTTTGCCAGGCATGTTATACAGAGTCTAATAACTGCACAATATCATGGTTATAATTACACAAGCAGTGGCGCAGCTTACCTCGGTGCAAAGTGCTAAAAACACTCCTGGAGTTGTACTTTTCCTCTGCTCTCCACCGGGCCGCCGACTGCTTGATTCCTGTTGACACTTATGAAACACTTGCAAACTATGATTATAGTTTTTGGTTGTCATGGTAATTGTCAACAAACACCTGTTAGGGCCCATCTGGTTAGAAACTTGACTATCCAGACCTAATTATCTAAGGTTTTAATGACTGAGTGAGAAATAGTTAATTCCCTCAATTAATTTGGAAGGGAAACATTAACTTGTTTCTTGAAGTATCCACTGGTTGACTTTAAACCTGGTCAGAGGTTTCTAATTAATACATTTTCGATACGTTTACATCAGGAGAAGAGACCCTCTCGTTGTTGGGGGGAAGGTTGATATAAATGTATTGCTTTTTAATGCCCTCACTGTCATTCCTATCACTGACAGATAAGAAACTCATGTCAGTCATCTGGCTGTTTCTAAAATTAGTGGCAATTTGGGTTGGACGACACTCAATCAAGTGTAAAGTGATATTTAGGCTTACAGAATTTGGCACTATTCTTTATTTTTATGAGGGGGTGGGTTTAGGTCCAGAGGACATGGTTCATACAGTGAAAGGCAAGTAAATTGTTCCCCAGCAGAAATAGAGGACCTCATTACGAGTACTGACTGCGGTGCAGGGAAAAACACTGTACTATAACTTTGATGGTAAAATGGAGGATTTTTCTCCAGCAAATTACTGCAGGTAAATCCTCCACCTTACCATCAAAAATCGTCAAAATGAGTGGAATTACTGCCAGCAGTAATTCTGCAGAAATCCCCATGGAGTCCTACGGACTCCCAAAAAATTGGGACTTACACTGCCTACCACCACTCATAACACGTGGTAAATCTGAAGAGCCAAGTGGAGGTAACAGTAAATCCGTTTGGCACTATTTTGACTGATTTAATACAATATATTGCCAAACTTGCGATGAGACCCAGTGTGTCCAATGGAGCTGTATTAAAGATGATAATTCAGCACCATATAGCGGGGGGCGCACCTACTACCTACGAAAGTAAGCAGGAGGAGACAGGCCACCCTGTAGGGGGGAAACCCCAGGAACACAAACTTAGTTGCCTGGGGCCTTGTGCCCTATTGTTCAGGATACAAAGACACAGCACTCAGGACACAGGAGAAAAGGTAGGTAGGGTCTCTGGGGTCCAGTGATGGATTCTTAGAGCCAGGGTTCAAGATAGACAGTATCCAAAATTACCACCAACAGTTAGAAGTCCTGCCAAGGCAAGTATTGGCAAAGCCAATAGGTTTTAGATAAAGAATATTATAAGTCCATTGACTTACAATGGGAGTGTAGGGGTATGGTAAAAGCTCAGTAACTTACCCCCCTCATTTGGAATCTTCCCAGGACTTTCCAGAACAAAGGAAGGGTGTCCTGGCTTGCTTTTCCTGCCAAATTCCGCAGTCCTCAATTTTCACGGGTTGCAGGTTCGAGTGATTCTCCGGTTAAGATCTTTTGCTGGTGCAAGGACTCTCGATGAAGAAATGCAGAAACAAAAAATACAGCACCCTTCTCGGGGCTGGAGGCAGGTCAGAAAAATAGGTTTCGGACCATGTATGCAGTGCACAGCGATGCAGCAGGACTCAGTAGCCGCGTTTGGACTTTCCGGTCTTTCTCGGGTACCCTTGTTGCTGGGATACCGAAATTTGGCAGAGCTTGTCGTTGCAGTAGCAGCTGAGAGTGTGCCAAGATTCTGGTAGAAACTCAGAACGGTAACGAAGATAACCTGGTAGCCCAAAAACAAAGCTGGTCAGCCACAGGATGATTCCCAGGCACTCCCAAAGGTGTTTATTGTGCTGGGCACTGAGTAGACGTTCGGGAACAGATGGTCCCTCCACTCCTGGGGTCGTAGCACCTTCGCAGGCCTACTGAAGATCACAAGACAGGGCTCCACCAGGACTGCAGCAGAAGTTGGTTGCCAGGCCTCCTTCAGACAGGTTACAGGTTTCTTTGCGGGTCCTCTCAGCTGGACGGATTCTTGGCTCCTTCAGGTTCTTCCAGGATCTCTGAGAAATGCATGCAGGGGCCCTCATTTTATCCTAAAAGCCAGGTAGGAGTCGAAACTCCCACCAGCCAATGGCAGAACTAGCCCACACACACATCCCACAGTGGTCCAATCAGGACCACTGGTGGGAACACTCATGAATACCACTCAAACACACAGAAACAAGGATGTGTATTGGGGTCAGATTGACCCAGCCCACATCCTGCCTGCAAACACACAAAGCCCTCCAGTAGCCCGCCAAAAGCTGCTGCTTTCCCAGGCACTGGAAGTCCTTATACAGATCTTTCTGGCCTCTGAGGCCAGGAAGAAGGCTAAACAACAAGATGCAAAAGGAATGGGCGAAAAACCTCATGGCACAGCCCTCTTTGACCAGTAGCCACAGTAAGTAGCCAAACGCGGTAAACGCAGTTAAGCTAAAACGAAATTCCCAAAAAAGTGGGGAAAAGTCACTGCTGCCACCAGCCCATCTTTTAAGCACCTCAGAATAACCAAAACATCCTTTAAGTGTTAGTCTAGGGCAAAACAATAAGGAACCCAATTGCACTGCATTCTAAGCTGCTGTGTGCAATGATAAAAAGTTACCACATGTGATACAAAAGTAACCACAAGTAGCAACATAGTCACCAGACTAAGGGAAACACTGTTTCCCAATACTGATAGCCTTAAGGACATATCAGTTTCCCCATAACATGTGAGCAAAGGCCAGTACAGTGAAGCTTAAGGCTTCACTGCACTGCAAAAAGTACAGGTCAGATTGAAAAATAAAAGCAAAAAGTTTTGGGGTTCCATAAAGATGGAAGGAAAGGTGCAGTAACGAGAATCTTTCCTAACAGCAGGTGAAAAGGACAGTCTTGAGGAGCTTCTGGGGTTTGAGGAGATCCGGCTCAAGACGGTCAGGAAGTGGCAGGGTGTTCCAAAGGAGGGAGCCAGCCAAGGAAAGAGATCAGCCACCAACTCACTGTTTAGAAAAGAGAGCTTGACACACAGAGAGTTGGCTCCAGAGAAACATAAAGATCTAGAAGGAGAGTATTTTGTGAGAGCCACTTGTAGATATCAACAGTTTCATGAATTTGACTTTTGGCTTGCCATTACATATGCATTTTCCCCTAGATCAGGTTTAGGTGGCTTGGCCCAGGAATCTGTCATTATAAGAATGCATTTTGAAATTAGGTGTGCAACAGGTGCATTCCCTCTCTCTTGTGGTTCTATGTTGCTGCCCTAATTTTGAATGAAGTTCAGAGGATAAATTAGCAAGGAAGGTACATCTTCCTTTTTCTCAATAAAACCTTCATTTAATATGGGTCTTTTTCTTTGGTTTCTCCATTTAGTGTCATTCTCTTCTCATGACTGTTTTTTTTTCTAAATACCAGGTCAATTTTTCTTTTGGAGGTACCGATCCACCAACCTGGATGTCTTCTAACTTAAAGGGAATTGTTACATTTTCCCCTTTATCATATTTAACTTTCTTGTGCTCATTTTGTTTTGAGTCAAAGAATACAATATGTCACTGCTGTTGTTTCCATCTATTTTTCATGAATTCAGGGGTATATGGATCTTAAAAGAGTTTTCCTATAGAGCCTGGTATATCTTTTCCACCACACCTCCTTCCTCTTCCCTTTGCATATCTGCATTTTTACCATTACTCTCCTATTATTCTCCACTTGGAACAATGGGTTCATCTTGCATAATGGTTTGGGGAGCATTACTATTATGAAGCACTGGTTGGGCCCTCATCATTTGGCCAATTCTCACGGTCAACTGTTTTACTTGTCAATCCAGAAGGGAGAACTTTTAGCTGCCCTCCTGGTTGAGTGGGTACTCCATTCTTTCATAGGACTGTAATTATTTCACCTATGGAAAGTAGTTTGGTTAATTCTGAAAGATGTTATGAAACTTACCTAGAAAGAGGAGGGGAATTGTTTTCTGTCAATGTCACTGGTAGGAAATAGGTTCCCTTTCCCCAGTGAAATTCTGACTTTAATTTCCCAAGGGAACCTGATCCTGGGTTTTGGTTATCCCTCATCTGTTGGAAAAAAAGATCTGTAACGCATGTTAGGCCAAAAACCTAGAAACCTGGGACTAAGATAAGTTTCCCTAAGAGTAGGATCTGTGTTTTGTAGAGCAGGTGGAGGACTCCTCTGCTGGCTTTGAACAGACAGTTTTCTCTGTTTGTTAGTGTCTTTAATTGCAGAAGAGGAGTTCTTTAGCTCCCCTATCACTCGCACAGGTTTCTGTTTTTTATTCTTGTGTGTATTTTTAGCCTCAATAGTCTTTTTCACTGTCCACTTCAATGATCTTGTGTCATTAAAGTTGCACACTAATTCCTTGACCACATACTTTGCAAAAATGTGTTTTTGAAGACCTGACTATAGGTATCGAAATGTTGAGCAATCTCTACAATTCCACTCTTAAAATAATGAATGAAGTCTCTAGACAACTAATTGTAGGCTGCCTTTCGGACCGCCTGTGTGGTTCTATGTATTGCAAAGTATTTCAGATTCCCACGCGGGGAAGGGCGCTTAGCCCATTAGGTGGATGGAATTGCAGGTGGAACTTCCATTGTACCGCCCATGTTTTACTTTTTTTCTTTCACCACCTGGGCCCTAAACCCGCCAGTCCCTTCCCCGCCCCCTTGCCACTCACTTTCCCCCAAGTCACATACAACACCCCCAACCCCCAGTCCCCCACTTACCTGCATGGCTCAATAATTGTCTGTTCTTTCCCATGGAACTAGAAAAGGGACTTAGTACCTTTTCTATTTCCTCTGCTGGCAGCCATCTTGTTGTTCTTTTTTTTATGGCCGATTGGGCATGTGCCAGATGTGTGCATTCCGTCTACCATAAAAATGTACCTCGGATGAAACCCCAGGGTGCGACTAGCTATCACCCCTTTGTTGGATGGTATACTGGACTGGTAACTGCCCTGATTCCCAGCCAAGACTCCAGCTGGTAGGATGTTACTGACCTATTATGCGCCTCCTGAAGTGGGCGTGATTGCTATAATCACTGATTTGTAACAAGACCATTTATTATGGTTTTACTTTTCATCAAAGAAACTGGAGCACTCAAGAGGAAATGTCCACTTTATGTTCTCAATCCTATTCTGATTGCTTTTCATTCCAATTTGTGCCATAATCTGTTTGCACTTACAAACAAAATATTTTTCATTTTTGTTGTATGGTCTCATGAAGGTCCTTATAGGTTTAACCTGTTTGGGGAATTTGCAAAGTGGCATTGGAGTTTCTTTATCTTCTGTCTTTTAACTATGATACAACTTAAACACCAGAGTCAAAGCTGCCATTTGAACCCCTTTACCTCCTCACATATCTACTCTCT
Organism: Ambystoma mexicanum; assembly: GCF_040938575.1. Classification (NCBI taxonomy): domain Eukaryota; kingdom Metazoa; phylum Chordata; class Amphibia; order Caudata; family Ambystomatidae; genus Ambystoma; species Ambystoma mexicanum. The sequence continues at coordinate 904,228,613 of NC_090934.1, forward strand.
CTCTGACGTGATATCTTCAGGAAGGCTTCCTTTGTTCGGTGCATGTTAAAAGGGGTCCTCTTATCTTTTTTCTAGTGCTCTTCTTGTTGATTAATCCAGAATCTCCTTTGAGGTGTTGGATAACATGGCATTTCTCCCTGTTGTTGCTCACATTGTGTTTTTCTTGCCCTCCTGAAGGTCCTTCCTGGCCACGCAGGTCAGAGGAGGTGTTACGAATATCTGTATTTATATGCATTCCTTGTCTCTCAAGGTTAGCCATGGGAGCCAAAGCCAAATAGTCTCTGTTGAACCATGTGCCTTGCTCTCTCTTGAAAATGCAGGAGCTATGAATGGATCTTTGTTTTCCAGTTAGGGAGCTGGAAGATGCAGAAATAGGGAGAGGTGGAAGGACAGATTACCAAAGTCCTCAAGAGGAGTTTACTTTGTTCTGTTCAGCTGAATTGCTATTTAGCAACTACAATTAAAATGTAATCCCTTAGATTTCTGATGTTGTTATAAGACTTTTGAAACATAACTTTTAGCCTTTGAGTTATTGTTTGGGCCTGTCCGGGTCCACTCAGATATAATAGTCCTAGCCTGCTTCACGTTGGGCTTCCATATCCAGTTGTTCTCTTGGCTCTTTATCTGGTTGCTTGGGTTCCCTCCACAATTCTTCTGGATAGGTAGTCATCTAAATCGGGCAACCATTGCTCACATCCATAGGTTCTTCTCGCATTTTGTCTGGGCAGGATTGAGTGATTAGGTCTATCATACTGCAGGTGTAGTAGTATATTGTTGATCTTTTAGGTCTCCTCATTATAAGCTAGCAGTCACACTCTTTTGAGACTGCCACTGGCCAGTGGGTTCAGATCTCTGTGATACCTGTTGTACCTTTCCTTCCAAGATCAGGAGGTGCTCACAGTAATAATACACGAAGGGCCTCCCTCCTTATTTGGCCCTACACTGGATTCAACACACTGGATTCAACATGGGGTAAGACTTGAGGCCAGTTGTGGTACCACTGGTATGCTGACTGGTGTCCTGTAGCCTTTGAACTGCCAATTGTAACATGTGTCAGTGTAGTTGCTTCACCATACATTGCACCAGAGGTGGCAGGGAGTAAGAAATATGCACCAGTATAAAGTGGGCTATCAATGTATCTAACATTATGCCCTCTATCCAAGGCTATCCAATAGAACAACTGCCATGAATATTCCATAAATTGCAGTCACAGGACCAGCAGATATGGAAAAACTAATCAGGAACATATCCTAGCCTCTCCAAGATTCCTTGTTTCAAGTCATCGTATCCAGCATCACCATCCAGATTCAAGACTTTGTAGGCCACTTGTAGTTTTGCAAGTCAATGGAAGAGTGATGGAGTGATGCCAATGTTTTTTAATTTCACTTTGCAGTCTCTGATACCTGCTCAATGTTGGTGATGAAAGGACCCTTGTTATTTGCCTTTGTGATAATACTGAAGGACTGCTGGTGGAAGATGTGGGGCCTGGCAAGGATGAAATAGTGTTTCCTTAAAACCTCTGAAGACCTTTATCTGGACAGAAAGCAGTGCTTCTCAGAGAGATGTCAGTTCAGTGATGGTTTGGATCTCAATGGCTTCCTGACTTACAAAGGCTGACTGTTTCTGGGTTTCACATAACTAGGTAGGGGGTGGACAACTTTCGTGGCTGGTAGAAAGGGCTGCACTCCAGTGAGAGGCCTGGTGGTCTGAAAGGATGTGAACTGCATACCCTCCTTCCTCGATTTTTTTGGCTTGCCGAAATAAACCCTTCCTAATCATCAAGAGACATGGCAAAAACGTCTTCCTCTGAAAAGGAGGTGACCAATTTAATTTAGGCCATGGTGAAAGCTGATCCTTCTTTCTGGCCTGGATCGGCTCTTGAGTAGAAAGCTCCAGTTTATTTTGTGAGAGGAACAGAAATGTGGGGACTACATTCACTGTGCCAGCTTTCTATTGAAATTGGTTGTGGAGGTGTGTGTATGACTGAAACCATATAACACACATGAGGGATCAACATATGCCTCAAAAACACACACACATACAGAGTGCCAGTTCCACCTGGATATTATCCAGCGGGCTGAGCACTGAAAAGTTTGGCAACACATGGTTTAGGGATTCACACATAAGAAAGGCAGTCTTCAGGACAGTGGTCCCCAGACATTCACTCTTTCTCCAGTTCAAAACTGCCAACTTGATGGCAGCACAGTCTTGTTCAGTTTACAGTGCACCACCGCTACCTTTTCAGAATGTGTCAGCATCTGGTGGTGGAAGTCTGGGATGTTGCTAGCAGGTACCCAACCAAATACCCACAGTACCCTTATTCAGCTTGTCTGACACAGTAGTTGATTAGGCTCCCCAGTGGGTGGAATTTCTCACCCTGCCTGCCTGGTCTTCTGAGTTGTTGAGTGTAACATTCCTATAGTGGGTAATCTTTCTTAGGAGTGGGATTCTGAAAGGTCCCTTTCTCTACCACGTTTCCCGCCATCCACCTTTCTGTTTCTTTCTCATCCCCCCTTCCTACATGTTACTCTTCCTTCTGTGTCTCTGATCCACCTTCCCTCTGCTTTCTCTCTTGCTCTCTTTTATACCCACTTCTCCGTTCTCTTCATCTTACCATTTTACCTGTTTTCTCTTGTCATCCAGTTTTTCTCTAGTTCCTTTCCTTTTCTTCCCCTTCTCTATGCCACACTCCATTCTCCTTTTTTCTCACCTTTGCCAGTCTTTTTCTGCCTCTTTCCATCTCCTTCTTTCTCATTTCAGCCTTCTCCTCTTTTTTGCTCATGTCCTCCTCTTTTCCACTCTTTTGCTTTAATTTTACACTAAACCACTTCTCTTGTATGCTTCCTCGCCATTATGCCACTCTTCTTTTTCTCACTTCTACTTCCCTCTCTCTCTCTCCCTCTCACTCTCAAATGTGGGATGCGGTCATACAAAGAGACTATATAGAGTCCCACTAATAGTTGTTGTGTACCTTAAAAGGAGTAACCCTCAATAAGGTTGATGACCTCTTTGGTGTCTTGTAGGAATTAGGTCATTTCAGTAACATAGAGTTTAAGATGATAATCTGCAAATTCAGAGAGTGGTTTTAATGTTGAGTCAACACTCGAAACAATAGGGCAGCCGGGTGGGCTAACCAGAGACTTATGTATCTTGGCTAATAGATACAATTTTGGGATACTCATATTTTCTGCTCTTAACAATCTGCTGCCTTGTTTCGAGATCCAGCCTCTTTTGTATGCCTTTTCAATTTTAGTATCAATCAGTAATTGTAACCGTGGTGTAGAATCACTACTGATTTCTTCATGAAAGGAGACGTCATTTAACAGATATTCGCATTCATTGATGTAAGCTTGTCACTCTAACATGACAATAGCTTCAAGTAACAGTAGGTATGCATGAAAATAACACCTAAGTAACTCAATCTCTCCTTTTCCATTCAAAGGTAAGATTTTGAGTTACTTTGACAACAATGCAGTGCCAAGTCGAATGGATCTATTCTGTTGTTTCTAACCCTACTAATGACACAAACCTCTAATAACACATCCACCATCACCCTAACCTCATTCCTAACCCTTACCCTAACACTAATTACATCCCTTATTCTATCACAACCCCTTACTTAACACTAGTACTATACCAAAAATTAGAATGAGGATATGTTTGTCACACAACAATTCTTTATTTATTTAGTCATTGTGTAATTTTATAAAGCTGCCAATGCTGGCTAATAATTTTGTTGGACATACATATTACAAAATGACAGATAACCAATTTCATCATTTAAAATGCATCACAATATAAATACATTTAAAATATCATAAAGTGCAATGTGTAATGTGCAAAATGCAATGTACACCACTGCCAACCGACCGTGTGGATGTGTAATGGAGTACACTCTGTGCAACACTAATATACACGGATCCACAACATTTGTAAATCCTAAAAATGAAACCCTGAGTGTAGGCTACCTCATGATGTGAAACAAACATCATCAAAAAATGGAAACAACCATAGTCTACTAGGTGAGGCAACTACACCACTGTCTTCCAAACTGGAATGGCGCTCTTCCAGCGGGTCTAATTATTTTCCCTCCTCCTACTTTCAACAACTGTTTTCATCAGGACAGCTGTGTCTATTTCTAAACAAAAATAAGGAAAATCAAATACGGTTCAATCATAATCTGTTCTCTCATTAAATATGTCAGCCAACATAATAAATGGTTCACTGCACTTACAGAATACATCACGGCAAGTGCATGGGTCAACTGAGTTCTTTTGCAATCAAAACACAGACAGGAAGCAACCCATTAATGGTGTTGTCTAAACTGCCAGGTTTAAACATCTACTGAGGAATTGATACTTACAGTATCTCCGCTTCATCATGGAGTTGTGTTCTAATTCTGAACATCTCAAACGAATCCCAATCAGTCACTATGCAGACAATTGTGACCTCCAGGCAGTGGGCCAGTAGTGGTCGTCAATCACTGGAGGAAAGGGAGAGAGAAAAAGAAAAATCAATCTATGTTCAGGGGGTTGCGTGCAATGCGCAATATGTAATGACCCTGTATATTTCTGTTTCTAACTAACCATGTAGCTCATATAGAGGATAACCTAGCCTAATGGTTCCCACATCCACCCAGTGGATCCACCCCGTCTCCACTACCAGGCCAACCAGATCACCGTACACCAACATGCTCTCGGTGCCACTAGTAAAAAGAGTAAAAGCGGGCGGATCCAGCTTCCCCTATCTAGCGCCCACTCACTGGAATGCCCTACCTCCCACTATCCGAGGGGAGGCCTCCCTCACCACCTTCCGCAAAACTCTGAAAACTACCCTCTTCACATAAGACACACAAGCACGAATACTTATCATATATGTTGTAATATACGTCCCAATGCAATATCTGTAACAACAGTATGATATCTTGTAGTATTCATAATGTGTTATCAATCGCTTTCATGCCTGTACCATGTAACTAAGTTATTGCAAGTAACAGCGCCTCAATGCCCCTGGGCTTCTTGCGCGCTACATAAATAAAATCCAGAAACATGAAAACATGTGGTAAATACATTTAATAATACCAGAGAGGCGGTTGAAAGTGAGCATCCCCCAATAAGGCAGTTAACCCCCTTCAATGAGAGGCAATAATGGACACACCCCAGAAGGGAATGAGACCAAGACCAAGTGCGGGTGAGATACAAAAGGTTTTTATCTAAATTAGCGTAGGGCATGCAAAGGACTCTGCAAACTCCGACAGCGCTCTGTCAGACAATAGCAAAGACATGTCATGCACGAGATACGCTATAGGGGGCACATAGGGCCTCATTACACGGAAGGCGGTAAGGGTTAAAGGTCACCGGTAAGCGTACCGGTGACGTTAACCCTTCCCACCTTACTACGAGGTCCCTTTGCGGGACCCAACCTTAACGGCTGGTGTGGACCAACCGTTAAAGTTGGGACCCACAAAGGGACCTTGGTGATAATTACGGTACCGCAATTTGCGGTACCGTAATTAGCTCCTTCCCCATTCCGATTATGCCCTATGGAGCAAAAATGGGAATGGGGAAGGGCCATGGAGAAAGGGGGAATTACTGCCCCGCCAACCTTGGAATGGGGTGGTAATTCCCCTTTCCTCCATGGTGGTACCGGTATGGTACCGGCGGCAACCATGGTGGTAACAGCACCATGGTTTACCGCCTACTGTGTAATGAGGCCCATAGTCTTGGGGATTGGGTGGCAATGACTAGCTACTATGTAATATTTAGGTGCAGTGTTCCAGGATTGGTGGAGATCCACGTGGTGGCATCATGGAGTGCTTGGGTCAGCTGGGCTCATTGGGGGTGGGGTGTCAGTTTGCAGGCTGTCCATGTAGATACAATACTGCAGTGCTAACACTTTGCCCTTGTGGCCATTCATACTCGCTCATCACAACATTCTATGTCAAGTTACCCTATAAATCCTGCAATACATCAATCTATACCAGGGAGGGGACACCAGAAAACAGTGTGCAATGCAAGGCTTTCTCAATACATCACCATAAAGTTGCCATCAACAGGGGGACCCAATCTCCTGAGTCCAGGTGCCTCCTCTGCTCTGGGGGCAAGGGTTAAGCTACGTTTATTATTCTATTCTGTTAGATGTAGCAAATTGTAGTTTTAATGTATGTTAGCAAAGGGCGAATAACTGTTTTTAGGGCCCGTTAAATTTGGGGGGACTAAAATACCATTGGGTCAGTGGGGGCACATAGCTGGCACCTCAAAGGCGGCGGGATTTGGGACTGGGTGGCTCGTAATTCACTTGGCCTGACCATGGCGGTACACAGTGATTTTATGCCTGCCTCTGGCATGGGGGAGGTAAATACTTGATGCAGGTCCAGCAGGAATGCGGGGAGGTGAAGCTTTGCTGTTCTAACACCAGCAAGCCCCGGCGGGCCTTGGTGGGAGGAGGGGGAGATGGCCTTGTAACTTTATGTAAGTCTCTATTTACTGGGCTGCATAACTACTATTAGAGAGGACGGGTTGCTAGGACTGGGGGGCATTAGCTAAATCGCACATTTGTACCGTTCGCATGTGCTCACATTAAATAGATCCATAAAGTGGAAGTTTTCATTAGCATTTACATTATATAACGTTAGTCAGTCTGATGCTTGAAACTCATGAGGAAGGCGAACATACAAAAACGTGAGGTAGTACCAGGTTGGTCAATGCATGGAGCTCAGTGATAAAATGCAACATTAAGCTTATAATGAGGCGGGTGTATATACTCAAGAGAGAGGAAACAACAAGTTAAATTAACATTTTGATTACAGTAAAAATGGGTCAGTGCCTTAGGTGGCTCACATGCATTACAACATTTTCTATCACATCATACACAAGCATTTTATATATTGCTTTTTCGTTACCCTTTTTACAATAGCAGCAAACATTGGTCAGTAAGAGGTGGTTTCGAGAATACATACATTTGACACCACTACATAAAGATGAACTGGGGTGACAAGGGTCGTATCATTTCAATATGAGTAATCAGCATTATGGGTTTTAAACTATTTCACAAAGGCTTTAGCAGCATACATGGGACTGGGAGGCACAGGGGTATAACATTCATGTTTAACAATTCGGCGGGGGGACAGGGTTGGGGGTCATGAGCACCATATATCGTGGGTTTGGGGGTCTGTGGAGGGTCAATGCATATTTGATGGGCACAACTTTGTTCTTTCCCAGACCCCAACTAAAAGTCACTGCCAGGGCAATGATGTACTGCGGAAGGTAAATGATACAGTGTTTGTTCTGTTACTAGTTCGCATCTAGTTGCTCGTGAGAACGAGCCTGCAGCGGAGCTGCCATGGGGAGGAGGCTGGGGGAGCACAGGCCTGCTGTGCACGATCGGATGGGGGGTGAGCTGCAGCTTCATACTCAAAATGGAGTCTAAGTGTGTCATAAAATGGAGTCTAGGTTGTAACTGTGTGATGATCCGTGCGGCCCCATGTGTCGATCAGCAGCCATTCTGCCTCCCGGGCCCAGGTGCATAGGTGGCTGCTGACGAGTCATAAGCCTCACGTAGGAGGGAGAGGTGGGGGAGGGGGGTCTTCCAGACTGGTCCTCCCACACACGGTTTACCAATAATGCATCCTTGGTATGTGCGGGCTGATGTCGATTCCATACACGACACTGTGGACATGAAGTCCAAAAAAATCATCAGAAAAGCTCTGTCCTGCTCTGAGTTAAATGAGGGGGCAAAGATATTGCATTCGGGTCATTGTCGTATCATATCTGCCCAGCCGTTGGTTGCCATAGGCAACCGCTTGATTTGTGTCACTGCCAAAGGCCCTGGTTGCCATAGTTGATCCTGCAGCGCACCTCACTGATTTCCAATACGTGAGCTTACCACCGCACACATGATCGACAGACCAAAATGACAATGCACCCCGAACTAACGAGTACAGTACAGTACCCAATAACTTTCCACCCCAGTTATGGAAGAACTGCACTTACGCCTTCCAAGCATCATATGTGATTCTAAGATGGAGTATATTGTGGAGACTCAACATCCAAATGCTGAACATGGATCCCACATGGGGCCGTACCATACTTAACCCACACTGGAGTCAACGCATATGCGTGACCCATGTCCCAAAGAGTGAAAAGGGCCAGAGCAATTCCATATTATAGAGATAACATAACATTAGCCACCGGGAAAAAAATAATCCCACTGACAAACTACATTAACCCCATTGGGCTCCACTCATCTTGTTGATTGAGCCCAGATCTATATGTATCCAGGGTATATAACCAGTGGTGTTCTCTAAGCGCTAGCCTGCGATCTGTGTTGTGCTGGTCTGTGCCAACAATCTTATCAATCACCCACCGCGTTGTCATTTTCATCATGTCCATTCAGTACATAATGTTCAACCAAAGGTGCTGTCATGGTTTTGGTTCTAATTTTAGAACGATGTTCAGTAATCCTAGTTCTTATCTGTCTCAATTCTTTCCCCACACATTTTTTCAGGCAGGGACATTGGATGACATAGATGATATTTTTACTTCTACATGTGCTATAAAAATTAAAAAAGCAATCCTTGTGTTGACTCTTAAACTCTTTCTGATCTCAGAGAATGTACAGGTCACACCACCCCCTCTGGGGGTGTGCCCCTTCACAGCAGGAAGACCCATGAATGATCTTATGTTGGCAGGTGGTTTGACCGTCATTCTGTCTGCCGATATTAAATGCTCCTTAAGATTTTTGCCTGTCCTGAAGGCAAACAGCCGAGTTTCCAGATCTGAATGGGTCAAATCAAGTACATGCCAATTCTTTTGGATTCGTTTTTTGAGTTCATTGTTGGGATGGCTGAAGGATGTTACACAGACCATTCTCCAGGATTTCGCTTTAGCACCAGTTTTCTCTAAATGAGTGGATCTGTCCAGTTTTCTCGCCCTCTTCCTGCTTTGTCTGCAAGTGTGATCCGGATAACCCTTGTTAGAAAATCTGTCTAAGGCCAAGGCCCTTTTGAAATCACTAAACTTACAACACACTAAATCATTTTATTTGCATGCGTCTCCATACAAAGCACCAAATGAATAGAAAATGAACAGTGAAAGCTAACTCCAACCCAATTACCAGCTCACAACAAATTCCATAGCCCTTGCTTGCTCTAATGCTCTAATGCTTGCTCTAATCCTAACCTTAGCCTCACCCTAAATGCAGGTCTAACACTTACCCTAATGGTAACTCTACACTAACTTCCAGGTTTATCCAAACCCCTATTCTATCAAACCATCACCAGCCCCCTCCAACCCCCCTATCCCTTTCTTTAAAACTTTGCCAAGCCATTACTCTTTTAGCTCTAGCCTTACAATAACCCCTACCCTAACACTTACTCTGACAGTTAACCTACCATAACCATTGTTATATTATGTTATGTTAATGAATTTGTATCGCGCCAAAGCCCGAAAGCATCCAGACTCACTTAGCAGAAAGAGTAAGCCAACAAGGTTCTCAGTATTACTCAAACAATGTGGTCTTCAACAATTTCCTGAAAGGCACATGGTTTTCTTCCTTATGCAGATATTCCGTTAAGGCATTCCAAGCCTCTGCTACTGGGGCATGGAAAGCACGGCTGTTTCCACTGGCTCTTTTTATGCGATCAACTTCTAAACAGCAGGCCTTGGCAGATCGAAGGTTTCTTTTAGGGCGATAGACGTTTAACCTATCCTTAAGATATGTCGGGGCATTTCCAAAGACACATGACAGATGGTCAACAACTTAAACTGGATCCTTGCTGAAATGGGCAGCCAATGCAGATCCCTCCGTGCCACAGAAGTAGGTTCAGCACGGTTCATCTGGTGTATGATGTGTACTGTAGCATTCTTTACTTTTTGCAATTTTTGAATGTCTACTTTGTTTGCCCCACCTAGAAGTACATGACAACAGTCCACCAGTGGAAGCACAGCTCTAACCAGCTTCACACTGTCTTCTTTTGAAACCAAAGGGGTAACTTGTTGTAACACTTTAAGATGGAAATTAGTCTTTACCTTAGACGTGACTTTAATCTGGCTACCGTCAATCATGCAGCTCGTGAAGGCCTGACTCAGCCTGTTTCTGGCATGCCGAAACCCATAGACCATGAGCTCAGTCTTTACTGCATTAAGGCATAACTTGATTGTGGTCATCCAACCCTTGATGGTCGGAGAGGCCAGATCCAGCTTTCTCTGATCATTTTCATGATTCCCACTGATCTCAAGTGCCAGCTGAAAATCGTCTGTCTAGTTGCAGAAGAAAAGACCCAGATTCTCCAAGTTCATGCACAGAGGAATAATAAATATATTAAAAAGTCGGGAGGAAAGACAGCCCCATGTGGGACTCCACGAGTAGTGATTTCAATTTCAGAGGCGTTCTCACCCCAGTGAACTCTTGAGTGACGTCCCTCAAGAAAGGACATTAGCCATCTAATCGCCTCTACTGAGAGACCCCCTACAGTAGCCATCCGATCTTGCAAAATCTTGTGATTGAGCAAATCCAACAATACCAGCAGCTCCGATTTACTCAACTCTAGCTCAGATAGTATATAGGTATGTAGATCCAATAATGCGATCTCAGTGCCGTGAAAGCTACGGAAACCAGATTGCTTTTTATGAAGAATGCCTGCACCTGAAATATGAGTCTGTAGTTATACCGTAGCAACTTTATCAATCAGTTTCAGGAAAAAGATGGTATTAGTAATGGGTCTAAGATTTGCAGTGTTATTGGGGTCTAAACCCACCTTCTTTAATAGTGGGGTAACCGTTACATCTTTTATAGACTGCAGGATAACACCTTTTGGAAAAGAAGCGTTAACGAACCTACAGAGAAACGGAGCACGAATTTGCTTATGTTCCAATATAATCTTGCAAGGGAGGAGTTCTCCCAGGCCGCACGTGGGGTCTACAGTTCCAAGAATATTGTGAATTTCTTCCGTAGTCATCTTGGAAAAACCTGAAGCCCATAGGGGATTTCCCCTGGCTCTGGGCTCTATGCTCTGCACTCTGGGATCCTTATTTACATTAACGCTACCCACCTCCTTATTTTTCTTATTACTGCTTCCAGTCGTGGCTGTTGGATATAAATCTTGTCTAGTTAGCTCTTCCTTATTCTTTTGTTGCGCTTGCTGCAGTTTGTCAGAGAAGGCTTTTTGGACTCTTATACAGTCATCTTTTGGGGGTTTAATAATGGGGTTTGTGACTGTAGGTTTTTCCCAAGATCTAAGAAGTCAGAAGAGTTCATTAGTTTGATTTCCAACCTGATTTATTTGGTCATTATAGAACCATTAACCAAACACCAACATCACCAGCCCTCCCACAACCACTCTGACCCTTGCCCTTACCCTAACCAAGCTCTTTACTCTAACTAACCCTTATCTTTAGCCTAACCACAATCCTAACCATATACTAGGCAATCACAAGCAAACTAAATCTTCATTTACCATAATACTTACTTTAGCAGCACTGCATTTTAGGCTTCTTTTTCACTGCAGTTTTTGACTACTTTTTACTTGCTGACTTTTTCTTTGCAGAGGAATTTTTACTAGGGGTTTTTCACTGACTATATTTTTGTTGGAAACATTTTGACTGTCTACCTGGAAAATGGCTTTGGATGTGAGAGTAAAGCTTGTATGGTAGATGCAAGTTTGCAGGTGTGATTGTGAAAGGAGGAAATTAGCTTTTTGAAGCAGGAGGATGGGGCAGGGTCCTGTTGAGAAGTGATGGCATGCAGGGAGATTTTGTATGCAAGGAGTAGGGTGGTGTAATTTGCCCCAGCATTGCAGGTCATGAGACATGTTTGTTTTGTGGTTCTGTATCTCAAAGGTGATCCAGGGGTGAAGATGAGGACAGTAAGGTGAGAATGCGCAGGCAGGATTTTGTTGCTCAAAGACAGTCATGAGCGCAAAGTGAAAGTAAAAAAAAGCACGTTGAATAGAAGAGGCATGAAGAGGAGAGAGTTACAGGAGAGAGGTCCACACATCACCAAGGTCAGGGACAGGAGAGTCCTGCCTAGAATCTCCTCTTGGCCATTGAAGAAGGGAGAGGAAGAGTAGTTGGTGAGGGGACAAAGATGTTAAAGTGAACATTGATAGGATTAGAGGGAGAGAGGTCAACGGAGAAGTGAGAGGAGCGAGCAAAGTAGACAGAAAGACAAGGTCCAGAGTTCCCACCAGGGTCGGTGGGCTTTCTGCAGAGCGAGTAGAGGGCATGGTCAGATAACAGGGAGTTAAGTTCAGGGCAAGTGGCTGTAGAGGACTTGGGAAGGTTAATGTCCCCCAGCATGAAAATTAGTTGTTGATGGGAAGTGACTCATGGAGAATGTTTAGTTCAGGAAATTAGGAGATGTGAGGCCTTCAGGGTTGGATAGAAAGCAAGTGTTGTGCAGTAGGCAAGGGAGCTAGATGATTCTGGTGATCCAGGTAAAACAGGAGCATCAGGTCTGAGGGGTGCAGGGGGAGGTGGGAAATGGGGGGTAGTGTGAGCTAGAAGTTAGATCGAGCTTAGATCGAGAAAAGGAGAGATGAGTGGATGACAGAAGGAATGAAGTAATGGTGCATGATGGAGGGTAGAAAAAATAGGCAAGTAAAGACAGTGATGCAGTGGATGAACAGAAATCGAAAGGGAGCAAGAGTGAATGGGAAGTAGCAAGTAGAAGTACTGAGTTGGGCTAAATGGGGCTATAGGTAACCAAAAGCAGTTAACAGACCCAAAACAGGAATGCATTATTTAAGGTAAGAGCAGCTCACCAGTAAAAGGAGAGTTGCTATGTTGTGGAAGCCGGAGCCAGGTAAAGGGTGAGCATAGCAAAGTCCTGGCACAAGCAACCGCTGTGGCCCTGGGCCATTTCTGAGCCCTAAGATGCCTGGATAGGGAGGTTCCCTACTTGTACATGTCAGCTGCCAATGCCTGGGCAGAGGCAGTGTCACATGCCCCTTGGTAAGCCAATCAGCTTGCTCTCGATAGTTTCCAGATTTTCATGCGGTATGCAGGCAGGATCCTAGTTTTTGTAGGCCCATGGAGCTTCGTTGTTGAGGCAGGGCCTTCAAATGTTGAACAGGCTACTTTATAAATGCATGATGTCGCAACACATGACTTTAAAATGAAGGTCCTGTAACATGATGTGGTCACATAACCTCATGGGAGCCAATCAATGACTCCTGCCACCCTCCTTTAAGGCTACTGGGTATTTATGCTGACTTCTGCTTAACACACAGCTTCTGGCATGCCTCTGATAATCGTGTTTTACCAAGAATGTGTTTGCAGGCTTTCGCACCATGTGGTCGACATGTGGCTCACTTCAATTCGAAGTTGAATGGTGTACCAACAACATAAAAATGTGTTTAATGGCCTCCAAGGATGTTTCTGTCAGGTAAGCTTGTTATGCACATGAGGGTGTTAGGCAGAATCATATGCAGTACCCTTTGGGTACACCACACACAATTAAGACTACACGTGACAGTACAAATTCACCTTTGGTACAAGCCTGTACTACACAGTAAAGTGGTAGCGATGGCTGAGCAGCCAGACTTATCTCAAGAGTAAAGTGAGCAGTATCAATAGTTACACAAAGGACATTAATTACTAGGGTTCAAGCAAACACTGACTCAAAGTTTCTGAGTAAAAGAATATACATTTATTTACATATCAGTTATAAAACATTTCACTATTATCAAGCAGTTGAAAAATCACAATCTTAATACACTACACCACACCCAATAGATTCTGGACAAGGCAAGCTCAAAATGAAGTGTGAGCAAAATGGCACTCCAGTAATTTAAAAGGGAGGGAAAGACAAAGTTAGACAAAAGTTGAGCATCACCACCAAGTAAGTAAGCAGGGCAATATAGAAATAGTAACTACAGTGAGGAAATCAAATCAAGAGGCCTGGGCCAAAGTCAATGTACCAAAGAGGATCACATAGTTCAAAGTAGTTTGCGGTTAAGTCTTTACCAAGAGTTCAGAACGAAGTTGGTCGGACGAAAAGGCACTTTAAAGAATAGAGAAGGACAAGCCCTCAGATTGGCAAAAGATTTCAAGCACTTTTACAGAGGTGAACGGAACGAACAACCGGATTTGAACAGTACCTTCAATGAAGAAGAAGGCTGTAGCTGAGGCAGACGTTCCTGGCAGGTTTTGCAGGCTCACTGTTCCTGAAGCGACTGTCGCACTGACACAACGTAGGAAGACTGGAGGGACCTGCACTGACCAGGGAAGAAACCAGCAGCAGAGCAAAGCAACAAATAAAAGGTGCGCTCCTTAAAACCCAAGCAGGGTCCGATCCTCCTGGCTATCCGGTTCACTGTAGCTGTGCACAGCAAATTCGACCAGAGGACGGAGGCCTGGCTTGCAGTTTGGCGAACTCAGGGGGAGAAGATTCCTTGCAGATCTTCCCTGTCATCGAAGTTTGGAGATTCGGACCTGCAGGAGGGCTTCACCGGGAGGTTCACTCGTGGTAGAGGTCCTCTTCTGTCAGCTTCTCTTTGGTGCTCTCTATCCAGTGGCGACTCTGCCTTCTCAGTCCCAGAGACCTGCTTTTTATGCAGTTTTCCCCCATTCACACAGCCTGGCTGTCAATCACACAGCAGGGCGGCTGTCCCGGTGGGACAGTCACCAGAGCCAATCACACAGAGTGCGACATGGGTCTCTAAGGAGACCCTGTGCAGGGAGTCTCAAACCCCTCCCTCAAATCCTGTCCACCTCAGACATTCAGGCACCTAAGGAGGGCTTCTGTGCAGAAGCCCGCCAAAGGACGGCGAACAAAGGAACCAAACCTGTTTTGGCACACAGAGTAAAAAACGAGAAAGACTTTTACAAAATGGTGAATAAACCCAGCCAGAACCATATAAAAGTAATTGTGGTCCAGCGCGTTTAAGTTTGAAGCTACTAAGATAGCCTAAAAAATTACCAAGGCTATTTAAAATAACTGCAGTAGAAAAAATAGGGTAGATACCACTGCCACCAGCCAAATCTTAATGAAAAGGGAACAAAATAATGTTCCATGAGAAACAGACAAAAAGATATACATTTTAACCCTTTCCAGAACTCTATGTAAGATAGTTTGTACTGGGTCTGTGGATTTAAAAAGACTAGTAAAGTCAATGGCAACTTTACATGTTCAGGGAGACAGTAGTCAGTCCCGGGAAATGGAGTTTAAAGTGGAAAGTCTGAAAAAGACAACCCTGTGTCACTGCACTGAAGGTGCTGTGTAACGCACAGTAAAAAGATGATGCCTATGAAGTAGATGAGGCTCCACAGTCTATGAACATAAAAATGTTAAACACACACAGCAAAACATATTTAAGAGTGGGGAAAAAAGCCTCACACTCTTACCAGGTGAAAAGAATAAATCCTAGAAATCCAGCAAAGCTGCTGTGGCACTCAGTAGCTAAGGTAAATTAGCCACTCTGGAGAATTTTCCCTAACAGAGGGTAGGGATGATTTGCAGCGGCTGGTGGAAATCCCTGTGTATCTCTGCCAGGGGCAGCGTCCATGTAATAGTGACTGTTCCCAGCCTGCATGTCCACCCCATTCCCATTCTCTATCTCCCTGCCTATGGCATCATTACAAGGTGCTGTAAGTGACCAGGTGTTGACAGCCAAAGCAGTGGCAGAGTCATTGTTGGTGGGGGGTGGGGTGTGGAGCTCGAAGAGGAGGAAAGGCTGCGATGATGGAAGATCTGACACTGCCATGTCAGCGGGTGAAGGATGAGAAGGAGGAAGAGAAGGAGGGTGAGAGGTCAGGTCTGAGAGCAACACTTTGTTTTCTACTTCCAAAGGAGGACATGACAGAGGTGGATCTGGAGGAGGCAGGACTTGTTCAGGGAATTCTTTTTTCTTGGGTGTTGGATATATCTGTGGTGGGGGGGCTTGCAGGAAATATATGAAATTATGCTGCATAGGGCATTCTAACTGTGGAGATGATAGAGTACTGTTTGAGTTGACAAAAGATGGGGCATGGTGCAGTAGAGGTGCTGGGCTGGTTGGGGCCAGGAGAGAAGTGTGTGCATGCTGTTGTACAAGAGGAGTTGGAAGAGCAAGATGTGGAGGATGGATAGGTTGAGGCATCTGCACCCCTGCACCCCTACCTGCTTTTACAGAGGAGGAAAGGCAAACAAGAACACAAGGGTTCTAAGCCTGGTACCAAGTCCTAACCATCATGCAACTATAACCCAATTGAATAAACAATGTGTTAGGTCTTCTTTTTTTAATCTAAAATTTGAAAATAATTGATCCGATGCTACCCCCTTTGCACACTATGAATAGTTTCATCCTTGGCATGCTACACAAAGTCATCAAGGAACTATATCAAAGAGCAGGTATACAAATGGGGTCTTGGGATATCAACATGGAGTGCCCTGCGCCGATCTAGTTGTCTGCCATGTGAAGGTACAGAGGCTACCTCTTGCTCCGTTTAAAAGTACAATTGAAAGTCTGGCAAATCATGCTTCACATAGTTTGGCAGCGCCAAAAAATTCAATTACATATATATATAAAAATAAAATTGAACACCTCTCTGTCCATGACTAAATTTGTTTAAGTCTAATTCTCTACCCATTTTTCCCTTATCTCTCTGAATAAATTCCAACCCTATACCTCCTCCCTCCTTCTCTGTGCTATTATTATTTACCTTCTTACAAAATGCACGTTATTATTATGATATCGTTTATATCGTTCTATTAATATTATTTTACTGTGATGTGATCTGACATACTATCTGATTTTCATATGTTTTGTACATGACTACTTATGTTGTTACCTCACCACTTTGTTTATTATTTTTTTAAGCCCTGATTGAAAAAGGCAAAGAAGTTGCTGAAACACGTGTCTCACAAAAGGGCATATAAAATACACTTTCTCAAAATACAATCTGTTTTGAAGCATTTTTTTGGGGCGCTGCCAAACTATGTGAAGCAAGCTTTGCCAGTCTTTCAATTATATCAAAGAGCAAGTAGAAAGAAAATCTGTAATCCAACCTCCCTAATTAATGGAACACATCTTGAAATCTTCATCCACTGTACCACATCACTTGAACTACATCACAATTGCTTTAATTAAAACCACATATAGAAAAAACATAAATATATCATCAGTAAAAAGCATTATTATGAACAAAACCTGTGTGGGGTTAGTGAGTGTTTGGCAAGAAAAAACATGAACAATATTAATAAAAGCAGAAACATAAACACGCTGCAACCATTTAAATTACTCGTTTACAGGGAATACAATACTGATGTTCACATGCTTTACACAATATACTCAATCCCTGTCTGGATAGAGACTTAATAATTATGTACACCTGGGTATGGCCTTATACAGATGTTGTTGTATACCATCATAAAAATAACAATTTGTGTAATTGCTCTTTAATATAATTCCTTGAGAACTGTGCGTAGCACATCGAACAATGGCACTACTCACGGTGTGAGAATAGGGGAGTGTGGGGTCAGTTATTTTCAGAATTCAGATAAACAATGATGGCCTCCTAGCACGTTGTTTATTCTAGAAAAGGTAAAAGCAGGGCCAAGTGTCCCTTGTCAAGTGTCAAGCAAGAGAGGGGACATTGTCCCATGGAATATGTGTGTTCCATTTTGGAGTGACCTTTCTCCCCCCTGCACCTAGCTGGGCAGTGTTTTGAGATGCTTTACTGGTGTCATGAGTGCATTATAATGGAGTGGGCTTTGGAGTTGCTCTAAACTCAAGCAGCTGGAGATGGCTGAAGACACCTCTTTAAAGTCTATTTTTTATCTCCCTCAAGGTGCCCCTAGCATGTTGCCAAAAGGATCGGGGGTTCAAACTGTTTAATTCACAGGCTAAGGTGACGTTTTTGAGTTTGTGACTCAGGAGCTGGTCCATGGTGTAGCTCTCTGTGCATGAGGATACTCTGGATGAGATCAATAGTCTGTCTCGGGTAGATATCCTACCCAGGCTACCCTGCCTGAAATATGTTAGGGACTCTTTAATCATGTTGGGACTATGGGGTCATCAGCACTTTCCAGCACATATCCAACAGTCAGATTGTAGGGAAACCTGGAGAATATTATTGAAAAATGATAAGCAAACTCTAGCATTCTGTAACCCATAGGTGACTTTCTATTATTCTTTTAGATATGTGGATGGCCATGGTTTGCATTTGAAATAACTAATAAAGACGGACATGAGGACGTTGTAGCAAAGTTCTCAGCTGCTGTTCTATCACTAAATTGTATTATTGATCAATGGGGGCGCGAAGGGAAGCAGAGATGGCCTGCAGCTGTGACCGAATGATAATGGAAGCAATACTCCCCTTTTTATTTGCGCCACTGGATTAGACACTACCTGAATGCTAATGGCATTAGAAATGAAGGGTTCTCCTCTTGGGTTCCATTTACCGTGTCCAATTTTGTTTGGCGAGAAAATTTAGTTTGCACCCCCAAATGCAGAAACCTTCAGACAGCACCAATAAACCCCTACTCACTCCCTGGGTTCAGCTGCAAAAAATCCCTGCATTTACACCATAATTGTGCCTGGCTGTTCTTCGACTTGAGAGGCCATTTTGAAATTAGGCAGCTTGCTCATTGGCCCTTCCAGCTCTTATGACATCCAGTAAATCCCTGTCCAGAGGTGTCCCCCACCTGGCATCCACAGCAAAGGACTGTGCATACGCCACCAGGTTCCATTTGGCCCTGTTAGGGCCTGGTAGAGCCTAAAGCCACCCATTCTACCCTATAACAACTCATTCATTTTCCCATCAATGCAGAATCACCTCATGAGTGACATTTCCTAAATATGCGCAGTCGCTGTCATGTATTTCCAACAATGCATGTGTGAACTGTAGGTTGAAATTGCACTACAATGTCACCTAGGACCAATGGTCCTACCCAAACACTGTGCATCACTACTTGCCTACAATGCACCTGCCAATCCCTCTCCCCTCTTCTTGGTCTCTCTCTCTCCCCTCTGCCATGGCATTCAGCTACCTGCCTCTCTTACCTCAACTCCCCTCGCCTGCCTACCTGTATCGCCCCACTTCAATCCTTCACTCTCCTCGCAAATGCCACTCAGTTCACATCTCTTTCCCATCCCAATCAATCCAACATCATTTACCCTACTTGCTTCCCTTTACTACAGAAACTGCCTCATCTACCTCTGCTCCCCCTGTTGCCTACACCCTGGGTCTCTGGAATGCCCAATTTCTCTATAAAAAAACCTCCTTTCTAAGGAATTATTTTGATTCCCTCGCCCAAAACTCTCAGTGTTGGCTATGACTGAAACCTTGATTTCCACCCAGTGCTCCAGATACGATTGTAAGGTGGGAGTATTTTACGCATGATTTTTCAAATGAGAGAGTAAATGCAATTTAAAGTGAGTAAAAATGAGCTTTCTCTTCTGCAAGAGAGTAAAACGTATCCAACACATGTACCCAATGCATACGTAAAATCAGAACCGTAGACCAAAAGAGTTGTAGATCAAAGTTGTCTGGCTTGCGCAGAGCCCTTCACTCCACAAGCAAACGGCACATCCCGTCTGAGAACATAGTAACACCACATCACTCCACTTGATAATGGCATATATCCTCCCTCAACATGCTAGCTGCACATCTCCTCTTGACACATACTAACGAATGTGACACGTATTCTGTGCACATGGTAAAGGCACATCTCCTTTCAGCATTTTCAGAGATGTGCTGTTAGAACTTGAAGAGCAAATGTGTGTCATTTGCATGTGTAAATTGCACCTTTACACTGTGCACATGCTAACAGCACATCTCTATGCATAGGCTAATGGCAGACATTGTTTTCATGTATTGATAGAACATGTTCTGTTTAGCCAGCCTGATATTTGCACACGTTGACAGGACATATCTCTTCCCATAGTGACCACAAATCTCTTCTCTGCGCATGCTATTGGCACATCTCTTCTCGTCTGCTAATGGTGCATCTTCTCTCCACACATAATAGTGGGACAGCTCTCTGTACATGTGTGCTAACTGCGCTCATGTGGACAAGGAGATGTGCATGCTAACGGCATGCCTTCTCAACGCACATGCTAATGGGACATACCCTCTCTGTACATGCTAACTGCACATCCCATCCCTGCACGTACTAACTGCACATCCAGTGCAGCAATGTCACATCTCTTCTTGGAACGTGCAAATGACACATCTTTACTAAGTACGTACTAGGGGACATTTCTTCTCTGCAAGTGCTAACGTAGCATCTCCTCTGCCCATGCTATAATGGCACATCTCCTCTCTGCCAGTCTTAACAGCAGGGCTCCCTTGTGCGCAGGCTAATGTTGGCAAAGCACATGCTAACGTTGCATCCAAAGAAAGGGTGGAAAGCTACCGGGCAGGAGGGCGGCCTGTACTTCCCAAGTTCCAATTACGTGGAGAGCAAACACAGCCTTGATGGATGTAGCGCAGAAGGAAGACCGCAGAGGAGTCACCTCTTTCTTTCAAGAAATGCAATAATGAAGAATGACCGTTCACACAAGTTACTATCAGTGCTGGAAATGGACAAAATGTACTGGGGCCAAATGTGTACCCGATTTCCCCCTCCCCTTTCCTTATTCAGCCTGACTCGAACACGTCCTCGCCAGCCCCCACCACAATGCCCAACAGTGCTCCCCTGGCATTCTGCTTGGTTTTGCTGTAATATATCAAGTACCATTCGAAATGGGATAATAACTGCTACCACAGTGCTTAAAGGCTGAAGGAATTTGGCTAAAAGTGCTATGTAAGAATACATACTCCCTTTGTACATGTTATTGGAATAGCCTCCGTACACATGCAGCAGCACATCTCCTCTCTGCACATGCTAACTGAGCATCTATTTTCTGCATGTGCCAGTGGCACATGGCCTCCCTGCATGTGCTAATGGCAAATATATTCAGTTCTCGGGCTGCCCCCCCTCTCTCGTTCATCCCTGCATGGGGTAACCTCCCATCCCTTGTGGTATAGCCCAAAAGCAAGCGCATGTCTTACTACAGCCAGCATAACTTTATAAATTATACATTACAGAGCAGGTTTGCAATGAGCCATGGTGCAGCAAGTAAAGGAATTATTGCAGATGTATTGACTCCTGCCCCTTTATTTCAGCACTGTGAGGGGAGCAGTGGGGGTGGCTGGTGGCTTGTGAGAGTGAGCCGACCTACCTGACCTCCCTCCCATGCAGGGGCGCAACAAAACCTACATTTCGAGAAGGGGGAAATTAAGTCGTGATGGGAGGGGCCACTTCAGAAAATAGGCAGGGCAAACTTGAAGGCTCTGCCCCCACTGTCCTACCCACCTCCCCCCATGGTCTAGTGTGGCGACCAACTATTGATTAGTATATTTTAAAGCGCAACATGCAGAGAGGTGATGGAGGACTTTCTTGAAAGTAACAGCTTTAAAGTTTTACTGTGTTTGTTCAAGTGCATTTTTCTGAACAAACACAGTAGAACTTTAACGCCGGCAGTTTTGGGAAAAGGCTTCCCTCACCTCTCTGCCTAACAAAATGCAAGTGCGCACATCCAGGGGTGCACTTAGGGTAAAATGTAGGCGATGGCTAACCCTTCAAATGTTGGGAGGGGCAGTAACTTCAGAGACAATGAAGGAGTGGCAAACATACTTGTGTAGGGGCATCTAACTTCATTACTCATCATAATAAGACTATTCTAGTGCAGCTTCAATGTTACAATCAGTTAACTGCTCCCTCCTTTGAGTCTGAAACACCCACTTCTTGCAGATCCTGAAGGTCCTAGAAAGTGTGAAAATGGCAGATGGTGTGCAATGAAAGACTCAATATCATAGCAAAACAGGACATTACATAGTGTGGGGCAGTACTCTGGACGGCCCAAGCAACTTCAGTGGCTGGGAGCAACAGGGGAGAAAATGTAATGTCGGTTCTACCACAGTCCGCTATAGTAGAATCTCTGGTGCACTGACTGGCTGCTGAGACTATGTCTGCCTGTCAAATCCAGTGTTGCAAGACTGGGGGAGGGCCAGTGCAGCAATAATACAATTCTATGCAGCAGTATTCGAGCCACTAGCAGAGGAGCACCAGGATACACCAATGTGTCCCTACACTTATACACTTATTAAAACTGTCCTATTTTTAAGGGTGTAAACTTAATCATTTATAAGCACTCACTTTTTTGCAGTTGAAGTCAGGGTGAGATTACATTATTTGCCCAGGATCACACACTTATACTAAACAGCAAATCTTTGATTTTAACCCACTCTTCAAATTGGGCAAAACCACCTTCTTCCGCGTTTTCTTTTTTAATTTTGGGTGTCAAGACCTACAATAATACTGTCCTATAGAGTTTACTTGCAAAATAAACAAATTGCACAGAAAAGCATCATGATAACAATTAAATCCTTATAGCAGCATCTTGAGCCGAAATAATATCACTGTATCTTTATTTCCCACATCCTGAATGGAAAACTATAAGATGCAAAAGGCAAAACATCCTGATTTACCCCTTTTATTTTCAGCGCTTTAAAAACTCAAAAAAGTTCTGCCATAAACTCACTTAGGTTTGGAGAATCGTCACAAACCTCCACCGTGTTGTTATGTATGGTTAAAGAACATTCAACTAAAGACATCGAAGTAAACTTTATTTTTTTAGCATATATGAAGCTATTAGACGTTATGGGTATGAACACATTTTATGCTGCTGATGACAAAAGAAACGCTACAAGCCATCTAGTGGTTGTCAGGTTTCACCAAGCATGAACTGGAGAACACTCAACGTGTAGCCGTAGAGTTCTTCCTGCCAATGTATCCCTTTGTATTCCAAAAGAAAACTACAAAGGTAGCAATTAGCCGAAAGATGGGGCCACTGCAGCATCCGATGAGGAAAACCCGGAGTCTGGATACTGAAGACAGGATTCAGGTTTAACCTCCCAAGAGCAAGAACAAGATACAATAAACACAAGAACCTAATACTACAAGAACATTAATGTGACAGTTACAAGTGAAAAGAAGAACGGGTCTGGGAACTTACCAACGGAATCCAAGTTGTTGTTACCGAGGAGATCTGCACCACCCAATCTACCCTGTACCCGACGGCACGAGGACGTCTTAACGGACCTCCTGGCAGACTCTTGTCCAATTCTATCCCGTCAAAACGAGGACGCCTATTGATCTAAAGCGCCAAGTATGATAGTCCCTAGTCTGGGCGCAAGGTTCTGGGTAATGCAGGCTCTCTCCAGGTAAAGGATAAGGATTGTTCCGGAGGCAGCTCAGACGATGATGGAATTCTGGGATCAGCGAATGAGGCACAGCGTAGATGTTCAACGATACAAGCAGGTGAGTGAAGTCCGAGGTCGACAACATGCGAGCAGGTACTATATTGAATCAGGAGACAAGCAGGTCACATAGCCTTCTAAGTCAGCAATGTGCGAGCACGGAGGTAGCAAAATCAGCAGGCAGAGCAGGTCAGATAGCGTTCCAAGTCGACAATGTGCGAGCACGGAGGTAGCAAAATCAGCAGGCAGAGCAGGTCCCGTAACTTTCCAAGTCATAAAGGAGTGAGAGGAGCACAATGAGAATCAGGTGACAAGGCGGGTCAGATTTCCGGGCCGTGGTCGATGAAGGAGGAAAACAGGCAATGGTAATGGGAGCAAGGTGGGAACTAGAAACAAGAGCGGGAACAGGACATACGTAAGCTAAGATTGAAACAATCAGAAGCCGCGAGTGCGGCCACCTGGAAGCGTTTTAACGGGTGGCCGCAACCCCGCTTGACTCCTCCCCACTGAAGCGTGATAGAGTTGCTTGTGGAGGGGACGCCATAGTCGCCATGTTAACATGGCCGCTGGAGTTCTGCGGTGAAATTGGCTGAAAATGGGTGTGGAGCGTTGCAGAACTTTCACACTAGTACCTTTAGATTGCTTGAGAGGAGACAGGCTTTGTTTTGGGGCATTCCTCTGGGTAATCCTGACAGTGGTGGAATGTATGTCTTTTAAATGAATAAATACAGCCTAAATGGTACGCAATAGAAAATAAAATCATCCGTATTGGCTACAATTACTTGCATAGAAAGGCACTGAATTGGCAGCACTTTGCACTGACGTTGCCTCTTCCTCTCTCTCCCCTCATTCAAAAAAGGTGGTGATATTGATCTCATGATCAGAAAGGACACACCATCAGCACATCATAACCTCCCTAATGTCACCCATTCCTACTTTGAGCCCAACTCTTCATTTTCACTATACTCATCTACCATACATGGGGCACCCTCAATCTTGCCCTTGTACTCAAAATGCTCTTAGCTGATGCCCATATCATCATAAGGAGTGAACACATCTTCTCCAATATGACAAAGGCCTAACAGCTCCAACTTATGCCCACTCTCTGACAACTCACCAGTCAATTTAAATAACTTTTGAACAGGGAAAATGGGATGATCCCTTCCCCCGATTGTCATCCAGACCATGGCCTAGGACGTCACGACCTAAGCACCCACCGCAAGAGGAATTTGACCCGCTCACTGCCGCCCCAGATGTCAAGATCCACTGTGGCCACGCCCCACACATTCAGGGAAGCTGCGCGTCAACCAAACCACGTGCTGGACCTCAGGTGGAGCTGACACCGACCATATGGATCAACTCGATTAGACAGCACCCACAAAATACCGCCATCGTTAGAGATGCCATGACGACATAGCCAGCGGACAAGAACACACGTGCCACCAAGCACATTGGTCATACACACACCAATCCACACGAAGAACATACTCATTGCTATGACGTAGAGGATCACTCACACTCACACATGCATCTTTGCTATTTTTCACATAGGCCAACTACAGCACAGCAGAAATGCAAGACGCCAGAATAGCTTGTGTACATGCTTGCAGACGCTTCCTTGCCACTAAAAACCATGAAGATGTAACCCTGTATATGGACTAATGCATATGAATCTCTGTCACCCCTCGCAATCCCCATATTATTGACTATGTACCGCCACCCATAAGCCAGGCCAAGGTAGGCCGCAAAGCCAGAGTCCCCAGGCCGGAGCAGCTCAGACAAAGCTGCAAGGTACTGATCATGCAGAACTAGCCCTGACAAGAGCTCACAGCCAAGGCCGCAATGTTGCAATCTACATGCCACGCTCCCTGTGCCAAGGTTACACCTGCCACTGTTAAACGCTACTCAGAGCCGAAATACAAATCAAATGCTCATAATTCTACTCCAGCCACGGTCTCACAACACGTGACCAGGCCGACCTGATACGATGCCAAGCCCCAAGGACCAGAGAAGCTCTGGGGTCTCACATCTGAGACTCAGACTGCAACAATGAAGTGACAAATTGGACACTGACAGCGATGGGAAAGGCAAGCACACCAGCTAATAGTCAGACCTGTCCATTGTCCGCCACTGACACATAGTCATACTTTGTTGCCAGCATCCGGTACACCGCGAGCTGGGAACAGCGATGGTCCCAGGCTTGGGGGCTCGCGGGTGGACCAATCAGAGTACAAGGGGCTCACCATTGACGGCATTATATTTTAGCCAAACCCTAATTGTCCCCTTGTAACAATTCTCTTGTAGCAACTATTAGGGACAGCCCAAGCGTACCACCTGACCCTTTCTCCACCACTAACATTTTCCTCTATATGTGCCTATTCTGACCCTACCACTCGGTGAGCCAACCCGAGATGGCGTTAGGTTTTGGGGCTAGTTCTCCCAGGTGACGTACTTAGTTGCGTCATACAGCTAGAAAAGGAGCCTGCGAGCCCACCACGAACAAGGTGCCTCCTGTATGCCTGTGATCTGAGAGCTTGTCCCTGTCTGTTTGGTGCAATAAACAGCAGTAACTCTTTGCTCTTGTTTGTTTCTCATAATCCTTTGGGACGCGGGAGGAGTTGGGAAATTACCCTGACAAGTTGGAGGCACTGCTGTGATTGAGGGAGATCACAGCGAGGCCACTTGCGTCAAGGTGGCTGGCAAAATGGCTCCCTATGCTGTTGCCCCCTTTGGAGGACTACAGGACAATCGTGGAATTGTGAGACGACCGGACAGCACAATCCGGGGATTGGCCATCGGGAGCCGACTTCAGAAGTATCCCGTCTGCGGTTGGTGAGTGTCCAGGGGTAGTCCAGTCGAGGGGAGACGGCGAGCTGATTGGGAGGTGTGCCCGCAGTCGAGCAACACCGGCAGGCGAGAGCCCGGTGTGAGTATGGCACACACAACCAGCAATGCAATGTTGTGCGGGAGGCATTGTAATTAGGGTGGCGGGTGGCTCTTACAGTGTGTTGAGAAAGGATTTTGGTCATTAAGCGGCGATCAATGTGTAAGGTGTAGCAGGGATCGGCACGAGGGCTGTCCCCTCTAGTGTTACAGAGCACATTGGGTGGGGCTTCAAGCAACCACGTGTGACTGGCAAATCACGCTGATTGGTCTAGATCGCGGACACCTGTATGAAGGGGTGTGGCATTCCTATGAGTTGGCGTTGTAGATCAATGAATAGATGAGGATTCCTATTGATTGAGTGTTTTAGCTCTGTCAATAGATGATGTATTCCCGGAGGAGGTAGCTAGATTGTTTCTCAGTGCGGAAGATAGTTGGCTGGTTAAGCTCCCCTAGAGAGGGGGCGTATCAGACGCGAGGTGATGCAGCGTACGCAGTCCAATTGTAATAATGAAGTGATTGATGAATACTCCACTCCAGACATGGTGGGAAGACAGCTATGGGGATCGAGGGGAATAATATTGTCAAACATGGCGCACATTAATTTTGTGCTAAAACTGTACATACCGGTAACACATTGTAGTAGTTGGTGACGTCACCCATAGGGCTTGCATAGGATGCCGCAGTCTTTTTCCTCCAAGAGTGATCAGGGCAGGTACATGCAGTAAGGGAGGAGTGAAGGGGGAGAGGCTGCCGAACACAGAGAATGCCGGCATGTCCTCAACAACGGGGGTCGCACAAGGAGGTGGTGCAGCCGGTGGGAGTGGGACAAGAAGGGCATACACTGCGCAGGCAGTGAGGGCAGAGGAGAAGGAGGAGGAGTTAGAAGTACATTGCAGCAGGGACGTCATTTGGGGGTCGCCAGAGGTCGCAACTGCGACCTCTGTGGTCTCCCTTGCGACCTCTGTGGTCTCCCTTGCGACCTCTGTTAAAAAAAAAGAAATAAAAAAAAACATTTCGTTTTTTTTTTTTTTTTTTTCGTTTTTTGTAATGCAAGGTCCTGGAGTGGCTGGCTCTCATGTTCAGGCCCTTCAAAAAAAAATAATAATAAGACAAATAAGAACAGGAGTGCCACAAGTCTAACACTTTCAGCACTGACCCTAAATAAGAAAGAATAGGAAACCAAATAATGTGTCTTTCTGGAATTCTGTACAATAATTGCTAAACTCATTAAAGGTTTATTTCAGGCACACTTCAGGGGGTGAGTCACTGATTTAGTCTGTTC
Source organism: Ambystoma mexicanum (assembly GCF_040938575.1). NCBI lineage: Eukaryota > Metazoa > Chordata > Amphibia > Caudata > Ambystomatidae > Ambystoma > Ambystoma mexicanum. The sequence continues at coordinate 904,256,006 of NC_090934.1, forward strand.
TTAAACGCCTCAACTCAGCCTTTAATCCTTCTGAGGTCGATAAATGAGTACCAAGACAGGTTGGGTGATATTGGGTGTATATTTTTTCTATATAAAGCGCTTAAGTGTAAGTGCTATATAGTAACACATCATTATCATTTGGTCATGGACGTCTGCTTGCATTCACAGTAATTTGGTAATATGGGCCTATACACACTGACCTTAACGCTACATATGGCAATCCATTCTTGCATGAAATGTACATCACATTATAGTGATATCGTAAACATATTTTTCGTACTGTACATTGCTGTGATGTCACTTCCTGTTTTGGCAACGGGTGAAAGGTTTGTGTTCCATCGCTTCCCGCGATATCACTTCGGGGTGGGGTCAAATGATATCAGTTCCTGTGATGTCATCAGGGGTTAAGGGTCGTGTGATGTCACTTCCGCTACCCCTGGCATTTTGGTGAAATGACGTCCCTGCATTGCAGGTGCGCCAAGTAGCTGCGGCACAGAGAAGGCGGGGCAGCTGAAAAGCACGCTGTGCGAGGCACGCAGCCGCAGGGGGCTTCGTGTGTGCCACGAGTTGAAGGGAGCCCTAGCTCCAGAAGGAGAAGTATAAAGGAAGGTGACATTGTTGTAAAGATCAAGAACGTATTGGAATAAAAAATTGCTTTTCCTTGCAGTGGAAAGTCGGAAGACCCCAATTTACGGGTCCAGGTAACGGTGGTATTGAGAAAGTGAAGTTGTGTAAAAATGTCTATGTATTATGGAATAGGGGCAGGGTTAGGATACAGGGCCAGCACCTTAACAACACCGCTCCAGCATATCTGCGCAACTCTAATACCACACAGAGATAAAATAGTAAAGTACAGTATTGAATGTACGCAAGGGACAGATAACAAAAAAAGGATACCATGGCCGCCCAACGGCAGTTTTGACATGTGCACCCAACATTCACTGCTAGCGTATCTACATAACACATATAAGGGGAAGAAGTTAGCGAGCCACCTAGAAGTTTTCGACCTCTGGAAAATGTTTCAAGGGTGCGCACCAGGGTTACCAGGGATGTTCACCATGCAGGGAGTAAAGGAGGAGAAGGTGAGCGGGGAGGGCGGGTGCAGCACGCCCCAAGCTCGCCCCAGTGCTGAGGAACGTGAGGAAGAATCAGAAGGATCATTCCCAGTTGCAGAGGTAAAAAAGAAAAGGTGAGGGAGAGACTGCCATAACTAAAGAAGTAAAGAAAGAAACAGAATGGCTGTATCCAATGAGAGAGTTGAGAGAAGCAACACGATCACAGTTAACAGCAGCTGAAGGATACTCCAACCCTACATACAGCCCACCACCATACGCACTAGCAGGCAGCTACCAAAAGGGGTTGGGTGCGAGGAGTGCAGCACACACGAAAACAACACAGGTAAGCAATGATGGCGTAAAAAAGGCACAAATAGACTTAGCAAGCATAGGACCAGATGAATGGATAGCAGCGCAGGTATTACTGAAGCTTCGAGGGACGTTAACATGGGAAGAGGAAGAAGCGGTAAAGAAGGTAGGCAAAGAAGAGACAGAACACACACAGAAAGGATGCAGGGTAAGTACAAGGGAGGAGGGAAGAATGACACAGGAAGAAGAGGAAGTGCTGGAGGCCAAATTAGCAGAGCTGAGGGAAGCGCGGAGCGTGTTGATTAGACAGCTTGAGCAGGAAGAGCGGGAAAGAAAGGTGAAGAGGAAGCAAGGTAAGGAGGACAAGGTGGGATTAAAACAGCACAAGGAAGAACGAAGAGGACCGCGTAAGGGGGATTGCAGAAAGAGTTGCATGCATGGAGCAGCGGGAGGTCAGGAGGAAAGAAGAGGAATGAGAAGAAAATGACAGAGAGATGGGATTATGGAGGAAGAAGATTATATCGGAGAGCGCACGAAATTATAGAAATTATACTGGCAAGTGAGGGCAGAATATGGAGCAACAAGGAAGAAGAGGCAAGGGTACTAGAACAGGAAAGCGACGCAATAATGAACAAACTTTGCAGGGCAAGTGTGGAGGTAGGTGACGAAGTGAACAAGCAAAGGAATACAGCACTAAGAGAGACACGCAAGGAACATGGGGCCAAGACATACGCATGTGGCAATAAGGAGGTAACGATAACACTGGCACATGGGGGCACGGAGAAGACAGGCGAGTACACAGACATAGACTTAGAGACTGTAACAGTGGGGGGGGAAACGCCCAAGCATAAGGTTGACATTCTCAGATGGATTTTGCAGTGAGAAGGAAGAGGGATCTTGCAGAGGACGGAGTGATGGAAGTGGGGAGGGGCTAAGCAAATTATACATAACACGCACAGACTGCGGGTCATCGTAGGTATGTGAGACACGAGAAGAAGAAAAAACCGGGAGGGAGAGCAAAAGACAACTAAAAGAAAGAACACCACAGCCACTGACACCGCCAGCACAACACACGCCATATGTTAATAGACTCAGAGACCTCCCAGGACGCAGAATGGGAGAATCAGCTACTACACACAAGAAGGGTCAAGTGGGTGAACAGAGAAGGCATAAGAGCATAGGAGGTGATAGAGTAACACAACACATTACCGACTTTATTGAAAAACTCTCTGACATGGGAGAGGAAAGCGAATACACGCACACATCTACGCACAGACGAATGCCAGGGGAGGTAAAGGAGTACACTAATGCATTACTAGAGAGAGGAGGAGCAAGGCCACAATATGTCCCATGGAAACATGCAGACAAAGATAACATTAAATACAGGCTTCCATCGTTGAGTGGAGGGGCTGGGAAATGGATATATGAAATGGAAAAACAAACTGCAGGACAAAAACTAGCAGTGGGCGAAGTCAAAGGGTTGTTAATTTCCATACTAGGTGACGCATCAGATGACATTTGGAAGATGGCGGGATTCCCAGGGGTGACAATAAGTGACACGTCACATGATGGGACGACATTTGCAAATTGCAGACACGCCTATGGCAGGCACTGAGCGTGCAATATCCAGACACTTCAGACATAGGGGCAATAACGTCACGCAAAATGCGTGAGAATGAAGATCCTGTTGATTACATACAGGAAATTCAGGAGAAGTGATGCCTGTAAACTCAGGAACCGTGGGACAAAACACTAGCAATTTTTTACCATTTACTGATACAGGGCCTCCCAGAACAAGTACAGAGACAATTAACAAAATTGGTAGGAATGGAAGCAAAGGCATGGCCAGAGATACAGCTGACAATAGTACAGCATTGTAGGATATGGCAAGAAAAGATGAAACAGAAATAGGAAGATAGAAAGGCAGAGGAGGCAAAACTGGTCAAAAAGAAACTGTCCAAATATGCCATGGAAGGTGCGCTAATAACAGGCCCGCTCAGGTAACTCCGGCACCAGACACTACACAACAGCAACAACAACAAACAGCATCACTACAGCAAGCACAAATGACAACAAAGCAAATGCCACCACCTCCGCCATTCACAGCCCAACACCAATACGCCACACAGATGGGGGGTGGATACACGCACATGGGAAATGGTTACAAAAACAACTACAAGGGGCGGGGGGGCAGCAAGAGTGAGGGGATTTGGATCAGCAGCACCACAGCAAGGAGGAGGGTTCTGAGGGCATAACCAATATGGACATCAGGGCTACTTAGATAGCTCTGGAGGATACCCGTGGCAAGCATGGGAGCCGCCAATGTGCTGGACATGTGGGCTAGTAGGACACATATGACGCACGTGCAGAACAAGACCAGCACAAGCAGGGTGGGTAGAGCAAGGGCAACAGGGTTATAATGGGGGACAACAACTCTATCAGCAACAACAGCCACAGCAGGTGACAGGAACACAAATATAACAACAAGCGCCACCTCAGCATCAAATACAAACATACACGGCACAACAACCACAAGTGCAGTACCAACCAGCACAACAACATGCACAACAGAAAGTGGCCACAGCACAACAACAACATGTCCAGACAGTACAACAGCTCACACAAATACAGGACAATAAATCACTAGCCGCAGACACACCAATACAACAGACACAATTGGGGAGGATGACAATATTGGGTCACAACCCATACACATGAAGCGGACAGTCCCTATACCCGCAATAGGACAGCCCACAGACGTCCTTGATGTGTCCCATCCTATCGGTAACACCTAACCCTGCAGAGGAACCACGCATAAAGGTAGCGATAGGTGACAAAACATTTTCTTTCCTAGTTGACACAGGGGCCACTAGGTCCTGTATTAGGGAAGGGAAGTTCAACTTGTCAGACAAAGCCATGCACACTCAAGGATTCTCTGGGGCTCGAGGGCTGGTTCCTTTTACTGATAACATCTCCTTATCTGTTGGAGATCACGACTTATCTCTATCACTGCTATACTCAAAACAATTGCTAGTAAACATACTCGGGAGAGACATTATGAGCAGACTAAACATGACTATATCCTTCACTGACAAGGGAATAGTGTGCTCCACACCAGGCATACACATGCTCACAGCACGACACATACTCCAGGCTTACTGCGGCAAAACAGTGGCGAGGGCAGAACCAGTGGACGGGGACCTCTTCCAATATGGAATAGACATGGCAATAACATGGCTACCAGGAATTGAGGGCAAGGTGTGGAAGAGACCAGCAGCATACCTTTTCAGACCAGAAACACCCACTAGTGAGGAGGAAGGGGCAATAATATCAGTGGACATCAAGAGTATTGTGGCAACCACAGACTACATTGCAGTCCACACCCAGGATGGGGAAGGGAAAGCATGGAGAGCAGTAATAGCACTAGCAGAAGGATGCAGGCTAACGCAGGTGTCAGATGAGGAGCTGTTCTTAGATGAAGCAGGAGATGGGAGATGGTGTTCCAGGTGAACGTCTATATAAGCTTCAAAGTGACGTACAAGGAGTTAGCACAGAAAATGGCAATGGCACTAGAAGCACCCACCCCTACCCAAGCACCTTTCTACGAGGAAGATTTAGTCGCCGTACCCGCGTCTCTATGGACCACTAGTCCATATGACGTAGGCTTCATAAAAAGCATTGAAGGAGTACAAATAAAGCTAAAGAAAGGTGCAATGCTGCCCAGGGTGAATCAGTACTCACTATCTAAAGAAGCTGATGAAGGGATCTATGAAACAATAACTGCCCTAGTGGATAGAGGAATATTGGTAACATCAGCGTCACCATGCAACACTGCAGTGTATCCTGTGCGCAAGGCAAAGGGAGGTTCCTGGCGTTTCATACAAGATTTGAGACCTCTCGATTACATTGTAGAGGCAGAGTACCCAATAGCAGCTAACCCAGCCACCATACTGTGCGGGATACTCAAAAATGTCTTTTTCTCAATACCTCTACACCCTGATTCACAAGACTTAACAAGTTTCACATACCGCAACACAAAGTGGAAACACACTAGACTACCCCAAGAGTAATGCGAGTCACCATCCATCTTTAACAGAGTAATACAAATGGATCTAGGAAACATAGACATGGAAAGCACGGTGCTGAAATATATAGATGACATCATCATCTGCAGCACCACAGAGGAGAAGTGCAGGAGGGACTCTGTAAAGATGCTCACAGTGCTGGCTGAGAAAGGATACACGGTCGACAAGGGGAAACTGCAGTACTTTATATAGGGCAGATCATTTCACAAAAGGGAAGGAACATTGCACCACAAAGGGCACAAGCAATAATGAATACACCACAGCCGCAGACAGTAAGATAACTGCAGCAATTCCTGAGCCTATGCAACTACTGCAGAGCAGGGGTCTTTGACTACAGCTCATACATAGGACCACTGCTAGAGGCCCTTAGAGAAGCACAGAGGTGCAGGGAATTTGGGATGGACAAGAGAAATGACAGAGGCCTTCAATGAATGAAAACACGCCATTTCAACTGCACCAGTACTAGCTACCCCCAACTACGAAGAACAATTCTACATATTCTCACATTGCGATACTGCAGTAATGAAAGCAGTACTAACACAAAAAACAAGCATGGGACACAAGCCAGTGGCATTTTACAGTGGCCATTTGGATCCTGTAATGATGGGTGACTTCCCTTGGGAACAGAGCCTAGCTGCAGCAGCATTTGCTGTAGAAAAATCCTCCTCAATCACCATGGGATGCCCCACCACACTGTACGTGGAGCATGCCCTCTTTGCAATACTGAACATGCCAAAATCCACACTGACCACTCAAAGAGCTACAGGGTATGAGATTATACTCTCCAGACCATAGCTGAAAATAGTAGGGTGCAGTAATGCTAACCCAGCACGGAAGAAAATGCCCTAATGGGTGGGGAGATAGTGTACATCGATGGGTCATCAACAATGGATCAAAGAGATGGGATAAGAAGGACAAGAGCAGCAGTAGTGCGATTGAGGTAAGACTGGACTCACGTTCTAGTAAAATGCATCAAATTACCACAATACTATTCAGCGCAAGCAGCAGGGCCAGTAGCGCTCATTTTGGTCTTAGAAGAAAGCAATGAGAAAAGAGTAGCTATATACTCTGACAGTGCATATGTTACATCAACAGTAAACTCAGGATAAATAAAATGGCAAAGAAGAGGATTCAGAAGAGCAGATGGTACTCAAGTACAACATGCTCTCCTACTGGCTGAACTAATTGAAGTAATTAATTACCCGGAAGAGGTAGCACTGGTGAAGTGTCAGGCACACACTAATGGTGATGACCCAACATCAAGAGGTAATGAAACAACAGACGCACATGCAAAATATGCTGCGTACTTTGGCAAGACCTGGACCCTCCCAGAAAAACAAAAAGATAAGGGGGGGTAAGACAGATGTTGATGAAGGATGGGTGCACACACATCCCAGAGAGACACATTATGGAGCTGCAGGCAGCAGCACCAATGGCAGAGAAGGAACTATGGGTCAAAAGAAGATGCACCATGTCCCCCACAGATGCACAATGGCGACAGAATAATACAGGGAAAGTTGTGATGCCCCTGGCCCTATTTAAAACAGCTTTGACCCAATTACACTTTCCAACACACACAGGGAAAGAAGTAATTGCTGCACGGATAAAACAATCATGGTTCTGCCCCGTGCAAAACTCACATGTTGCAAATTTCATTAGCAACTGCCTCACATGTCAGCAATTTACAGCCGGTCACACACTGCAAGTGATCAAAGGTACAATACCCCGGCCTGAAGGACCCTTCCTGCACCTACACATTGACTACATTGACATGATCAATGTATGTCAAGGTTACAGATACATGATTGTAGTAGTGTGCCCATTCTCAAGGTGGATCGAGGCAGGTCCATGCTCTCATGCAGATGCGTTCAGAGCAGCCAAATTCTTGGTGAGGGAGGTGTTCCCGAGTTGGGAAGTATGCAGAGTGCTGCAGTCAGACAATGGTCCCCACCTTGCCAATGAATTGTTCCAGCATGTAACTGCCCTTTTGGGAATTAAACATAAGTTTGCATGCGCGGATCACCCACAAGCTAATGGCATCTGCGAATGGCTCAACGGCCTCCTAAAAGAAGAAATAGCAAAGATCCAACAGACAACCAAAAAGAGTTGGCTGCACTGCCTCCCTTTGGCCTTGTTTGAGTTGAGAAACAGACCAGGGTCGGACCACCACCTCACACCCCACGAGGTGGTGACCGGACATCAAATGCACCTTCCACTCACACCACCATCAAAAGCAATAACTGACTGTCACACCACAAGTACTGTTTTTGGTGAAGAAATGCACGAGTATGTCTCTTCGTTGGTTACTAGTGTCGCTTTTATCTCTCAACAGATCCAACGGACACAGGGCGGGTCGAAGAACAACCAACAAGGAGAAGCAACCAACGAGGAACAGGAACAGACTGCACAGTGAACAGTGAAAGAGGGAGACCAGGCTTTTCTCAAAAATTATCGTAGAAAGTGGAACAACCCTAGATTCACAGGTCCCCACGTGGTGGAAAAGATATCTCCTAGAGCAGTTAAGTTGCAGGGCAAGGACGTGTGGACACACATCTGCGACATCCAGCCCTACAAAGCACAGACCCCCCTCACTTCAGCGAAGGGGCCATCGCTTCAGCAACGACAACTGATAACAACAATGACACAGTACAGACACCGGATACCCCAAAGGACATAAATGACCAACCACCCATAGCCCACCCTATGATCACAAGATCCCAGACAAAATAAATAAGTTAGCTCAAATTAACTACCACCAGCCACCAGCTAATGAAGAAAATTGTCAAAACAATCTGCAATATACACCGCACTGTGTAAACACGTGCATGCTCTCTTCTCTTTTTTGTCTCGCACATGCAGGTATTGCGCATTGCTATTGTATATGCAATAAAAAGACAAGGAACATACGTCACTGAAACATACCTCATTGCCCAGGGGTAAATGCTACCTGCAAACGAAAACACCCCAGAAGCACTGTCGCACCAGTTTGTATACGTTATAAAAAAGGCCAAAATGCTTAAGACGAAGGAGAATACTATTATATTATAACAGGTTCCTTATTTTAATAGTACAATCATTTCTACATCTCCACGCAGATCTACCTGCCCTAAGAAATAGGACGGTGAGGAAATCATGGGAAGAGCTTTGTTGCCTGGGCATTGAACGATTACTTGATACGCGGGGCTTGAATAAAAGTACTAACAATAATAACGCACATTTTGAGAGACTTTCAGGCAGGCACCTATATCATCTAAAGTAAAGTAACTGCAGGATTGCAGCAAAGGTAAGAGGAACATGCCAGTGGTAATAGCAACTGTAATAAAGATGTTAGGGATATTTTTCAGCACTGGTCTGATTACTGCCACTGTCTGGGAGGCCTTCTATGCTTTCTATGTGATGGCATCTGCCTCTACTAACATTTCCCCGACCATGGTTGCAAGGAGCACAGTGTCAGGTGGAACAAGTGGCCCCGGGTCAAACAAAAAGATGAATAAATATAGTGTTTCCATTGACATACATGGGGTGGACACGTCTCCAACAACATGTGGTACAAGCACATGTCCAAAATTGGTAAGGACATGACAAAGGACAACTGCTATGTGTGCTCGTTCATCCCATATACCATGAGCGCCTCAAGAACGTTTGTGTTGACTGAAGTACCTGCTACAACTGCTGAATGCCTGTTATATCTAGCATTGTTCCAAACACAAGGATGATTTCAAGGGAAAAGAGCAACACTAAGATGGAAATCAAGGTCAACATACCCCTATGAACATAACTTCATCAAAACACTACCAATGTATGACGAGTCGTGGCAGCAGACAAAAGGGCTCAAGTACATAACAGAAGGATCCGACAAAGGAGAGACAGAAGAGGTTAAACTGAATTACCTACCTTTGCGAGTGGTACGTAAAAGAAGTTGAAGGTGAACCAGGATGCTGGGAAAGGCCACTAATATTAATATATGGCAAAGTATACACGAAAGACGGATGGGTGGTTGAAGTTGTAGGAAGAAAAATGTTGACTTTGGCAAAGACACCAGTGATGACATTGCAAGAAGAAAATGACAAATGCTACAAGGAATGGACAAAGAGTGCAGCACTGGTGACCTGGTTAGATAAAGAGGGGGAACCCATAACAATACTTCCACTCACAGCATTAACACTGTGTTACCAGCATGATGGAGAAGTTGATGTTGGAGCAAATGAAGGTTGCAAGAGAACAATAAAGCTTCCTGAGGGGGGGTCCAGGAACAGCAGTTTTGAAGGATCACTATTGGGCCTGTGGAGCGAAGGCATACAACAGCTTGCACAGTTGTGGAATGGAGTGTGCACTATGGTACACATCAACGTACCATCAGTAGTAGTACCGCAAAAGCATGTCAACTTGGAAAACTTCCCTAAGATGGACGAAGGGAATAAAAGGAAGAAAAGATCACTGAAGATGGTAGGAAGCAAGCAACGGAACAACACTACACACTTATCCAGAGTAAAAAAGACAAGGAGAAACGCTGACAGGAAACTACCTGTGGGGAAAGTCAGAAACAGCTCTGAGTGACATTCCACCAGCACACAGGCTTTTTAGCAGAGCGGCAATGTTCTTTTCCTCCATCGTACATCCAGGGGTGCAGGCATATGCAAATTCGAAGTGGCGCCAGATAACAAAATGGGAGCTAATGATGACAATCAACTCCACGGATTCAACGTGATAAAGGAAGAACTAAGAGCGATTAGGATGGTGGCCCTACAGAACAGATATGTGCCGGACCTTCTGACGGCAATGGTGTTTGCGCAAAAATTGGAAGTTTGCGTTGCACATTTATTCCTGCCAATGACGAGGACAACGGTACGTTATCTGAGGCAGTATCACAGCTGGCCAAGATGCACGCCAAGATGGAAGAAGAAGCAAAGGGAGTGAAGAAGGGGGGTAGCTGCTCCTCTTACATCTGGTCCTGGATGCCATCATGGCTCTCAGATGGCCTTAAGGTTGTGGCAGGATGCACCATTTTAAGAATGGCTTTTCTGATGGGGATAAAGGTATGGAAGGCAAGACCAAAGCGTACTGCTGAAGAAATAATCAGCATGCACGTCCTAATGTCAGCTGAAAACGACCAACACACAGACGCCCTTATTAAGGAACGTGAACGGCTGCGCTAGCAGATAGTAGTTTCAGACTTGTACCCACCATCAATAAAGGTTGAGAACCCAGGGAACCCAAAAAGCTACATTGGAAAATGAGTTTATTGCAAACCCGGTGGTGGATGTACTGGTCATTTGAGGATCATGTGGACCGGTATGGACCGGTACGGACACTTGGCGGGAATAACAAAGGTATGGCAAGTACGAGGAGACAGGAGAGTGTATAATTTTGTGGTCGACCAGAGGGTGGACTGAAGAGGGAAAATGGGACGAACCCTTCCCCCGATTGTCATCCAGACCATGGCCTAGGACTAGGGGTGTCACGATATTAGTTTTATGACGGTACAATAACCTTCTTGCCAAATGACGGTATATCATGGTTATCGCGGTATAGCAGGTGGAGTTAACTAATCTTAACAAATATTTTCTAAAAGGTCATAAATTGTCAGATTTATCATTACTGCAGCCTTTCCAAATCAGATTGAAAAGCACACTTAACGGTATAAACAATGTGACGGTTATTATTGTTCAATTAAGTGGTTCACGGTATCTTTAACGGTATACCGTAATACCGTTACATCCCTACCTAGGATGTCACGATCAAGCACCCACCGCAAGAGGAATTCAGCCCGATCACTGCCGCCCCAGATTTCAAGATCCACTGTGGCCACGCCCCATGTATCCATTGAAGCTGCACGTCAATCAAACCACATGCCGGGACCTCAGGTGGAGCTGACACCGACCATATGATCAACTCGATTAGACAGCACCCACAAAATACCACCCTCGTGAGATACCATGACGACATAACCAGCAGACCTGAACACACGTGCCACCAAGCACATTGGCCATACACACACAAAGAACATACTCAGTGCTATGACCTAGAGGACCACTCACACATGCATCGTTGTTAATTTTCACATAGGCCAAGTATAGCACAGCAGAAACGCAAGACGCTAGAAGATCTCATGTACATGCTTGCAGACGCTTCCTCGCCATTAAAAACCATGAAGATGTAACCATGTATATGGACTAATGCATATGAATCTCTGTCATCCCTCGTGACCCCCATATTTTGGACTTTGTACCGCCACCCATAAGCCAGGCCAAGGTAGGCTGCAAAGCCAGAGTCCCCAGGCCGGAGCAGCTCAGCCAAAGCTGCAAGGTGCTGATCATGCAGAACGAGCTCTGACGAGAGCCCACAGCCAAGGCCGCAATGTTGCAATTTACATGCCGCGCTCCCCACGCCAAGGTTACACCTGCCACTGCTAAATGCTCCTCAGAACCGAAATACAAATCAAATGCTCATAATTCTGCTCCAGCCACGGTCTCACAACACGTGACCAGGCCGACCTGATATGATGCCAAGCCCCAAAGACCAGAGAAGCGCTGAGGTCTCACGTCTGGGACTCAGACTGTAACAATGAAGTGACAAATTGGACACCGATAGCAATGGGAAAAGCACGCACACCAGCTAATAGTCAGACCTGTCCATTATCCGCCACTGACACATAGTCATACTTTGTTGCCAGCACCAGGTACACCGTGAGCTGGGAACAGCGATGGTCCCAGGTCTGGAGGCTCACGGGTGGACCAATCAGAATATGAGGGGCTCACCATTGACGCCACTATAGTTTAGCCAATCACTAATTGTCCCCTTGTAACAGTTCTCTTGTAGCAACTATTAGGGACAGCCCAAGCATAGCACCTGACCCTTTCTCCACCACTAACTTTTTCCTCTATATGTGCCTATACTGACCCCACCACTCGGGGAGCCAACCCGAGATGGCGTTATGTTTTGGGGCTAGTTCTCCCAGGTGACGTACGTAGTCGCGTCATACAGCTAGAAAAAGGGCCTTCGAGCCCACCACGAACGAGATGACTCCTGGATGCCTGTGATTTGAGAGCTTGTCCCTGTCTGTTTGGTGCAATAAACAGCAGTAACTCTTTGCTCTTGTATGTGTCCCATACTCCTTTGGGACACAGGAGGAGTTGGGGCCTCCCCAACCCCGGAGGTCCACGGACGTCCCTGCCGACCCCTCGGGAAATTACCCCAACACTTTCCAAACAACATTCAAGCCAACTCCATCCATCCCATATTCCTATTTGACACCCAGATCTCCTCTTCTGCCACAATTGGTCCATCTCTCTCTAACTACTCTTTCATTAAGTTCACCATCTCCATTCCTCTGCCCCTTACCAACCCCCCTTCTTCATCTATCAACAAATGTAAATTGAAGCCAGACTCCATTGTCCCGTAACTCATCCAAATCTAAATCTCGCTCCAGGCTCTCTCCCCTCCACTTTACCAAGCTGCACTGTCTCCCCTTCAACAATTGCTACCCTGTTCTCTCCTTCACCCCCTACCAGCTGCATCCTGAACCATTGATCTCCTCAGCCATTATGCTGTTGAGTATGACAATGCATTGCTGCCTATGCCGCTGGTGAAAAGATCAATCCCTCACTCTACTCACTCCCTACAAGAACTCTCTACTGAGACTAACCACAGCTCTTGACACAGACAAATCCTCCTATCATACTATCTTTTTTCCTCTTTCCATTTGCACACTTGCAAACTGCCCATGTCCTTAGAGGCCATGCTTCCTCTCCTATGAAGCGCACAATTTCCACTTCCCTTTCTCGGATGACTTTGCCTTTTACTTTGCCACTAAAGCTGATAAAACACAGGATACTGTGATGAATCAAGCATGTTTGTCCTTTCTTCCCAAGGGGAAGCCTCCCCCTTTGAGGCTAGGGAGGTGATCCCACTCTGTAAGACCATCCCTAGGGGTCTCGGTAAGTGGGACCTCACTGAGAGAGGCTCGTTCTTAGGGGAAAAGGACTCCTATTCCTGTGAGAAATTTCTTAGGCCAAACACTATAGCAGCATTTATTGTACAACCGGATGTGAAGAATAATGTAATCCCTGTATATTTGGGTGCTTCTTCCGACCCGCCACAATATCTCGCCAACCCTTTTATCTCTCCCAACCCTCCATCATTCTCCCCTCCCTATCCTACCAATGCCCTACTCTCTATCTAACATCTCCCCCAATGAGCTTCCATCCATCCTTTCATCTGCCAACCCACCCGGCACTCAAAGTGACCCCTTTGCACCGCATGTTAGTAAGAAACTTGGACCATCACCTCTGCTTTCCTCTCCCCTTATTCATCCCATCTCTCTTAACTGGAATCTTACCATACTGACACAAAAACAGCCACAGTAATGTTCCGCTAGAGAAACCAAGTGCTGACCCCAACAACCCCTCATTCTAGAGACCTGTTAGATACACTCTCATGCTGATCCCCACCAATCTTGAGTTAGGTCCGAATCCCAAACCCTCCATCGAGACTGCACTTTTCCATATCATCAATTCTCATACCCCTGCTCATCACTCCTACTTTTTTCCATTCTCATAATTCCATCTCAAGGATCTGTCCTACACCCACTACTCTATATCCTATACACCTTCTCCCTTGGCAAACTCAGTTCCACCTTTGACTTTAACTATCACCTCTTCACTGAAGGTACTCGGTTAGTTTTCTCCTTCGCCTCCTTCTCCTGGGACACATCTGAACGTGTAAGTAATTGCCTAATTGCCATTACGCACTGGATGGTTTTACTCTGCTTAATGCTAAACTCTTCAAAGATTGAAGTCATCTTTCCCACTTCCTCCAATGCCAAACTCATTCTTTCCTCTTCAAGTTATTTCATTCTGTGATCTCCTCACACCCTCACCTACAGGGTTTTCTTTGACAGTTACCTGAAACTCTAAATGTTCCTTATGGACTCTCCCACCATAGCAAGACTCAACCTCCTAAACATTGGAAAATCCACCCACACCTCATGCACCACTCAACTAAAACCCTAATCTCTTCTCTTGTGTTTAGCAAACTACTACACCAATCTACTTTTTGGGCTTCCCTATGATATTCTGTTCCTCAACAAAGTTAGTCACTTTGTATCATACACGCTTTCATTTCAACCTATCCAGCCCCCCCCCCCAGTTTTACCTATTATCATCATGCTAAATGGCACTGCATGCAAAACTGTTCTGTTCACATTCCTGTCTATACCTCCATTCATAGTCTTGCCCCCACACTACCTTGCTGAAAGCATCTCACTGTACATCCCCTCTTAAACTCTCCACCCATCGTCTGTTCACAGCCTACTAGTCTCCAGCCCCCTTGTTCCTCCTGCCAATTTTGCTCCTTTTCCCTATTTTCCCCACCCCACTGAAATGCTATGGGGCCATCAAAGCCATCCCTTCAGTGCAACTCTGCAAAATATGGCTCATACTCCACCTGCTACCACTGAAATGAGCCCCCATAATTCCATCCTTCTCCTATCCAAACTAGCCACCGAATGCAACTCTCCTGCTTAATGTCTTTAGGGATGATTTATGTAATTTGTAAATATATAAATGCTGGCTTCAGGTTCCCCATATTAAATGCATTACGTCCTCTAGTCCCTGTACCTGGTAGAAATTCCTATTTTTACCCTTACACTCGTAACCACCCAGCATACATTATTCAATCCATCACTGCTCTTAGGTAAAAGACTGCCTCTGTTTTCTGTTATTGCTCACTTTGTAAGTAATTTCTGTTCGAAATGACACCCAATTTTTAAATAAATGCATTAGTACCTGATAGGGGTGTGGTTTAGGCCTACCAGCCAATGAGGAGGCTTAGAACAGGTGTTTTACCACACGGTACAGCCCCCGCTCCTAGACTCCTCAGAGTGGGAGGCCATCATATTTCCCTGCCGGATCACAGGTAAGTCAGCGCAGCCCACGTCCCCTTCCCCCACCCCCTTATCCACATCACCTCTACATCCCCACCTTACTTCCCTTGCATGGCCTTATCTCTCTCTGGCACAGGGAACACTAGTGATCTTGGCGTGTATTTTGTATTTTTTAGTTAAGAAACAAGAATGTTGTTTCACAACTTTAAAAACAACACCATTATTACCCTGATACCATGTGCCAGGGTACTAAAATCAATATTATCCGAGCGGGGGTGGAGGGCATTACTGGCCCTGGAAATGCCCCCCCTGCTCAGTTGCTATTGCATAAATAAAAAATACAAAATTCTAGAGGCCAGATTTATTTAATTTTATTTATTTATTTATTTATTCATTCATTTATTTATTGTGCATTTGTAAGGCACTTATACATCAAGTAAATTGTGTTTTAAAGCGCCCACAGGGCAGCAGGGAGGGATCATGGGAATGAACAACAAATATAACAATGAAAAATAGAGGCGGACCTACTAGGCCTTGTGAGCATTCAGAACGTGCAAGTGCAGAGAGAGAGAGAAGGGATGAGGGTTTGGCAGGATAAGTGCAAGGTGTGCCAGGAGGGAAGTGCTAGAGAATGGGTAATTGCTTAGGTGAGTGGTCAGCTGTCAATATATAGTTAAGTGCAGGCCTTTGGTGGCATAATCCAGTAGGCGCCAAGGCAAGTGCTGGGAGCGGCCGGGAGGCTGAAGGTGATTGGGTGTGAAAGGCCAGGGCCCTAGAGGACACATAAGGGCCATGGTCACTAATCCCAGCAACAGTGGGGTATAGCAGAGGATGGAGGAAGGGAAGGAGGAGGTGAAAAGGAAAGTCTAGAGGAGCTTCTGGAATTTGAGGCGATGCAGCTCTAGACAAAGAGGAAGGGGTAGGCAGTTCTACAGGAGGGAGCCTGCCAATCAGTGAGATCGAAACGCTTGACACACAGAGTTGGTCCTGGAAGAATGTAAAGATCTGGAGGTAGAGTATTTATTGAGAGCAAGTTGCAGATAGCGTGGTCCCCGGCCCCAGACAGCCTTATGGCTGATGCAGAGGGTTTTGAATGTGATCCTTGCTACAACCGGGAGCCAATGGAGAGATTTTAGGGCTGGAGAGACGCGGTCCCTGGGTTCGAGGCCAAGGGTAAGCCTCATAGCCCTATTCTGGATTAGCTGGAGGGATCGTAGAGATGAAGAGGGTAGATTAACGAAAAAGTTATTGCAGTAGTCTAGCTTAGAGAGAACCAGAGCTCTATAGACATTGAGCTTTTGGGGGAAAGTGAGGAAAGGAAGAATTCCTTGAGGAGGTATAGTTGAAAGTGGGCTTTCTTGGCAAAGTCCAGGATGTGAGGGAGGAAGGAAAACAGGAGGCAAAGATGACTCCAAGTTTTCTTGCTTTGGATGAAGGAGAAGGGGGAGAGCCCATAGAAGATGGCCAGAGTGAGGGGAAGAAAGTGGGAGCAGGAATCCCAAAGGAAGGATCTCAGTCTTGCTGGTGTTGTGGCAAAGGTCGTTGGAAGTGCACCAGGACTGGGTGGCAGATAGGCAGTCAGGAATGATGGAGGAAGGAAGGAGAGGGTTAGAGAGAAATTTGAAGAAGAGTTGTGTGTTGTCTGCATAACACTGGAAGTTAGAGGAGAAGGTGGAGATAAGGTGTACAAGCAGGGCAAGATATGTGTTAAAGACCCAGGTAGAGAGGTTGGAGCCCTGGGGGACACCACAGGTGGAGATAGAGGTGGGGGAGGAGAAAGAGACCTTGACTTGGGATGGGCGGTCATTGAGGAAGGAGGTCAGCCAGTCCAGTGCCCACTCAGAGATACCTAGGGTGTCGTGAAGCCATTTTTTGAGGATCTAGTGGTTGGCCGTATCAAATGCAGTGGAAAGATCAAGTAGAATGAGAACAGCTGGAGAGTTGGAATCAAGGGATGAAAGCAATTCCTCACAGGTGTCCAGAAGAGCATTTTCCATGCCTGTGGATGCTCATAATCCAGATTAATGGCTGTGGAGGCAACCAATACATTCAGTATGCTTGGTCAGTTGGAGAAGACACGCTTCTCCAAGAGTTTCCCAAGGAAGGAGGTTTTAGATATGGGGTGGTAGTTGGCTGGACAAGAGGGGTCTGCAGAAGGTTTTTCAGGAGGAGGCACACAAAGGAGTGTTTAAGGGAGGAAGGGAAAGATCCTGTAGCAACTGAGTGGTTGCAGAAATCAGTTAGTGCAGGGGCAAAAGAACCAATATTGTCCTTAATGGTTCTGGAAGAGCAGGGGAAAACCTGTTTGGAGGAGACTTTCATGGAGAGGACAACACTAGTGACCACATCAGTGTAATTGGAGAGAAGGAGGAGAGAAAGGCAAAGGGCGGATGGGGGTGTGGGGGCATAGGAGGCAGATGGGTGGAGGGAAGGGGGAGAGGGATGCAAGAGTGCTGAGTTTTTCCAGTGAAGTGTGTGCCAATGCATTGCAGAGGGTCCGGGAGCGAAGAGGTGAGGAGGAGACTGCGGAAGGGTTGGCTAGCTCCCTTTAGAATTTAAAGATTCAGTCGTGTTGTTGGATGCACCAGAGACGTGAGCCTGAATGTGGTCCCTTTACTTGGTGTGGATGGTGAGTCTATATTGGCTTTGGTGTAGGTGGCTGGCCAGTTTGTCAGAGGGTCAGCCTGAGGTCTGCCACTCTCTGCACTTGTGTTTCAGGGCAGCAGGTTCGGAGTCGTACCAGGTGTTATACTTGGAGACATGTTTCCAGTGGATCCTCATGACTAGGGCAAGAATGTCAAGGGTATTTGTAATGGCAAGATGGAGGTTGCTGAGAGGAGAGCCAGAGCCAGAGGTAGAGTCAGTAGTGGTGGGAGAGGGGGGGAATCGAAGGAAGTAGTGGACACTCATTTCATCGGACGGACGTTCGTGAACGAGGTTGGCAGAACGAGGTTAGAGGGCAGAGAGGACCCAGGTGAGAAGAGAGGAGGGAGTGGTCTGACCAGGAGAGTGGGGTGATCAGTGGGGAGGAGAGTGAAAGGTTGGTGTGGTTGAAGGCGTCAAGAGTGTATCTATCGTTGCCGTTGCGGCTGAACACCTTTGTCCACTAATATGTGGCTTCTTTAAGTTTGTAGTAAGTGTATCCGAGGTATAAAGATGACATACTCAATTTGTTTTATATAATTTTGCCAACTATGTATTCATAGTAATCTGAGATTTAGAATCTCTATTCATGCAGGTGCCATAAGGACGGCCAATGCATTTTGGAAAAAAAAAACTTCCTTCATCAGGGCCTTATTGTACTGGTTACGTTGATCATAACATAAGTTGGAAACCAAAACAAAGTGATGTTCCAAAAAGACATATTTGCCACAGTCCTTGAATTCATGTTACATAATTCCTATGTCAACCATGTACATTCCACGTGCATTTTACATTTAAACATAAGCATTTGTAGTGGTCATTACATTTAAACATAAGCATTTGTAGTGGTCATTGTTAACACATTCCATAGATAGACATTTAAAGAGTACATTAGTCCCATGTAGTCGTATTCATTGCAATCACGACAATATCGACAATATCGCAAACATCTTATAGTGTCATAGGAGTTGTAACCTGGGGGGCCCTGTGGTGGAGTGTGGGCCCCCCTGGGTCTGGGCACCAGCGCGCGTATGCGGCGCGCAGGAACACACACCGGAGACGCCTGCCTGTTCCGGCGCTCCGGTGCGAACTGCCCCGGGCGCCGCCTTTATTAACTGGCGCGCATGCGCCGGCCCGCTGGGCCGCGCATGCGCGCTTCGTGTACCACGTACACAACATCCCTCCTTTTCCCCCTCAAACAACAAACACATTAAACATGGGGAGCCAACATGGCTCAAAACAACTTATACTTAACAGACTTAGTTACTCAGGCTGCCGAGTCCATGATGAAATCTTGGAATCTTTGTGGGGGGCGGCGCCCTTCCCTGCGCGGGTACCTGGGCGAGCTCCTCTCGAGGTTCTCTGGCCTCCCCGGATCTTCGGGCGGTTCAACGCCTTCCGGCGGCGCCTCTGCCGCTAGTCCTTGGTCAGGATCGGGTTCTTCCTCCGCTGCCACGGGTCTTATGCGCTTGAAGAAGGACACATTTCGGGTTACCGTCCCTCGCGCGTTCGCAGCCGTGTCCATGGAGCCTTTGACGTGAGTTACTCCCATTGGTTGGGTTTCGTAAGTCATTGAGAGTTTTCCTTCCGGTTTCCTGTTCCGGACAAGGACGGTGTCTCCTACTGCTATCTCTTTCTCCGGCAGCCTCCGCCTTGTTGTCTCGCTCTCGTTTCTCGCGGCTCTGTCTGCTGCCACCTGTGCGCCATCGATCATTCCTGGGCGTCGGTCACCCGCTTCCGGTATCAGCCCTCTGGGTATTCGCCTGAACAGCGCCTCGGCGGGTGCGATTCCGGTGGACCGATGTGGGGTGGACCAGTACTCACGGAGAAAGTCGATTAAGTTGTGGCGCAGGTCCTCCCCTCCATTGACAGAGATACAAAAAAATTTGTTAAGCGTCCGCATGAAACGCTCAACCTCTCCATTGGCCCTTGGCCACAGCAGGGTCACCTTTCGGTGCTTGATGCCTCGTTCCGCGCAGTATCTGGCGAACCGCTGCCCTTGGAACGGCGCTCCATTGTCTGAGCAGATCTCAAGTGGGAAACCATGGGTGGCGAAGATTTTGTCCATGGCCAGGATGGTGTGATCGCTGGCGGTGGATTCCACGAGTTCCACTTCCGGGTACCTCGACCACTGGTCTGTGACTACCAAGAAATATAGACCTCTTCCGGTCGAGCCGAAATCTGCGTGCACTGTTCCCCATGGCACGTCGCTCCGTTCCATGGCCTGAATGGGCGGACCCTTTTCCGCAGGACTCGTGGCCTGGCAGGGGATGCAGGTCCTCACGAATTCGGCCACCCTGTGTTCCAGATCGGGGAACCAGACCTTCAGCCTAAGGCGCGCCTTCATCCTCGCCATGCCTTGGTGCCCTGTGTGGGCCAACTGGAGGACTCTCATGACCAGTGACCTGGGGATCACGATCTGGTCCCCACGCAGCAGCAGGCCGTCCGTGGACACCGAGAGCTCGTGACAAGCTTTCCACAGCAGTTGTAGGTCCCTTTGTACCTCCGGGTTTCTTCTGGCATTGTTTAGGAGGACGTCCCGCCACTCCCCTGTGGCCACCGCCTTTTTCACTCTTAAGAATGCCTCGTCAGAGTTCGAGTCGTCCGCAATGTCCTCTCTTGACAGGGCTACTGGCAGGGCTGATTCAACGACGAGATGCACAGCGTCCCCAGCGTCTGACACCTCTACAGGACTCTGGGCGTTCCTCGTGCCTGGGTGGCGAGACAGGTAGTCAGCGGGGTTATGAGTGCCTGGGCGGTATACCGGCTTGACGCCGTATTCGATGAGGGACAGCATCCATCTCTCGATACGGGGAGGCGGCTTGGAAGATGTACCAGACAGGATATGAATCAGGGGTTATGATCCGTAACCACGACGACGGGTTTGCCGAGGATGTAGATTCTGAAGTGTTTGCACCCCCACAGGATGGCAAGGGCCTCTCTTTCAATCTGGGAATACCGCCTTTCCGTGTCGGTGAGGGCTTTGCTGGCGTATGCTATGGGTCTCATGGCTCCTAGTTCGTCTGCCTGCATGAGGACTGCCCCCAGTCCCACTGGGCTGGCATCGACCACAATCTCTGATTCCCGGCTGGGGTTGAAGTAGGCCATTGTCTCCTGCTCTGACAGGGCTTCTTTGATGGCATTGAAGGATCTTTGTTCAGTCACCGTCCACTGCCACGCCACGTCATTTCTCGTAAGTGCCCTCAGTGGTTCTGACAGGGAGGCCAGGTCTTTGATGAATCGGCCGCAGTAGTTGACCATCCCCAAGAAGCTCCGAACCTCCGCCGGTGATGTGGGTGGAGGCGCATCTCTTATGTCTTTCACTTTTCCAGGGTCCGGGGATATGCCTCCCGCATGGAAGGTGAACCCAAAGAATTCCAGCCGGTCTTTGAGGAATTCGCACTTTTCTTGGTGCAGGGTTAGGCCTACCGCCAGTAGTCTCTCAAGCGTGCACTCTAGCCGTTTAAGGTGTTCACTTTCCGACCTGGCGAAGACCAAGATGTCGTCGGACATGTTAATGACACCCTTCAGACCGGACAAGGCTCCTCTGATGGCATTCTGGAAGACCTCAGCCGCGGACGAGATCCCAAAGTTAAGTCTCTTGTACTGGTACAACCCCTCGTGCGTAGTGAACGTCGTAATGTACCTCGACTCGGGGTGCAGTTCCAACTGGTGGTACCCAGACCTGAGGTCCAGTTTGGAGAAGACTTTGACGCCTTGAAGTTCTCCGACGATGTCATCTAGAGTGGGTGTGAGGTGACGCTCCCTTTTGATGGCGGCATTTGGGAGCCTCATGTCCACGCAGATGCGTACTGCCCCCGGCTGTTTCGGCTTTGGGGCTACTACGATAGGCGAAACCCAAGGGGTGGGGCCTTCCACTCTTTCAATGATGTCTCGGTCGACCAACTGTTTCAGCTCCTCCTCCACTTGGGCCCTTAAGTGAAAAGGGATCCGGCGGTGTTTGAGGGCTGTCGGCCTCACGGACTTGTCGATGTGCAGGCGGATGGGCTCTGCGTTCAGTTTGCCAATGCCCTTGAAGAGAGTCTCAAACTTGTGTAGCATGCTTTTCAGATCGGCGTGGTATACCCCAAACGTGAAATGGACAATGTCGAGCGCTTCTGATGCCGCACAGCTCAACAACGAATGTGGGCTGATGTTGGTGACGAAGAATCTTGCTTTGATGGTGTTTTGTCCATGAGAGACTGGGGCAACAAACACGCCTTGGATGGGTAAGGGTGTTTCCCCGCCGAATGCATATATTCTTGCCGTGGACGCTGACAGTTCCGGTGGGCCTGGCAGGGCCACATAATGTTTGGTGGCTAGCACGCAGACCGAAGCCCCAGTGTCGATGAGAATGGGGGTGGGAACGTCATCGATGTTGACAGTGCATGTGGGTTGGCGCCTCGTGCCGGGACCTTTCGCGATGCTGGAGATGAAGAAAACTTCTTCTTCCTCCTCCTCTTCTTCTTCTGCGATATCCAGGTCCTGCAGGCCCTGATCGATCGAGGAGATGCCTCTCACTCTGCGAGCGCCTCCTCGTCCAACTCTCTCTGGTCCCCTTCCTGCTGCAACGGGGGAAGCAGCTCGGCACATCCTGGCATAGTGCCCCGGTGTGCCACACCGGGCGCATGTTCTCGACTTTGCCGGGCAGTCACCGCTGTGGGGGAGGTCATACCCACAGTACTAGCACGATGGGGCGTTGCCTGGTGTGGGTGTGGCATCGGGCCTTCTCGGCGCCCATCTTGACCTACCCGCAGCTGACCGTCCTACTGCAAATGCGTCCTCGTTATTCCCTGGTCGCGTGGCAGTGTCCATTTTCGCACCTCTGGCTTCCGCCAGCTCATGTGCTCTACCCAGGTCCAAAATCTGCTGGAGGGTCAGGCCAGGCTCTCTCAATACCTGCCTCCGAAGTTTTCCGGAGCTGCACCCCTGCAGTAGTTGGTTGCGGACCATTTCTTCCTCGTCGGCCCATCTGCAGGAGGTCGCCAGGTGTCTCAGGCGGGCGCAAAATTTGTCTAGGGGCTCGTCGTCCAATTGTCTCTCAGCGCCCATGACAAACCTATCAAAATCCACGTTAGCCATGGGGAGAAAATGGTCTTTGAGTGCCTGCTTGACTGCGTCATACGTGACCACGGGGATGACGAGGGAGTCGTAGATCTTGTGGACTTCTGCGCCTGCCGAGTAGATCATGGTTGCGATTTTGGCATCATCATCGTCCACCCCAGATGCCCTGAAGAACATATCTAGTCTTTTGACCCACAATAGCCACTTCGGGCCCAGCTTGGAAGGGGGGCCAGTAGTATCGAATTCCGGCATGGGGGCTAGGGAGCTACGAGCTCTGCGAGGGATTGGGGCGGCGGCACCCTCATCGTCAGCTTCTTCACCCATCTCAGCGCCACGTACTCACTGTTGGCTGTCTTGAGAGAAGGGTGGCTTGTCCTGACCTCATGGTAGGGTTGGGGTGTAAAACCCACTTCTTTCTTCTTAGTTGCCACAGCCCTGCGCCTGCAGGACTGTGGGCTTTCCAAAAATTATTCTTCTGTGTTCTCCAACACCGCTGGCGAGTGGCGCACGAGCACCCAGTCGGGCCGCAACCACTGTCGCCACGTGTGAAGGGGAGCGAGTGAAAAGAAGATGGCCGCCGGCGCTCCGCGGGTCCGTAATACGGCATACTTCCGTCTCTCCGAGGTAGTCGGGCACGGAAGCGGACCGTACCTCCTCGTCGCCAGTGTTGTAATCTGGGGGGCCCTGTGGTGGAGTGTGGGCCCCCCTGGGTCTGGGCACCAGCGCGCGTATGCGGCGCGCAGGAACACACACCGGAGACGCCTGCCTGTTCCGGCGCTCCGGCGCGAACTGCCCCGGGCGCCGCCTTTATTAACTGGCGCGCATGCGCCGGCCCGCTGGGCCGCGCATGCGCGCTTCCTGTACCACGTACACAACAATAGGTAATAAAGATGAATGTACATAAGAGTTGGAATGATGGGTTTGAATGATGAATTCACGGAATATGAAATAAAAGTAAAGGAGAAGGAGAAAGTGTTAAAGTGGCTGTACGGTCAAAATAACTTGGATGTTAAAGCGAGCTGCAGTATAAACTGACCTCTAATTTATGTTGCAAGGTTTCTGCACGTGTACATAGAAGCTGGGGATTCTCCATGCATTGAAAAGTTAATTCGTAGGCTAAGGTACGATCACTACCGAAGATCTGTAAAGTTATACCAGAAGGGTGGGAGTTTATCAACTGTTGTTATTCTGAGCAGCTTCCCAAATCTTAAAATACTGTGGTGCTTACCTGATGTCTTGTAATAACTTGCTTCTACTCGCCATGAAACAGCGTGAATGCGCGCTTCTCTGTGCGTAGTATTGTTGATTACAGGTTGTTATGGTAACCCTGTGGGCGTGGGAGACTAAGGGTAATGGGTGGCAGCCATGTTGTAGTGCACTCACGGACCCAAAAGGTAGCCGTGCTGCATGTATAAAGTACATAGTTCCCAGTTTTCCCTAAACTTAGATGGCTGGTATGTAACATATTTATTGTCAGCCTCAAAACAGACGTCAGTTTCACAAAAATCAGAAAAGCTGAATAACAGTAAAAAAACGAAAGTGGAAAGCACGACAGCATATTGATATGAATGCTATAGTAACTATGAGAAGGTCTAAATAGAAATACTCGTGTGTGCATAACTTGTGTACCTACTGCGCCGCATGCAATGTCAGTTATATGCAAACCCATGAGTTTAGAATCTGAAAGACTGTATTGTAATAGTACAAAAAGGAAATTTGCATGTGTAATTAACTATCTATGTAAATGTCAGTATAATTGTAACGGAATACAAATCTATATGTTCGTGTGTGCACCATTATATGTAACTATTGCACCGCATATGCTGTCGGTTGCAAGCAAACACATGAGTTTAAAGTACGAGAATAATGCTATTAGGTTGGTCTCGAATAGTTGATCGAAAAAGAGGAGAAGGGGTAGGAGCCGAATGTGACATGTGGCACATGCCATAGCGTGCCACAGCATGCCGCCAATCTCTGGACTGGCTGATGGAAAATGTGCAGTTTTAAGGAGTTGAAACATATTGTACAAGTGAAAAATACCCTCTCAATCATTGTGGGATTGTTTTATATTGAAACACTTTCAGCAAATGCATAGTTTAAGTACTTATCATGCCACAGCATGTCACCAATCTCGGTACTAGCTGATGTCAAATGTGCTGTTTAAATGACATTTAAGACATTAAACAAGTGAGTAAAAAGCCTCACAATCCTTTTGTGATGTTAATAAATCAAATAATTAAAAAAAAATGTGGATTCTGACAGCTGCCTAGAACTTTCAACCTTATGCACTGTAGTCTGCAGTACTACAGTTACACCAATGCTTTATATTGGAAATGTCTGGTGCCAGTTCTTATGACCTATTCAAACAGCAGGGCCCAACAGTCCCTTTTCAGTGTCAATTCTAACGTGGCATGCCACCTAGATATGTCTTATATCTCCTTCAAATCAGTGTTTTCATTGCTTCAAAATTACTTCAGGCATCTCACCTCTTAGTCTCTTGTCATATGTTTCATACCTTCCAGCAATTGAATGTTTGAAAGCACTTGGAACTCCAGCATGCCACAGCAAGTCACCAATCTCTGGACTAGGTGATGTAAAATGTACTGTTTAAATGACTTCAAATGATATGATATGATATGATAGTTTATTTATATAGCGCCTATACACAATGTGTTTCAAAGCGCTTCAAGGCAAGGAAGGGACCAAGGTAAAATACAACAACATTCTTACAGGCCATGAACATTAATGATGTGAAATTAACTATCGTACTTGGCCTGACGACATTTCAGATAGTGCAAATGCTAAGACATAGATAAGAAAGGGAGGGGGAGAGTGGGAAGGAAATGGAAACAAACAGGCGACTACCGTACTAGGCCTGACGCCATTTCTGGTAGAGCCGAGGAAAACAAAAGGTGAGGGAGAGGAGTGCAGAAAGGGAGGGGAGGAACAAAACAAGTGACTATCGTACTAGGCCTGACAATGTCTCAGATAGTGCTGGAGGGAGGGGGGGGCAACAGTAAGGGGATAGGGGAGCGACAGACGAGGTTGCTATCAAAGTAGGTCCAGGGACAATTCTGATAGAGTAAGTGCATAGAAAAAAGTAAGGGGAGGAGGGGAGGAGATAGGAAAAGGGAGGGGGAGGGGAGGAGAGAACAGAGAGTAAGCAGTCAAAAAGAGTGGAGAAGCAAGAGAGGAGAGCGAATACAATTGCAGAAGTCAGTAGTAACACATAATGTTGCAAGCCAGGATACAAGATGAAGATGGAAACAGCATGATTCAGGGCCACCACGAGTACAAGATGCAAAGGAAGTCCAGCATGAGAGTTGAGAACGGGTGACGCACCGTGAATCAATCAAAGACATTAAACAAGTGAAGAAATAGCCTCACGACCATTGAGAGACGTTATACATTTAATTTAATAATAAAAAGCCTGTACGTCACCTTGCGGCTGCTAGCTGTCTATCTCCTGTGCATGACACAATATGGCCTGGGTATAAGTAGAATCCTCTGACAGCGGGTAAAGCAGAGAAAGGAGGCCTTCAAACATTCTGCAGTTGTCTTCAACTACATAGTTCATTCTTTTTCAACATTTAAAAATGTTTATTTTAATTAAGCATCATCCAAATTGTATTAAATGAAATCTGTTATGTATTGTACACAGGATGAAAGGCGTACATTTCTTATTAAAATGTCCATCTCATAATAACAATGGTCACTTTACCATAGTCTCAGTTGTATTATTAATTTGAAAGCATGTTTCCTTGTTATAACCTTCTGTTTAATTTCTAATTACTTTTTTTTAAAACTGGTCGTCTCTAATTTAAACCTTTCCTTGTTCCTACTAAATTATCTTTTCTTGCATACAATAATCATATATTAAGATTAATGTGGCCCTTGTAATTGTTATTAATTTATGGCATATTAGCTGATGTAGATGCTAATCGTGTGCTTATTTTTCTAATTCATTGTCTTAATTTCTATTCACTTTATCATAAGCCTGCCTCTGCTTTCAAACTTACAATAATGATGTGTTATAACCGCTTTACATATAACATATTTGCATACAAAATCACCCAACCAAAGTTGTTACTCATTTGTCTGTCTCAGAAGGTTGAAACTTTAAATTGGCCTTTCTGGGATTCGAACCGGCAACCTGTAGATCCCAGCAGCGAGTGTTGCTACCCCACCTCACTAATCACTTATCTAAAATGAGAATCTCAACTGAAAATGCAGAACATTTTTATTTTTAATCTTTTACTGAAATGCTCGCAATAAACGCTTGTTACAGTGGATTAGTTTACTGTTTTCTTGGCCGTTTCAACAATCAATTTTCTGTATACTTCAAGTAAACATGAATGAATATCAAACTGCACCAACTCAATTAAAGTAAAATTATTTATTATTTAAATACATAAATAGATAATAAAACAAATATAATAGTGCAAACAAACCATAACAGCATTGTATTTAACAATTATATATATATATATGTATATATATATATATATGTATATATATACATTATATACATGACACCCCAATTTTAAATATTTATTTTCACGAGAGCATGACTCTCACATCTTATGACAACTCAATGTAATGTACAATAATTATTATTTAAATAAATATAACAAATATAATAGTGCAATGATAGTGCAAATGAACCGTAAAAACATTACGTAGAATGTATATATATCACGTTTATTAATGTCGTCTCAGCAGAGCATGACCATCACAGCTTAGTCAATGGTTTACATACCACCACTTGACCTGCAAAGGTCTAATTAAACTGTGCTACCAATAATAAATAGTAACTTCTTTTACTACTTTTCTTTTTATTCGTCTTCTCCACAAATTAAAGTGCATCCACAGATCAGCATACGTTCAGCTTCATAGCGGTTCAGTCCTTCACATTTTTGGAGAATTTTGATTGTCATCTGCAAAAAAGTAAACAAAATGCCACATTTCGGTCACTATTACTTTAACTGATCATCAATTGTGTAACATGATAGCACAGAACAATGCTCTCCGGGCCGCTCTTAGTATCCCAAGAAGAGAGCATATCACCCATGCCAGGCACTCAGCCCAATGGCTCCCGGTCAAAGAGCGGATCACTCTCAAAATCCTCACACTCACTCACAAATGCCTCTCCCTCTCCGCCCCGTCGTATTTATCAGAAACCATCTTCAAACCATCCTCCTCCCGTCCCACCACAACGAAATACTCCAACCTACTCTGCATCCCAAGCATCAAAAAAGCCAAAGCCGGAGGTCTAGGTTTCCCCTACATTGTAGCCAAGACCTGGAATGCTCTTCCTGCAAACATCAGAGCCGAAAACTCACTCCCTATTTTTCGCAGGAAACTGAAAACCGCATTCCTTGCAAAATAACATGAAACCCTCAGGATTCCATGTAATATACTGCATAGCTAATGTGTACTTGTCTACTGTAAATATTGTATTTGTATGCAAATATTGTATCCTATGTAACTAAGACATTGTCTGTAACAAGCGCCACGATGCCCCCGGGCTGACGTGCGCTCTACAAATTTGAATAAATAAATAAATAAATAAACATTGTAAACATACAAATAACCTGAATATGGCCTGCAGACTGCTAGGGGAAGTGCAACACTCACAACAATGCCATGAAAAGACTCACAGACAGACAAGAGTGTGACATGCGTCCACAACGGAGTGCTGGCTTAAAACAGGTAATTGTCTTTGGAGGTTGGCGGCATGGCATGGGTGTGGATGGGAGTGTGTCGTCGGTGTCAGCACAGTGGGGTGGTTGGTGCACATGTCCCTCAAAAGTGCAAAGGGGCGGCTTGAGATCAACAAAGCGGCCTAGAACATAGCAGCGTTATGCAGCCAGTCTTTCAACCCTACCTCTCTGATATTTGTGCATTGAGGATATGCATCTGTCATTTTCAATCCCCAGCAGTGATTACTCAAAGCTAGTGGTACATTTTCACATGTAAATCTAACCAAGAGCGCCCTTGCTAACTCAGGACCATGTCAGTCCAGATACTGTTCATAACCATTGGACAATTTGAGTCCCAGTACAAACCTATTGAGCGGAATCCCTCTCCCATGGCAACAACATCCTCCTGTGTCTTCTGGTGGATTTCATGTGTCATTGTTCGCCTATCCCTGTCGACTGATGTTATGTGAGTTTGTCCAAAGCTGCTGGCAGCCTAGTTCAATTAAGCAGTTTTTCACATGCTTGCACCAAGGGAGCTTATAGATATCAATTACAGGCCTAAGGGCTGCCACCCATAACCCTTTTTATGGTTTAGCTGTATCTGCCTAAAAATAGCTTTCTCAGTCTGGCTGAACTACTTTCCAGTGTGTGAGCCTCAGGCAGAAACAGTCAAAGGATTTGACCTGTTTGATTGTATTTCCCTCGATCTGAATGGTTTGCTTCACGTACTTGCTTCTTGGTGGCCTAAACACCATGCACTTTGTTTTTGAACGATTCAGCATCAGTCCATGGCCATCAAATGTAAATGGAATTGTTTTCGTAGTACTGATGGAGTCAAGGAGATGAGCATTACATTTCTGGCATACATCAATACAGGGAACTTATCTATGCCAAATGATTGTTTATCAGTCTTGGCAGGTACCAGTAACTCAATAGCTGAAATAGGCTCTCCTAGGCACCTAAATGGAATTGGGGGAGGCAACTCCTCTCTCGTTCGGGATAAAACGGCACCACCCCAATCATCCTAGGCATTTTTTAAGAAAGCTTTGACAGTTTTTTAATAAATAAAAAGGAGGTCCACTGAACTGTTTGACAAAGATTAAGAAACTAAGAAGAGTCCGAGCCTGGACGAGAGAGATCCGGGGTGAAGCTAAAGTCAGCAATGGAAGTTGAGAGATGCCCGAGCCCGAACGAGGGAGATCCAAGGAGTGAAGCTATCATCCAAAGTTTAATGAGAAAAGAATAAGAGATACAAAGAAATACAATTGTGAATGGGTCAGCCCAGAAGAGGCAGACAAAGGGGTGAAGTTGCCACCCTATCTGAATCTCGGATTACAATTGAGAAGGGCCAGCCCACAAGAGGGGGACCCAGGGGTGAGCCCATCACCCAGTGTATATTGAGAACACACTTTTATTTGTTAAACAAACTTTTATTTGTTAAAGGAAGTTTTGTTTTTGTTGTTTGAATACATTAAACCCTGAAGGCATTAGACTTTCAGAGGAAACGATACTTGGAAATTGACAGTCCTGAGAACAGCCATTGGAACTTTCATCTCATGACAGAGAATCCCGAGAATGTACTGTACTGCAAGCTGCCATCTTATTCCCTGTCTAAAACATGGGAAAGGGAGACCCAAGCCACCGCATACTGATGCATCATTTTGAGAACACTTGTTTCTTTTGATGAGAACTATCTCACACACCCTTTTGGTATTAGTTGTGAGGTTTGGCAATAGGTTTCTTAGTATAGGCCACTTTGATTTGACACAACACCACTAGGACTGCCTTATTTGTCATTTGATGGTCGACACTTGTCCCCATCTTAGATTTATGTTTAGATTAGGTGTTTTTCCAACCATCACACCACTTTCATTGTTCAATAAACACCCTTGAACTGTGATCACTTGTGTTCTGTCTTAATTGTTGTCACCATGATTTCTTCACAGTACATAACTCAAAAGAGAGAGAGAGAGAGAGAGAGAGAGAATCCTATGCAGAGGTAATCCTACGATGAGAGGATGTCATGGAGGGGCAGAGCCAAACTAAACGCGGACCCGGCGTTAGCGCGGGACGTGAGATGATCACTAGCAAGATACTAGAAGACTGGCGTCCTGAATGGAAATTAGGCCAAAGTAGAGAGAGTGAGACGGAGATGCTAAAGCAGAGGCCCGCTCGGTGCAGCATCCACACAGAAGTCGTGGTGGCCCTGGGGCCCGTTACAAAAACGGAGTCCAGACCGCAGCAGTGATTGGTTCCCCTATCGGCGCATGAAAGGCGCATCAGCTGACGAGCAGGGTTGAAATTCTCCCGAAGAGGTAATGCCGCTGAGAGGGCCAAACAGATGTATGCACATCTGTGGGAGCCTAAAAGGTTATGGAAGACATGAACAAATTGAACAGACAGACATCCACCAGAGACAATGATAAAGCAGGTGTTTTGGAGAAAAAAAAGGGCTTTGGGGAAAACCCGGAAAGCAAGACATTGTTTAGTACTATCAGGCATAGAGGTATGATTGTCCTAAAACACACTCTTTGGGAGATGGGTGACCCATTATGCATGTATGGTATGACTATTTTGGACAGTTGTATGACAAAGGTGCTGAGAAAGTTGCTGTCATACCAATATTGGGAGAATCTATTAAGGGTGCAGGATAGTGGTGGGATAGGGCATTAGATACACTACACACCTCTTACATACTAAGCATCCATAGCAGGAGTGGTCACTTGGCACCTGTGGCTAACTCACAATACCCTCCTAGACTTACCATTGGACTTCATGACATAGAGAAGAGCATATTGTGATATAAAAATACACAAACAGCAATAATGAAGAAAACACCTTGATGTGTTATGCTATTTATAGAGTTGTGTTACTAATGGGATAACAATGGTAAGGGTTGCCTCAGGAATGGCGCACTGCGACCAAGTGGGGAATCTACAGACCTTAGTCTCCAGGGGGGTGGAAAATGAGACGGATCAGAGGAGGGATAAAGATGGATCTGTTTTATTTTAAAAAATATTACAGAGAGTGAATAATGTGTGATGTCAAAACAGACCCACAATAAATGTTATGAAAATGTAATCTGTTGCAATACTATACCTTCTGAACCATTGGTAAAGAGCACTGCTAATTTCCAATGTTGAGTAATTAGATGTTGCTCAGTACATTGTACTTTCTTCTTGCAAAATGTGCAGATGTCACTTTTGCTGCAGATGAAGATGAAATCATGTTGGTCTGAAAATCCAAACTTCATGTTTCTTTTTTTATCTGTTGATCTGTGAATGCCATGCAATATTTAAAATATAATTAAATAACAAAAAGAAAACACCATGAATACAAATCTAAATAAAATTAAACCTATAATTCATGTGCATTGCCAATGCAGCATTTCCTTTTAACTTTGCAAAAGCACCTCTATAAGGCCTAAAAGGAACACACTAGAACCCTTGCCTTATTAACTACAATCCGCCTTCTGAAGACTGATGGAGGCATTGATGTTGTTTTAGGCCTTTGGCATGCAAAGAAAGACAAAAGTAGTAAATATAGCATGAGATATTTAGTGGCATCTATCCTTCTATGAGAGCCGTTCTTTAATAATTTGTTTTGGACAAATAATTAAGCGTGGTGTCAAATTCAAAGCTTAGCCTTGAAAAACGATGTGACTCTTCCTCTATAATCTTAACAACACATTTGGAATGAGTTATTTAAAGCTATCCATTCTTTCAGATGCACTACAGAAATAATCTAGTCACATATGTTCTGTATAACAAATAGATGATTTAGGAAAAACGGAGCAAGGCATGTGTAACATCCACAACACCTGCTTGGAGGGGATTAGCATTTTCTAAGAAAGAGGGAGAGTACCTTTTTCCTTTTGGTGGTGTTCCTTTGTCACGTGCTAGCAACACTACTTTGTATCTGCACAGATCCCGGAAAAAGGTTTGAATCTTAAATACCAAATGGATTGTGCCATAAAACCTGTTTTTGTAATTAAATAATTGTAGTACTATGTGCCCAAAAAAAGGGTACCGTATTGGTACTTGCCTACGTTCCTAGCCATTTAGCATTGTGGACAAATGCTAGTTAAAATTATGAGTAAATATTACTAAGAATACTTCAGCCAGTGCACAATATATGTGTAGCCCTAGAAAACACTTTGTTAAAATGTGATCATGTTTCAAATCATACAGAATGCAACGTGGGACATCTAGTACAGCGGTGTATTATATTTACAAACTAAAAGACTGTTTTCTTTTCATTGCTTTTCAAGCACATTATGGGATTTAATGTATAAATAGAGCAAATGAGTGATTGCTAGAAGTTTTTGAATTAATCGTAACCTCTGGCATTGCTCGAGGAAACACTCTAGGCAATCATTCTTCGGTTTGCCAAGCCTTTACAGAAGGGGAGAAAAACATGTACAAATAAAATATTTTTCCACAAAAAAGGGGAAGTCTATCCAGGACACATTTTTAAAATCCATTGACAACAAGCAACCACAGACATATTTCAGACTCATTCTGCGTCATCAGCAAGGTATTACATGGGTCTCTAGGCACAACATGTTCTGGACCCACATCTGGGCTCAAACATGTGTGGGATTGATTACATTTCTGTGCAGAGGGGTGGTCTGCAATTCAGGCTGCACCGCTTACATTAATGGTAGGACCAAAGCAAATGTAAATATAGCTGGTTCCTTTTTGCAACAGTGAACACATGCTTAATATATGGTGTGGAAAGTTGCACAGAGCAATGTCAGTGGTTAACATCATTTCATAATGCCCCACCCCTCACATGTTTTGGTTAAAGTATGTATGAATACATCAACATTTGGGGAAACAATTGCAATCAATCATTGCTTCACTGCACACTTAATTTTAGGGAACACGTATAAAGAAATATTCATTAAATAATAACATAAAGGTAACAGAGTAATTAGGCACTGGGTGGGAATTGATATATTTAGGAAGACTTCAAAAAACACTCACTCAATGGATTACTGTAGGTACTTGGAAATAATTACTTGGTGTAGTCACCTGAAAAGTGCTAATAAGATCATTATACTGATTGATGATGTCTGTTCCTCTGTGCGATAGAAATCCTAACTGACCAAAAGTGCAAAAATATTTAAGAACTGTTAGGTAGTAGAAGTAGAAGCGGGACAAAAATGTGGCATGTTTGTCGGCCTAAACTCATATTTACCAAAAGAATTACAAAAAACACTATCTGTCCCTAAAACTAAGAGGGGTTTGTTTCCCTGTATCAAATAACAATAAGGATGATGTTAGAATGTCAATCAAAAGCAAATAGTTAAATGTCCTGTGCCCAAAACCTATTTCCGACCTTTACACTCCAAAGAAAACTGTAACATAAGTGATACACTGTTTTCAGAAGGATGGATCCACCCTCCACAAATTTCATACCCTGCTCCTTTATTTGCTCTGCACCCACCCACCCCTACTGGGGCACAACCAGGGTATTCCCTTCCCTGCCCTCCACACCCACCCCCACAAGCCCTATTTGGCCCACATCTCCGGGGCAAACACCACTTGTCCCCTGCTTACTTTCATGCATACTCATTAACACAAAATCTGCTGGCAAAAAGAAACACATCATATACAACTTAATTCCCTCGGAAAGTCCAGACTTCACTTTCATCACAGAAACCTGGTTCTCTGATGTCTTCTCATCCATCGCACACGAGGCATTCCCCCAGGCTACACACAGCAGCCATAACAGAACTAGCAGAGCAGGCTGGATTGCATCCTCCACAAACCAAACCTCTTCATTTCACACTCCACAAAACAAGCCTGGAACACAGATTGCAAATCCTTCCTTGTGACATTTCCCATCAACCCATATCTTACACACAGTTTTTACTCATCTACAGACATCCAGCAAACACCTCCTACTCAAGGCAGGAAAAACAGATATCATAATTTGCGGGAAGATAGCTCTCTTCCCCCAAACCACCCCTTGGTCATCCCCCAAAACACTGCAGCTACGCTCCTACTGGACCTTGGCCAAAGATAGCACATGACGCCCACCGACCGTGCCCTCCCTGGCTTTCTATAGGGTGACAAGCCACTTTAAAACAATGAGCATCACCCACCATGCCCTCCACAAGACAGGCCCAGAATACCTCCAAAAGAACCTCATCAATTACCAACCCAAAAAAAACTTGCAATCAGGCAACAAGTCCATGATTCACATTGGGTTAGTGTTAGGAGAGGATCCAACCTATGTGGATCTCTCCATGTAAACATGCCGTATATAGTTCTTTTACATTGATTTCTATTGTAAGCCTCATCTTAGGGGCCTGTTTGTTCTCAGAATACTTGGTGCCTAACTACGGTCTCCATGTATACTTGTTGTGATTCGGAATGTGGAATGGTGGGGGGTTGGAGGTTGAAGCTCTGCAGGGAGTTTGTGTCTGGCTTCCAGACTGGGGTTTGTCTTACCCTGTCTCTTGAACTAAACCTCCTCGAAGTTTCTTCTTGGTGTGGCATACTTTATTGGTGGGGCCCTCCACAACAGTTATTCAACCACCTCTGAGGTAAGCCAGGGCAGCAATGAACCTGCAAATAAATTGTAACAGGCGACAGAGAAAATAAAGTCCAGCAGAAAACAGGACAGAATGCACGCAACATTTGCGAAACCAGGAAAACAGCCGAAACACAAGGGTAAGTATCACATTCCATGCTCATGGAAAATAACCGATGGCAACGCCACCAACTCACACACATCTGCCAACACACAACACTCTTAAGATACAACACACAGCATATCTGCCATAAAAATACAGCTTTCACTTACGACAAAAATTCAGTCTAGATGGACACATAATGAATCTGCCGCGCCTGCATACTATACCGATGATCGTACTGCACCCATCCACATGCCACCTTGATATTGGTAGGTAGTAGGGACTTGACTACCCCTATCCTACTTTGTATTGACCATAATACACAAAATCATTCTAAAATCATCAGAACAAATGTCTCATACCTTGGACTCTGCTCCATCAGGGGCGTTCACCATTTGCGAAAAGGCAGGGCTATACAAATGACAAATTACATCACATTATATGACCTTTCGAGAGGCTCTGAAAACATTCATGGGGCAAGCTTGAATGTGTTATATCTAAGGGCTGTTCAAACTGAATCTGAATATTTAGCAACATTTGTAAATGATGTTTTCATGATCATGCATATACTCAGAAATAAAAGTTATAAATATTATCAGTAGGATATGGTTGTTTTGTATTTATCATAGTTCGTACAGTCAAGTGTGAAATGCATGAATTAATGTACAACAACAAACACTTTAATATTGCTACCATACTGTTTTTGAAAAAATGTACACAATACAATTGACATT
Organism: Ambystoma mexicanum; assembly: GCF_040938575.1. NCBI lineage: Eukaryota > Metazoa > Chordata > Amphibia > Caudata > Ambystomatidae > Ambystoma > Ambystoma mexicanum. Next base: position 904,292,127 of record NC_090934.1, read on the forward strand.
TAAAGCATTAAACAATAACAGATTTAGGATTGAACTGTTTTTTAAGTTTAGTACTATTCAAGAAAAGCACAAGATGCAAATACTTACATTAAATTGTTTCGATCCTGCAAACTTTCAGAATAGCACGTGCAGTTTGTTTAAAGATGTAACTCAAAATAGAAAAGGGACCATCACTGAACCATGTGACCATTCACATTAGAGGAAGAATTTGAAGGACTCACAATTGTATGTGCAGTTTACGAATCCAACTCAAACTAGAAAAGGCACCATCACTAAAACACATGAAAGTTCACACTAGCGTCTGAACAACTGATTTCCATGGGATGTGTTGTTCTGGTGGTTAAGGGGCTAGCCCCGGGAAGGCTTGTGATCGAATCCCCTTAAGAGCTTTCCATTTTTATTTTTAAAATAGGATTATAATTAATTGGAGCTTCCCATTTTTATTTTGAAAACAGAGGATTACATTTTAAAAACGAAGCGACATCGGGACATCTATTTGTTTTGCTGTGGAAGTGACACGAGGGACATATATTTGTTTTGCCCGGCATATGTGACACCTGTTACTTACTTTAAGTTAGAGGAAATAAACTCCTGCCACGAGCGTGATAGTCTAGTGGAGAAAGAGCTAGTTTCAACACCACGAGGTCTTCTGATCGAATTCAACAAGGAGCTTCTCATTTTTTTTTTTTTAAATTGGAGGTTCACGTTTTTATTTTAAAAAAAGAGGATTATAATTTGAAAAACAAACAAATATGAGGTACATCTGATATTTGTGGGGCCTGGCATGTGGCACCTGCCAGTAGCACGTGTCACTTGCCAGTGGCACGTGTCACTTGTAGTAGTGACATGCAGTGGCACGTATCACTGGCACATGACACATGCCATATTCGGCTCCAACCCCTACTGAAAAAGAGGGGTAGCATAATTAGTAGAGGTCAGTATAATGAGCATACACCTTAATACCATGGAAAAATTAATCACATACTTTCTCATACGTGTCTCGTCCTGATAACTAAGATGAGCCAAATTACGTAATGTTACCGCCCATGTAGCGATATATTTTCTCCAATTGATTTATTTATTTCAGGAACCCACCACTTCAATTTAGTGCCAGAGGGATCTAAATTGGTCCAATTAACTATTAGAATCACCACGGAATCGCACTATTGGGTACGTATCATAATAATCTCATCTACATTTATAGTTGTACTTCAACCGTGTGTTACTCGTGGCTGTGTGTCATCCAACATAATGTATGGATGCGAGGGAATATTCAAAGAAATATCTTCGCCATCTGAAATAGTGATTGCTGGGAATGTTATGTATGTCACGTGGTTAAGAATATGGTTAGAAGTAATTCACATAATTCAATGGTAGCACTGTTGCTCATATCATGCCAAGTCACAAAAAACAGCTTAAATCAAACTCCTCATTGATTCCATCAGGAGATTTGAGTCTAGCTTGTCAATCCAGAAAGCTTCTTGCCTTGCCCTCCATTTCTTCATGTCTTTGTTGGATCCTTTAGCTGATTGTACCTCAAGTACTGTGAAACTAAGTTGTGTTATGGAATGTCCATTCGCCTTGAAATGTCTTGCCATTGCTGAGGTCATATTGTTGTTATGCATGCATGTTTTATGTTCGTCAATCCTCACTTGTATCTTGCGTGCTGTTTCTCCTACGTAATATATACCACAAGGGCACTTAATGGCATAAATTACATTTTCTGACAGGCAGGTAGCATGATATCTGAGTTTAATCTTTGCTCCTGTTTTTGGGTGCGTAATTGTGTTCCCCTTCATCACGTTATTGCAATTGCTGCAGCTCATACAGGGATAGGTCCCCGGGTGTTTATCTGGTTTTCTGTCGGTATTCTTGCCTCTTGTGTTAACTAGCATATTGCATAAGTTATTGCTTCTTTTGTAGGCAAAAACCAGCAGTGGTGGAAACAAGTCTTTAATCAGCGTGTCACTTGTCAGTATACTCCATCTATCTTGAATTATTTCTTTGATTTTTTTTTTTGTAAAAATGTTTTACTTTGTATGCCGTATATTGTGATGAATACTAATTCTGGATTCTGTCGATCTGTTCTTTTAGTAAGGAGTTGATCTCGTGTCTGTGTCTGTGTTTTTTCACGTGCTACTTGTAAATCAGTTTGAGGGTAACCTCTTTCTTTTAATCGTTCTTGAAGTAGCTTCAAGAGTGTATCCAGCCATGCGAATAGTACCAGAAGGGAGAATTGAGAGGGAGAGTGAGGAGCAGAGGTCACAGAAGAGAGTGGATGCCATGATTGAAGAGGCAAGGTGGATATCCACAAGGCTTTCTGGGGCCAGGGCCTGCACTATCTACAATGCTCTCTTCCTAAATACTCTCCATCTAGAGTCCTCCGCTCGCCTTTTTCCAACTCTCTGCGCATGAGCCGCGTCCACAAAAAAGAGATTTGGGGGTAGATCTTTATCATCTGCAGGTGCCTTCCTCTGGAGCAGCCTCTCTGCCTCTCTCTGTCTTGAGGCGGAGCACCTTAATTTCCAGAAACTCCTCAAGACCTTACTCTCCCCTTCCTCCTTCTCTCTCCCTCTCCCCTGCTAACCTCTGTTCTTTTCTCTCCACCCTCCTACCCTCCACCCTCCTACCTCCTTCTCCTCCAAAGCTCTGTTCAGTTTTTGCTGACTGTCTGGTTCACCTCGAGAGCGTTACAGGTCCCAGGCTCCCCCACCAGTCTTTTGCACTTGCCACCCGGGCTGCTGCACTATGTTCAGCAGTACTGCACTTTCAGCGTGCGCTCCATGCGCGGGGCAACCTCTCTCTACACTTAACCCAGGGCCCTGATGCGTTTGTTTCCCCACCATACCCCCCTTCCTCACCTTCATCTGTATGCATGCATGACCTAATGTACTAGGACTAGTAAGTGTGTCTGTCCTGTCCCCTTACTTTTTTTTGTCCTCCCTCACTATCATGATCACAACTGTACCATTTCTTGCACTTGCACTAGAAGAAATGCCATCAGGCCTAGTATGCTAGTTTCTCTGTTAGATCATTCCTAAACTTCATGTCCTAAGAATGACTACTTTATTCCCTTACTCCCTTCCTGCCTTGAAGTACTTTGAAGCACTCCACCTATGTATAAGTGCTGTATAAATAAACAATTACAATTACAATGTTGATGTCACCCACGAAAACGAGTTTAGTGGTTGTGAGGAGAGAGGAGGAGAAATCAGCCCATTCAGAGAGGAACAGAGTGGAAGTGCCGGGTGTCCTGTAGATAGCGGCAATGGCCAGAGAGGAGGTGGGAGAAATGACCAGCTTGCAGACCAGTCTCTCGAAGGAAGATTAAGGCTAGGTGGGTAATAGGGAAGACGGGACCCACTCAGGGAAGATCAGAGAAACCCCACAGCCAGCACGGTTAGAGCTGGGCTTGGGTATGATCTTGTAGCTGTCAGGGAGAAGGGAGTCAAAATCAGTGACTGAGCTGGCTTGGAACCATGTCTCTGTAAGAGCAAGGATGTCGGGGTCAGGTTCTTCAAGGAGGAGACAGATGTCGGCAGAGTGAGGGCAGAGCAAGTATGAAGCTTGGCTAGATGCAGGAGGTTCCTCCACCTTTGAAGATTTCTGAGGAGGGGTACAGTGGTGTGGTAAACCAGATGGAGGAGGGGGGGCAGAGAGAGTGGTAGAAGGAGTAGCAGGTATGGGAAGGAAGTTAATGAGAGATGGCAGGTGCCGGGCAAAGAGGCAGAGGTTGGGTTGAGGACCCTGAAAAAAGATGGTGCCAGTGTGATAGACATTAAAGATACTCCTGGATGATGCAAAGCCCGCCAAGAGGACTTCCCATTTACTGCCACCACTAATGGGTGAGGATGTGAAAGGAGAGACAGTAGAGATGAGATGAGGGCCCTAGATCAGGAGATGGGACATAAAAGAGGATATCGGTGACGATCTTTCTGGAAGATGCGCTGACATAGGTGTCTGCGATAGGTAGGCTAGGGTTAGTGGTCAGGATGTCTTTTTAAACTTTTGTCTTCCAGACTTTGCGATCGAGGGAGGATAGGAGATAGTGTAGCAGTTTCAGAAGAAAGGAGAGATGGTGAGTGCCACAGGGGGCAGTGGAGGATAGTTGTAAGAAGACAAGAGGGGCTGCACAGCACAGTCCGAACACCATCTCAATAAGTGGCCTAGTAGCCATGGCAAACAAGAGAACAGATGCACTGGGAATGCTTCAGTATTGCAGATGGGTGCAGAGATGTTCAAAAACACACACCAGGCTTTGATTTTTCAAGAAAGACAGAAAATGCAAAGCAAAATGGGGTGCACAGATGTTCAAAAACACACACCAGGTTTTCATTTTGCAAAAAAGACAGAACATGCAATGCAAAAAGGGGTGCAGAGATGTTCCAGAACACACACCAGGCTTTCATTTTGCAAAGGACACAATGTGGTGAAAGAAGGAGTAAGTGAGATAAGGAAGGCAAGAAGGCGGAATGGTGTAGGCACACCTTGGTTCAACAGTTATTAGGGTTAGTGAAGAGGCAATGACAATGTCCAGCCCTTACTCACAGGTAATTTGCTCAGTGTGTAGAGTTGCAGAGGCTCAGGTTCGTTGGGGTAATGGGCTGCATGGTTACAAGGTTTGTTGAAGAGACAAAGGAGGGAGGGGCCCTCTGAGCCCTCCTAGGCCAGCAGAGGCTTAGACAGGGGCCTTTGCGTGGGCCTTGGTTGCCGGCTTCAGTTTGGTTAGATCAGTTATACGGCCTGCCAATCAATCGCAATGCGACCGCGTTGCCATGGTGACTGTCAGAGGCACTCCGGTGCTGAGGAAGAGGGTGGCTATGTTCTACAATGTTGAAATGCCCACGGACTCCAGTAGTGCTGCTCAGCAGTACACAGACTCTGCACTGTGTTATTGCAGCACTGCAGCTCAAATAATAACACATGTCTGCGAGCTCTGATTAGTCGAGAGCACTGAATACCCAAACAGGCCTTATCATCAGGGTGAGCTCTATGATGGTTCATAAGTCCCTTGCACGCTGCCAAGTTGCGCTAAGGGAGATAGTACAAGGCAGCCCTCGTGCTTCACTGCGGGAAGAAGAAAGCTTGATTGCCTTAGATTGATTCCCTTAGTTTACTAGAAGACGTACTTAGGCATGCATCTGTAATGTGTTACATTTTATTGAGGCTTGTTACATAGTTTGGTTTTATTGTTTTTAACTCGTTTTTATATGTGTTGTAATGTCTAATTGTGCTATGCAAAACAATTCAACTTACTTTAATATAGTGCAGAGGCTCAAACCTGCGACTAAGTTGATTTAGGTGTCACCCCGTTGATGAAGCATTTGCCCAGTTCATTAGGAGTACACCTGATTTCCACCTTGGTCCCAAATCTATTACAGTTGCAGGAGGTAGGCATGAACCCTCCATTTAATGCTGTTTAAGATATATGGGTGCCAGACCACCTATGCGCTTGAAAGGACACCTATGCCACATTATACTCTTCGCAGTGCACTTGTGGGTGGGGCCTGCACAAAAATGTGTGGTTGATTCCGCTCCTTTGGAATGACAAGGAACCATGTAGTGGTGAAATGATAACCTCTCTGAAGGCTGTGCCAAGGGTGTATGAGCAATAATCCGGTTCCAAAAATAGTGCAGAGATATTTTGGTGAACGGCTAGTTGAGAAAAAGTGATTTCTAAAAATGTCACTCTCAAGTACTGTATGTTGTTTATTTTTCATACCATGTGTAGTTGGAAATGGAGTTTTCTATTTATTGGATTTTTTTAGGGTAAAACAATTGCCTTCAACTACATGACAGGAACTTAAAACTCAAACCTTATCAAGAATATCTATCAGACTCCTGAGCTAGGTGCTGCACTAACACAACACTACCAGGAGTCTGGACACGTCAATGCTCTCCGCATCCTTGACAGTGTAGACGTCTGCGTTCTGGTCCTACTCAACCTCTCCACTGGCTTTGACTCGGTCAGGCACAAAGTGCTCTCAGAATCATGACCATGAGGTTCGACATGGCTGTACTTTAATGGTTCAGATCGTACCCAGCATACTGACACCAGCTCTGCATGGAACCATTTGGTGAACTCCTGCAGAATGAAATTGTCAATATATACCAGATTTCTAATGACACAAAGCTTTTCCTGAAGGGGTGCCACTTACTTACCTACCTGAAGGTGAACCCCATGAACCCAAAATTGATCTTTCTCTAGATTTATTCCAAGGACTCCCAAACCAACATTTTGTTTAAATTAAGTGTGGTGGTTTACCAACCCCGCTCACTGCAAGTGCCCAGTGGTTTGGATGCATATCAATGGCAACCTCTACTTCAAGGCTCTTATCTCCAACACAATATAAACGTCTAGGTATCAGGTGACTCTTCTGCACAAGATCAAGACATTCATCCCAGCACCAGGCTTCAGAACCATGGCCCAAACCATAGTCTTTCCACAGACTTCGACTTGCTCGGCTGAAATCCATCCACCACGCTGCAGTGCATCATATCAAAGATACTCTGTGATTCCACACATCATGAGTCCACAAAGAGCTGCATTGGCTACCTTAACAGGCCTGCATTTCCGTAAGATAACCCATCTCAATTAACCTCCACCTGCTTCTCTAAAAACTCACCATCTCTGAACACCTACAAAATACAAGAAGACTTGACATCCTTAGACTAGAAAATTAGGGATTGATCGATTACTGTGCATTACATTTCTACGCAGGAGAATTGGTCACGTTTTCCGCAACGCATTTTGCTGCATATGTATGTTGGGGGGTGGGTTTAGGGGAATAATTAAGGTAGAAGATATAAGGAGGGTTGTGGGGGTCTTCCTCCTCATATAAATGCAGCAAATTGAAACTGACATAAAATAAACTACAAAATCTCCTACAGGGAAACGTTTTTGACCAAATCACCCTAAACCAAAAATCACAAATACAAGAAGGAAAACAATTCACACTGGCTTCTCTTGCTACACACACCCACAACGCACACCCACAATGTGGCACACATCTCTGCCTACACGAGGACAGTCAGCTCTCTCCCGCACTTCAGCAAAATAATTAAGACTCTTCTCTTGAATGAGCATCTTGTCCAATGCTGATAACTGGATTATATTATCACAACTATCCCAATGTCTGTCCCTACTGCCATTGCCACCTAACCCCCCCCCTCCCCACACCCCACTCATCACTCCCACACCCACAGCTTTCAAGCTAGTTTTGCATTTTAGAAATCCTATACATACATATGCACTCATCTGACTGGAATACTTGACAAGTTGAATGCACATGGTGCTACTAAATTTATCTAACACCTTCTCCCAAAGGGATTCAGTGGGAAGTACTTATGCAACCTCCACAGCAAGAGTTTTACTTTTCACATCTCCTTCTGTCCTGTGCGTGCAGGACTCTGGCTTCTGAGATTTGCTTAACTGGGGCAGCGAGCCCTGACACACACAGATTCACGTGGGCACATGCTGAGGTTAAGGGCAGCATTTAATCTGAAGCACTTTGTTGTATTGTTTCAAAGTTTTTTTTATATAACACTTTGTGTGTCCCATTGGGACACTGACTGATGACTGATGTTGTGTTTAACAATGAAAATCGCTTGCAATGAGCTATTCTATTTTTTTTGGGAACAGAGCATGGTGACCTTATAGGTGCAGTTGACCCATTGTTTCAAGTTAGCCTGAAGTCGCTGGTTCGTTCTTGTTATATGGCGACTCTCGCTATTAACTGCCACATCAGTACACGGCACGTTGCCTCAGTAGCACCGGTCGTTCCTGCACGTTTAAAAGAAAGGCATTGGTCTATTCGCCTTCTCATAAAAATAATGGGTGGCATTTTGCATTTATTGCACTTCCACTGGAATTGTTCACAAGATATTGGGTTCCGTCAAGAAATAGCATTGCAGAAAGTTGAACTCTCTAGAGGTAAAATTGCAGGGAATTATCGCTCAGTGTTTTAAGCAACAAGGGGGAGGGTTTACGCCATCTTACGCATCCAAATGTGCTACGTTTCCAAATAGCAAAGTGCCCTGCATGTTCTACGGGGGTTTGGATATTGTGAGTTTTTGAGAGTATGCTAGCATGACATTAAACGGTTTCAACTAAGAAACTATTTTAACTCCATTTTGACAGTTTTGATATATTTACTTGTGTAACCATAGATGCCTCGTTAATGACCCATCGATTGCTTCAGCGATAAACATTTTTTTAAAAAATACACACAAAAAACACTACAGTGCCAAGTTTACATCCTGTTGAGTGTCTTATGGGGTATTACAGTGAACAGTTAAATACATATGAAAAGATAACCAAAGTAATCCGTACCCACTTTTTCCCATCAGTGGGTCTCATTCCGAGTAGGGCATTAAGGGTTAACGGTCACCGGTAACGAGACCGGTCACCGGTGCCGTTAAACCCTTACTGCCTACTACGAGTTCCCTTTGCGGGTCCTTCCTTAATGACTGCTTTTAGCAGGCGTTAAGGACGGGACCTGCAAAGGGACTCCGGGGTCAATAACGGTACCGTAATTTACGGTACCGTTATTGCCGCCTTCCCATTAAGCCCTATAGGGGCTCAAATGGGAATGGGGAATGGCCCTGGTGAATGGGGAATTACCGGTCCCTCCGACCTCGGAATGGACCTGTAATTACTCACTTCACCAGGCCGGAGTTTGAACGAGTTCGAAGGCAGCCATGCTGCAAATAGCGGCGTGGTTACCTCCAAACTCGGAATGAGGCCCACTGATACAATAAGAGACTCAAAAATGGAAAACGGAACTGTCAGAACTTCTCACGCCATTGGATAAACACAACAGAAAATCTGATCTAGGCTGAACAGCTCACTGGTACTCAAATGGTTCAGTCGGGTCCAAAACTCCATTAGCACCCTGGGAGGCCATGTCAACCAATGAGAATGCTTGTAACGCAGGCTGTATGTTGATGATGACATTAGTCATCAACATTAAAACCCGACTTCCTGGATGACAGCACTGTGCGGCGTTGGGCTGCTGGATAAAGGTATGTGTCTTTCTTTAAAAAAAAAAACATCTCCCACGTAGGTAACTACACAGGTGCTAATGGCAATAACACAGGAGCCGGCGGGCCGACCCAGTTGGTCATGGCACCACTGCCCATGTTAAGGGACCCTCGCTTTGCTCGGGCCCTTAACTTGAGCGGCACACCGTTACCGGCAGATTCGGCCCGCCGCCTTATGTAAAATCGCCTTAATAATGTACTGCCTCATGAACACCACAGCCCACTCCCTCACCTTTTCCAACTCACAGACTCATCTCTCTATCGCCCTTACATTTCACACACACATGCACACACACACCAACCACCATTATGCCTATTAGCACCACTCCTCCACATAAACCTTGGTAGAGCAGCTTAGAGTTTATTGTCCCACCCAACACATTTTATTGCACACCCTCCTCTATGACCAATGTAGTCCAAACCCTGTCTTCTAATAGACCTTCGATTCCCCTCTGGATAGAAAAATAATGTCACTGCTAAAGATCACATACAAGCATACCACCACTTAGGACTTGGCTACTTACTTCCCAAACTCATCAGTACTTCAGGCTTCACATCTACCTTACTCTCGACCTCACTAATGCCTTAATACCCCTCTTTTCATGCAGAATCATGTGCAATGAGCCTGCCAAAATGGTCTCAAATGGATGGCAGTTTGTCAAATGTGAATCTATTGAAGATGCTATTGCTGATGAACTAGTTACAGCTAAGTAACAAGAGGCCATTGCTTATGAACTAGTTACAGGTAAGTAGCAAGAGGCCATTGCTGATGAACCAGTTACAGGTAAGTAGCAAGATGCCATTGCTGATGAATTAGTTACAGGTAAGTAGCAAGATGCCATTGCTGATGAACTAGCTACAGGTAAGTAGCAAGATGCCATTGCTGATTAATTAGTTACAGGTAAGTAGCATGCCCTCATTTAAATTTGACATTTTAGGGATTCAATAAGTTTTCTTTTTTTAAATGACATTGTAAACAGAAGTCAAGCGTGAGATGTGAATATCACCTTAAGAGGCTATTTGGGAGAATTCTCCAGAATGGCTAATTTCCCTTACCTACTGAGTCCCTCAGCAGCTTTGCTGGATTTCTAGGATTTATTTTTTCACCTGCTAAGAGTGTGAGCCTTTTTTCCCACTCTTACATGTGTTTTTGATGTGTGTGTTTAACATTTTTGCGTTCATAGACTGTGGAGCTTCATCTACTCCATAGGCATCATCTTTTTAATGTGTGTTACATAGGACCTTTAGTGCAGTGACACAGGGTTGTCTTTTTCAGACTTCCCACTTTAAACTCCTTATTCTGGGACTGACTACTGTCTCTCAGAACATGTAAAGTTGCCATTGACTTTATTAGGCTTTTTAAAACCACAGACCCAGTACAAACTATCTTACATAGAGTACTGGAAAGGGTTAATAGTTATCCCTTTTGGTCTGTCTCTCATGGAACCTTATTCGTTCCCTTTTCATTAAGACTTGGCTGGTGGCAGTGGTATCTACCATATTTTTCCTGTCATGGTTTATTTAAATAGCCTTGGTACTGTTTTAGGCTATCTTGGTAGCCTCAGACTTAAACCCGATGGACTACATTTACTTTAATTTGGTTCTGGCTGGGGTTATTCGCCATTTCTTTTTGTAAAAATATTTCTTGTGTTTGACTCTGCGTGCCAATCAAGGGTTGGTTCCTTTGTTCACCGTCTTTTGGCGGGCTTCTGCACAGAAGCCCTCTTTAGGTGCCTGAATGTCTGGGTAGGCAGGATAACCGGGAGGGGTTTTAGGACCCCTGCCATGGGTTCCCTTGGTAACCCAAATTGCACTCCTGTTTGATTGGCTAGGTGACTGTCCTGCCAGGACAGCCACCCTGCTGTGTGATTGACAGCCAGGCTAACTGCATAAAAAGCAGGGCTCTGGGACTAGGTAAGCAGAGTCACCACTGGATCGAGAGAACCGAAGAGAAGCTAAAAGAAGAGGACCACTACCACGACTGAACCTCCCGGTGAAGCCCTGCTGTGGGTCCGAATCTCCAAACTTCGACGACAGAGAAGATCTGCAAGGAATCTTCTTCCTCTGAGCTGGTGGGACCAACCAGTTCGCCAAACACCAAGCAAGGCCTCCCTCCCTTGGTCGAATTTGCTGTGCCAAGCTTCAGAGAACCGGATAGCCAGGAGGCTCGGACCCTGTTTGGGTTTTAAGGACGCATCTTTTATTTGTTGCTGTGCTCCGCTGCTAGTTTCTACCCTGGGCAGTGCAGGACCATCCAGTCTTAGTACTTCGTGTCAGTCCGACAGTCGCTTCAGGAACCGTGAGCCTGCAGGACCTGCCAGGATCTTCTGCCTCAGCTACAGCTTCCTTCTTCATTTAAGGTACTGTTTTAATCTGGTCGCCCGTTTGGTCCGACCGCGGTAAAAGTGTTTGAAATCTTTTGCCAATTCGAGGGCTTGTCCTTCTCTACTCTTTTGAATAACCTTTCTGCCGACCAACTTAGTTTCAAACTCTTGGCAAAGTCTTAACCGTGAGCTACTCTGAACTGTGTGATCCTGAGCAAATACTGTGACCCATTAACATTGGCCCAGGCCTATTGATTTGAATCTTCATTGTAGAAAGCCTTTTCTAGATTGCCCTGCCTACTTATTTGTTGGTGCTGCTTAATTTTGTATAACCTTGTCTTTCCCTCCCTTTTTAATTACTGGAGTGCCATTTTGCTCACATATAATTTTGAGCTTAACTTGTCCTGAATTAATTGGGTGGTGTGTATTGTATTAAGATTGCGATTTTTTTGCTGCTTGATAATAGTGAATTGTTTTATAACTGATGTGTAAATAAATGTATATTCCTTTACTCAGAAACCTCGAGTCAGTGTTTGTTTGAACCATAGTAATTGCTGTCCTTTGTGTAACTATTGATACTGCTCACTTTACTCTTGAGATAAGTCTGGCTGCTCAGCCACCGCTACCACTTTACTGTGTAGTACAGGCTTGTACCAAAGGTGAAATTATACTTACACTTGTAGTCTTAATTGTGTTTGGTGTTCCCAAAGGGTACTGCATATGATTCTGCCTAACACTGGTGTACAGTGGTGAGGATAAAGTATAGTAATTACAGAGTGCTGCTATTACCTTGGATAAACTAACCACAAGGCTAAACATCAATAAAAAAAAAAGCAAATTTTAATCATGTCTGATATGGAAAGCTACAGTCAGGAGACCCTCCTTAGTTACACCGTGTATTATCTGAAATATCTATGTTGAGAAAGGAATCTCTCTCTGTTAAAGGCAAAAAGTCAGAATTAATTGAAAGGTTGTTAGAGAAATACAGTCTGGAGAGTGGGTCTGAAATACCTGACCCTCCAGCAGAAAATGTGGAAAATGATGAGGATGATAATGTGTCTGTTATTTTGAATGAGTTAGATGAGGCAGAGGAGTCCCAAACTGTAGGCTTCACAGCCCCTCTACCTGCTCAGAAACCTCAACCTTTGTCCACTGGGACCCCATCAGGTCCTACACTCAGTCCTGAATTCATTGCTCTACAAAAGATGAGACTTGAATTGGAATTCAAACGTATTAATGCTCAAACTGAAAAAAAGCATCAAGAACGTAAGCTCAGAGAAATGGAGTTGAATCATGTACTAGAAATGAAGAAATTGTCTATTGAAAATGCTTCTCTCCGAGTGTCTTCTAGGTCTTCCAGTCCCAAGAGACCCTGTATGCCTAAAGAAATTGTTGGTATGTATGAGGCTAAGCTTGATATTTTGGATTGGTTGGCAATGTTTGAATATAACCATGGGATCCAAGACATTACAGGAAATCAGTTGCTTCATTGGCTCTGCTCTAGGCTACCCACTGTTGCATCTGATGTTGTGATGGAGTTGGGGGAGATGGATAGGATGGATTACGAGTTTGTGAAGCTGGCTTTAATGGCTAGATTTGGGAAGACCCCTTCCCAGTACCTTAAGAGGTTTAGGACCCTCAAAATGCATGATGGTACCCCTTGGGCTACCTGTGTATGTAAATGTTTGAAAAACCTAGATGGTTGGGCTAAGGGTTACAGAGTAAACATTTATGAAGGTATGAGGAATCTTGTTATGTTGGAGTCAATTTATGATGCCTGCTCTCCTGAGCTCAGACAGCACTTGGATGATTCTAAGGAGATAGATACAAAGAAGTTAGCTAAGGCTGCTGACTTGTGGGTTGCCAACAGGTCTACTCACAAGGATTCTGGGGCAACTCAGAAGAAGGATGAGGAAAAGCAGCCAAAGAAATATAACAAGGAGAATTCTAATACCTCAAATCCAAAAGAGGGCCACAAACAGCAACATAAGGGTAAACCACAAGGGAAACCGAAACAGGCTAGTGTACCATCTGGACCCAAACCAGATGGAGGTCAGAACAAACCCCCATTCATCAAAACATTTGGGAAATGTTATGTTTGTGGGTCAACTGACCATGTGAAAGGGGATCCCAGATGTAAGGGTAAACCTTCAGGGGTCCACACTGTCTCCTTAGCCTTTCTCTTCAGAAGAAGAAGTACCTATGGCAAGTGGAAACTTTCAACTACTGGCTGATGAACCCATGAGAGTCTCAGCTAGTGTTTCTTTAGTGTCCCTGGGCTTGTGGGAACAACAGAATTTAGATGTCTATAATTCCATCCCAGATAATACTAAAGAGTATTATAAAGATAGTGTTCTTGTGAATGGCCAGGAGACACCTGCCATCAGAGACACTGGTGCCAGCATAACTGTGGTTGATGAAGCATTTTTCAAGGTGGAGGATGTTGCTAAGGCACCCAAACGCCTAACCAAGTTAGCTGGAGGCCCTGTGAAAATGCTTCCCCAGTTACCAGCTCTCATCCAGTGTAATGATATCACTGTAAAAATACATGTTAGTGTACAGAGTGAAGTGCCTGGGTGAGTCCTGTTGGGTAAGGACCTGACAACTCCTGGAGTTGTGTCTAGTACCCCCAGGCATCCCAGTAAAAGGAAACAGAAGCTCACTAGACCTGCACGGAAGAGGACCTTGAGAGGCTCTCCAGGGGAAGAGATAGAGGAAACTATCACCCCCACTCCACAGGGGTTGGTCAATGCTATTTCAGGAAAGAAATAGGCACAGGGGAAACCCAAGACCTCCGGGAAGAAAGCAGATAGCACCCCTGTGGTACCAACAAGGACATCCCCAAGATTGTCCAAAGTCACACCTGTGACTCCTCCACCAGCTGAGGCTGAGTGTGAGATACAACCTTCTGTGGTTGATCCAGTCCCTGAAGAATCAGATCTGGAAGAAGACATTACTCTAGTTGGAGATCTGGATCCTGTTGACCATCCTGAGCTGCAGTCTGAACTGGCAGAAGGTGGACCCAAAAGGGCAGACTTCAGCAGAGGGCAATGTGAGTGTCCTACTCTTGAAGGTCTTCGACAACAGGCAGCTTCTCAACTTGATGGGCAAGAAGTTGGGAAGCATAGGTTGAGCTGGGAAGATGGCCTCTTCTACAGTGAACCGATTGAGTCTATCCCTGGGGACTGCAAAGACTTGTAGTGCCCCTAGAAAACAAACTCCAGTTCCTACAGTTGGCCCATGAGATACCTTTGGCTGGTCACTTGAGTTTCAAAAAGACCAAGGAAGGCTCTCTTTATACTTCTACTGGCCTAAAATGGGTTCAGAAGTTGACAAATAATGTAGGAGCTGTCATACTTGCCAACCCTCTGGCAAGAGCGAAACCAAGAATGTGGCACCCTTGGTGCCCCTCCCAGTGGTGGGCGTCCCTTTTGAGAGGGTGGGCATCGACATTGTTGGGCCCCTTGACCCTCCCACATCTTCAGGAAACAGGTTTATCCTGGTTGTACTAGACCATGCCTACTAGGTATCCTGAAGCAATACCTATGAGGACTGTTACGGCTCAGGCTGTGGCTAAGGCTCTACTTGGTATTTTTACCACAGTAAGGTTTCCTAAGGAAGTGATATCAGACAGGGGATCCAATTTTATGTCCCACTACATGCAACCCATGTGGAAAAACTGTGGTGTCACTTACAAGTTCTCTACAGCCTACCATCCACAGACAAATGGACTGGTAGAGAGGTTTAATCATACTATGAAGAGCATGATAGGTGCTTTAGAGGAACCCCTTAAAAGAAAGTGGGACCTTCTACTGCTAAGCCTTCTCTTTGCTTATAGAGAAGTCCCTCAGGAGTGAGTTGGATACAGTCCCTTTGAGCTTCTCTATGGCCATCCAGTCAGAGGTCCCTTGGCCCTGATTAATGAGGGGTTGGAGAGTGCTCCTTTCCCCAAGCCAGTCGGAGTGACTGACTATGTGATAGGTCTCCAGAGGAGAATGTCCCACATGATGGCAGAAGCTAGTGATAACTTAAAAGCAGGTCAGGCTCTGGTCAAACATTGGCATGACCAAAAGGCCAACATAGTTGAGTTTACTCAAGACCAGCTGGTATTAGTTATGGTGCCAAAAAGGCAGAGGGCCTTGCAGGACAAATGGATGGGACCCTTCAAGGTTGTGGGTAAACTTGGAGAGGTGAACTATCTGGTGGATTTAGGCAGACCTAAGGAGGCTCCCAGAGTCTTACACACCAACCGTTTGAAGGCATATGTCTCGAGACCTGAAGTGGGAGCTTTGCTTCTAGCTTCAGCTCAAGAGGAGGAGGAGAGTGAACCTCTACCTGACCTACTCAGAGGCCAACCTTTAGATGAGAGCATAGAAGGAGTCAATCTCTCTTCTCAACTGACATCTGAACAACAGGAGGAGTGCAAGGTCCTGTTAAATCAGTTTGCCTCCCTGTTTTCACTTTCACCAGGCTTGACCCCTTGGGCCAGCATGATATTTTCACTGGTGACTGTTTACCTGTGAAAAGCAGAGGTTACAGAATGTCAAAACATATGAGATCCCACATTAAAGGAGAGGTCAACAAGATGCTTGATCTCGGGGTTATAGAACCCTTTACAAGTCCATGGTCTAGTAAAGTTGTTCTAGTACCAAAGGCAGGTTCCAAGGAGTTGAGATTCTGTGTGGACTATAGAGCTCTAAATGCAGTCACTAAGACTGATGCCCATCGTTAGCAAGGACAGATGAGCTGGTGGATAAACTTGGTGCAGCCAAGTACGTCAGTACATTTGATCCGACGTCAGGCTATTGGCAAATAGCCCTGACAGACCATGCCAAGGAGAAAACTGCATTTTCAACCCCAGCAGGCCTCTACCAGTTTAAGGTTATGCCTTTTGGACTAAAGAATGCACCTGCTACATTCCAAAGGATGGTCAATCAAGTTCTGAATGGGATGTAGGACTTCTGCATGGCATACTTGGAAAGAACATGTTGATCACTTAGGATATGTTTTACAGGCTCTTGAGCAGGCCCATCTGACCATAAAGGCAAGCAAATGTCAAATTGGTCAGAGCAAAGTGGTCTAAAGTACAAAACTGGGCCACCCCTACTAATCAAACCCAAGTGCGAGCCTTCCTAGGTCTCACTCGATACTACAGGAATGTCATTGAGAACTATGGGACCATAGCTTCTCCTTTGAATGTAATCTCCTCTCCAAAATTCCCTAAAAAGGTTAGATGGAATGAGGAGTGCACTTAAGCCTTTGAAAACCTGAAGAAAGCCCTTTGTCAAGCTCCAGTCCTAAGAGCTCCTGATTATCACCAACCCTTCATTGTACAGACAGATGCATCCAATACAGGTATATGTGCAGTCCTTAGTCAACTGGACGAGAAAGGTAGGGAGCACCCCATTAACTTCATCAGTAGGAAACTGAAGGAACCAGAAACAAGGTGGGCAACCATAGAGCGTGAGTGTTTTGCCATTGTGTGGTCTCAGAAGAAGTTTAGACCATACTTGTGTGGATCTATTTTTGTGATTCAGACAGACCACCAACCTTTGAGATGGTTAATGCAAATGAAAGCGGAGAACCCAAAACTTCTAAGATGGTCAATCTGCCTGCAAGAGTTTGATACACCCTTTTGAATTGTTAGTTCCTGACTGTTAGTGAAGAAGAGCACCTGGACTACTTATATCACTGATGAAAAAAGAGGGAGCCACACATGTGATGTCATCAGTGATGTCATGAATGATATTTGTGATGGCACCTTTGCTGTCATGGGTGTTAGTCCTTGCAGTGCACATTGGGGGCACGAGTTACGGTTGCTTAGTTTACCATAACTTGCGAATTTCACGTTTTTTCCAGTTTTACCTGTAACCATAACCCTATAACAATGGTTGTCCATTGAATTGCATAGGTTTTTGCTTGTGCAACTTATTCATAACGTTCCTTTAACTAAGTTTTTGTTAGTGAATTTCATAGGTTTCAAGTAGGGGACTGTAATGAGAACATTGTTGTAGCATAGCGTTTTCTGTAAAGAGGATAGGTGTTTGGTACGGCAACATAACCATAACGTCCCTTTAACAATGTTTTTTCATGGAATTTGATAGGTTTTTTAGTATAGCAACTTAACCATAACGTCCCTTTAACAAAATGTTTTCATTGCATTTCATAGGTTTTAATACTGCAAAGTAAACAGAACATCCCTTTAACAATGGTTTTGCACTGAATTTAGTAGGTATTTACCACAAAGCCATTATGTTGCGTAGATGTACCATACAGCATAGGAAATTGGTGTTGCCATGCCAAGGAGCTCAATAACCACAAACTATGTGTGAGCGCATATAGCGGCTACCATTCCAACTACTGGAAACTACATTAGTGTCTTACATACTGCTCCCATTCATTAGAGTGAATGTACATATATGAATGGCCCCATGTATGTAGATCGCAAGGAAAATGAAAAAAGGTAAGTGCACAAACTATGTACTTGTGAAACAAACACACCAAAGTCATACAGTCTGCACCATAATGAAAAGCACCAGAACACGCAGTCACGTATGCGTCCAGCAATGTTACCATACTGGCGCTACACATGCAAATAAAGAAAAAGTAGTGCAGTAAGGAATGCAAAGTATTGACAGCAAAACCTAACGCCAACGTAGTAACTACACTGAAGTGTCTCCTAATAATGCTTAATTTCTGCAGTGAGCCTCTGTGTCTCGGAGGCGGCCTCTTACGACGCACAGTTCCTGCGTATGTTGTGTAGAGGTGCGGCTTGAGACGGCTTGAGACGGCTGGGTTCTTTCCTCGAACTGTGCGAACTGTGTCATCGGTAGGCTCGGGCGGACTGGCTCTAGTGCTGGGTGCTGGGAACGGAGCGGAGTCGGGAGTACGGAGGACGGTTATTGGAGGCTATTGGAGCACACGCCGTAAGGAGAGCCGCCAGGGGTGACTGGTTGTGCACACCCGGTCCGACGCCCGCCGCCCGATAGCGCAGCGCTACACGGAACGCAGAGGGCGCACTGGGTGCACTGTGAACCGGCGCCGGCGACGAGTCGAGCGAGATCTCCCCCCCCGGAGGTAACTGGCCTTACGGCAAGAGGTACGGGGAGGGGTGTTGGCGCCTGCGGGTGTTGCGCTGACCTGTGGGGCGGCTCGATTACAGCCTGGTGCCCGTTGCATCTTGGGGCGCTGTGCGTTATGGAGGTATACAATGGAGCCCATTGTAGTTGACAAGATCCCCGGAGATTACCGATGACCGAAACCCACATAAGGGTTTAGGTCCTACTGGTAAACGGAGGTCACTACTAAGGAGTGACCTGTATATCTGGATATTTTTTTGTATGCGAGAATAACTGCTGGGCGCACTTGCACTGGCCTGACTAGGTCATTGGCTGAACAAGGTGCCCCCTCAAACTGCGCATCGAAGCTATCTCCCTATTGTAAGATTTTGTGAGTGGGGTGACAGTTCCTCTACAGTGATAACCCTGAGCACGTGGATACTTTCCCTGGCGCGATTATCATTGTATCTGCGTTCCTCTGTTGATAAAGATTAGTGGCAACAGAAGCTGAGCCTGGTAGAATTCCAACTTATCAGGAGACTGTGGGGATCTTCCCTTTGATCCTGTAATTGGCCAATTCCACCTATTGGTGCCAGGTAGCCTACTTATCCCAGAGTGGATGGCTCCCCATAAAAAACCTGCACCTTCCAAATATAATCTAAGGAAAAAGACACATGAACCAGACTTGGGTCCTATAATGGAAGAGCCTAAAGGCAGGAGAAATAAAGCCAAGAAGGGAACCCCCGTAGATCAAGGCAAGATAACGGGTTTTTTCCCCATAAACATACCGGCTGAAAATAATTCTACAACCCTTGAGACGCCTATGAATCAAGTGACCAATACCTCCAATTTGGGCAGCTCACTAAATTTTGAGGATATTGACAACAACTCCTTATTGGATTTATGCCTGTCTATACAGAGAGGCATGACACCTCAGATAGTGGTGCACTCGGAGGATATGGAGTCTTTCACACCGGAGAACCAGAGTGAAAATCATGGCAAACGACTCTCTCAAGCTGTAACAATGGAGAGGCTATCTACATCACCTAACCTAGTTATTGATACTTCATCTGATAATGGAAGAGAGACAGTCAGTAATATTCATCCGGTAGCCCAGGAAATTGCCGAATTACAAGCTTCCGTGGCTTCCTTACAGTTTGCATTAAAAATACTGCTGAAGATGTCGGGTCGCATATTGGCAAACACAAACACATTGATGAGTGACACTGAGCAAAGACGGAAGGCGGCCGAGGACGCGGAAGACAATCTATCTGAAGCTATTATAATAGCAAACGAGATGCACGAACAACAACTCCCTGGCCCCCATACTGACATAACAGCTCAACCAGATATACCAATGACCCGTAAGCAGCGGAGGTTGGCCAAGTCAGCGCTAGATAGGGCCAGAGTGAATACTCAAGAGCTCTTACCTTTTGAACTAGAGAAGCCTATTCCTCGCTCAAAAAAAGGGAAAAAAAGAGCAGCTCGAGCAAAGAAGCGAAGGGCTGCAGGAGATGGTTGTCTAACTAGTTGGTTGATCGCGGAGACCACTGAAGCCCCAGATGGGGCAGAGCAACTCGAAAACTCAACAATTGAATCTATACTTGAAGATGATGGCACTCTAGAAAGGCCCCCGAAGACAGCGCATGAGCTTGATTGTCTCCATAATACAGCTCATAACTCTACAGATTTGGTAAAAGAGTGTGACTTGAAGTGGGGGAATCGCACCTGTATTATTAGAAATTTATATCAATCTGACATAAGCGTTTGGCTTTCTCGCTCCGAATTTTTAAAGAGATTATTTTCGGTACCCCAACTGAGAGTTTTGCAATCGGAAGACTTTCAATTTCTTGAGCCCTTGTCAGGATCCCATCCCAAGGTATCAGCCCTGCATTGCAAATTTATATCGACTGCCCAACTATTAAGGACCTATAAAACAGAGCTGAAAACTGTTGACATTGAGATAGACGCTGAAGTGAACTATAATGAGCCTAGCAGCTCTGTAACCGAAAATGCTATAGACGGGCCCATGGACGCTTGCCCTATTTTGCCATCAGGAACCAAGATGGACAAAAATGATGTACAATCCGTGCTGAAATGGTTGACGGAGGCATTGTCTAAGGTGGTAGAGAATCATTGAAAATTATCGTTGGCTTCTTGGAATTGTAGGGGTTTTGCCCACCTTTTAAACAAGACAGGCCCTATAGCTCAATTATCTCATTACAACTGTATCTGCTTGCAAGAAACCTTTGCAATGAATCCCCTATTTTTAGATGGATATAAGGGTCACCAGGTATTTGCCAAACGAGGCGAAAGAGGTAGACCCTTTGGGGGGTTATGGATTGGGGTATCCAATAGACTAAGTTCAAGGAGGATTCTCTGGAGCCAAAATGACCAACTATTGGCTGTTGAAATAATATACAACATTAAGAAGACCACCGAGAAAGTCTTGGTGGTGTGCTTATATAATCCTCCGGGCGCTATGTGTAGAGAATTAATACAAGAAGGGTTACATGAGCTATTGGCCAGTTGGTTAACCATTGAAGGAAATATTAATGTTTGTGTGGCTGGAGATTTTAATACCCATATGCTTGGGGGAGAGAGGAGCTTTGCCAATCCTAAGCTCCGTCCCAGTTGTGTTATGGAGCATGATAAATTAGAGGATGAAGGACTTGATTGGGTACACTTCTTTTGTAAGTGGGAATGTGAGATGTTAAATGGACGCACCAAAAGTGATCATCCAGGTAAACATACTTGGAACAATGGAACTGTGATCAGTACCCTAGATTATATTTTCGTGTCTCCAAGTCTGTTGTTACTGATTGATGATATGATGGTAATATCAAACATATGGAGTGATCATGCTATTTTGGCGTGCTCATTTGACATCCTGGAAACTCATGATCGAGTGTGCACTATGGGAGATCTGAAAATCAACCATGCAGGGACATGTATCCGCTGGTCGGATAAGAATATCTCTCGCGCTGAGGAAGCCCTACATAAGTATGGCTATCTCAGTGTCGAAGACTTTAAGAAAATGACCATAGATGGAGTCGAGGACTGGATATACCTGTTCTCTGAACAATATGCCGCAACCTCGGTTGGGACTATGCTCGGTGAGCAGGAGAAATGTCCTACCTATGACAGATTTATTCGAGATACTAAAAGAACTCTGAGGGTGGAACTAAGAAGAGCAAAGAAAACGAGTACGACTTGGGATATATATAACACTGTGTCCAAGGAAATAAAGATGAGATATAGGAGGGTGATTAAAGCAAAAAGAAGCTCTGATAGAAATGGAGCTTGGCAAAAGCTAATACAGACTATTTGCTCCCGTAAAACTAGCAGTATATGGGCTCTCCTTAATGAAGCAAGAGGGAATAGGACACGGCAATTAGTTAATCCTATTTCCAGTGTGGAATGGACTGCGTTTCTGGAAAAACGCAACATAGCGATCAGAGTCGAGGAGATAATCCCCTTGGGTAATATACCAACGGACCCTGATATTGACATTTCCCATGACTCCATCCTCTCTATGATTAAACTGTTGAAGTCATCTAGGGCACCTGGTCCCGATGGGCTCCCTAATATTGTAATAAAAAGTAGTCCAATTTTTTGGGCCACCCTAATGAATGTACTGTTCTCCAAGATTTTGAGGGCAGGGGTACTCCCGAGCTCATGGCAATCAGCCATACTAATACCAATATTTAAAAAAGGTAATCGAATAGACCCTAATAACTATAGATTACTTTCCATGTTAGACAGTACAAGCAAAATATTTGCGTCACTCCTGTTGAAAAAACTACAGATATGGGTTGACCGGGCTAAAATCTTAAGTAAATTTCAATGTGGCTTTAGGCAAGACTACTCAACTAGCCATAACATTTTTGTTATGGACTATTTACGAACTAGAGCCTTGCAAAGCGGACAACCACCCCTCTATGCACTTTACATAGATTTTAAAGCGGCCTTTGATTCTATCCCCCGAGAAAAACTATGGCTGAAGTTACAAAAGCTTGGCTGTCCAGCTGATCTACTATACTACCTAAGATTACTACATCAGAATACCAAGGTTAAATTGAAATTAGATCGAGCGGGTCATATGACGAAGGAAGTCATACAAAATAGAGGAGTTAAACAAGGTTGTGTGACCGCTCCCCTAGTATACAATCTGTATGTGCATGACATACCGTCATCTTTAGCCTTGGCAAAAAACTGTCCTCCCAATATTGGTAAAACTCCATGTTTGGTACTCGCATATGCAGATGACTTAGTGATCTTCGACCACACAATCAGTGGTATACGTCGTTCAGCCATAGCTCTCTGGGGATATTCTGAACAAAATGGGCTTACAATTAATGTTGAAAAAACACATGTGATGAGATACACATGTAAAAGGTCTGCTCGTGTCTCTTTATGCATTGATAGAGTTGTAATTTCTTATGTCCCTGAATATAAATACCTCGGGATTGAATTTGAACCCAGAGGTGACTACACGAATTGTAAACGCAATCGGAAAATAAGAGCTGCCCAAATTACTGCCCTATTTAAAAGCTTTACAATTAAACAGGGTGGTTACACATTATGGGGATCTAGACACCTCTATATACAGGTTCTAGCGCCCATGATGGTGTATGGATTGGAATCACTAATTAAGATGGATCTAAATTGGCTACAAATTATTGAGGGAAAATACTGGAGGAAGATACTAGGACTCCCGGTATGCATCCCTATGGCTCTCCTTAGACTCGAGTTGGGTCTGATATCATTAAAAGCACAGATATTAAAGAAAAGAGCCGGATTCTACTTAAAAATGGTGAATGGCGCGGGTAATGCTCTGCTAACGACATTTGCCCTGAATAATAATAATGAAAACACCCTCAGTGAATTCAAAAAACAAATGGAACAATTGCTCAAAGAAATTTGTTGGAATCATCGTGTAGGGACTTATACGGAGGCTATGCAATCCTGTATGGGGAGACGAGTTGAGTTATGGGATTGGCTAGAGAATTACGAACATCTGCGCAAATTAAAAAGGTATAGGTTCATGGAAACTAGATTATATACTTTCAAGAAACCACAGAAATACCTGATGCTATGCCCGTCCCCAAGATTAAGGAGGTTCATACTTCTATTAAGAATGGAATATCTTCCCATTAAGATGACCACTGGTATTATGGAAAAGATACCCAGAGAACAACGCTATTGCCGCCTGTGTAAGAATCAGGAAGCTCTAGAGACCGCTAAACATGTACTAACCGAATGCCAGGGTATGATGGTTGACATAAAATTACACTTAAGTATGTTTGTGCATAATTGGGAGACTACTGGAGACATGTTGTTCTGGAATCATTGTGTAAACACTAACAGTATGCGTCTGTTAACTGCACTCTATTCCATTTGGTTAAGAGTGGAAGATGAGCTGGGTATATCCATATGAGGAGAGCTAGCCATCGTACTGGATAGAACTATGGGATAATACAGACCAGTATATGTATTTTAACTGTCGACATGATAAGAAATAGTCAAAACTATGCCCATGTGTAACTATGGTGTGCTATTTCACGAAGAATTTTCATTTAATTTTATGTTTATGGTGTTTTGAATTTTGTACTGAAAGTAATTAAGATGTATATGTGTAAAGTTTGAATTTTTAAACTATATCACATTAAAGATATTATTATAAAGGCAAGCAAATGTCAAATTGGTCAGAGCAAAGTGGTCTAAAGTACAAAACTGGGCCACCCCTACTAATCAAACCCAAGTGCGAGCCTTCCTAGGTCTCACTCGATACTACAGGAATGTCATTGAGAACTATGGGACCATAGCTTCTCCTTTGAATGTAATCTCCTCTCCAAAATTCCCTAAAAAGGTTAGATGGAATGAGGAGTGCACTTAAGCCTTTGAAAACCTGAAGAAAGCCCTTTGTCAAGCTCCAGTCCTAAGAGCTCCTGATTATCACCAACCCTTCATTGTACAGACAGATGCATCCAATACAGGTATAGGTGCAGTCCTTAGTCAACTGGACGAGAAAGGTAGGGAGCACCCCATTAACTTCATTAGTAGGAAACTGAAGGAACCAGAAACAAGGTGGGCAACCATAGAGCGTGAGTGTTTTGCCATTGTGTGGTCTCAGAAGAAGTTTAGACCATACTTGTGTGGATCTATTTTTGTGATTCAGACAGACCACCAACCCTTGAGATGGTTAATGCAAATGAAAGCGGAGAACCCAAAACTTCTAAGATGGTCAATCTGCCTGAAAGAGTTTGATACACCCTTTTGAATTGTTAGTTCCTGACTGTTAGTGAAGAAGAGCACCTGGACTACTTATATAACTGATGAAAAAAGAGGGAGCCACACATGTGATGTCATCAGTGATGTCATGAATGATATTTGTGATGGCACCTTTGCTGTCATGGGTGTTAGTCCTTGCAGTGCACATTGGGGGCACGAGTTACGGTTGCTTAGTTTACCATAACTTGCGAATTTCACGTTTTTTCCAGTTTTACCTGTAACCATAACCCTATAACAATGGTTGTCCATTGAATTGCATAGGTTTTTGCTTGTGCAACTTATTCATAACGTTCCTTTAACTAAGTTTTTGTTAGTGAATTTCATAGGTTTTAAGTAGGGGACTGTAATGAGAACATTGTTGTAGCATAGCGTTTTCTGTAAAGAGGATAGGTGTTTGGTACGGCAACATAACCATAACGTCCCTTTAACAATGTTTTTTCATGGAATTTGATAGGTTTTTTAGTATAGCAACTTAACCATAACGTCCCTTTAACAAAATGTTTTCATTGCATTTCATAGGTTTTAATACTGCAAAGTAAACATAACATCCCTTTAACAATGGTTTTGCACTGAATTTAGTAGGTATTTACCACAAAGCCATTATGTTGCGTAGATGTACCATACAGCATAGGAAATTGGTGTTGCCATGCCAAGGAGCTCAATAACCACAAACTGTATGTGTGAGCGCATATAGCGGCTACCATTCCAACTACTGGAAACTACATTAGTGTCTTACATACTGCTCCCATTCATTAGAGTGAATGTACATATATGAATGGCCCCATGTATGTAGATCGCAAGGAAAATGAAAAAAGGTAAGTGCACAAACTATGTACTTGTGAAACAAACACACCAAAGTCATACAGTCTGCACCATAATGAAAAGCACCAGAACACGCAGTCACGTATGCGTCCAGCAATGTTACCATACTGGCGCTACACATGCAAATAAAGAAAAAGTAGTGCAGTAAGGAATGCAAAGTATTGACAGCAAAACCTAACGCCAACGTAGTAACTACACTGAAGTGTCTCCTAATAATGCTTAATTTCTGCAGTGTACCACAATACAAAACCATGGTATGTGTTTTTTGTTTCGCAACAATGCCAAGCACCGTAGAACAGCTGGAAGACAATGTGCCTCTTCCCTAAATAAGTAACGAAAGTAATTGTGTAGGCAAGCAGCACAGTCTAAAAAGTAATGTATGTAATGTATATTGCATTATGTACACCTCACATATATGTTTGTGTGTAATAAGATATACTTCACATTGAACGAATGAATCAAAAGCACCACCTCTTCTGCAGCAGCATGTAGCCACACAAAATCTAACAGGCACTGTGAAAAGAAAAGTAAGCAGCCAGAATGTAAAAATTGAAGAATTGCTAAACTATTACTAGAACCCTTATCCTGTCCAAATACTGCCGATGTTTCTTACAAAATAAACGTGTACATGTGAACTATTTGTGAGTGTGTGCATATTTGTAAGGTTTGGCAATGCATTGTGACTCTGTAGCGCACAGTGCTGCCCCAGATGCTGCAGGTAAGCAAAATGGAAGTGTCCCACTGAGAGTGCATGTGGCCGGCGTATGTTCAATTGCAATGGATGTAGCCATACAACTACAAAACTGGCCTCATGTCCGTATCTTCCCATTCCCTTTGTAATTAGTCGTGGCACCGGATGTCTGTCAGTTGCACACCTATACGTATGCATATGTCATGCTCTGTCTCCTGGTAATGCCTCACCTGTCGCCACGCCTACCGATCCATGGCACAAACTACCTAATTTCAAAGTGTGCTACGGCCTATGGATGTCGTGTTGCAAAGCTACCGATTTATGACTGTGTCACGCCTACCTAGCTAGGGCTCATTGGGAGCAATGAGCAGTATGCTCGAGTGTAAACTCGGCATGTTAAATGACCCATTGCCTTGATTGATGAGCTGCTTGTCGTTCCATGATGTATGAAATTGACACACCGTATCTGCACGGAGCAACGTGACGTTACGCAGCAGGTTCCTTACTACGGTTTGCTCGAGTTCATAACATTTTACACTACACATATGTCAATCAGTAGTGAGTCTGCAAATGTAAACGCTGTTGCTGCTTACTAAATCCCAGACAGTTACATGTAAGTATAGCTGAGTAAACAGCCAAAATGTTCGCATATGAAACATTACTAGTGCCGCTTAGAAAAGTATAGTGGTGGCGTGCCGCTGCCTGAGCAATTGTCTTGTACCACTTCCTAATGAAACTGCGTGTCTCCTAATGAAAAGCATAGCTATGTGGCAAAATGTAGTCCTCTCCATAAATGCACAGATACCAGTAATGGTGTACTGGCAACTAAGGGAACTTTTGCTTGAATGCAGAGAATCCTATATTGAATAACGTACCAATAGCAGTTTTGTGACGTAATATATGGCATACATGATGCTGCACAGCAGTAAGTGCAAGAAAAATTTAATGTGATGAAACATTCACACATATGCCAGTGCACTGCACAAGCTGTGTAGGAGTAGTGCATGCCACGTTCCAGAATAGTGCGTCCACTCCTTCCAACCGCAAATCGCCATGCAAGTTTTTTTCCTGGAGATAACTGTGAAAATCTACCACAAAGCCATCACCAAGTACCAGCACTCTGCGTTTCTCCATTTCTACCAGTCGGAGTGCACGAAGTACAGTAACAATTTGTTACAGCCCCTTCCTATGAGCCGGAACCTAAGAAGGTAATTGGATAATCCCGATAGGCACATTCCCATTGCCCTGCATGCTTACAGGGGCACAATGTGGCACGTGTGTTTTCTGAACTAGCACAAGGGCCTTGCACCAGTGAAAAGGAGGAGTCCTTCTCCCTAATGGTGCACTTTCCTGTCACGCACACCATGAACACCTGATTGGCCAAATGCCATAGTCCCATTTCCATTGCCCAGCCAGATGAGAACGGCAGAATGTGGCACGTGCCTTTCCCTAAGTAGCGCAATAGTCACGGCCAGTAAAGCAGGAGGAGTACTTCTTCCCATGGGTGCACTTTCCTGTGATGCACGCCCTGAGCACCTGATTGGCCAAATGCCATAGTCCCATTTCCAGTGGGCAGCATCGTCAGAAGAGCACATTGTGGCACCTGTGCCTCCCATAGCAGGGCGACAGCCGCACCCCTGTAGAGCTGAAGCAATCCTCCTTCTCTTTGCACTATCTTCTGTGCTGCAGTACCTCTATTGGCTTACCCGTAAATAGGCACACACGCATGCACCAATCGCATCGAAGCCCCCGTCATCCAACACTGTCACTCCTTTACAACGCTTGAAATGTAATGTTACACATATACAGTACAAGTGTCGTGCCATTTCAAAGTACGTCCACTACAAAGTTCACTAAAGCTATGTGCACTTCCTCCATGCGCATACATGCACATGGCCACCCAGGATGTGGCACGTGTAATCCTAAAAGTACCGCACAATGCGCAACCTTTTCGTGATAGAGGTGGGGTGGGGGAGTGGGGGTTACACATATAAACCTGAGACTGGGATTGGATCTTCCGATGTAGATTTTTTATTAACGTGCCTGCGAGCAACTTTTTTTAAAATGTTCCCCTTTACATGCGTTTCTGTTTACCTCTCCTCACATTTGTACCACATTGTGGTGAATGCTTGTACAGTGTAAAAGACAACAACATTGGAAATGGCACTGAAATAAATGCCATTTCTACGGAACCACTGCATATTTTTGGACGTCATGATCTAGTAGTGGGTGGAGAACATGCCAGCAGTCTGCATAAATTCACGCATAATTCTGTTTATAACACGCCTGTCGACCACTGCTGGGGACAATGTACACCGTCATGGACCCATACTCCTCTTGGTATTACACATGAGAAAACAACCTTAGCAGTATGAAAAATCCACATCACTGCATTCAGCAACCTCTTCAGAAGACGTATGTAATGTCCCCACGACATGTACCCGAAGTGCAAACTTCCATAGTGCACGACTACAAAGTCAAGATGCGTGATGGAGGCCACATATCTGCAAAGGGGAACCATCCTTCCAAAACTGCAGTCACCGTAAAAGGGCCAGAAAGCGTCCACTCCTTCCAACCCCAAATTAGCAGCAACAGCTCTTTGCACACAACATCTCTGCAGATGGCACAAAAAGGTATCACGCACAATAAGGACAGTGGGTTCTCCATCTCCACCAAAATGATGAGACAGTATTGGGACAAATTGGTACCGGCCCTTCCTGTGCACCACACGCTACACACCTAATTGCCTATATCCCACAATTCCATTGCCATGTCCACCATGCTCATAATGGCAGAATGTGCCACATGTGCTTTCGGATCTACAGTGACGGCCACAGCCCAGAAACGCACGCACAATACTTCTTCCCTTTGCAGAGGCATTTTTCCAGCACTCCCCCACAGAGTGCTTTCAAATGTTCACACATGCATGCAGCAATCACATACAAGACCTCTGCATTGCTCACTATCATTTCTGTACACCAGGCCATATGTACCATTACACACTCTCAGTACACGTTCCATTTGATCCCAAAGCACCTGCTCAGAAACTGCACAAAGATCCTGAGGCACACCCACCACACCTTTCCCCATGCACACAACAGTGCAGCCCTTTCCACACCCAGCACAACACTATGGATCCATGCATGCAACCACGTGGCCACCTAACATTGTACACAAACGTAATATACGTAGCGCCACTTCTACGCAACTCGCCCACACCACAAAATACCCATTCACAAAAAAGTGTCACAAATAGCAGAATCCACAAACATACCGCAGCCTGAACCACCCCTACCCGCTCCCATTCACAAATTATTGTGTCACTGCCAACATATGCACAACTTCATAACATTAGGCCTACTTCAATAAATCTGCGCACAGCACAGTAACCAAGCACATATAAGATGCACTTCAGCCACACCCTCTTCCATACTCACATTACTTAAACACTGCACCCTGTGGCCGCACTACACAACTTCTCACTGCACCATCTCCTGCCATTCACCAAATGCTGTAGCATGTTGCAACTATCACCACAACCATGGAACTCACAATTCACCATTTCCAATCCACTTCTGCTGTTGTAGCACGTCCACAACTTGCTCCACACCCATTCACAAAACATCACCACTATGTGCCTGAAGCACTGTGAAACCTGCATTGCTGCACCAAGTGGGTTCCTTGCACACATTCCCTGCACTATAATGCAATCACTCATGTTGGCATTTAACCAACTACCAGTATGCACATATGCGCCACTGGCACCAGCACTCCTACCCAACCTTCACACAGCAATGCATATGCACACCGTTAAATGCAACAGTTACCATAATGTACA
Source organism: Ambystoma mexicanum (assembly GCF_040938575.1). Classification (NCBI taxonomy): domain Eukaryota; kingdom Metazoa; phylum Chordata; class Amphibia; order Caudata; family Ambystomatidae; genus Ambystoma; species Ambystoma mexicanum. The sequence goes on from NC_090934.1 coordinate 904,322,196, forward strand.
CACATTGCAGTGTGTCCGGCAGCCCTACGCCCTTTCATTCACATACTACTCTGTTATCCACTTCCACTCTGACACTATTGTGTCACTGCCAACCGAACCACAAAATCCTCACAACATTGGCCATACTACAAGCAACCTCACACAGCACACTATCCAAGCACATATACGCTGCCCTTCAACCAAACCCTCTACCATACTGAGAATGTTCACACACTGAACCCAGTAGCCACACTGCATACCTTTTCACAGCAATATCTCCAAGCACACATCAAAAACGTCACCACGTTCTATCAGTCACCTCACCTGCGAAACCAAACATACACGCATAGCAGCTCACATCCCCTACCGTAGTGCCTCTCAAATGTGGTCCACACCCATTCCGTGTAAGTCACCACCCTCTAACGGAAGCAGATTCAACAATGCATTACTGCCGTGGCTGTGCTCAAACCCTAGGTTCTTAAGTGCATGGCCTACGGCCTTCTGCCAAGGACCCAAATGTCTAGGCCTTGCACACACCCACCACAACCTAATGCCACCATACATGTCACCATGTCACCAACTACAACAATCCACATACACAGCACTGCCACCAACACTCCTACCCAACCTGTGCACCGCCATGGAGGTATGTAGGAACATTCCAACAGTTACCATACTGTACAAATAAAATACTTTTTCCTTCACCCCTGTGCACTTTCATTCACATACTATGAAAGTATCCACTCCCATTCACAAAGCATTGTGTCACTGCCAACCTACCGACATACTGTTTGCAACATTGGCCCTACCCCAACCAATCTGCACACACCACACTATACAAGCACCCTCCTCTACCACATGCATAGATGCACATGCATTGCTGTGGTGCATAAGCTGAAGCCCTATGCTCGTGAGTGCATGGCCTCCTGCCTACGGCCTTCGGCCATGCACCCAAAAGTGCAATCCTTCAACAGACCCTCCGCAACTTCATGCACCCCTGCATGCCACCATGTACCCAAGTGCCGCTATCCATCCGCATAGCAAAGACACCTGCACTCCTGCCCAGCCTATGCCTTGTGGAGTTCACTCCCCTTTTTAAATTCACCTGCTACCACTCACCAGGGAAATAGGTGACCGCAAACTGGTCGTGGCAGAAGCTATTGGCCCATTACGACAGCTGCCTCCAATCACCACACAAAGCAGTCGACTGTCTAGGTACCCGCAAATTGACGCAATATGCACTAATACTGCAGCCACTCCTTTGTCTTCTTCCCCCTATTTACTTGTCACATTAACCAAATCTCACTCCTCCACCCTTTCCCTCCCTTCTTGCATGTACATGACGTACAGCATATTTTGCAGAACCTTCCGCCGACGCACTGTCCTGCAATACACCATGGTGCCATTTGTAAAAAATGTTGACGCAGAGCAAGTTCTCCTCCAGCCAACCACTGCAGCGTCCAAAGTTCTCCGGCACCACGCCATACCGCAAGCGAATGACACTTTGATCTGCGGAGCTAACTGGGAAATGGATTGGCGCAGCGGACCCAGATATCACTAAGTTTTAGAGACGTACATTTGAGTTGTTTGCAACAAAAGTACTGGTCGGATTCCCATACACAAAACCATGCTTTGTCACCCAAGCCCCCACTCCTGCCGCAAAGTTGTTGCAAATCCGTCCACCCATTCAGCCTGTAGCCATGCACAAAGATTTTCCCCATTCAGTCTATGGGCAAAATAAAAAATACTTATAAATGAAATCTTTCACATTTCCTACATGTAGAAACAGTCATGCACTCTTTCAACCATGTCATTCAGGAGCAAGTTCCTAACAAATCCTTCATGTATATACCAATACCTAACTTTGACTTCATTTCATTTCAGCAACTGGTGCAAAATACAACCCATAGCATGTTGTGTACGTCGTGCAATTTTGAAAATCGGTCGACGCTACATATCCACTCACATAGTCAATGGCCCTCATTACGACCCTGGCGGAAATCGAAAAACGATGGCGGAAATGTAATACCGCCATCGAATACCGCTCGGTGCGATTATGACCCGTCACCGTAAAGTACGATGCCATCAGCGACACCGTAGTGACCGCCAACGCTAACTGCACCAAGTACGCGCACGCGCGCCATGCAAAACCGTAATTACCACCATGGCGCAACGGTACGCGAATGCTGACCCTAGCGGACATTTACTTAACGCCATCAAGCATGGCGGAAAGTACCATTCCGCCATGGTGAGAATTACGGCATCGTGAACCAACCGTAAATGGCCCTACTGAGTGCCTGTACACCACTCCCTGCCCACATTGCACAACACCTCGTAGGTGCAATGAAGTTACACAATGCAACCAGTGAAATGTACAAGTCACCCATGCATGCCAACGAACAAATGAATGTAGGGGCTCCAAGTGCCTTGTGAGTGGCCATCCATATTTGGCATGTCACCATTGCCATACTGATGCAGCACAGGCACGTGAAGGTTCAAGTACAGCAATATGAACTGAAACATGAGACAAAACAACAACAGGCCCCCATCGCTTGACACCAGTGTAAGGCAACATTCAAAGCAGTATCCTGAGGGAGACTGCACCAGCCCTGTACCCTTGCCAGTAAACAAACCAACCATCAGCATAAGCATGTACCACACAAGTTGGCAGAGTGACTGAGCAGCCAGGCTCATCTCAAGAGGGGCCAATGGGAGCTGCAGGGCACAGATGGCACGAATACAGAAGCTATTCCAATGGACATGACCTCAGTCTCCCTCCAAGAAACGCACGCAAACACAGGCACCTGTGACCAGCCATTTTCTGATAATCACATCATTCCACCAATCCACCTGGCTGACCGGCCTCTGTTACACAAAAGCTAATCCCCCGCCCCTGAGCATGACATCATTAAAACAGTCATAATGGCAGGCCCCATCCCTGACCTTACTGGGCTTCGTAGGCAAATGCGGCCAGTACAGTACCACGCAACTATACTCAGAAGCCGGAACCCAATGCAGATCTCCTCACAATACACCGCTCCACAAATAGGAATATGCTACATTACTTGCAAAGAACAACGCTACACGGTTGAAATCAGAATCAAATTTTAATGCACATCAAATTCACCAAGCCCATGCAGCTATTAGGTCATAAACTCCAAAATATTTTTCATTACTGTGGGCTGCATCCGCAATAAATGACCAGCTTCTTCTTGTGTGACGCCCTGTTCCTTCATGGTACACAGGGGCTACATTCACGTTCAAAAAGGCAACATGGAAGCGCCGAGAACCGCAGGGCCGTCCCATTAGGTAGGCACTAGTCCAGCTGAAAGGTTGATATGTAGCTCCTAGCCACTAGTACTGCGTAAGGGCATGTGGCCCATTGGCGATCGTCCCATAAGATCGTAATGGTGCTCCACTGATTAACTCGAAGCAGCAGGTGTCGGGAGTAAAAGCCATCTGCAGGAGTGGCATACAGATGGCAGCGGCAAAAGGGGAGGAGATACCTGTCACCCAAATGAAATGAAAAAGAATAGCATGGGCATCAGAACTTCATTTGTATTACTCACTTCAATGATCACACTAAATCTACAGCCATATGCATGCTAGCCCACTCAAAAGGATTATTTCCACCCAAAAATCACTTGCGAATCATAACTATATAAATCGAGGTGAAAACACTATTACAAACGAGTGTTTGTGTGCATGCGTCTGTTAAGACAGAATCCATTAGATGGGATTAGTAACGTGCATAGACACAAGTGTTTGAAGGCGCGTCGAGACAGGGAGGGTTCAACAAGGGCAGATAGACGATGGTCCCACTATGGCAGCTCTGCATCACATAGCGCAGAGGAAGGGGATAGATTCCGAAAAGCCATGTACATGGCAAACTCTCAATTAAATCATCTGTCCATGCATCCATACATCATTCCCTCATCCCGGTATGAAAACGCCTGATTATTTACTCACATCAGATTTGAAATTTCCATTGAGTCTGTGCGTAATGCAGTCTGCAAAATCCACTGTGCTCCAGCCCGGAATTCTAGTGTTGTGAAGTAACATGTATTTGGGAACGTCCTGCCTTATCGTCCACTACGCTATTGCGCATCCCATACTATTCATATCAATCATTGCATTCTCGCCATGGCCCCTGTCCCAAGGACATTAAACAATAGAACGTTATATTTGCAGTCAGACCTGTGGGCGTCTCCTCGCCGCTAGCTGAAAACCGAAAGCGCCGTCCTTCGATTTCCTCATTTGCAACATCACGTCGATAAGGCATCTGTGACCGCTTGAAATCACAAATTCATCCATGTAGTGCGGCAGTGTGTGAAAATGGCAACTGGCTTCACTCACAAATGGGACGCCCCGCCCGTCGGTGAACCTCGGTACAGTGCTGCATGAGGGTCCACCGTTAATCGAGTACTACATTCCACTGACCCTTCACAAATTTGTTCGCGACTGCAAAGATAGTATGTGAAACAATGGGACCATAGCAGAATGAACATATAAACCAATATTTCACTGCCATCGGGATTAAATACATGATTGTAATAGCAAGATGCCATGCGTCACATTGCATCGTTGTGTGCGGGACGTGCTCGCCCAAAGGGGATTGCAGCTGGCACAGGTGGAATGAATCACCACAGGTGGAGGCTATACAGCCTGAAAACACATAAATTGCACACCCAACCTCCTCCCACAACCACACCCACTCCAAAATGCTACCGGCAGGACTAGCGATGTTGGCCCTGGGGGACCTGATAGCACTGCAAGTACTACAACTTCAAGAAGAAGACGAACACCAACTACTACAACAACCGGCCGCACAGAGGAGACGCAGGAGGAGCAGGAGGGCAAGGCAGGGCCAGCAAGGGCCACCAGCACAGCCACTACCACCACGCAGGCAGCCCGCAATCCCACGCCTCCGAGCTCATCCGTTCAACCTCACTGCTGAGCAGATCCACACCCTCTACCGTTTGGACGGGGACACCATAACCGCCATTGTGAACATGACACACGCTGACCTTGTCAGCATGATAGATAGCCCAACCGCCATCCCACCCCTACTGAAGGTGGTGTCTGTACTCCACTTCCTGGCCACAGGCACCTACCAGCACACAGTCGGACAGTTGCATGGCATTTCACAGCCACTGTTGTCACGGACACTATCGCAAGTGCTCGATGCCCTCCTGAAGCACGCAGACGACTACATCTCTTTACCATGCTCGGAGCAGGAGATTACAAACACAAAAGTGGGATTCCATGCACTGGCCGGCATACCGGGTTGCATTGGTGCCATCGACTGCACCCATGTGGAATTGGTTGTCCCACATGCCATGGAGGCCCAGTACCGCAACCGGAAACAATATAATTCTCTTAATGTACAGATGGTGTGTGACTCCAACAGGATCTTTACACATTGTTGTGCCCGATTTCCTGGATCAACCCATGATTCTATGGTCTTGAGGAACTCTACAATACCACGCTACATGGAGCGACACGCAGTGAACAGATCCTGGCTACTCGGTGAGTCTCATTTCATGCATGATAATGTGGGGTATGTGGTGCGGCAATGACCTGGCAGGAAGGGGGGGGGGATGCGTACGTAGCAATGTCATTCCACAAACATCCTTTATTGTCCACATACAGGTGATGCCGGGTATCCACTGAAGAGATGGCTCCTTACACCACTCCGAAACCCACAGAACCAGCATGAGGAGGACTACAACCATGCCCACTCACGTACCCGTGTAGTCATTGAACAGGCATTCGGCCTACTGAAGGCTCGTTTCCGCTGCCTCAGCAGGTCTGGCGGGGCACTCCTGTACCGCCATGAGAAGGTTGCAAAGATGGTCATGGCATGTGTCATGCTACACAACATGTGCGTACGTAGAAATGTGCCCATGCCCCCTGACGCAGAACTGCAAGCACCTGAAGATGGTCATGATGAGGGTGGGGATGTGGCAGCACCTCAAGGAGTCCGCGAGGCACAGGAGGCCCGTGAAATTCATCAGAATATCATAGATTCATGCTTCTAGCACTCACGCCTGGTGGCTGATACATGGACACGGGACTTGTGGCACTGTGTGTGTCTGGAACATGCACAATGTGGACTGTATGCCAATAAAGGCCTCGTACACAAAGATCAATGTCCACACATCTCATTGGATGATTATGTAATGTTTATAGCATATGTGAAATTATATTACACACCCCATCGACCCGCCACCCAAGAAAGCCCAACACCCCCCCCTCCACCCTCCTACCTCCCCCCCGAACACCAGTGTCCAAAGATGCTCATTGTCAGTGGGCAGACGCTATTGCAAGCCCCCTCTCCGGGTATCAGGGGCAGATCTACGTTGGGGGCTGCCCTGGACGGAACTTGCAACGGATGATGTCTCTGCCTGCTCACGTCCATGCATGTCCCTAAGGGTTTGTGAGAGCTCAGTGAGCACACGGCGCACAGCGGCAAGTTCACCACATACGTCTTTGGACGTCGCATGCAGTTCCCCTCTCAGGCTCTCGGTGCTTCTCTCCATTTGTACCCTTAGTGTCTCTGTACTTCTCTCCATTTGTGCCCTAAGTGTCTCAGTAGATGTTTCTATGACTGCCTTAGAACCCCCACATTCATCAGCATGCTCCTTGAGGAGCGTGGCCAGTTGCTGCTGTTGCACGATCACCTGGTCAAGGGACTGTTGCCTCTGCTGGGCCATGGCCATTTGCGGTGGTGTCACAGAGGGGCTGATCACCTCATGTTGCCTTGCCACAGGGCTTGTGGGGGATGGCCAGTAGTCGTCTTGTGGGTGCCCCTGCGTGGTATCCTCATGGTGTACGGGATGAAACAAACAGGGGGATTGAGACAGGTCATGGATGGGTCCTACATCGACAGCACCGTTTTCTGTGTCGGAGCATGCTGCCATTAATGCAGTGTCACCTATGGTGCTGCTGCCACCAGAAGCAGTGCCTTCTGTGGCATCCATTGGGGGGACCTGTGGTGCTGCTGTTGTGGGCATGCTGGCTGCTGGGGTGCCTGTTGAAGTCCCCTCCTGTGTGCTGCCACTTGATTTGTGCTCCTGCCGTGTCTTGATCCGTGCAGCTGAGGTGGAGGGTCTTTGGCCGTTGGTCTTGGCCCTCTTTGCAGGTGTGCTGGTAGGGGTGTCCTGGAGCTCGTCGTTTGAATCGGACCCTGTGGTGGAGTAAAGGAGGGCGAGCGTTATTTATGGGTCTGTGGAAATTGGAATGGCAATGTATCACATGCATTGGGGTGGTACCTGAGGGTGATTTGGGTCAGGGCCTTGGAGGTGGTTTCATTTTTGTGTGGATTGAGGATGCAGTTGTTTTGCAGCCTGCAGTTAGGGTGTGCATGCTGCACGTGTAGAGGGTGTTTTTAGGATTTTTAATTATTTATGTATTTAATGTGACTTTTAAAGTGAGCTATCAGGCCAATGTATGTGGACGTTCTCCTGGACATGTGTTTCTGTTGCACTATGTGGACACATGGTACTTCACATGATTGGACATTGTGGATTTAGCATTGTTTTATTTGGCCCACCTACCTGATTCTTCGGATGTCTGCACTCCTTTCTCATCCCTCCGACTCCCTCTATACTCCCCATTCCAATGGTGGAGGCACAGATTTCTTCCCAGGGGGTCAACTTGATGGGTGATTCCGATCCTCCCCCGGTAGCTGTGGCAATGTTACGGTTGGCTGATAGTATGCTCCGTACGCGTATCCGCAAGTCGTCCCATCGCTTTCTGCATTGCTGTGGGTTGCGGGGTGCGGTCCCCACCGCACTTACCCGCTGTGCCACCAGGGCCCATATGGCCTTCTTGTTCGCAAGTGCCGTCCTGGTCATTTGCGTCGAGAAGACGACGGCAGCATTCTCCTGGAGGGTCTCTGTGAGCACGGTGAGTTCCTCATGGGAGAAGTGGACCTGCCGCTTGCGGTCGCACGCTTTTTTAGCAACTTTTCCCATTTTGATAGTTTTAACTAGGGTGGCTTACGGGTTGGGATGTGTCTCAGGGTCGGATTTGTAATGGTTGTGTTGGGATTCTGATTTTGTAGGTGTACGGCGTGCTGTTTCCCGTTCCGGCCCCATGTTTTTACTTCCGTTTCCGTATATTTACGGTCACCGTATTTTGCGATTACCGCTCATTACGGTGACCGCTATGATGGGTGGCGGAATTGCACCTAGGGCGCCGTACGACGGCGGTGAGGGGCGTTTTGGGGACATTTCCGCCATCGCAGACTTTGCACTTCCGCCATGGCGTAATGCTCGTGCCCGATGGGTCGGAATTAGCCGCACTTTACTCCATCGTGCAATGGCGGAAACGCTATTTACGCTATGGCGGTCAGGTCAGTTACTTTCCGCCAGGGTCTTAATGAGGGCCAATATGTGATATGAATGCTCTTAAGTTACAATGCAGACGGCACCAAAAACAACTGCAAATGTACTGCCTTCATGCAAAGACACATATCACTTGGCAAGAAAACCTTCACAACTGTAGCTATAATCTACCACACAGGCCGCTCCACCAAAGGAGGCCACTATACTGCATACATTAGAAAGCAATCAGCATGGCACGAACGCAATGATACTTCCATCAGACCAAAGCACAGACTACCTGCACATCTTTCAAATGCCTACTTAATATTCGTGAAGCTGAAATGTCCTCATTGATGCACAAACGTACTACACCTTATTCCCCTGCACCAACCAGTACCTTCGTAAGTGCACAAAAAATGTTTTTCCTTCCGCACTGTCGACCTAAAGGAATGTCAAGAAGTGAAGTGAGTGGGCACTACTTGATAGTGAATCCACGTGTCTCCAGTGTTCAGAATTAGTAAACGAAAAAAGACCTTTTCAAACAATTTGTATCAAAATACTTGAAAAGGAGCTCGCTGCGACGAGTTTGGAGACACCCAGACTCAAAATACATGTAAAGCAAGAGACCAAGTAAAATACCTAGTCACACAGCCGCTCTCTATATTACCCAACCTGGGTATGTAGTTATTCAAAATTAATAACGGAACTGTCAGTAATTTTGAATAACTACATACCCAGGTTGGGTAATATAGAGAGCGGCTGTGTGACTAGGTATTTTACTTGGTCTCTTGCTTTACAGACCTAAAGGAACATACCATAGTAAAAGCATTGACGAAATGCACTTCAGTGAGTGTTGCACAATTTAATTCCCAATCAATCCAAGGAGTACAGTCACACAAACAATATGTGTAGACATAGCACAGTACCAGTATTGTCCACTACATATATGCTACCAACATTTGTAAATACATGCTACAATCGAAACACGTTGTCGGCTAATTCCTTTTCTTTTTTTTCCTGCATGATTTCCGGAAATCAAAACCTAACATACCTCTCCTTCAACAGGACAAACGCTCATTACACAATAGCCCTGAGGGGGAACCGTATTTAGCTCAAGGTCACACATAAATGACATTGCAGTTCCTCTGTCCATGTGCCCCAAAGGTAGTCTGCAACGATCCAATAAGGGGGACAGTGCAATTTGTCGCCTGCCCAATAGAAGCATAGATGTTGCCGAAATGATGTAAGCACACCTTTAGATCACTTGTACATTACGTGTAACATTTATTAACGTCCTCCTCAATATGCATATTTACAAATTCACTCTACCACTCACTTTCTCTCTATACATTAGACAGTGCTTTCTGACAGCAGTAAAAAAGGGCTGTTACAGTGCCATGTCTCCACCATTCTCTGTAAATTGCAACTGTTATTGTACTTTCTTTTCCTGCCATTCGTCCCCAACCCCATCCAAATGCAGAGGTACAAGGCAAAACGAAAATGGAGCTCAAGTCATCCACTAAAGCACCACAGTTTCTGCGCACTTGTACATTGCTACATTCCCTGTTCTGCCCTTTCTGTGCCCTTTCACACATTTACCACGTCTACGCACCCCCAGTGTACTGAACGTTATAACAGCCACAGGTGCACGCAGAGGTCAACCCGCACACTAGCATGTACAGCTCACATTTCATTGATGTACTTCTTACCAAAGCACCTCCGACATTGTGCAGCAGTCCGAAGTGAACCCCATTAAGTTCCTTGTTGTTTTACTTTCTTTACCGACACACAGACACATATCACATATTGGCGCAGGTCGAACAACACTCGATACCACTGTCAAGTTTTGTATTAATGAAAACAGCATCTATTCCCAACGGTTCCAACACATTTTCTTGTGTGCAGGCGTACAATCACAGTATTACGTTGCTCTCAAACTATGAAGCCAAAGGGGCAGGGGGGAACACATAGTTACATTCAAGGGTTGAGAATCCATTGAAGAGAACGTACGTAGGAGGAGTTTACCGGATGAGGGAACACTTTCTATTGCGGGTGTCACACGCCAAATGTGGGTCCGTTCAGAGGTATTGTACTACCTACAAACCCCACACCAAGGTAGTGGTTTAACATATGACGCTAAGCAGTAACACACAGTTCATGGTCCATCTGACAGGCAGCTAGCACTACATTATCCTTCCCGCAAAGTTTTGTCCTGTACACTGCAACTAATACCGGCTACTTACATGTACTCTTATTCCTGTTTCTGCTCAGATACGTTGCACCATACTGCACGTGCCACCCTTTCACATACCAGTAGATGGTTGGTGGACGAAGCATTTGAAGATTACCATAAGCAATTTCTTGACCGTCGTTATTATCTGGGCCGACCAATAAGGACCTGTTTGTCGATTTGCAGTTCCTGCTATACGAACCAACCTGCAAACCTTTCTTCTGTGAGGCATCCCAGAGGCACCAGATGCTACCTTCGCTACCTTTCAAAGAAAATGTGTCCTACCCCATGACCCACCAAGCACCACTACGAACTCCTGTTTGCACTTTCCTACAGTGAAGCAGAAGTACAAAAATGCACAGACGCCATTGCTCACTGGATCTTCTTCACTAAATAAAAGAGCGGTGAATACAGCCAACTGGCACGTTGTGTTTTACATTGTGTGGCAAAATAAAGCACTTCCAACAATGCACTGTAGTGTTACTAAACTGTGCAATCTTCTGCTGCCCTATACTCTGTGTGCGCATTTCCGCTTTAGCTTTTGCTTGTGTTGTTCCTTTCCAGAGCTGTGTTCACATGACAAAGTGCGCAACGCTTGCCACGCTCATACGGCACACAGGCATAGGTAATGGATCCGATGCACCCATTATAATTGCGCACAGTAAGAGCGTGAACCGCTTCTGTGGCCCATCTCAATAAGTACTCCAAACAAAGGTAACAGTCAGATTGCCTGCCCTCCTGTATATGGCTGCATTGAAGGGCGTTCATAATGTTGTCAGCTGGAAATGTATGTGTGTTCCACACACATTATGCACACTTTACATGTGTAATCATTATTAACTCGTGTTATCTTGCACTTTGTTCCTTTGCTCTCAATGTAGACGATATTATGACCTATACACCATACTGTACATTAATTGTGCCAGCTCAGTCCGTGATAGCCAACAAAGCCAATACCGCACTCAATATTCAACTGCAGTCACTTCACGCCACCTCTACTGGTGTACCACATGCAAAATGTCCTCCCCAACCATTCTGTGTCAGTTAGCAGCCACAGTACACATACTTATTCCCAACAGTGTACGCTTGAAGTACATATCACTATCACAAATTAACCAAAGAAGGCAACATTCTCAAACCTACTTCCACACAATGTCCATATTCCTAGGTCTAAGGCCCATAGCCATCCACGCATGCTAGTAGACGCATGCCACTCCCAACACAACATGGTACAGCGTTTACAAAAATCCCTAGATGATCTGCAATGCACTTTCCATCCCCAATGGCCTCTGAAGATAGTCGCTTATGCACCTACCGCACAATGCTTCATATGCTTATACATGCGTACATGGGCCATGGCGCAAACGTTACGCAGTACACCAATTCTTTCATCACCCACTTTCCAACTACACTCCCGAAACAAGACTCTCTTCACAGGCACACCACTCCGAACGCCAATGGTGTGTTTTCTCACCAATGCAGCTGTGAAAGCTGCACCATATCCTCCAAAGTGATTCTGCAAAGGTGCAGACCTTACTACACTTTCATATTTAAGGGTATATTATGGCACAAGGCATGCGTCCAATAACTTTTGCAAATGACCTACATCACACTGAAACTACTCTTTCTTCATATGTGTGCATTCCACATACCAATCTGACCGTACTCCCATACATAGTAGCAATGTAGTGCGGTTTTGTTGCTACCACCCTACTCCTTCACCACACCCACTGCAAAGCAATAGAGCCATGCATGGAAACATGGAACCACTTACCTTTCTTGTCCACAGGCAACTACAGTAATGCGCCCAATCAAGGCAACATTCTGTTACATAATTCCAACCAGTGCCCACCCTGTTATGTCCAAGGGCTGTCATGACCCTTGCCCCTGGCCCTCACTGGCAAGTCAGCCTTCCAGTTAGGGCCAGGTCAAAGGCCTTAAAACATCATCCAACACTCTCTTGGAGTCAGTCCTGGCGCTTTGGCGCCAGGCTAATAACCATCATGAAGACCAACATTACAATGGGACTATTTACTTGGGACTATTTAACTTTGGGGGTTCAGCCAACATGGAGGCACACACATAGCTCATTCTACACTATATATGGTAGACATCCACGTACTTCAGAATTGGATCTCCCAACCCCTTTTGAAATGCCAGCGGTTAAAACCCTACATACGACTATTTCCCAGGCCTTCAAAGAAGCAGCAGAACATTTATTCCAAGCCAAGAACAGACAAAAGAAATTTGCTGACCAACATCGTAGTAAAGCCCCCGACTATCAAATAGGAGACAAGGTCTGGTTAGCATCAAAATATGTGCCCATAAAAGGGATTTGGACCTTTCGTCCCCGATATCTGGGACCTTATTCTATTGAATCCATAATAAATCCAGTGGCAGTTAAATTAGCCCTACAACCCACTATGCAGATTCATCCTATGTTTCACGTATCACTCCTGAAACCGGTACAACCCGGTACTCGGGTTACAATACCAGCAAAACCAGTATTAGTTGATGGAGAACCAGAGTTTGAAGTAAAGGATACCCTAGACTGAAAATACACCACATCCAAACTATACTACTTAGTTGATTGGAAGGGATACGGCCCTCAAGACAGATCATGGGAACCTAGTGAATACATCATGCACCTCGCTTAATTAAAAAGTTCCATCAGAATTACCCAGCCAAACCAGGTCCAGGCAGAAGTGCCACCGTGAGAGAGGCCTTGGGGGGGAGTGCTGTCATGACCCTTGCCCCTGGCCCTCACTGGCAATTCAGCCTTCCAGTTAGGGCCAGGTCAAAGGCCTTAAAACCTCACCCAAGACTCTCTTGGAGCCAGTCCTGGTGCCTTTGGCGCCAGACTCATAACCATCATGAAGACCAACATTAGAATGGGACTATTTACTTGGGACTATTTAACTTGGGGGGGGTTCAGCCAACATGGAGGCACACACATAGCTCGGTTACAAGGAACTGAGCTATGCGATCTAGTCTTTTGGGTGTGGCAGGCCTGGGACTATTTTACCTGGACTACTTTACCTGAGACTATTTAAACCTTCGTGGGGCAGTTCCTTTAGCTCCACTTGAACGATTTACAGGGGACACCGAGAAGTACGCAACGTGAACCAGTGTCGTCTTCGTTTCCTTTGCAGACCCGGGGCTTTTCCTAACGACCAAGCGCGGGTTGCTTTTGTCTTGCCATACCTGAGTGGCAGTACTGCGGATTGGTCGCTACCATTGGTAAGTCAGGATAACCTGTTACATGACTTTCGGGGTTTCCAGATGGAAACGGAAAAACTCTTTCCTCGTCATACCCAAGGCCAAGCATTAGACAACAAATGTTTTTCACTCCGTCAAGGAAGTCATGACTAGTCGTTGAGGCTGGGTGGCCTGAGGAAAAAAGGACCACACTATTTCATCGGGGTCTATGAGGGGAACTAAAGGATGTCCTTGCTCAAGTGGTTAACCCACCTAAATACTGTGGAGAATTCATCAACCTTGTGGTGCAATTAGGTCACAGATTACAAGACAGAAAAGCGGACCGGATAAGGTTAGACACTCGAGCTGTGTATATCCTGTCAAAAGATGATCTTCCACGTACATTGGAAAACACGGTAGAACCCATGCAAATCGGAGGTGTACGGCCCCCTTTAACTAAAATTGAAAGAGACAAGAGCAGGCGACAGCAATTATGCTTATATTGCAGAAAAGCAGGCCACTTCCTCAAACAATGTCCAGTGAAACCACCAAGGAGAACTGTTGGAGCCACAGAGAAGGAAGATAATAATGAGGAGTCGGAAAACTACCAAGCCCGGCAAGCGTAGAGGTCTGCTTGCTTGTCGAGCGAGAAGGATGAGCCACAGACCTCACAGACCTCACACTTTGCATTACCAGTAATTTTGATCAATCACCAACAACCGTCTCGGATGCATCCTGTTGAAGCATACATAGACAGCACAGCATTTGGGAATTATGTAGACCAAGATCTGGCAGCAGAGATGGGGCTTCCCATATGCTCTAAGTCGACTACTGAAAAGGTTACTACTGTTGATGGGACAGAAATAGCTTCCAGACCAGTAACCCAATGTACAGCAGCACTAACCCTACTGTGCCAGGATGGACTACGGAGAATCTATTGCATTCGATCTCATCAAAGCTCCTCAGTTTTGACTAATCTTAGGGATTCCATGGTTGGTAGCTCACAACCCTCTAATAGATTGGCGTGCTAAGAAGTTGGCCTTTTCCGATGATTGTGCTCACACCTGTTATTACCAAGAAAAGGGGAAAACACACTTATGTACATCTGCTACTCCCAGGACGGCGGCGATTGTACTAGGTGTGACTAGTACTCTACCAAATGAATACCAAGATTTACAAGACATGTTCCAGAAAGAACAAGCAAATACTCTACCACCGCACAGGCCCTATGATTGTCAGATCGACCTCATACCTGGTGCGCAAATTCCTTGTGATCGGATCTATGCACTTACTGAACCAGAAAACCTCCATTTGAAATTTTATCTTGATCAGTACCTGGCAAATGGATTTATCCGCCCATCTAAATCACCGGCAGCCAGTCCCTTATTCTTCGTACCAAAGAAGGAAGGAGATTTGAGGACTTGCATCGACTATCGTGCATTAAACCAGATCACAGTAAAAAAACGTTATCCACTGCCCCTTATTCCTGAATTATTGGATCAAGTCAAAGACGCCCAAATCTATACCAAACTGGACCGTAGGGGGCATACCATCTTGTTTGAGTGAAGAAATGAGACAAATGGAAAACTGCCTTTCGTACCAAATACGGCTTGTATGAATGACTTTGCAACGCTCCTGCTGCATTCCAGTACTTTATGAATGATGTTTTACGGGAGTTAATCGACGTTTGCGCCCCGGTTTACATTGATGACATCTTAGTGTATTCTGCAACAAAAGAAGACCATGTCAGGCATGTCCACTCCGTCCTTACTAAACTCCACCAACATAAACTGTATGCTAAATTCGAAAAATGCTCTTTTCAAGTCACCGAAGTGGAGTTCCTCTGTTTTATCCTCACACCAAAAGGTATCAGAATGGATAGGCACAAGGTAGATGCCATTCTTAACTGGCCGTCACCAACTTCACTTAAAGCAATCGAAAGTATGTTGTGCTTTGGAAACATTTACCGCCGATTCACCCCAGATTTTTCCCAAATAGTGCATCCAATTACATCACTATTGAGAAAAAACAATAAAAAGTTCCATTGGACCGAAGAAGCAGAGTTCAAGAACTTAAGAACAAATTCACTTCTGCTCCAGTTCTACGGCATCCTCGCCCAGACCTCCCTTATATATTTGAAACAGATGCCTCTAGCATGGCTATGGGAGCTGTTCTCTCACAAAGGGACCCAGGAACTGGCCAGCTGTTAGGCAGAATCCAGGGCAGTTCCCTTAGGGAGCACCACCCCAGATTAGGACTACAGGTGAGAGCAATAAATCCCCTTTAGTATCAGTCCGTACGACAAAGATTTAGTTGGTAGCTGTGGCTGAGCAGTCAGACTTATCTCAAGAGGGAGATGAGCCGTATTCAGGGTTGACACAATAGGTAGTACAGTACTATGGAGCAAGAAAACACTGACCAAAGCTTTGTATTAAAAAGAGAATATATATTTATTTTATACACTTTTAAGTCAACACATAGATCACAGTTAATAAAGTAAGTTAAGTTTAGTCAAAAGAAAAGCATATACAACTCCCTATTCAATTGTAGACAAGTTTGCGGTAGAGTGAAAACTGAGCAAAATGGCACAGTGAAAAACCAACTACAAATGGCACTCTAACAATTTAACGAAAGGGAGGGAAAGCACAAGTTAAACTGAAATATCTTCAGACACCCCCTAGCAACACTTCCATGAGGTTTTGTGAACAAGTAATGCACAGTAACACTTTAGCCAAAAGATAAGTGAATGAAAACTGAGCAAAATGGCACTCCACAGGTTAAAACAGTAGGAAGGAAGAGGGGTTTAGAAGATTTAGGTGCATCCAAACATTTCTCATTGAAAACCAATCTAGTGAGAGCAGATCTAACAAATCAGCCAGAGTCAATAGGCCTGAGCCAGAGTTAGTGGTACGGAGCCAAGGGCTTAGGAGCAAAAACGTTCTTGTAGCTGCAGTCAAGTCTTTAGTAGAAAAATATTGAAGAGGTAGATGTGAGGCGAAAGACAAGGTTAAGAGAGAGGGCGGCCACCCAAGAAGTAGTTAAAGGATTTAAAACACCTCTAAGGCTACCACGGAAAAAAGGCGGCCTGGCGGAACAATGTACCTTGAACGTGAAGAAGTGGCTCCTGCGGTGGCGGTTGTTCCTGGTAGTTACTACAGGTTGAGGGATCCAACAGAGAAAGAGAGGCTCTCGTCGTGGAGGAAGGTTCGAGTCGCTGCACTACCCAGCGATGAAATCAGCCAAGGTGAGGAGGGGGCCACCAGGTCGAGTCCAAGGGGCTGGTGGGAGGAAACGAAATCTGTGCCTAAGTCCAGTCCTCCTGTGTTTTCAGTCCCACCTGCCATAGAAGACATCATCCCGAATTGAGCACATCTGGGGGGAATCCGGCAACCAGCGCATACAGGAGTCCCCGTGGATACCAGGTGAGCGTAACAGATGCCTATTCACCCTGCCTATGCACCCAACAGCCTAGTCCTTCACAACACCCAATCCACATACCAACATTTCAGTGCTCCCATACATAGCAGCATAGCATTGCGGTTTTGTTGCCAACAGCCTACGCCTTCGCCACACCCACTGCACACCAATGGAGCCACTCATCTAAATTTTTTGACCACTTACCTTTCCTGTCCACATGTACATATTGGTACAGTAATGAACCCAATCAAAGCAACATTCCGTTACCTACTTCCAACCAGTGTCCACCCTGTTATGTCCAAGAGCCCCAGCTATGCACACAAGCCATTAGGGGTTTTGCAGGCACAACAGAAGATAGCACTCTGCCTGCAAATATCCCCAATGGAGGCTCTCTGCATTACAAAACAATTAGTAGTGGCCTCTATAATTTCCCACCGCTATGGTATATGTGCGCACCTGCATACACAATCCGGCCACATACCAATGTGTGACTGCCCTCCATAAAGGAAGCCTATTCCCAAGCCATAGGCTCTAGGGTGCATAGGCTGAGTCCTACAGCCTCTACCCATGCACCCAATAGTGTAGTCCTTCAACACACCCACTGAAATGCAGTATACTCATGCATGCCTCCATGTTTGCATGTACCTTTCCTAACTACCAGTACATGTGGGGACACTAACGGACTCACACAACACTAAATACTGCAACCTACTTTCACCCAGTGGCCACCCTCTTGCATCCAACGGTCCTATGCATGCACACAGTGCATGCCGCCTCTGCAGGCATAACCCACCATAGTACATCCATTGCTAATACCCTCATATTACCACCTACTCACTCCCCATCCCCAAAGCAATCTACCTGCACTCAAAGCACTCTTTGTACAAATGTCTGCAATTCGCACACCATTATCACAGTGCTCCCATACATGATTACATTGAGTATGAGTTGTTGTGCCCAACACCTACGCTCTTGGGTACAAATGGAGGCATAAGCCTCCGCCCATAACCCCAATAGGCTAGACCCTTTGCAACTACTGCCCACCAATGCAGTATCTGTCAGTACTGGCATAAAACATCCTTATCACAAACATGTGATACACAATATTCCTTCCTGGTACAAATTTAACCCATTCCATTTTATTTCTGCCATCTCCAATGCACTACCCATGACTACGTCAGTGTCCACGGCATCGCCACTGAAGGTACTTGCCCGTACACCTAAACGCTCAGTACCTCACAGCTCTCCCATGCATGAGACGCATTAACCCCTAGGCTCTCTCTTGTCTACAAGGTAAAGGCTGCAACCTGTGCCCATGCAATAAAAAGGCTACACCTTACCCACAACCACCTCAAGCCAAGTCAAACAAACATACAACGCAACAGAACCACCGGCTGGCATAGCCTACAGCTGAAAACATTGCCAATATCCTCGCTTCGCATTCTCCCAATGCGCCCGCCAAGTTGGATTCGCGAATATCTATGGACAGCGCAGCGTCGAACAGAGCGAAATCCAATTTTGGGGAGTGTGTTGGTGTCGAAGAGTGGCTGGAGAGGGTTGGGGAGTGAAAGATGGATCAAATGCTATATTTGTTTTGGTGGAAGAAGGCTGTGCTATGATTGCGCTGTCCGCGGACACCGCAGCATTCTGCAGACATATTCAGCACTGGTCAGATAGTTGGGTATTTTATTATGTTATGATATATTGCTTTTGGGTAGTTAGTAGAGTTTGGGTGAAGAGGGCATGCATTGAAGAGTTTGTACATTGGCTCCAATTACTGTTTTAGTATGTTAAGTGAAGTGGATATGTCTTAAGGTGGTTGTGTTATGTTTTTGGGTTGTGGTCAGTGGGAAGGTGTTTGCTTGCATTGGTGTGTTATGCTGCAGTGATATGCTGTGGAGGCTGTAGGCCCGAGGCCATGCACCCAAAACTCTAGGCCCTGGCCACAACCACAGCAGCATAACGCACCCATGCATGCAAACATTTTGACAGTGTTATGTGGGTTGCGTAGGGGGTATGTTCTCAAGAGTTTGTCCACTGGCTGCCAGTAGTGCAATAGTATTTGTAGGAAAGTGGACATGGTGTGTGGTAGTTGGTTTGTTGGGCTTTGTTCAGAATGTTGGGTGTATGATATTGTATGTCTGCCTACAACTATCGTAGTATAATACAAGTATGCACTGAATGTTGTGACTCCAATAATTGTATACCTACTGTTTGCATTGTTGAGGCTGTATGCAGTTCTGTGCATGGTATGGGAAAATGTAGCAGACATTGGGCCTCATTACAAATCAGGCGGCCCCGGAAATAACGGTGGCGGTAAACCCGCCGCCACCGTTGTTTCCGGACTGCCTGATCCCGACTCCTGCAGGCGGGTGGTGATGTTCCCGCCAGGTCTGACCTGGCGGGTTTAACACTGCCCACCTGCAGGCGGCCGAGGAAACACCAGCAGCGTTACGAGATGCTGCCGGTGTTTCCATGATCCCCATTCCCATCGAGTCCCATAGGACTCGATGGGAATGGGGATTAACACAATTCCACCTCCGTGATACCCGGAAAACCAGGGTTGTAATGCCCCGGTAATTCCGGGAATCACGGAGGCGGAATGGTAATAAGAGTCCGGCGGTAACCCGGTGGTTTTACCGCCGCGGTTACCGCCGGACTCATAATGAGGCCCATTGTTTTTTCATTCTTTGTGATAAAAGAAAAGATCACATGTTACGGTAGGTCGTTTTTAATGTGTTATTGAATTGCATAGCAAACATTTGTGTACTTTGTGGACCCTCATAGTTAGTACTTTACAAGTACTATGCTTCAAACCAGTGTACTGTGCAATTTGCTCAGTTCCTGTGTTTGTTCGTATAATCATTGGGTCTGTTGGAAAAATAAATCCATGCCAGATTTAAAAAAAACCTTTCTACATTTATGTGTTGTAGTTTGGTACAGTCTTTTTCGGTGGTTGATTGTGGTAGGAGGAATTTAAAAGATGTATGGTTTTTGGTTTGGAAGTGGTGGTACTATTGTTGCAGTTAGATACCCGTTGGCATATTGTAATTGTTTAGTTCTTGTTGCATTTAATAGTATTCATTTATCCGTTTGGTTGAGGATCTTTTGTAAGTACTGTGGTATTGCTCAGCAATGTTGCAGAATTTTGGGGCGGTTAGATACATGTTGGCTTATTCTAAATGTTGATAGTTTTGAAGTTGTTGAGGGCATGTTTATACGTAAGTGTTGCAGGGTTTCCTCAGAAAAACATATATTGCCATATTCTGGTTGTAGTTAGATACCAGTTGGCATATTCTAACTGGTTAAAGTTTTTCACTTCTTCAGGGTATGTTTTCAAGCATGTCTTCACTTGTTGATGGATGTACATTTTCACTGTTAGATAGCTGTTGCCTTATTCTATTAGTTTGTGGATTTAAACGTTATTGAGGACATTTTATAGACGTTCATACTCAGATTAGTGAATACATTTTGGTTTTAAGAATATTGTTTACAAGATTTGCTGGTAATCTCTGTTTCAGAGTAATGGAAGTATCATTACATTCAAACAACCCACATTTCTTTTTAATTTATGCAGTATAGTGACCTGCATTGGTTGTGGCTCCAGCATGGTAGATTATGCCTACTGTTGTGAAGGTTTTCTTGCCAAGTGATACTTGTCTATGTGTGAATCCAGTCAGCTTGACGTTGTTTTTGGTACCATTTGCATTGTAACGCAAAAGCATTACTATTATGTATTCGCTATGTGACTGGATATGTAAGGTCCGCGCAGAGTCCTTCCGGTCCTCTGGCCCACACGTTATGTCTGTTTGCCTGGAAGTGAAGGGGTTAACCCTGCTGGAGCCTGGAGGTGGGGCTAACTATACAAAAGGGCTTTTCCTTGCGGAGCACGCAGAGTCCGCATAGAGTCCTTCCTGTCCTAAGTGCTCCAGCGCGCTCAAGCAGCTGTCAATGGGTATTGCGGTCTTTCCAGCCGAGTCAAGAAGACAGCAGCCATAGTTGGACAACGTGTTTGAAGTGCGCATTATCGGAAGAACAGAGGAACAATTGACCCATGTGGATTCATGGGAGCTGAAACCTGACTGGCGTGTGAGGAGTGCAACTAACTGTGTCAGGTATTGCCAGGTATTGCCAGCGGGCTCACAGACTCTCTGGCTATCAGGCTCATCTTATTCCCACTACGAACAGTAAGAGGGCGGGGGGAGAGTCGGACTCGGGCAGCTCCTTAAGCTGTCGGGCGTTCCCCACCCTCTGCATTGTGTATGGCATACACCCATGTGATGTGGTGTTTGCCTTGAGAACTGGTTTCCTTTTGGGAAGCATTGGACTATTGGAAATTTTCTCATAGCAGTGACTGTGACTGTGAGCTTGTTGATACTGTCATTTACAACCCATAATCCACGTTGCTATCAGTGGGGGCTGCAAAGTAGTCGTCCTCATTTGTTCTTGAGATAGGTGTTTGGAGGCTGCAAGTTTAATCTCCCCATTTCTTTTCACCTGCTCATATTTATTTATTTATTCTGCTATATATTCACAGAACTGGCTATGGGTATCTGAATTCTGCATTTTTGCACTTTGCACTTTTTGCACTTTTTCAGATCGCTTACCGTTTCTAGTATGTTGTTTTATTCATTGCTCAGTACAGGGCTTTATAGTAGCCTTTAAGGCACTGTTTATTAATTGTCAGCCAATGAATGGTGAGAAAAGTTCTTATTCTTAGATTTTTTATGTTCCACTTTTTATTGATCATAGGCTCTAAAATTGTGGTAAAATTATTTCACTCTGTGTGTTCAAATAGGCTGACTCTTATTCATCAGTTAAACCTTGCCCATTAAAATGTGAACTATGGGTAAAAGAAAAGCTGGGGATGAATGGAGATCAGGGGTTGCCGGGGGCCCAGGGAGGGGGGCAAAAAAAAAAAAGTCAAAACTACCAAAGCTGGAACCCCCTGCCCCCCAAACCTGTAACCATCTCTTCTTCTCAAAGATCCCTTGACTCCTATATGAAAGTAATGGCCAATAAGATTGTAAGCTGCATAAATGCAGCTGAGCGAGCCTCTAGAGAGGTAGCTCCGCTGTTAGAGGGCCATTGTCAAGGAATTGTGGGGCTGCTGGCCTTGAACTCTTGCATCCTGAGAAGAGGTCTGGGGATGAGGATGGGGGTGGGTTTATAGAGGGTTTGGGGTAGTTTGGGAGTATGATCAGGAATTAACGATGTTGGGCATCTCGAGGGTGAGTAGCCCAACGTTTGAGGATCATGATAGTCTGGCCCTGGACTCCTCCTAGCATGTGAGGGAGATATGGTGTGGCTGGAATCCCTTCTTGATGACAAATTAAAACCTCTCCAGCTGATATAGAAATCCCTACGTGGATTGAAGGAGGGGTCTTAAATACACTAGCAATTATGGATGATTCGAAAAGAGCAATATCAATCAAGCTATGTGATCTGGCTGGGTCTTGTGCTGTGTGTGAGTCAAAAGAGGGAGGTTGCCCTTCGAGTTGTGATATGGCTGCGGAAAAGCAAAGTCAGCAAATATCTGTTGCTGTTATAGCGGATGTGGAAGAAGGGCTAACAGCTAAAAAGGCGGGGAGGGGGCCCATCTGCAGCCCAGAGAGGGATAAAGCCACTGAGGTGACAGCATCTTCACAAGGGGTACAGGATCAGACAATTCTAAACCTTCTTCCTAAAGTAGTTCCTTTCATGGCGATCATTACTGGCTTGCCTGCAGGCTACCAAAGGGTAGCTTTGAATCAACCCTCTCCTTAATTAATAAGGCATCGCATTGGTTTAATTCTAACCTGATGGGGCCCAAGATAGACCTCGCCATTATCCGTATGGCCAGAAGAGTGGGCTGGTTTGGTAGCAGGCCCAAAAATGTGTCTGATGATTGTGTAGTGGTGACCTTTTCGGATGCAACAATGGACAATTACCTCTTAAGTTCTAACTTAGCACAAGGTCTTAAGCCAAAAGGAAGTAGACTCCTTAGTAAGCTTCTTCCTTTGGACTATTTTTATGTTAGGGTAGGAGGGCAGGAGGTGTGAGCTCAGTCCCATGGGAGCAGGGTAGGGGGGGGGCATGGGAAAAGGAAACATCTCAGTCCATCCGGTTTCTGATTGCGAGATAGTGGGTGGCTGGAACAGGATCCCCACAAAGAGAGGGTATACCACTGATAAGGTAAAGGACCCCCCTGGTGCTTTGGAACTGGCCAATCAATTTGAGATCCTGACCTCGTGTGAGGATCTGGCTGACAGTTGGTTGCCCCCGGGGGTATCCAAGCCACGGTAAGCAGTGTGGAAAAGCAGCAGATTATCCCCATTCCAACCGGCGGTGTTCTGGTAAGCAAACCTGTAGAGTTCTGTCTGCTTTCGTGGAACATTGCAGACTCATCGGGAAAGATGAATAGCGGGCCCGTTGTTGAGTTACTTCAAGCAAATGACGTGGTACTCCTACAGGAAACTTGGGCGATGGACACCCCACACCTAGATGGCTTAGTCTCCTTTGGAATCCCGCCTATGAAAAAGCTGAGGGGCAGATGGGGCAGATGCTATGGGGATTTTTGTATCCTGATCAAATCCTCTTTAGACTGCAGGATCAAGGTGATCGATACAGGGATGGACTTCCTGCAGGTGGTCTTCCTATCTACAGCAAAGGGGGAATCGATATGCATTATTAATTTCTGTAACAGCCCATACATTTCGGAGGCGGACAGATTAACAAAAGGGAAGGGGTTCATTGACGACCTACTGTCTGCGGGCAGGCATAAAAATGAACTATATATATGGGGAGGTGATTTTAACATTAAAATGGGAATGGATGTGGCTAAGGATGCATTAGATCCCTTGGAGGACTTGTCCGTGAATATCGCGGCTCCACGTATGAGGGATGAGAGAGTGTGCTCAAATGGTTTGCAGATGTGCTCATGGTTGTTGGAGTGGGGATTACGCACTGTTAACAGTCGCCTAGCTCTGGATATTCCGGGCAAGGTGACCTTCAACAATTGACTACTTTTATATTTCTGTTGGCCTTTGGGAGCGCACCACAATCTTCAAGGTGATCCCTGATGTGAACAGCGATCACCAGCCCATACGTTTGTCTTTTATGGGTCTGCTGGGGGTTGGGGTATCATTGGACACTGCACCCTGCCCAATGAAGGGGTTGACTATCGGATCCAGAAGAATTAAATGGGGGACAATCCTAGAGGAGGAATTGCATTATAAATCGATTGTGGAGAATGAACCCCTCTTGGTGGATATACTGGGGGATACTCTACTAATTGTTGATAAGTTTGTGGAACTAGTGGGGGCCCTTACTAGTAAATTCACAAAAGCAATTAAGTCCAGGGGGAGAGCAGTGCAGAAGGGTTGGTTTGATGAGGCCTGTAAAAGGGGCAACGAGAGCCCTACTGCTGACTCTCAAGGACCCAGCATCCAGTAGAAGAGTGTAAACCCAGCCTAGAGCACATTATCAGAGTGAGCTCAAGAGAAGAAAACAGGAAATTGAAGGGGTGGCCTGGGAAGGCTTTCTGGATGCTGCTAAAAGAAGGGACCAAAAGGAGTTTGTGAAGGGTGGTGCCGCTGGGTGTGGGTCCAATGTGTGTAGTGGGACCTATGTGTAGGAAGGGGCATGGATAAAGTATTTTGTGAGCCTGTCTGGGACAGTTATTACTGAGGGGTGCGTAGATCTAGTCGCATCATGTTTAGAATTTGAAGTGGAGGAAGTTAAGAAGGCCATCAACCAACAAGCATATAATCGGGCACCGGGCCCGGACATGATTCCTTCATACATGTTTCAGGACCCCTTGGACCTGTGGACACCACTTTTAACGACTGTGTTAAATGCCTGTATGAAATCTGGTAACTATCCCCCCTTGTGGAAAAGGGCCATAATGTTCCCTATATTTAAAAAGGGGGACATGGGCAGCCCCAGCGCTTATAGACCAATCTCACTGTTGGATTCTTCCTTTAAAATTTTTGGAAGAGTATTGTTAGCCCGCATTGAAACATGGCTGGTGGAACAATCAGTTTTATCAGGCATCCAGTTTGGGTTCCGCCCAGGAGTTGGTACTATGGAGCAAAGTATTCATCTATGCCTCCTAGTGGCCAATTCGTTTTTTTGTAGGGGTGAGGCGGTGTACTTAGCATTTATGGACCTGAGCACGGTCTATGATAAGGTAGACAGTGCAAAGCTCTGGGCCGTGCTTGGGTCCTTGGGCTGTCCGGGGGACATCTTGAGGGTGTTGGCTGATATACACACAGACAATGAGGCATGCATGCGCAGTGGTCCAGGGGGACACTGCATGGCATGCTTCAGGGTTGGATGTGGTGTGTGGCACGGCTGTGTGTTGGCCCCATATGCTTTTGGTTATATATTAATGGTCTTTCCAGGGACCTTATTAAAATCTTGGCTGCTTTTCCTGTCCTAGCGTACGCTGACGATACAGTATTGATAGCTAGAACACCAAGAGCACTGCAGACCTTGATAAATGCCTATACAACATTCATGTGCAAATTGGGGTTAAAAATCAACACTAAAAAATCAGCTTTGATGGCGTGCATGGGCAGAAAAAGGCCAGTGGCAATGAGACCGATGTTATGTGTCAAAGAAGTCATACCCAGGGTAAAGGTCTTTGACTATCTGGGGATAAGCTTCTCGGAAGATTTGACTGGAATGGCCCACCTGGCCAAACAATCTACCAAAATGAGCCAGCAAATAGGAGGCATTTTCCGTTTTATATCAAGGTGTGAGGGAGAACCTCTAGAAGTGATCTCTAAGATCTATGGTACCCAAACAATGGCAGTTACAATGTACGGTGCCCCATTATGAGGTTTTCAGAGGGCTGATGAAATCCAAATAAAAGAGAATAAATTCATTACGAGATTGTTGGGGCTCCCAAACTCTGCGACATGTATTGCAATTCATTGCAAATTGGGAATGGAGTTTTGGGAAGACCAGTGGGCGTTGGCCCCGACTTTGTTTTGGGTCCGGTTATGGGAAATGAATATGCCTCCCTTTGCCACTTCATCATTCGGTCTGTACTGGGAAGGGTGCGGTGGCAAAGAATTCCATGGCTTGACTATATTTCCAAAGTCCACGGGGAGGCCAACCTCAGTGCCCTTTTTCCGCCTGATGTTTTAGTAACAAAGGCTGAGGGGAATAGTTATAAATCTGTGCTAGGTGAGGCTGTTACGAGGAAAAGAATACTCGTAGAGTATGGAAATAAATCTGGCCAACTCCACACAATGATCAGTAGGCCCTCTGTGATTCAACCATATATAACCTGGGGCTCCCACAAAAAAGATGGTTGGTTAATAACTAGGGCAAGGTTTGATTGCCTCCTTCTAAAAGGGAATACAATAAAATGGAAAGGGTTTCCAGACTCCGCTAGTTGTCCAGGTTGTGGACATCAGTGTGAAGATCTGGTTTATGCATTACTGTTTTGCATTGGTTATGCAGGGATACGGAGAGCAACACTGTTACCGGCCATAAAGAAGGCAGAGATCCACCATTATAAAGTCGCACTCATCTTTCTTTTGAGTGCGAACTCTGTTTTTACTGCCTGGGCACTGCTCTCCTATCTGAAGAGACCAATGTACTTCAGAAAGCGGCTGATGAGGCTCCAGGGAGATGGAGGTCCTTAATGCAATGGTGGAACATAGGGGGAAGCACTTTAATAGTGATAACACTTTTTTTAAGAAACCAAACAATTGGAACAGTGGTTTTGTACTATCTTATAATGTCATTTTATCATGATAAGATTTACCAATGTATGTTATGGTTTTTTGTAACTGATTTTTAAGGAACATTTTTATATGAATTTGATTTGGAAACTTCTTGGATGTATGTAATGTTGTTTCTTTTGTGCGTTTAATGGATCTTTGCATCCGAAGTAAACCTTTTGACTTACTGTATCAGAATTACAAGTAGTACATAATATGCCATGGTTTGCATTTTGTACAAGCTGCTGAAATGGAATGGATTCACAGTTAGGTATGGATAGATACACAAATCATTCATTAGGGACGTGTTCTTGTATTACATGGCTGCAGAGAGTGCATGTATGTTTCCACATGTATGAAATCCGGAAGATTTCATTTATAGGTATGTTTTTGTTTTCCAGTACTTGTAGTAAGTACATTAGACATTCTTGTGGATCTTGTTGTGTGTTTATAGTAAATCTCACCATTCCAGCACAGAAGTCCAATTCCTACCTTACTCCAGAAACAGTGTACGTTTTGTCAGGATTGTTCATTGCATTTCTGTGAAGGACTAAAATTTGCAACCATAATTGGTCTGTCCCGTTTAAGTAAATGTTTTCAACAATTGGTGGCAATTTGAATAGAATATTGATTGCTACACTTGCATAGCAATTTACACCAGTTGTATTGGAAAATTTGAATGGACCAGACAGTTCTCTGTCTGAGTCATTTGATGGAATTGCACGTTGTTTCTTTGAAGCGGTAGTTGGTTTTGTTTGTGCAGTTCGGTATACATTTCCTTTTCAGTAGATCCTTCTTTGGTTGTGGTAAGTGATGAAGTACCAGCTGCTTTTAATTTCTTCAGAGGTATTGTTGTGAGATCCTGTATAAGTTGAGTCTGCACTAGTTTTCTTTCACAAAGTTTTACTTTTTGAGGAACAGGGTAGGTTTTGAGATGGAGTGCGTAGAGTGCATGTATTCTATTGTAATCTACAATGCAAGGAATATCAGTGTTTACTTTACTTGCCTCAAAATTGACTAGAAATAGTCCTTCAAGTGTACGTAGGCGTGACAGTGCTATGTAGCTCATGCCTTCTTTAAACCCTGTGCTGCCAATATCTATCAATGCTTGATCTAGGGTAAGACCTTGTGATTTATGAATGGTGACTGCGTATGCTAGAGATAGAGAAAATTGCTCTCTGCGTACATACATGTCTTTGAAAAGAAGGAATCGGGCTGTTGTGCAGCCTATTCTTTTAACTTCTGAAAGTTTGTCAAAGTGAATATTGACAAACTGAATGTTGTTGTCACGTGGGCATGTTTTAAAGCCAACAACTGTACCAAGTGCTCCATTAACTAATCCTTGCTCCACATCAAGGATACGCTTTAGCATCAGTCTACAGTTTAAAGACAATGTTAATATTTTCTCTAAAGCAGCTGTGTTAAAGATAGAGTTTTCTAAGGTACTTAGTCGTGCTGTGGCTTGTTCACACATGGATAGTGTCATACCATGCACATCCAGTTTCTCTGTGGAGTAAATATGAACTATTGGTTGCATTTCTTTTTTGAGCATTGTTTCATTGAATTGCGCACAGCAGGCAAGAGTTGGCATTAAGGACACACAGTTTACATTTTTGTGTGCTAATTGTTCCATGACATCATTAGCACATGAGTTATGCCGGTAGAGTGCATGGATGTGTCTGGTATTTAATATAGATTGTGCTTCCTTAGATAGTGCACCAACCCTAATACTTTTCAAAATGTTGCCATAGGTGAGGTCTGCAGACTGACGCATGTTTTCAGTTAGTTCTTAGTGTTGGAAATGTTGCCAAAGATTTACATTTCTGATGCTGCCAAGAGTTTTACAGCACAGTTTGTGCCCTAAGGTTTTAAAAATAAGTTCACCTTTCACTGGTGTTAATTGAAGAAGATCTCCGAAAACAATAATGTGTTTTCCTCCAATGAGTTATTTTTAGTCCGTTTTGAGGACCTCTTGTAATCTGAGGTGAATCAAAGCCAACATTAGGTTGGAGACCATGCTCACCTCATCTATTAGGAACATTTTCATTTGTTTCAAAACTCTGCTTAGTTCCATAGTAGCTTCTACTGAAAGTTTGTAGTAGTCTAATTTGTTTTGGTGTTCTATTGGAAGGAGTAGCTATCGGTGTAAAGGGACACTGTCTATGTTTTAGGCAGCTAAACCTGTGGGGGCAGTTACAACAGCTGACAGTTTGTTGTTTGTCAATTGTTGAAGGAACTTGCTGATGATTTATTTTAAGAATGTTTTCCCTGTACCAGCTTGACCAAATACATACAGCAGTATAGGTTTATATTCTTGACAGGTACAAGTTTTTGTTTCATGCTGGACACCATGTTCAATTTTTTTAGTTATTTCTAAGAAAATGCTATGCTGTTCATTGTTTAATTGTGATTTGAGTATAGCAAACTCTTCTGTAGATTCTTCATACAGGCACATGTTATTTTCTACTTCAGGCATGGCTAATGCTGCCTCATTTGCTATGAATGGCTGTCCAAGTGGTTCTTGGCTTCCTTTTAGAGAAGGTTGACTGCTGTCAGGAGTGTCTGTATTTAATTGTGCCTGGAGTTCTTCTTCTTGTTGGTGTTCACTGTCTAACATGGTTATGTACTGCGTACAATTTATATCTGTTATAGTGCTTTCATTTGCTTTGAAAGCATCTTCATAGGAGGCATGGGTATCTAATGAATCTTCTTCTTTTCTCCATGTTTTAAAAAGTTGCAGTAGGGGCATGTAACACAGTTCTTTATGTTGAGGAGTTTTTAATGATAGTTTCATATGGTTAATGAGGCTGCGTTTGGTAAGTTTAACTAGGCTGCCCTCGCAACCTTTAACTATATATTTATTTTATTTCTCATCTGGTTTAATATTATTTTTGTATGTGAAGATTTGGGCTATGTGGTATAGACACATGGTTTCCAAAGCAGTACTCCTGTTTGGGTAGTATATGTCTAGTAAGTGTTAAGATGGATTTCTGAACTCTGTCCTGGAGGGGCAGAGGTTCAGAAGGCCAGCCTAGTTTCTTGGAACAGGGTAACCTCTGGACAAGCCAGACCAATCAGGGTAACGATGGCGGCGGTCAAGACTAGGTCTCAAGAGGGGTGAGGGTGACTGAAAGCCTGCAATGAGCACATAAAGCAAGGATGCTTACAAATTATTCCAGACGGGTGTTATATTAAAAATATAGACATATTTATTACAAGGCCTTTGTAACATCGACCATAGGAAAGAATCACAGTAAAACTCCAATAAACCAACACATCACAAGCAAGACAATATATATACAAGACCAAGGGGTCTAAAGCGTTAGAAGCACGAAATATGCAGACCACCTAGATGGGGAGGAAAACAGACAGTGCAAGTAATCGTTAGACCCAGTTCGACATCAGAGGCCACCTAACTAGAAGGAAGTCCGAGCCCTACGAAGAGTGGAGCCTTGTGCTCAAAAGTACCTGCACACATGGGTGCCAAGGGGCAAAGGAGAGTCTCTTCAGGGAGATCAGGCAGTTCAGAGAGGTGAACAAAACGATGATGAACAGTTCCCCGCTACTCAAGCGCGGCCTCCACTTGTGGGCAGATGCAGGGCGCGAGTGCGGAAAAGGGTTGCTGTTTACGACAGTGGTGGAGAGCCACAGGCTCCTGTGGGAGGGCGACCGGTTAGGGTGTTGACTACTCACCGGTGCCCGATGCAGGTAGACCCAGGCTTCTCTGGTTCCGTTTCGGTACTGGCAGGTTCAGATGCGATCAGCAGGATGTCTCGACGCCGTGTAGATTCCGCAACAGCAGGAGTCATGGTCGAGGGTGTCCCAAATGCAGCGAACACGCACAGGTTTGTTACCACAGCAGGGCAACTCGGCAACCGCAGGTATTCCGGTCCCAAAGCACACGTCTCACTTCAGACCTGGGAATGCCCAGTGTACGAATCGTGTGAGAGTGCTGAGGACACGAGATTAGCAGTAAACCAGACGGCGGTGACAGAGTAAGCTTCCTGTGTAGGCTGGTCAGTCCACTGGATGGCCCAGGGACGCTTCCGAAGGCTTACGTACAGGATTTGGTGAAGATGCCGAGAATAGTTGTTCCCACTTTTCTAAAGGGTCGAAGCGCCAGTACAGGCCTTCACGTTCGATCAGAGGCAGAGGGGTCTCACAGGACGACAGCAGTGCAGGGTGCCAAACCTTCAGTGGGTCACCAGCGATTCCTCCACTCAGCTTCTTAGTTGCAGGATACTTGGCTCCTTATCCTTTGTTCGTGAGAACTCCGGAGATCGACATGGTAGTGGTGTTTCCAGCCTCCTCTTATCCAGAGTTCCCTTCGCGCCAAAACGGAGAGGACCCAATGGGAGATCTGCTCACAAAACACTCACACCATACGTGGACCTATCACGGACCATGGTGGTCCCAGGCATTCAAGACACTCTAGACTCTCTGGCACCCAGGATGTGTATTGGGAACAGACATCCCAGCCCACATCCTGGAGGCACACACAAGGCATGCAGAAGCCCACGAAAGCGTTGTGTTTCGCGGGAAAGTGCATGACCAAATAAGGACTGCCCCGGGTCGGCTCAACCTGGGGGAAGGTGAAGGGGCAAGACGGTCAGCACCAGGACAAAGAACCTCATGGCATGGCCATTTTGGAGGCCAGGCCACCCATTTGGGCAAAACGCGCGAAGCACGGTTAACATGGCAAAAAGGGGTTCAAAACACAAAGAAACGATAGCTGCCACCAGTCCTGTCCGTGACACACTTGCGCATTTCATGATAAGTCCAGCGAGAGTTTCTAGGGACATTGGAATGACTAGAGACCCAAGAGCGCGGTAATGTAAGTTATGGTGCACTCTTGTTTCATGCTGCTCAAAAGCTGCAACATGAGGAAAGGACTAAGGGAAACAAAGACTCCCGGTACTGACTGTCTTAAGGGCATGTCAGTTTCCCCGTAAGAATGGAGCGAAAAGCCCAGAGGAGTGCAGCGGAAGGCTGCGCTTCACTGGCAAAGTCTAGATCAGGGTGTAAATCAACAGCAAAAAGTTTGGGGGGTTGCCACATGGAAGGAAAATTACCTACAATTATGAAAACTTTCCTAACACTCGCCCCTCCCAGACTAAGGACAGGGGGAACTAATCCACCCCTGAATGAGTTTCTTGTTCAGGTCGGTTAAACATTCTGGACAACCCATCAGCATTGCTATGTTGGACACCTGGCCTATGCTCAATAGTGAAGTCAAAGCCTTGCAGACTTATGGACCACCTATGCAACTTTGGATTCTCTCCCTTCATGTTCAGTAGCCACTTTAAGGGCTTATGGTCAGTTTGCACAGTGAAGTGGGTCCCATAGAGGTAGGGCCTCAGCTTCCGTAGGGCCCACACAACAGAGAAACTTTCTTTCTCTACTGTGGACCATCTGAGCTCTCTGTCCTTAAGCTGGAGAGTAATGAAACCAATAGGGTGTTCCTTACCCTTCTCATCTACTTGCGATAGTACAGCTCCTATCCCAGTGCCAGAGGCATCTGTCTGCACAATAAAAGGTCTTTGGTAAATAGGGGCCCTGAGAACAGGGGCTTGGCACAAGGAGTCTTTTAAGCCGTTGAAGGCCTTCTCACACTCGTCGGTCCAAGTTACCTTCTTGGGTTTCTTCGGAGTGGTGAGAGCAGTCAGAGGGGCAGCTATGGTACCATAGTCTGCCATGAAGTTGTGGTAATACCCCGTGAGTCCTAAGAAGGCTCTCCCTTGGGTCTGTGTAGTGGGGGTAGGCCAGTCTTGTACTGCTTGTACTTTACTGGGAAGAGGCTTAATCCTCCCTCCACCTACTTCATGTCCAAGGAAAACCATGGAGCCTTGTCCAATCTGGCATTTACTAGCCTTTTTGGTCAAGTGTGCTTTCTGAAGAGCCTGTAGTACAATTCCGAGGGGTTTCACATGGTCTTCCCAGGTGGCGCTGAAAACTGCTATATCATCCAGATATGCAAGACAGAATTCATCCAACCCGTTTAACACATGATTCACAAGCCTCTAAAAAGTGGCAGGTGCATTCTTCAACCCAAACGGCATTACCCTGAACTGGTAAAGATCGTCTGGAGTTGAGAACGCTGTCTTCTCCTTGGCATGTTCTGCTAGGGCTATTTGCCAATAGCCTGCAGTGAGGTCAAACGTGCTGAGATACTTGGAGGCACCCAAGGTATCCACCAGCTCATCTGTTCGAGGCAAGGGGTGTGCATCTGTCTTGGTGACAGCATTCAGAGCCCTGTAATCCATGCATAACCTCAATTCAGAAGTACCTGCCTTTGGAACCAAAATCACAGGGCTGGACCAAGGACTACTAGAGGGTTTAATCACCCCAAGATCTAACATTTTGTTGACCTCTTTCTTAATGTAAGACCGTACTTTGTCTGACATTCTGTATCCTCCACTTTTGGTAGGTACGCTGTCTCCTGTGTCTATGTTATGTTTGCACCAAGGTGTCAAACCAGGGGACTGCGAAAACAGGGGGGAAAATTGCCTAAGCAAACTTTTCACCTCAGCCTGCTGATCAGAAGTCAGGTGAGGGACCACTCGGACACCCTCAAAGGAGCTATCTGAAGGACCACTTTGGAACAGGTCGGGGAGAAGTTCAGACTCCTCTTCCTCAACATCTGAAGCCAGTAGCAGTGCTGCGATTTTGACTCTTGGGACGAAAGCCCAGAGCCTATTTACATGGAACACTTTTGGAGCCTGTCCAGACATTCCAAGGTCCACTAAATAGTTGACCTCACCCAGGGGCTCCACCACTGTGTAAGGGCCTGACCATTTATCCTGCAAAGCTCTAGGCCTTATAGGATTGATGATCAGGACTTGCTGACCAGATATGAAGTTGATGAGGGAAGCTTTCTGGTCATACCAATGTTTCACCAGGGCTTGCCCTGCCTTCAACTTGTCACTAGCCAGACACATCAGAAGTACCATCCGTTTTCTGAGCCATATCACATAGTCTACTACGTTGGTAGTAATAGGGGGAGTGGGCATCTCCCATCCCTCCTTGACTATAGCTAAGGGTCCCCGCACAGGGTGACCAAACAGAAGTTCGAAGGGGCTGAAGCCAACACCCTCCTGTGGTACCTCTCGGTAGGCAAACAGTAAGCATGGTAAAAGAAGATCCCATTTTCTTTTTTGGGGTTCTTCCA
Source organism: Ambystoma mexicanum (assembly GCF_040938575.1). NCBI lineage: Eukaryota > Metazoa > Chordata > Amphibia > Caudata > Ambystomatidae > Ambystoma > Ambystoma mexicanum. The sequence continues at coordinate 904,356,234 of NC_090934.1, forward strand.
GAGCCCCAATCATACTCTTTAACATTCTGTTGAACTGTTCCACCAGACCATTGGTCTGGGGGTGGTATGCGGAAGAGAACTTGTACGTGACCCCACATTCTTTCCATGTAGCCTGCATATACTTTGAGATAAAGTTGCTGCCTCGGTCAGACACAACTTCTTTAGGGAAGCCAACCCTAGTAAAGATGCCAAGTAACGCTTTTGCAACTGACTTGGCAGTTACAGTTTTTAATGGGATGGCCTCAGGATACCTGGTAGCATGGTCGACCAGCACCAGGATAAACCTATAGCCTGAGGATGTTTGCAGGTCAAGTGGACCAACAATGTCGATCCCTACCCTTTCGAATGGTATTCACACAACTCGGAGTGGTACCAATGGAGCTTGGATTGTTGAGACACTCTTACCAGATAACTGGCAGGAGGCACAACTCCTGCAGTGACTTTCTACTTGCACCCCCATCTTGGGCCAGTAGAAGTGCATGGATAACCATTGCTTGGTCTTCTTAATACCATGGTGACCAGCAAGGGGCACTTCATGCGCCAACTGCAGGAGGAAGGGTCTTACAGCAAGCGGAACCACCATCCTCCTATGGTCTCCTTCTGTAGACTCTGTGGGCTCACTATACAGGAGTCCACCTTCCCAATAAATCCGATGCTTCCCAGGAGGTTCACCCTCAAGCTGGGAGCAGGCCTGTCTCCTTAGGCCTTCCAGAGATGGGCACTCACGTTGGCCTTTACTGAATTCTTCCCTGTCAGGACCACCTTCTACTAACAAGTCGTTTAGTTCAGGATGGTCATTAGGGTCAAATACTTCAGGTATCGCCGCCTCCTCGTCAGGTCCGGGCGATTGACCAACTTCCTCCACCGCAGTGGTAGGTGAGTTCGGGGGAATATTTTCTTTCCCTCGTTTTGGTTTTCTGACTCCTTTAGCCTTGAGTTTCCCCTTTGGCTGGGGCAGCACATTGGTCTTGGCCAATGCTGCCCTGTTTTGAGACCTTGTGCAGGGTCTGTCGGCAGTGTCTCCCACGAGCCCTAACGCTCGGAGATCGTTGCCCAACAAGACCTTTCCTGGGACGTCCTCTGAATGCTCACTGGAATCCTGACTGCTGTACCATTGATAGTAAGATTTACAGGTATTACTGGAAACATGCGAGGTGGGCCGTCAGCCAACTTAGTGGGCATCAGAGTAGTTCTGGCAACTTCCTATGAGTCTACCAAGGTAGGATCCACTACAGTTCGACTGCACCCACTATCCCTAAGAGCTGGAGTATCTACTCCATTGATCAGCACACTGTCTTTAAAGTAGTGCTTGGTATTATCTGGAATCCTAGCATAAGCCTCTGCGACTTTAGGCTCCCAGGAACCCAGGGAAACTAAAACTACCTCAGCTTCTATCCCACAGGGAAAGGAGTATGAGGAGAAGGATGCTCCTGTAATCTCTTCTTCCTAGCAGGAGGAGAAGGCCAGATTAGCGGAGTGGACCCCTAAAGGATTGACCTTACACCGGGGATCCCCCTTCACGTGGTCAGTTGCTCCACAAGCAAAACACGATCCATTGGGTCTGTTTACATAGGGAGGCTTACTATAACCAGAGTTCTGTTTCAGAGGCTGACCTCCACTACCCTGTGAGTTCTCTTATGTCTTACCCTTATTTTTCTTTTTGTGTTCTTTTTGAGAAGAAGATTTATCAGTTTCTCCACCCTCCTTAACTTTGGACTTTTTCCCTTCCTCCTGCTTACCAGGATGAGTCTTGTCCTTATTGGACACTCGATGTGACACCCATAAATCTGCTGCAATGGCAAGGTTCTTAGGATCTATCTCCTTTGAATCTGCCAAATGCTGCTTAAGCTCAGGGGAAGAAGATGCAAAAATATGTTCCAGCATGACAAGACTTATCATACCTTCAAAGGTAGAAACCTTATAACCTTCGACCCAGCCAGTCAAGTTTTTTAAGGATTTGGTTACATAAGATACCCAAGTACCACCTTCTTTTTTCTTATACTCTCGGAATTGTTTTAAATATTGGGCAGGAGTCTTTCCAAACTTTAAAATGAGAGTTTGCTTCAACATTGCAAAATCTGCTCGCTCAGCCTTTGACATTTCCATAATGGCACTGCAGCCAGAATGGGGCAGTCTGCTGAGTAACCAGGCAATTTTATCAGCATTGTCAACTTGTTGAACTTCACATGCATACTCAAATGTATTCAGCCAGTCCATAATGTCATTCTTTTCCTCATACACACTGAGCAGATCTTTTGGAAACTGTGGATGAGAGGAGGCCCCAGACCCAGGTCCAGGGCCCTTGGATCCATTGGCAACTTGAAGCTTGGCCAGTTCCAACTGGTGATCCCTGTCTTTCTGTTTTTCTCCCTGTTCGATTTTAAGCTTGACCCTATTGAACTCAAGCTCTTCCTGGAGTTTGGCCATATTGAACTCAAGCTCCTTCTGCCTAAACAGCAGCTCTTGCTTCTTGAATTCAAGCATGGCTTCCCCATCAGCACTGGCAGAGGAAACATTGGACATCGCCTCCTCTCTTTCCTCATGGTCGCGGTGGACCAGTGCAACGGCAAAACTGTCAGTTCTACCAGTGAGAGCAGCCTCACCTCCTTCTGCACTGTCCTCGGAAGCTATAGCGTCAAGCTGAGCTTCTTGCCACGCCATGATTCTTTGGATCATTTCTATTTTTGTGCCTTGCGAGGAGACACCTCTTTCAGCACACATCTTTTTCAATGTTTTGGATTTAGAAGCATTTAAAGTTAACAAGGTACCTGTTTCCACACTGTTTGATAGGACTATGACCTTTAAAGAGTTATACTACTACAATTCACTACGTGTCCTATTAGGAAGAACATGAAATGCCCTCGCTCGTGTGCAACACTGGATACCTTCAGTCGTATCCCACCGCTGTACACCAATTTGTTAAGATGGATTTCTGAACTCTGTCCTGGAGGGGCAGCGGTTCAGAAGGCCAGCCTAGTTTCTTGGAACAGGGTAACCTCTGGACAAGCCAGACCAATCAGGGTAGTGATGGCGTCGATCAAGACTAGGTCTTAAGAGGGGTGAGGGTGACTGAAAGCCCGCAATGAGCACATAAAGCAAGAACGCTTACAAATTACTCCAGACAGGTGTTATATTAAAAATATAGACACATTTATTACAAGGCCTTTGTAACATTGACCATAGGAAAGAATCACGGTAAAATTCCAATAAACCAACACATCACAATCAAATACAATATATATACAATTACCAAAGGGTCTAAAGAGTTCGAAGCACGAAATATGCAGACCACCTAGATGGGGAGGAAAACAGGCAGTGCAAGGAATCGTTAGACCCAGTTCGCCTTCAGAGGCCACCTAACTAGAAGGAAGTCCGAGCCCTACGAAGAGTGGAGCCTTGTGCTCAAAAATACTTGCACCCTCTGGTGCCAACGGGCCAAGGGGAGTCTCTTCAAGGAAATCAGGAAGTTCAGAGCGGTGAACAAATGAGGACGAACAGATCTCCGCTACTCAAGCGCGGCCTCCACTTGTGGGCAGAAGCAGAGCGCGAGTGCGAAAAAGGCGTACTGTTTAACACAGCGAGGAAAAGCTACAGGCTACTGCAGGAGGGCGACCGGTCCTAGCGTTGCTACTCACTGGTCCCCGATGCAGGCAGACCCAGGCTTCTCCGCATCAGTTTCAGTGCTGGCAGGTTCAGATACGAGCAGGGGACGTCTCGGCATCGGGTAGATTCCGCGGCAGCAGAAGTTAGAGTTGAGGATGTCCCAAACGCAGTGAACCCGCACAGATTGTTACCACAGCAGGGCAACGGAGCGGCCGAGTGTATTTCAGCCCAATGCACACTTCTCACTTCAGACCTGGGAATGCCAAGTGCACGAATCATGTGAGAGTGCTAAGAACTCAGAAAACAACACAACCTGACGGCGGTAACAGAGCAAGACTCCTGTGTAGGCTGGTCAGTCCACTGGATGGCCCAGAGACGCTTCCGAAGGCTTTCGTGCAGGAGATGATGAAGATGCCAAGAATAGCTGTTCCCACTATTCCAAAGGGTCAAAGTACCAGTACAGGCCTTCTCGTTCGATCAGCAGAATGGTTTCACAGGGAGACAGCAGTGCAGAGGAGCAGTCCTTCAGCATGTCACCAGCGATTCCTCGGTTCAGCCTCTTAGTTGCAGGATACTTGGCTCCTGTATCCGTCGTTCGTGAGAACTCAGGAGATCAACATGGTAGTGGTGTTTCCAGCCTCCTCTTATCCAGAGTTCCTTTTGCGCCAAAACGGAGAGGACCCAATGGGAGATCTGCTCACAAAACACTCACACCATACGTGGACCTATCACGGACCACGGTGGTCCCAGGCATTGAAGACACACTAGACCCTCTGGCACACAGGATGTGTATTTTGACCAGACATCCCAGCCCACATCCTGGAGGCACACACAAGGCATGCAGAAGCCTGCGAAATGCATCTGTGTTTCGCGGGAAAGTACATGCCCAAATAAGGATGGCCCCGGGTTGGCTCGACCTGGGGAAGGTGAAGGGGCAAGACGGTCAGCGGACAGGACAAAGAACCTCGTGGCATGGCCATTTTGGAAGCCAGGCCACCCATTTTGGCCAAACGCGAGAAGCGCGGTTAACAGGGCAAAAAGGAGTTCAAAACACAAAGAAATGATCGCTGCCACCAGTCCCGTCCGTGACATACTTGCACAGTTCATTATAAATCCATCGAGAGTTTCTAGGGCCTGTAGAAGGACTAGAGACCCAAGAGTGCGGTAATGTAAGTTACGGTGCACTCTTGTGCCATGTTGCGCGAAAGCTGCAACATGAGAAAAGAACTACGGAAAACAACGTTTCCCGGTACTGACTGTCTTAAGGGCATGCCAGTTTCCCTGTAAGAATGGAGCGAAAGCCCAGAGGAGTGCGGCGGAAGGTTGCACTTCTCTGGCAAAGTCTAGATCAGGGTGTAAACAACAGCAAAAAGTTTAGGGGTTGCCACATGGAAGGAAAATTACCTACAATTAAGAAATCTTTCCTAACAGCCATATTTACAAAAGGAAAATGCGGTTGGAAAAAGGCCTATCTTGCACTAACCAAAAGAGATTGTCCCGACCTATGAAAACTTCGAATTTTGGTGTGCCTTACATCCATGCACCCTCCCTCCATACTCGTATGCATTTGGGTGCTCTTGGTCATTTAAATCTGGATGTGCCTTACATCGCAGCACCCTCCATCTTGTACAGACTCTGTTTGTCTTACTCTCCTCTCGCTACCCTTCTTATCTTGCTATCGTGTGTGTCCCTCCCCCACCCTCCTCACTCTATGTCACTGCTGCCAGGTTTAATACAGCAGTTTGTTCTATTTTCTCCACTCTCCCTCCTCCTTTCCTTCCCCTCTTTTAGCACTTGCACTCTCTGAAATGGCATCAGGTTTATTAGATAGTTTCTGTTGTTCTGCGTCGTGCCTCTAATGCTTTAGCACTTGCTCATTCTGAACCACTCTAGGCCCAATAATAATGTCTATATTGTATTGACCCTTTGTTCCCACCCTTGCCTTGAAGCGCATTGAAACAGTGTTATGTGTACAAATGCCTTACAAATGTCCAATAAAATAAAAAATAAATGAGTAAACCAAAATTAAAACAAAGTGATATTGTGTTCAAAATACATCTGACCCTCAAACTAACAATCACAACAAGAAAAATGTATTTCTGCTTTCACTTTCACCAAACTGTCCGAAACCATATATATACAATTTCAACAGAGCAATTCTTGTTTCCAGGGATTAGCTTCCCTTGCCCTGAACTGTTTCAGGAAAAAGTATTTTGAAATGCCCTATTTCATCAAAGTTTCAATAAAGGTAATTACATTGTCTCTTTCACTGATATTCTCTTTAAGAAGGAAAAAGCTAATATTTATTTGTAACATAATGTTTGAAATATTTCAGCAAAAAATCTTTCACAGTCTTTAGGATGGCAGAGCAAATATTCTTCTGTAATACAAGTTGCAGTATATGGAACAAAAGTATTTTATAGTTTTTATGATGGCAAAGTAAAATGTTTAACTTTTAACAAAAGCTTGATATATAATGTTCTTTTTCAACAACACCTTGAATTTCCTGGTGTTCTTCTCTGCCAGAATCTCCTCTACTGAAATATACAATCTCAATAAAAGTTTAATAGAACAAAAACTCCTTTGCAACACAACATTGAATTTTACAGGTATATGCCTCTGCCAAAAATATTTCCTTTTTGGCTCACTCAGATCCCCTGGTATCTCTCCTGTCAGGTATCTTTCCAAGAAGATTCAACTGAAACTCTGGTTTACTCTTCTGCCAGGAATATCCTCTTGTTTGCCTACACAGTGCAATGGTGGACTCTCCTGTCAGGTATCTTTCTGAAAGGTTCACTACCGTAGTGGAAGAGTCAACACCAGGAGGAACCTCAGGTCTCTCCACAACATTCATATTTCTCCTAAATTGTACACAATTGTGCTTACTGAATGGTATAACTCTGTTGAGTTCAGTTAGGACTTGCACCAACTTTCCCCATTATAGCATCCCCTATATGAAAGTTTGGTCAAGCCCCTTCTGTTAACTATTCTTACAATGTCTCTTGGTCCTTGGCAATGCTTGTTCCAGGTTTCCCCCAACTGACATCTCATGCCAGGAGAATTGTACAACTCTTGCCTCCTTATTTCTACTTTCAATGTCTTTTTGGCTTAAGGCAATTCTGGTTCCAGGTTTCCCCCAACTGACATCTCATGTCAGCAGAATTGCACCATATCTGCCCTTGTCAGATAATGGTTGAACCTCCCCAACCTCCTCCTCAACTGGGCCTTCAGACAAACTGTCCTTGGGGTCTGTTGTGGTCTTCTTCCGAGACTTCCGGTTGTCTTGTGTAAGTCTTTCCTTAGCTGGTTTCTTCTTTTTATCGTGCAAGTAGGGTCTAGCTTCCTCAGAGGCCACCTTGGCAGGAAGTGGTACCTGCCCTAGGGGAACCCCGAGGAGCTAAACCCCAAAGAACAGGGAAAAAGCCTCTTGGCAACAAAAAACCCTGGTAGTCTACAAGCTGAATTGTCGAGTATTATTCCGTAACTGAAGTATAATAGAAGATTCAACACAGGATCCAATCCTCAGAAGGACTTGTCACAATCCAGGAAGGGCGGTAGTAAATACAGGTAGTATGACAAGGTAGAGATGATCCTCGGATTTGAAGAATAATGATGATAAGGAAACTCCTAGTTAGAAAGGAGCTGTGAACAGACTTGCTCTGTTGGCTTGATTGCACAGAAAGAAATGAAAAAAGCAGACACGGAAGGTAGAGATACAGAAGGATAATCAGAGCTGAGAAGCAGAAAAACCCACAAGAGAAAATAGGAAATGCCGTGCAACTGGAGTAAGGTAAGATAAATAGTAACAGATGGTTTGCGGTTGAGTCGTGGAGGAAAGGAAGATGAACCATACCTTAGAAGAATCTGTGAAACCTAGGGTGAATAAGGTAAGTAAAAGAGGAGGAGTCGTGGAAAGCAGCGAGGAGACGCTCTGTACCGAAATGGGCCAAGAACAGAAAGCCAATAAGGAGAGGAGACAGAAAAGCAGAAGTCCGCGTAGCGGAATTCGTACAAAGGAGAGAGGTAAAGTAAAGCACAGTTAGGAATGCCGACAGGACAGTAGGCGAACAGAGTAAACAAACAGCTAGCGAGGTACTGGAAAGGAAAGTGCGAAAGCTACGAAAGCAGGTACTAAACAAAACCAGAAAGGAGGAAGGCAGTTGAAGAGAAATAGGCGGGTGGTTCTCACAGAAGGAAGGGAACCGGGAAGGCAAATACACAAAAGTAGAATACTAGGTGGAGAAAACTTGGCTGAGTATAACAAGTGCTGAAGTACAAGAGAAACAGATACAACACGCCGAGCCGTGGGCGTGGCTAGAATTTATAGTATGTGCCGCCATGTTGGATGAGGATGTAGGCGAATTCTGCCTGAGGGAGAAAGGAGGCCCAATCCTCTTGTTTGGTGCTTCGAAAACATTTGAGATATTGTTCGAGACTAGCATTGAGTCTCTCAGTCTGGCCACTACTTTGCGGATGGAAGCCTGAGGAAAGTGCTCTGTGGATACCCAACTGTTGCCATAGGGTTGACCAGAATCTTGATGTAAATTGCGAACCTCTGTCTGATATATTCTTCCTCGGCAGTCCATGCAGGCAAACGATATTGCATAAAAAGACCGCCGCTGCCTCAGGAGCTGATGGAAGATGAGACATCACTGAGTGGTGAGCCAACTTGCTATACGAGTCTACGGTTACCATAACTGTAGTCATGCCATTGGAAATGGGTAGATCCACAATGAAATCCATAGAGATGTGTTCCCGAAGGCGACCAGGTAACATAGGTTGTTGTAGTAACCCAATGGGCTTGCCCGTAGTAGTCTTGTTACATGCACAAACCGGGCAGGATAAAACCTAACTGTTAACATCCTGGATTATAGTGGGCCACCAGAATCTGCGTCTTATCAACTCCTGAGTCTTCCGAATACTTGGATGTCCAGATAATTGCGCATCGTGGCACCACAAGATGATCTGTCTTTGGAGTCTCTTGGAAGGAACATATAGGGCTTTATTATGATAGTAGAGACCATCTATACTTCAGATGACTGTTTTTGGGGTATCCGTCTCTTGTTGATACTGTAACAACAGTTCTTGTAAAAACGGAGCAATAACTGCAATTGCTCTTAGCCCTGGTAGAACAAGGTCATGGCCTTGGTAAGTTCCAGCCTCTTCCCCTTGACAGTGTGATAAGGCATCCGCGACTTGATTTTCGGTTCCTGGAATGTAGGTAATTTGGAAATCGAACTGCAGAAAGAAATATGCTCATCGGGCATGACGAGCGTTGGAACCCTCCATCTGTTGAAGGACTTGAAGATTTCTGTGATCTGTGCAGATTAGGAAACTATATTTAGTTCCCTGCAGGAGATGACGCTATTCCTGACATGCCAGTTTAATGTCCAACAGTTCCTTCTCAAGCACTGAATAATTACGTTCACTGCTCGTCAGGGTCTTAGAAAAATAGGCCACCGGATGTTCCATACCATCCTCTGTCTTTTGCAGAAGAATAGCCCCCACGGCCCCTGCAGAGGCATCAGTCCCTAGAATGAAAGGTTCATTCTGGTTAGGTTGCACAAGAATGGGTGCTGATGTAAATCGTTCCTTGAGTTGGTGGAATGCTTCCTTCTGTTCTTGATCAAAGTCAAACTTGACACCCTTCTTGAGTAGGGTTGTTATGGGTTGTACTAGTTTGGAGAAATTAGCTATGAATTGTCTGTAGAAGTTCGCCAGCCCAAGGAATCTTTGTATTTCCTTGACATTCTGTGGCTCTTTCCAGCCCAAGATTGCTTGGATCTTACAGGGATCCATCTGTATACCCTCTCTTGAGAGGATAAATCCCAAATATGACACTGACGTTGCTTCAAACTTGCATTTTTCGGGTTTGACCAATAGTTGGTGAGTGTGAAGACGGTGTAGCACTTGACTTGACGCCGGTGGTCCTGTACAGTTTGAGAGAAGACCAAAATGTAGTCTAGATAGACAACAACTGATAAAAACAGTAAGTCTGAGAAGATTTTATCCATAAATCTTTGAAATATGGCCGGGGCGTTAACAAGACCAAACGGCATTACTCCAATTCCATCGGTGACAGTGTGCGCTATATAAGTACCTTTAACATAACATAACATGTAAAGCACTTTTAAAGCAGCCTTTTCAATCCATGTGGAAAGATGGGGTTACCCCAAACATGAAAGCAAAGGGAGAAGGAGTATAGTTTGCTGGCGTGCATGCATGCTGTTGAGTGGCCATGGATGGGGCCGCTGACAATGGAGCAATGACGCAGGAGAGGGAGCAATCGAAAGGATGCTGCTACTGTGCTCAGCCCAGGTACAGGCCCACTGACACGTGGCGTAGGAGGGAGCCTACCGATTCCCTGGAAAGACTCCGCTTGTCGAGGGCTGTGGCGCTACGAGGCAAATAGACATACTCTGAATTGGAGGATGTTGATCATCGCGTGACGTCTGTATGCCAGGTTGGATTGGCCTGAACCCCTGCCCTTTTCCCTTCCAGAGGTGTTGTAGAGGTGTTGCCTGGTTACAGGCCACCTTTACTTTCTTTAATACACCAACTGGCTGTGAACTGACTCTTCACCATAGCTCGCTGGTTGCATGCGCCTCTGATGCCATTCTTAGTCCCTGCCATGCCTCCTGACCACATCTTCACTTCCACATGCATAATTTCCCTCCCCTCTTTCCTCCTGAACGTTCCTATAGGCTGACATGAGCGACTTGCCTGGCACTTTATACAACTTCACAAAATATAAATGCATCCAAACAGACAATAAGGATTTTGAATAAGAAGCAATACTATGTTGTAAACCTGCTGTGGCATAATATAGATGAGTGTGTTGTCAAACATCAAGCAGTGTTTTTCTTTATCCTTTCTTTAGGAGTTGCAAATGGTGCTATAATTGGGAGGGTCACTTGGGCTGGCAGTAATTCTCAAATTGGCTCCCATGACTAAAATGCTAAAGCATGGAAACACATGTTAAAAAACGTGTTAAGAATGTTTCAATGTTGCATTCACATCGTAACACAGGCTCAGACAAAAGCCCTTTGCAGCTTACAGACATCCTGTACCTTGTTCGCACGTAGCACTGCATTTGAGTAGTTTCTCAGAACGCCACACACCCCTCCCTTACAGCGTGGGAGACACTTTAGGTCTCTCGCCAGGTTCTCCGCCTATAAAAGCGCGGATTTCATCAGAACCAAACAGTTCTTCTTCGGCAACGCACATGCGCCATGGAGGTACTGCGGGTGGAATGGGTGTTTTTGCTGTCCATTTGCTTCTTTGCTCAGCACGGTAAGACTCCAAAGATTACACATGCCAATCTGCATATTCTAGAAACGCACCTGAATGCATTTTAGGGGCCAGAGCCAGTTTTCACAATCTGAATAATTGCTTCGTGTTACTGTTCCACTCGCGCTATTGTCCCGCAGTGTTTAACATGCATAGTGTTTCGCTTTCCTGACTTGGAACACACTTTAGAAGAAATGACTGCTTTTTCCAAGATAGGTGCAGGATTTGCCAAACATGTCATGTTCTGACCAGCAGAACACCAGCACTGCACACACCAGACGAACTGCTATATTTGAACATGCCTGTCACCCCCAGCACAGCACAATCATTTTCATCCAATCTGGTCCAAACTGGCTGACCAAACGTTCCACCTGCACAATGAAATTTGCTCTGATCCAAAATTTGGATTGTCATACCCATTCATCTCTTATCCATGCAAGACTTTTATGTATTTAAACTGATAGTTTGGGATTTTTCATTTGTTTACTTATATGCTCTATTTAGTTGATGACCTCTATTACAATCCTGTTATGCCCTGTATGGGTATTATTAATACACATCTTTTAAACATACAAAAATAAATTTGCTGTGATAGTTATTACATAACTGGATCATCATCAGGGAGGGCACTAAAAGTCGAAATTGGGCATGGAAAGCACATGTGTAAGGAACACGGATGAATGGTGACATCTCAATTCATATGATCATTGGAAGGGTACGAAGAAAGTCAGGCGGGAGCGAATGGGCAATCCTATTTTCACACCCAGGTACAGATGGAGAGGTTGCCGAATTCATGGACTGCTGTTCGGAATCAAGAAAGATGACATCCAAGGACCAAGAACAGACTGTGCAAGGACATCAAGACCAAGATGAGTCTAGTGATTCTGATGTTTCATCTCTTAGTGACAAACCTGCTGAAACTCGCCCAGCCATGAGGACGATCCGCCTCTCTGCGTCAGTAACGCAGCAATCAACGTTGCAAAGCCAAAAGGCTATGGAACAGGCCATCTATCTGTGGTTTTGTTTCTGGCGTGTTGCTGTAAAAGAAAGAGGTAGGTATCAGCAGTCATACGTGTTAAACTGTTCTTCCTTCCAAATTGTGTAAATTGCAAAGAGGGGTGGGGGGAAAGGGAATTAAAGTTGAAATGTACCCAGGGGAAACAGAGCACATTTTAGCTAAAAATCAGGACACGTGCATAGATTTATGCTGGCCATGGTGGGCATTGTCAGGCTTCCTTCGTTTACAGTGGGGTCAGTAGAGCCTCAGAAAGCCAGCTAGCATTGCATTAGTGTAGCGCAGTCCCTATGACAACTGCAGAGATGGACTTGAAGAATGGGAAACCGTGTCAGGTGAGCATCAAGGTGGCACTGCACGGCATGGTAAAGAACACACAGAGTTCATTCCCCTCCCACCTCCCAATACAAGCTCAAATAAATAAACACACATTTGGAAAACCAGGCTGTCTGTGCAAGAGGGTTTGCTATTTCAATGTGCACATTTTGTTGAGCGTAAAGCAGGCCGGTGCAGGATTACCTCATGTCACCTTGACCATTACTCGAGATGGGAATAGAGAAGTGCTGCTACTCGCTATCCCAGAGTACCTGCTTACCTTTGAGAAGTGTGCTTTGATGTACTGCAAAGCACCCACAGGCGATTCTGGAAGCACAAGGACAAAGCACCTCACTCCCGGAGAACATTCAAGTCTCATATTATGGGCAGCAGGGCATTAAGTACCACACCTGGGGTAAACTATAGAGCTGTGCAGACATGGGTGTGCTGTTGGTAAGGGCAACAGCGAAGTCAGGCTACTGCTACACAGTAATTCTTGTACAGGTCTTCAGGTCACCTTGAGCGTGTCAAGAAACAGGGTGAGCTTTCCCAGGACTGAAACACTCTCCCAAGTACTTGGGATCGGTTCGGAGGGTCTCTCTGTTGAACATCCATCTCCATGATCTGAGGTCCTGTTTACTGAGATACCACCTTGAAGACCCCTCATTGCATAAACGTACTTGCCACCTTTGAGGTTGTACTGTCTTGTATCTCCTCCCCTCTCCTCGTGTTTCTGCCCTGGTCTGACCCGTCCACTAGAACCTCCATGCTCTCTCTCTCTCTAGAGGGGGCCTGTTCTATCACCTCCTGCAGTTTAGTATTTGTAGTTGTATCTTCCCTTCAGATGTTCTCTCTCTACCACCATTATTAAGGGCTCCAGCCTCCTCCCTCATCCTGGACTTTTAGCCCCCCGAGGATACTTCTCCTCCAACCACACCACACTCTCTCTCTCTTGCTTTTCCCCTCTCTCTTATGATCAGCCTCCTACAGGTCCCTAAAACTATTTAAAACCTTATGCCAATGCTACAGCGGTTGGTATCAGTGTTGCAGTAAAGTTGCAACAGTACAGCTACATAAGATGTAGTGAAGAGACTGGGCATGTTTACCCATGAATCAGCAAGTGACACAGGCTCGTCTGAGCATATGGGAACAATGAACAAAATAACATTCTGCCACTAGCCTGACTTACTCAAACATGCACCACAGACAGTCCTGTCTCCAAGTTACAAGGTGTGGGGAAGACCATCCCTGGGATGTGGGTATAACTAGTCAACATGGAAAAGAGCCAGCAGGAACCCGTGTGAAATGCAAGGGCAGAAATGCAAGAGTAAAAAAAAAGGCAGAGTGGGAGTTAGCAGAACACAATTTGCCTTGCCTAAGTGTCATGGTGTAATGTCCATAAGGGGTAACTCCTACCCAGGCCATCCCTAGCTGTGGAGAGCAAGTAGCACCTCAATGATCTGGATCACCCACTCAGCAGACTGTCTGCCAGGGACAAGGATCTTGAACATATCAATTAAAAATAGGGGGTCCTATTCCTGCAAGAACCAGAAAATGCTAGTAATTGGAAACTGAATCCTGCGAGCAATGAGTTTCCAGTGATGACATAAAGGTGCGGACGTCACACAATTATGTATGAGATGGAACCTGGATATGCAGGTCTTGGAAAAGCTCGAGTGCAGTGCATTGAAATAGTCAAGACTTGGATACACAAAGGCAGGGCGCCAAACATATATCTGAAAAATATTGCAATATTGATATGTATCTGGAAAATAATTAAAAAGATGAATGATAGGGCTGTCCGTCCTCATGTTTGATATCTTCATTCTACAGCTACTTTATTTAAAAACAGATGGTTTGCTGGTATTATATGGATGTCTGTCCTTCCTGCTAATTATTTATAGAGTTTGCTGCATATTGCGACCTTGGATCAGGCTTGCATAAGCTATATACAGACTGACAATTGTCTTCGTTTTTATTGGCTATTTAATAAGTCTGTTGTTGAATTATAAATGGTCATGTTAGATGCAGAAGTGCTAGCCTTTTATGGATATGCAGACATTCAGTGTCCAGTTACTTGTTTGCTAACACTCTATTGATATGTTCTGTTACATTATTTTAGAAGCATTCGTCATTGAGCACCATGTCCTGTTACTTTAGGATATGTAGTTACTGTGTATTCATATTTGAGACTTGTGAGAGGGCAGATGGGTTAGAAAAACGAAAAGGCTCATACAAGGGTAGGTTTCAATAACAGAAGAGGATTTTATTTTGACAAACAAAACAAAGCTATAATAACAAATGTCTTTGTTATGAGTCATCTCTTATAACAGTTCCAGCCAAGGGGTCCCTCAACCCCATCTTAAGTGTCCAATCAGTAATGCTGACCTTTGTCTTTGGGGTGCGGGTGTGCAGGTTCCCCAAACCTTTGTCAATTGAGTGTAATGTTAGGCCTCTAGTTGCCATACGTTTAATTCTTGTACAGGTCTTCAGGTCACCTTGAGCGTGTCAAGAAACAGGGTGAGCTTTCCCAGGACTGAAGCACTCTCCCAAGTACTTGGGATCGGTTCGGAGGGTCTCTCTGTTGAACATCCATCTCCATGATCTCGGGTCCTGTTTACTGAGATACCACCTTGAAGACCCCTCATTGCATAAACGTACTTGCCACCTTTGAGGTTGTACTGTCTTGTATCTCCTCCCGTCTCCTCTAGTTTCTGCCCTGGTCTGACCTGGTCCACTAGAACCTCCATGCTCTCTCTCTCTCTCTAGAGGGGGCCTGTTCTATCACCTAATCCAGGTAAGTATTTGTAGTTGTATCTTCCCTTCAGATGTTCTCTCTCTACCACCATTATTAAGGGCTCCAGCCTTCTCCCCCATCCTGGACTTTTAGCCCCCCGAGGATACTTCTCCTCCAACCACACCACACTCTCTCTCTCTTGCTTTTTCTCTATGTCCCTCTCTCTCTTATGATCAGCCTCCTACACTTCCCTAAAACTATTTAAAACCTTATGACATCTATCTTCTGCTAACCTCCTCCTGACTCTCTCTTTCTCTGATGGTCAACCTCCTCCATTTTGCAGAACCTCTTCTTTCTCCAATGACAACTCTCCCCTCCAACCTCCAACTCTCACCACTGTCAAACTGAACAGGCTGATTTTTGTAGTAGGGTGCCTGTCAAGGTGTGAAGTGTGCCGGCACTAAGTACCCTGATGTTCTGGTTAGGTGGGTAGGGTCCATGTTGTCATCACACCAGGTCGCCACAAGGTGATGGATAGTGCAGGGATATGTTCCAGACACCCCCCACCCACAAGGATGGAATGTGGGAGGAAACTGGTCCCCTCTCCCTGGACCAAAAGAAGGTATCCCAGGATTAAACATGGAGCAGGGACAGTGTGAGGCACTGGCATGGGATACCAGCAGATATAACCTCAGGGTAAATAGGGTCAGATCAGACTTCAAAGAGGTGGAAGGGAAGTCTGCAAAAGAGAGCACCAGACTGGGTGGAGCTAGGCAAGAAGGAATAAAAGGCAGGAAACAGAGGCCAAGATGAAAGAGGAACTCCTCAGCTAATGGAGACGGCGGAATGGGCAAAAGCAGGAGAGAATGAATGGAATCATTAAGATGCACCCAGTGCTGGCCCCGAGTGCTTAATGTAGGCAGGCAACAAAGTGAGGCTCTGTATCACGTTGGCTGGGAGGCTGGAGCATCGTGAACAGTGCGCATGCTCAGAAACCAGCCAGAGTTCACTGCGCATGCACACTGTCCTCAAAATGGCAGTGCATCAGAGTGGGGCTCAAGTGACTCCAATGGCTAAGGACACGATGGGCAGTACCCCAGCAGCCCCCCCATCGAGCAACATCCGGAGCACAAGTGCCATACCACAGGTAAGTCAGGAGAGAGCTCCCAAGCTCTGAGGGGATGCCTGCCTCTGGGAGCCCTACCCTAGGAAAGGCCAGAGCTCTGGGTTTCCAAGGGTATTGACAAAAGAAACAGATAAGTAAAATGGGAACATGGACTTGGGAGGCCAGTTCCCACAACTGATCAGATGGGGCATATCCTTTCAAGTGGATGAGAAATTTCAAGTGCCCATAATGGTATCAGGAGTCACATACAGCCTCTACTTCATATTCAGGTTCCCCGTCGACCAACACCGTCATGGCGTGCAAACTCTGGGGCACTGGAAGTGGTCCAAAAAAGGGCTATTTAGGAGCGATAGAATGGTTTGGGCATCCTTCTCTTGTTAGCATGTTTGGCTTGACTCTCCTTGGTATCTTCCAAAATCCCCAGAGTGGCACAATGGTTTTCTTGGAGATTCAGGATCAGGCCATACGCTGATGGAAAAGTAGGAGATTGGGATGATACCTGCACATGCAGCAGAAGGGGCTAGTCTTAGTTGCAGCATGTCTGGAGTTGTTATAGGCCACTTCCTGTGTGTCTAAGTGATGGTATCAGACAATCTTTACTGCGTTGGTATAACAGCGGGGGTATCGGTCAAGTGTCTGATTGGTCCGCTCAGGTTTCCCATTAGTCTGGGGATGGTATCTGGAACTCAAGGCCAATTGTATGTTCAAACCATCACAAATGGCCTTTGATCATTTTGATGTTAACTGTTGACTATGATCAGATATGATTTTGTTTGGAAAACCATGCAACAGATAAATGTTGTGTATGAAGGCATGGGCCATCTGGACAGGAGTGGGTATCTTGGACCAAGGCACAAAATGGGCCATTTTACTGAAGCTGTTGATGACCACCATTATGCATGTATGAACCTGGGTATTCTGGCAGATCCACAATGAAGTCCATGGCTATTGTTTGCCAAAGAAAATGAGGTGTTTCAATGGGATGCAACAACCCCACAGGTCTTTTGCACAGACTCTTGACTTGAGCACACACTGGTCCAGATTTCACATAATCCTTAACTCGGGAAGACATGTGAGACCACCAGAATTGATGGGATATTCATTGCTTTATGGCATCTTGTCCCCTGTGATTGGCGATCCTTTAATTGTGAAAGACTTGCATGGTGGTGGTCCTGAGGTCCCTGGAGGGGAGCAAGAGCGTGTTATGCTGGAACAACAGTCTCTCTTGTAGAGCACATTTGGAGATTTGCAGTAGAACATGGATGGCAGGTCCATCTTGAGTTTCTCCCCGGACTCTATCTAGATATGGCTAAATGGCAGCAAATACATATTTAGTGGGTAAGATAAGGACAGGAGCTGGACTGATAGCCCTTTGATGTTCTTCTGAATGGGACAGGGCATCAGTTTTTGGTTTTAAGATCCGGGAATGTACGCGATGGTAAGATCAAAATGGTCAAAGAATAAAAAGCAGGTACTGTAAATTGCGTTGGTCAGTTTGTACCTCAACAGTATGGTGAACACCCAACAGATCGTGGCACCATTCTTTGAAGCTGCTCTTTATAGCCAGGAGTTCCTCGTCGATCATGGCAAAACGCCTTTCACTCATGGTCATTTGGCGCAAGTAGTATGCTAGGAGATGTCCATGCTGTGTTTTTAGTTTCCATTGTAAAATAACTGCCCGCATAACATCTGCAGATGCGTTGGCCTCAACAATAAAAGGTCATCCAGGTATACCCATTAACTACACAACGATAGCAATAAGTAGTCTATGGGCATCAACGTCAGATAGAACTATGAATCTTAACCAAAGAGAAACTCAGTGAGGAAGGAATCGGGGAACTGCTTCCTTTTCCTGTTGTCGTACATGAAATCAAGATCTGGCATTTTTTGCATGCCAGTACTTTCTAAAGTCCAAATAAAGAAGATTCCTGTGGCTCAAGAACGCTGATTTTTGCGCTCCTGCTAAAATGTGTATAAAGAGTGTTTGGGGCGAGCCACAGTTCAAATGTACCCCTGCATTTGTTCAATCAGCAATCTTAGCGTCCTTCTTCCTCGTCATCGATCGAGTTTGCATGTGCTGAACTGCTTCTCCTTGTCTTGCTTCTGAATCAACGGGTGAGGGTGTATCAGTCTCACCTGCATAAGGCTTCACCTCACCCAAATGAATCCAGACACACCTTTCTTGAACCTTTACTGCTGAGGGAGTTACATTTTTCGACGATGAATGGCCCACAGAAACGGGGCTCGTACCACTTCCTTGTGATGTTGCGTACTAAAACAGGGTCTCCAATAAACAACTTTGGTACAGATAGTAATGTTTCACATCCAGTTGCTGAATGGTCTTCATCTGTGTCCTGAGACCAACACCCCTTACGCTTGAGTTGATCTGAAATAACAATTCTGCAGTCATCTGGGCATCACTTCTACTCCTCAATGGAGGTGTCAGAGGCATTCTCATTTGCCATCCTGTTACTAACTCATGGGGTGTGAGGTGGCGTTCCGATACAGGCTGATTCCTTAATGCATATAGAGCAAGGGGCAGGCAATACAGCCATCCATTCTTCATTGTCAATTTGAGTTTAGCAATTCTTTCTTTGAGAAGACCGCTGAGTCTCTCACATGTCCTGTTTGCTTGCAAGTGATAAGCAGAAGAAAACATAGGTTTTATACAAAGCTTTAGACTGATCTGTTCATATAATTCATTAACAAAATGGGGCCCATTGTCGGATCTCAGCACCTCACATACTCCCCATCTAGGAAAGACTTCTTGGACTAAAAACTTTGCAGCACAAGTGGCATCAGGATGGGTACATGGACCAGCTTCAATTCATCTCAAAAAGGGGCACACCACCGCTACCATATAACTATATCCACTACATACTGGCAGTATGTCAACATAATCGATAGGTAAATGTTGAAAAGGACTGTTCAGTCAAGGAATCACTCCACTGTTCGCAGTGTGTGCCCCAGTGGTAAAATTTTGACATACGATGCAATTTACTACATAAAAGGCAACGTGTTTTAAAAGGTTTGGTACAAAAAATTCTCTGTAATAGCTGCTTTGAGGCTTTCCCTAGTTAGCGCAGGGTAGTGTAGCTGTTCTAGCGCTACCCTTAGTAAGGCTACAGGCATTACTAGCTTTCCAGTGCTGTCCTGTCACCACAATGCTTCAGAGGGGGATAAGGAATACCCCCTCAATTTCCACAATTCCTGCTCTTCCTGTGGAGCACTTCCTTGCACTTCCATCAATTGTGTTCTGGACAAATGATTAAACCCTTCATTTATAATCATAATCATGACCACTTTTCTTTTACATCTGGAGTATCAAAACTTGAAATAGCTAATGAATATGCAACCCTTTTGGCCTCTTCATCTGCAGTTTCGTTCCCGCGTGAAATAAAGTCAGTTCTGTGCTGTGCACTTAACTATTGCGATGGCTACTGAGAGTTGAAGTGCCTTAATGAGCCTGTCCAATAATGATGCGTGTCGCACTAGAGTGTTGTCTGCTCTGAGGTAGCCCCTCCTTTTCCAATGTGCTACCCCTGCGTGCATGGTTGACATCATGTAGGCAGAGTCTCTGTACACTTTTTCTTCCTGCCATGCGTGTTTCTCGAGCACGATAATAAGCACCACCAATTCTGCAGCTTGTGCCAAAAAGTGAGATGGTAGTCTTGCACTTGCTACCACTTCCAATTCCCCATTATCTCTGTGCCTTACCACAGTGAACCTGAATGGCTTTCCCCATCAGTTTGATACATTTTTGAAGATGTGTCAATAAAGAGAACCCCCCCTCGCTAGAGCATCCTCCTTTACTATTGGGATCTCATCGTAAAACTCCTCGTAATTGGAGCAATCATGTATTTGCTCATCCACTGCCACAGGCTCAACTACAAACGTGGCAGGGTTCACTATTTTACACCTGACTATTTTGATTGCTGGATTCGATATAACTACCTCATATGCAGAAGCCCTCTGAGATGGCAGCGCACCCTTAGGTTTCTCGAAAACAGCAAACAAAGCATGTTCAACAAATAAAGTCATGGAACACTCCATCACGATGTTTGTAGACTTCCCAATGATGAATGTGGCTGCTGCCAGTGATTGTTCGCAAGGAAAGTGTCCTCTCATAACTGGATATAGAAATCCCACTGTAATATGCCAGAGGTTTATACCCTAAAGTGGTCCTCTGTGTAAGCACTGCTGTCATAACTGTTCCATTTATGTGCAAAAACAGGAAGAACTCCTCAGAATAATGGGGAATCCCCAGAAACTGGAGCTGTAGATATTGCTTTTTTCAATTCCTCAAACCCTCCCTCCATTTCCTCAGTCCATTCTATTTTTTCCTTGTTCACTTGGGCTTTCTTTAAAGGCTGCAAAAGGGGTCTTATATATGAACTATATTGAAATATCCATACTCTTACATAGTTACACAATCCCAGAAACTGCTGCATTTGCTTTATCGTGTGCGGCTTTGGAGTTTTCATAATCAACGCAGCTCTTTCAGGTGTGACTTTCTTTCCCTCATGCAAGATTAACTGGCCTATGTACAACACTTCTTCCTCACAATATTGCAATTTCTCCTTGTCTACTTTATATCCCTTGTCTGCTAGGAAAGTCATTAACTGAATTGAGTCTTGCCTGCACTCATCTTCTGTTGTGCTACAAACTAAAATATGATCTACGTACTGCAGCACAACACTTGCAAATCAATGTTGCTCAGGTCCATCTGCAGGACCCTATTAAAGATTGATGGAGACGCACAGACGCACAGTACCGTTTGGGCAAACAAGTACTCTTTAGCTTAGTCAGATGTAATGTGAATGACGTAAGGTCTTGGGAGTCCGTTTGCAAAGGGATTGAGAAAAACACATTTTTCAAGTGAAATATCATGCCTGTGGGAATACTACAGAATATCGTCGCAGGATTTGGATCTAAAGGCAACTCTGCCTCTACAATCTGGTTAATTGTCCTCATGTCCTGAATTAATCTCCATGGCCCCCTTTCAATTTTTTCACACAGTACACAGCAGTATTACACAGTGACTATGACATCACTAAGATACCTTGTTCCATTATGGCCGATATCGTCTTAAAAATACCCTCATCCACCTCTCGAGACATTAATCACTTCCTTACTCAAGGTAAAATTGCTCCTGGTTTCAGCTTGATCTTAACTTCTCCCACCCCCCTCAATAGGCTTGCGCCACAGAGGCCACAGAGGCATGTATTCTATAAAGATGTTGACACTTTTCCATGTCCTCATCAAAAAATGCTGTGCGTTGCCACGCTATCACCATTCATTGTGGGATTTCCCTTCTCTCTATTCTGATCCAATATGTAATACTCATCTCGAAAACTAGTTCATCATCTAATGGATCATCTCTAAAATATCTTCGTCTGTGACGCCAGTCAATCTATACCCTTCCCCAATGGCAATCATTGTTCTCCATGGCCTGCCATCATCATCGGTTCCTTCGAGCATGGCCAATTCCCCTCGCACTATGGCTGCATGTAACTCTAGGGGAATATTCTGTCCCCCTCTTCATCCATAGGTATCTGAGGTCTAAACAAGAGCTCATCAGATATCCTCATTATCTTTCCCACTAAGCTGGGCAGTCATGTCAACAAAATGTGTATCCCATAGAGAAAGACTTCTGGGTTATAATGGCATTCCTCGCAGAGCTATTTGCCCTGTAAGCGCCATTATAAATTCACCCACTTTTAGATAATGTATCCCTGGAGTGGAACCCACTATGTCTTCATCAATAATGGAAATCGTCATATTTAACTTCATCATTAAATCTCGTGCCAAAATATTAACCAGTGTTTGATTTGAATACAATAATGGTACAGACATGTCACATTTCCCTATAGAGACTGGTAATTCATTAGTAAAAGGAACCCTGCTTGTAGCTCCAGAGAAACCTTTTTCATTCATGGCATTTCCTGATAACAGATATTTTCCTTCTCGTATACATGATTGAGGTGCCCCAGTATCTACTAAAAAAAAGATGTGCCTCCTATGTTAACATCAAACTTTGGTTCCTCTTGAGGGTCTGGTATCACTGATAGTACTGAACACATCAAGTAACCCTGTGAGCTGTCCTACCGTGGATACATACTTATCCCTGTACCTGTAAAAGGACTTTCTCCCATCACAGTGACACCCCCTACTCTAGGTGTGAATAAATGTCCAGTGTTGTATCTGCATGGGTGCATGCTGTGACGACCCTTCCAGTGGATTCAATGGTGCTTGCTGTGGTTAAAAAGCCTGTTGTATTTGCAGCTCTTGTGCTTCATACACTGTCTGATCTTGGGCAAACCCATCCCTATTATGTGAGCCATATGCTGGGAGGAATAGCTTTGCCCCCTCTTGAGAATTACCCATTCTGTACATACCCTTGGCTCCCACATGTTCACGCAATGTGCCCTGTCATGCCACATGTCCAACATACAGGAGAAGCTCTTCTGACAAGCCCCCCTTTATTAAAACCTCCTTGCATATTTTGATTATCATTCTGCACATTTTGAAACCCGCCTTGGTTATTCTACAAACTACCTCTTCCTCTGAAAACCATTCCTCTGTCTTGCGGCGTGAACCCATTCCCTCCTTGATCTGATTGGTGTTGACAATTCATCTGCAATGTACCCACTGCTTGCTGCATTTCCAACCCTTCTCCGCTTGTCAGTACTGCTCCTTCTATGGCGTACTTTGACCATTTCTTCTGAACTAACTTAGCTTCCTCAAGTTTTCTATCATTTTCCTTCTTACTTTTCTCTTGCAGCAGCCAGCAATGATGCCTGATAGTCAACTATATCTCTGCCCATGGCTTTGCTTCGCTTCAATTCCCACTAGCTTCTTAAGCTGTCTCTCGACTTGCTCTGGCAATCCCTGACACAAAATGTGGTAAATTACTGGCACTGATTTCCCCCATGGCTCCCTCATTTCCAAAGTCCACTGTTCCTGAATCGTTTGAATATAAGCAAGCGGATCCTCGTCATCTTTCATTTTACTTGCCATAATTGCACCCATAATTCCAGACAGCCGCTCTGCAATTATTAAATGGTGCTCCATCATGAGCTGTGTTCTGTGCTGTGATACTTGAATAGCCTGCTCTTCATCCAAATGTCATCAGCCCTTCCCCCAAGAATGGCTGCTAGGAGACCTTTAATGTCCCCTATGGCTAGAGTATTTCCTCCTGTCATTTTTTGTAGCTCATAAATCCATTTTCCCACAAGTGCCGTTAAACTAGGGAATTTACATCTTAAATTATCCTTGTCCATTTGGGGCTAGGGAATATACTGCAGTATGGCCCCTCATTTCTCTAACAACGGGAACTGCGTAACTCCAGATCCACAGTCAGCTCCCATCGTTTGCCTATCCATAGTAGGGACAATGGTTCCTGATTGCCTTCTACCTGGCAATGACCTCAACCTGTTGACATATGGTGGCGATTCCCCCTCTCACTATGCAATCGTCTTTTAGATCGCTCTGGTTACGCCACAGGATCTGGCGTACTATCTTTAGATTGCTCTCAATCGGACCATCTCACTTCCTTGTCTGTCTGCAAACATTCCTTGGGACCACATGCACTTTCTCCCTCCTCCCTATGGAAGGTTTTGCTGTCTTCGTCTGATATATCTAGTCCCCAACCAGTATGACTCTCATCTCTTTCGTCTCTATTATAGGTCAGCCTGTCTAAAGACAAGGGTCTATTTTTGAGACTAAAAGGGCTTCCTTCCTTTTCTTGTGATTGGGCAACTATAGATCGATCTTCTTATCCCCTCATTCCCGATTCACCTCTTGCTCTCATCTCCTGATAAGCTTTATCTCCAATGCTTTCTACCACAAAATTCCCATATAGGTTTACCGTAGATGGTCCTGGCATTGCTCCCTGCGGTGGGAGAACTCCTCTATGTCACCCCATGATATTACTGGACTTGCTTCCATTAACTCTTTCCGGAAATGCTCAAGATCACGTTCACTTTGTCTCCTTTTTTGTTCTGTTTCTTCATCTAATACTCTTGACTTTCTTGCTTCCTTTTTAACCCTTTTCCTCATCTTGCCTTTTTTCGTCCCTTCTTTCATCTGCTCTATGCACTTCTTCTTCCCTTTGTCTTTGCTTTCTTTTATCCCGTAATTTCTGTTCTTCTTCCTCTCCTCTCTTCTTTTTCTAGCCTGTCTCGTTCTTCGATTGCTCTACGCCAGTTGTCATACTTCCTTTGCTCCTCTGCCCTTTCTTCCTTTCTTAGCTGCTCCCCCTGATACATCTTCTCTCATTTTTGTCTACTTTTCCTTTTTTTCTCATCTTCTTTCAATTGTTTCTCTTGTTCCCTGTCTTTTCTGTCCTGTTCGTCTTGATCTTTCCCTTGCCTTACTTCCTCTATTTCCCATCGAGTTTGAGCAGTATCTGTCCACCCATCCATTCGTTCTGCACGAGCGTAACCTCATCAGGTTTATCCTTTTTTTCTTTCCATCTCTTAATCTGCCGCTCTATATCTAGAGTCACATTTGGTTGTTCACTCTTCTCCTCCTTGTCCTGTAAAACCTTAAAGATCCCCCCCCTTTCCTTTAGTCCTCTCTGGGCTCTTGTCACAGGTGGTTAATGTATTGGATTACTAAATCCTGTTGCCGCCTTTTGTTCCCTTAATTGGTACAATCCTTCATATTTTGTACTATCGCCATTTACTTCGGGCGAGGTAAGGGGAGCAGAAGGCTCACCACCTTCCTCCCTACACTGATTAAGCATCCAGTCCTCAGGAGGGGGTCTTCCCGTTCCGCCTGGTACATTTTCCAGAGCTCTAAATTAGCTAACCTCTTCTACAATTTCTTCCCTGAATATGCAGCGTGCAAGTATGCAGTCATATGTTGCAAAACTGCTTTTGCTAGTGGTCCCCCTTGTGGCCATGGAATAAATATCTTGTTTTCTGTACCTTTGACCCATTCTGCACTATACTGTTTGAGCTTGGATGTGTGCTTTGGCAGTGTTTTGCACATATGCATCAGTGGAGTAAAATCCCCCATTGCGACAAGTCTTACTGTTGGTCAGAAAAATAAGTTTCAGAAAAATAATAAATATGAGCGCACACCACCCTCGCCGCTCAAAGAGTTTACTTCTCAATTTACTTTAATCTACCTATTCAGTCGGCGCTGACAATGACTAAAAATGTAGATAACAACTTTTCCCTTTTTAACCTCGCAATTTTATTGTTGTCGCTCCTTGACACCTTTCTTCAACTTCAAAATAAACAAACAGACAGACTAGTCAACTTTTACATATATCTTGTCATGACACTCCTTTTCTCGTAACCCCTAAAAATACTCTGATAGGAGTTTGAGTTATTCCCTCTCATAGACCTGTCTATGTGCTGCCAAAATACCCATTTGGGTTTTTGAAATAACTACTTCTAGAACTCCTCGAGTTAGGAAACTGGGCTCTGTAGACACTCCTCGTCATATATTTCTAACACTCCTCGTCACATATTAAAGAACTCCCTGTTAGTTTATTCTTTTGCCACAATCCCCATTCCCATTTGTTGCCAGCCCCCTCAATCTACTCACCATTCGCCTTTCAGCTTCTGACCCTCGGACTTGTCTCCTCCTCCAATCCGCCACCGTCGCCTTCACTCCACTTTCCACTTATGGAAACCAGGAGGGATTTTGTGAAAGAGGGACTCTTCCCACCTGTATCATTATCTTGCAAGAGTTCTATATCGGCCGCTCTCCACAAGAAGCCTCGCGATCCTCCTCCTAAATGACAGAGGACGCCCGATGTTCCGAAAATTCTAAAAGCCTAATAGGTCAATGGGTCTGTAGCCATCCTCTTTCTGTTACCAAGTGAACCTGGGGACCCTTTAATACAAGGTAAAAGTATCTGAGATCGATGAGGATGCAGATCTTACTTATATATCAATAATCATACTGACTCGGGAAGTTTGGCAAAAACACGACTATTTTGATTGCACTTGTTAAAACAGTGAGTACAAACGACATCAACGGACGCCGCACAGCTCACTCAATGAGTTCTCAAAGCATTACATGAAAAAACACAACTTTATACAAAAAAATTGTCATAGGTGAATTCATTCTACCGGGCAAAATTAGAAAACCTACTAGCTGATGTGATAGGCTTAAAGGGAACATCTAAGTATACTTTCTATGAGAACGGGATCGTAATTGGGTCAGGTGGGAACTAAGCCCACCCCAAGTGCAAGTCATCTTCCGTGTCATACTAATAAACACCGTTCTATTGGCTCCTTGCTACGTTCCCTCTACAATTGGTTGGCACGCTTGTACCCTTCTGGAATATTCCACTTGCTAGAAGCACTCAATATCGTACCCCAGGTGATGGGGGGGTTGGCTAAGTCATGCCTTCCCACCCAATTAGCCTAACATCCATTCAATTAATTGTATTTGAACTTGGCTTTGCAGGGCTCTCTGTGCCTGAGAATAAAATGGAGTGAGAGCATGGCCTTATCTTCTGGTCTCGGTGTAGCTCGACCCAAAGTCTATTTCCATCTGACCATGTGATGGAAGACCACATTTTGAGCTCCTTCGTTACATTTAATACTATTAAATGAAGAAAACCTGGCACCTCTAATGTTTTTCTGTTACACCACAAACAGGTGCTCGGCTTGCTTCTCACGTTCATTGTATCATCTCCATTAAATAACCAGACTCTCGGTGTTCTGGACTCTTGACACTGGGCCAGACAAGCCTTCTCAAATCTTCCTTCGCCATCAGCTGTTTTATTCTGCTGTGCCACCTTCAGCCTTCATATTCAAGGGGTCCAAGTTTGCTTAAAATTTGTTGTGGAACATCCAGATTCTATACACATATGTATATATTGGCACATCACCTGCAGTCTATTCACTAGGTATAGCCAGCCTTATGATTATTTTGTCCACTTGCGTTACTGCATCTGTACATTTATGAAATGGTTTTGCATTCTCTTCAGTGATTCGCCACAGGTGCAATCTTCATTTTGCTCCCAAAATGTTGCTTCATTCTTTACTTTGCCATCAGATTCTATAAGGTCTATATTCTTCCTTCATCAGCATCTCTTCTTGGTGCGTCATCTCTGCTTCATGTGACGTCACTTTCATTCATTTTCACATTTCTTCCGGAACTTCCTTCAGAAGACTGTCATTTCTTCGTGGATACATATAGGTTATTCTCAAAGGAAACCTTGATTCAAGGACTCTTTGCGGTATAGGTATGATCATTGGCTTTGCACATGTTACAAGTTCTGGCTGACAACATATAGACAGAATGGGGGTGGGACTTCCAGTAGAGGTACTTGGCTTTGCCTCTACAGCTTTATTACGGGCAAAATGGACTGGGTTAAATAAGAACTGGATGCTGCAGTGGTTACAAAATTTGGTTAGTCATATTTCATGGGATTAGACTGTGCCATTACTTCTTCGGCTACGAGGGCGGAAGCCTATCAGGTAAACATATCATTAAGGACCTGGATTTCTTGTTGTAACATAGTTACCTCCATCCTCAGGGCCTGTAGTTCATCTTTGAGTTTGTGGATTGCCTACATATCTGGAACCACCTCTGGAGGTGATGGCCATCTTAATCTCTCAAGGTGTGCTGTGGGCTGGTGCAGTGTACTTGATGTTCTGGTGGGAGGGGCAGCAGAAGGTTCCAAGTTGTTGTCATGCTAGGTCACCACGAGTAGATGGATAGGGCAGGGATATGGTACAGAGCCCCCACACAAGGATGGAGCGTGGGAGGAAACTGGAGTATCTTGAACAGTGGGCATGCTCGGGACCAGCCAGAGGTCCTCTGTGCATTTGCATTGTTCTCAAAATGGCGCACATTGGAAATGGGCACTGGCAACTGCAATGGCCAAAGACTCCCCAGGCAGGCTGACAGGCACTGCCCATCCATCGCCAACTGGACCACAATCCCCATACCCCAGGTAAGTTGGGAGAGAGCGCCCGGGCTCTGAGGGGATGCCTGCGTCCCATCTGAGGGCGTGGCTCGATGTGGTGGTGGGTAACAGTGTCTCCTCCCTGTGTGTTGCTTAATGCTTTTCAGAAGACCTGTGTACAGAAGGTTGTCTGTTTTGTGATTGTGATCATGTGGCCTGGAAGGGGGTAGGTCTGGCATATGAATGCCTGCCATCATCTTGGATTCCAAAAACGCCATGGGCTGGTGTGGTGTCTCCCTCCCCCAGAGCCCCCACTCTCTTTGCTGGCTTTAGTTTGAATTTCTCTCCCTTAGCATATTAATCTGGAGTTAGAGAATCCTCTGTTAAGCTCATGAAATTGTCTTTTACACTTAAACTTCTTTTGCTGTGAGAAATTTGCAAATTTGTAATCAACACACCGCTGGGAGAATGGAGTTTATTTTGTTCCCCATTTGCGTGTTCCACATAAATCGATTCCTTATTGTTAAAGCACAACTTTGGAAACGATGGGCTTTTGTGCAGTGCACGAGAGAGTCAAAAGGTGATATGGATTATTCAGCATCAGAAGAATTTCTTCTCTCATTGGAGACTTTCAAATGTTTCAGTGTTGCTTCCTTAAAGTTGTGGGCTTCCTTTCCTTTGCTAGGTGTTTGGGTTGGTTAAGGAGCTTCAATGACTCTCTAAGTATGGTCAACCTATAGTATTGAGTCTCTCTAACTGTAATGAGCATCCCTCTCTCCCCATGACAGTTATTTCTAGGTGTAGGGCTGTGGGGTAGTGAAT
Source organism: Ambystoma mexicanum (assembly GCF_040938575.1). NCBI lineage: Eukaryota > Metazoa > Chordata > Amphibia > Caudata > Ambystomatidae > Ambystoma > Ambystoma mexicanum. The sequence goes on from NC_090934.1 coordinate 904,385,023, forward strand.
GCCCCTGTAACTGCCCCCTCGGTGGTCCTACATATTAGTAGGACCCTTGCAGTTGTGAATGCTCTTTGACTATCCCCTTGGGGGCCCCGAATATGGGTATAGTTGGCAGGTAGGTGAGCATTCCTGTGACTGTCTCCTTGCCTTAGGGCGGCGACCGAGTGAGGGTGGTCTGTGGACCCCCTTATTCCTCTTCTGGGTCCCATTTGAACACCCCACTGGGGGTTCCGGAGGTTAGGTAGCAGACTTTGTTACAAACCACCCACCTAGCTTATATTAATGGCCTCTATTTCGCAGACAGCATTAAACATACTTTTTCTTCTTAGCAGTCACAGCATCTAATTTATACATATGCTGTGTCAGTTCTGATACCCATAACAGTGTTAAAGCACAAGTATGAATTTTTTATCTCAAGTTCTTTCATCTGGGGAATAGTTTTCCTTTAATTTAACTGTCGTGTATATCATGCATGGATTGATGTGAACGTCTGGTATGAACCTGTCTGAATCTTTTATTGCTCATACTATACTTGGGTTAATGTGACCGTGTTGTAAATATGTTTATGCTATTTGCCATACAACTATAATATATGCTGTAAATCTCTGTTCTTTATCACAAGAGATGTATTTTTGTTTTGACTTTGATTCTTCTGTAGGCACCAAATATGGTCTGTTTTGATCATATTGTATAGGTGTAGTGTGAATTGGAATGAAAAGCATACTCAGCATTTCTTTTGATTTCTCTCTGAAAGAACCCTGCTACATGTCCTCATATTTTACAAACATACAAATAAGTTAATATATTCAAATGTTGGATGGAAACATGATAAGGTCTGTGTAAATGTTAAGTTTTGACGAGACTGCCAGGCCTTGTCTTATTTGTAGAAATATGTGCATGTATTACACGGCCTGCGGTAGCGGCCGTGTAGTTATGGTTAAGTTGCTAAACCTATGGAAAGACCACTTTTTGGGTGGCTTACAACTTCACTCCCACTGGACGAATCCTCACTAAACGTTGCAAAAAAGTATATGACCCGCTCTGAATTGATTTGGCAAGTTTGGTGAGGTTTTGTGAAGGGGGGGAAAAGTTATAGGCAGGGTCCCAAAAATGTTTTAGAAAAGAACTTTGCTCACACCACAGTCCAAACCGCTGGATGGATTGTCACCAAATTTGTGGCAGGAGCGGCAGCTTGGTCTTGAAAGCGTGCTTTTGTAAATTTTGTGAAAATCCGTTCAGTAGTTTTTAAAAAAAAATGCAAAATATAGGTGCCAACAAATTATTGATATCTGGCTCTGCTCCGTGGACCCATTTCCCTGTTCGCTCCGCGGTCAGGACTCTGAGTGTCAGAAGAGATATGCGATGTTCGTGGACATACGGCGTGCCCACTGATTAGTTTGATGGAAGCGTGATGAGCATCATATTTTTCTGAAACGCCCGCCATATTGTATCTGCGGATATTCACGGAGAGCGCGGCAGCGAGCAGGGCTGGAAAACATGTTTTGGGGCATCTGGTGTTGGGAAGAGGGTCTGGAAAGGGTGGGGGAGTGAAAGATGGTTCATATGAAAAGTTTGTTTAGGTGGAAGAAGACAGTGTTGTGTTCGCAGTATCCGCGAACACCACAGCAGTTCGCGGATATATCCTTAGTCAAACAGCTCATGTGGTGACTGCAGGTAGCCTTCATGTGGGAAGGATAGGTCCTGAGGCACGCAGCTTATGTGGTGACTGCAGCCAGGCTTCATTAGTGTAGGGGATTGGAATGCAGATGATATGAGGATGTTTGAATAGGCTGAGTTATTCTGTGGTGTTTGTGGCCAGCTACTAGAGACTTGGGTGCATGGCCAAAGGCCATGCACCCAAGAGTCTGCCCACTGGTTGAAGTTCTGTAATAGTATATGTAGAGAAGTATGCAGGGCTGCAGGTGGTTTAGGGTAGGAGAGTGGAATGGGAATGGTTGCAAGTACTCTGCAGAACTTTCTTGGGTAGGTCCTCAGGTGAGCAGCTTATGTGGTGACTACAGGCAGGCTTCATGAGGGTAGGGGATTGGAATGTAGATGATATGAGGATGTTTGTATAAGCTGCATTATGATGTGGTGTTTGTGGCCAGCTACTAGAGTCTTGGGTGCATGGCCGGATGCACCCAAGAGTCTGCCCACTGGTTGAAGTTCTGTAGTAGTATGTGTAGAGAAGTGTACAGGGTTGCAGGCGGTTTAGGGTAGGTGAGTGAAATGTGAATGGTTGCAAGTACTCTGAGGCACTTTGTCGGTAAGTCCTCAGGTGAGTAGCTTATGTGGTGACTACAGGCAGGCTTCATTAGGGTAGGGGAGTGGAATGTAGATGATATGAGGATGTTTGTATAGGCTGCATTATGCTGTGGTGTTTATGGCCAGCTACTAGAGTTTTGGATGCATGGTCGGAGTCTGCCCTCTGGTTGAAGTTTTGTAATAGTATGTGTAGAAAAGTGTACAGGGCTGCAGGCAGTTTAGGGTAGGTGAGTGGAATGTGAAAGGTGGCAAGTACACTGCAGGTGTTCACGGGTATGTTCTCAGGTGAGTAGCTTTTGTGGTGACTTGAGGAAGGATTTATCAGGGTACGGGAGTTGAATGTAGATGAAATGAGGATGTTTGTATAGGCTGTATTATGCTGTGGTGTTTGTGGCCATGCACCCAACCGTCTGCCCACTGGTTGAAGTATTGTAATAGTATGTGTAGAGAAGTGTACCGGGCTGCAGACGGTTTAGGGGTAGGGGAGTGAATGTGAATGGTTGCAAGTAATCCGCTGCGCTTTGTGGGTAAGTCCTCAGGTGAGTAACTTATGTGGTGATTGCAGGTAGGCTTCATTAGGGTAGGATAGGTCCTCAGGCAAGCAGCCTATGTGGTGACTACAGGCATCCTTCATTAGGGCAGGGGAGTGGAATGTATATGATATGAGGATGTTTGTATAGGCTGCATTATGGTGCTGTGTTTGTGGCCAGCTACTAGACTCTTGGGTGCATGGCCGGCCATGCACCCAAGAGTTTGCCCACTGGTTGAAGTACTTAATAATATGTGTAGAGAAGTGTAGAGGGCTGTAGGCAGTTTAGGGTAGGGGAGTGGAATGTGAATGGTTGCAAGTACACTGTGGGTGTTCGTGGGTAGGTTTTCAGGTGAGTATCTTGCGTGGTGACTTCAGACAGGCTTTTTTAAGGTAGGGGAGTTGAATTTAGATGAAATGAGGATGTATTTATAGGCTGTATTATGCTGTGGTGTTTGTGGCCAGAATACAGGTAGCCTTCAGTAGAGTATGTTAGTGGAATGTAGTTTAAATGAGCATGTTTGTATAGGTTGTATTATGCTGTGGTGTTTGTGGCCAGCCACTAGACTTATGCAAGAGTGTGCTGACTGGTTGCACATACTAGAATACTATGTGTACAGAAGTGGACAGGGCCCCAGGTGGCTGGTTCATGTATTTGGGTTGTGGCCAGTGTACAGATTGTTGGGTGCATGGTTGTATTATGCTGCGGTGATTGTGATTAACTAGTAGAGACTTGGGTGCATGGCTGGAGGCGATGTACTGAAGAGTCCAAGAGTGTGGCCACTGGTTGAAGTACTGTAATGGTATGTGCAGAAAAGTGGACAGGGCCTCAGTCGGTTGGCTGATTGGACTCAAGACTGTGCTGAGTGGTTGCCTGTGCTGGAATACTATGTGTATAGTAGTGGACAGGGCTTCCGGTTGCTGGCTTATGTGTGTGGGTTGTGGCCAGTGTATAGGTTGTTTGGCGCTTGGTTGTATTATCCTTTGGTGATTGTGACTAGCTACTAGCGTCTTGGGTGCATGGCCGGAGACAATGCACTCAAGATTCCAAGAGTGTGCCCACTGCTTGAAGTACTTTAATGGTATGTGTAGAAAAGTGGACAGGGCCTCTGGTGGCTGGCTTTTTGGAGTCAAGAGTGTGGTGACTGGTTGCACGTACTAAGTGTACAGAAGTGGACAGGGCTTCAGGTGGATGCCTTATGTGTTTGGGTTCTGGGCACTGGGCAGATGTTTGGGTACTTTATTGTATTATGCTGTATTGGTTGTGGGCAGTTAGGAGAGTCTTGGGTGCAGAGGCCATGCATACAAGAGTCTGTCCATTGGCTGGAAGTATTGTAATAGTGTATCAACTGAACTGGATATGGCTTCAAGTGGCAGTGTTATGTGTGTATTGTGGTAAGTGGGCAGAAGTTTGCATGCATGGCTGTATTATGCTGCAGTGGGTGTGGCCCTGGCCCTGGCCACAACCATTGCAGCATAATACAGCCATGCACTCAACTTTTTGACAGTGGCATATGGATTGCATAAATATGTGTATAGGATGCAATTTGCAGAGAAGTATACAACCAATAATTGTATACTCACTGTATGTATTGTTGAGGCCTTGTGCATCTTTTTTGCATGCACTGTAGAATGCTGTTCAAGCTTCAATAGCAGATTAGCCTAATGTGGTATGTGGAAATGCAGGAGAAATCATTGTTTCATTGTCTGTGATAACAGAAAACATATGTTAAAGTAAGTACTTCGTAATGCCGTATTGCAGACATGTGTGCACTTTTTGGACTCTCATAATTAGTACTTCACAAATGCTATGCTTTAAACAAGTGTACTGTTGGGTCTGTGGGGAAAATAATTCATGCAGGATAAAAAAAAACCTTCTACATTAATTTGTTGTTATGTGGAACAGTCTGTTTCAGTGAGATGTGCACTGCTTACAGTTATGTTTAAGGTGCATATCTAAGTGGTATTGTGGTTATAGGCACTGTTGTTGTAGGAGGAATTGAAATGGTGTATGATTTTCCCTTTGAAGTGGTGGTAATATGGTTGTGTTAGATACTCGATGGTGTATTGTAACTGTTTATTTGTTTTGTCTTTTTAGCAATATTGTTTATGCATTTGCTTGCTGTTGATGTTTTATAAGTCCTGTGGTATTGCAGAATAATATTGCAGGATTGTGGGGTCAGTTAGAAACCTGTTGGCGTATATTAACTGTTGGTAGTTTCAAAGTTGTTGAGGGTATATTTCTAGCACTGTGATTGCTGAAGGTTTATTTTGGAGGTATGGCTGCTGGAAGTAACATTGTAGTACTGCGGTTTCAGTAAGATACCAATTGGCATATTCTAACTGTTTACAGTTTCTCATATGTGATGGTGGGTATTGGGTAGTAGATCAGTGAGTACATTTTGGTCTGAAGAATAATAAGTCGGCATTTGCAAGATTTGCTGATAATCTCTTCTTCAGAGTAATGGAAGTACCATTGCATACAAACCATCCACATTTTTATTTAAATGTATGCAGTATAGTGACCTGCACTGGTTGTGGCACCTGTGTGGTAGATTAGGCCTACTGTTGTGAAGGTTTTCTTGCCAAGTAATTCTTGTCTGTGTGTGAAGCTAGATAGCTTGCAGTTGTTATTGGTAACATCTGCATTGTATCGTAAAAACATTACTATTACAATTGGCTTTGTGATTGTATCTGTAAGATGGAACGATTGTCGGCATTGCAAGTAGTACATAATATGCCATGGTTTGCATTTTGTACAAGCTGCTGAAATGGAAAAGGATTCACAGTTAGGTATAGATACATACACAAAGCGCTTGTTAGGGACTTTTCCTTTACCACATGGCTGCAGAGAGTGCACGTATGTTTCCACATGTATGAAATGTATCTGGAAGATTTTATTTATAGTTATGTTTTTGCTTTCCAGTACTGTAGTAAGTACATTAGAAATTATTGTGGATCTTCTTGTGTGTTTATAGTGAATTTCACCTCGTATTCCTGGGGATTTGTGAACTGGAGTCCATAGTTTGTAATATTTTAATTTTTAATTTGTCTTTGGCTTTCACATACTGATTGAGGAACTGCTGCAAAGATTTGAAAGATTGTTTGTGCACATTACACATTGATGTGCACGGCCATTTGTACCCGGGACATATTGGTTTGGTGGAATGGAGAGTTGATTGCAAGTTTGTTGGGGATATTCTTTTAAGCAGCTTTTCTTCTTCCCTAATGGTATTGTCTACCTTTCCATACCCTTGCCCATTGTTATGTATAGCAATTGGGTTTGTTTGCTCTTGTTTGTATGCATCTTCATTGAAATATGGCTCACTGCTGGTGGTGTGAATCCATTCACCTGCTCATATGTTTGCAAAGGTATCTATACTGATATGGCATCTTTTGCAAAGTACTTTTTGTAGTTAACTAATTAATTTTGTTAGTGGTTTCATTCTGTTTAAAACTAATATAAATAATTTCCTTTTGAGGAGCATTGCACAGTCTATGAGAGCTTCCAGGATCAGTTTTCTGCGGTAAGTTTTAAGGGTGGAGCATGATTTCTCCCCTGTTTTTATAAGGTTCTGAAGGATTCTAAAGTGGAAAACATTTTGTAAAATGTATTTTTTGGAATGCTTACTTGTGGCTAAGTTACTGTTGGTAGATGTAGTATTAGCACTGCTGATAATTACATTCTTGTTAATACGTTTCGTTTTAGATTTTGAAAGAGAAGTCACACTTTTTTCCCTGCTATCTGGTTCCATTTTGCTTAGTGACTGTATTCACTGTTTTGTTTGAACTTTTCTTACAAAGTCTGCTAGAGGTGGATGGGCATTTTGCTTGGCTTGACTTTTATCTACTCTGTTTCTACGTTGTTTTCTACGAAGTTGGTTTTTGATAGGCATTGGGCCTCATTAAAAGTTGTGCGGAATGCATTTAACAGCACCGGCAATGGTGCCGGTGCTGTTAAACGCATTCTGCACTATTACGAGGTTCCCTTGCGGGACCCCATGTGGACGTCTGGTTTATCCAGACGTCCATAGCGGGTCCCGCGAGGGAACCAGGGAGCTAACAATGGGCCCTCTTGTAATGGGCCTGTTGTTAGCTCCCTCCCCATTCCCATTGAGCCCTATGGGGGCTCGAAAGGGAATGGGGAAGGTCCAGGTCTGGGTTCCCTGAATGGGGAAATACCGGGCCCTCCATACTCGGAATGGGCCGGTATTTTCCCATTCAGGGAACCCGGACACGGTTTTGGAGGCAGCCATGGCGCCATGGCTACCTCCAAAGTCGTAATGATGCCCATTGTCTTTTGTCTGTTGGAGAAAAAAGTAAAGTGTGGGTTTGGAAGTTGTGCAATGTATTTGTGTGTACTGTGGATGAGTGTTTGAATATGAGTATAGTTATATAGAGAGGAGTGTAAATGTTCTTAGGGTTATTAGTTTTGGTTGGGAAGGTTGTAGTGTTACGTGTGCGTGTTCTTGTAGGAAAGTTTTTTTTAGTGTCCATGGTGTTCTGATGACAATAGAAACAGTGCACTTGGCAAGGTGCAATGAGTAAGGGTGGAATTACTGCTGTGGGATTACATAACATTGTCAACACTGCACTGTCTATGTGACAGGGAGAACACTACAACAGTACTGCACTTATGGATGTGAAGAATAGGTTACTTCTGGGTTTTATCTTCTAGCAGAGACATCAATGACTTTCAGCAGGTGGTTCTTCACTGCAATTGCAAAAGAAGTTAGTTACTGGGTATGTATGTTAATGGTACTCTAATAGCAGTAGTAGAACAATTGTTGTAGATTGTAGGAGGATTTGTTGGCAGGAAGAGTTAGTGTGTGTGTGCAATTGTACAGAACTACATATGAGTGGGGACTTTGGAGTATTAGCATTGTTGGCATGGGGGCAAGTGCTGCAGTGATTACTGTGGCCTATGGAGCTGCATTTTTGAAATGTGTGAGAGGCTTTTGTACGATTCGTTTTGGAAATGGGTTAGTGGAAGCTATTGTAGAGTGAGAAAAGGGTGTTACGCTCACCTGGTTCCCACAGGGACGTCGATCGGACCCAGACAGCTGCGGTCTCCACCAACGTCATGCGTAGTGAAGAGATGACAGTCTGGATTGGCCCGCCTAATCTTGTCTGCTGAACTCGTAGAAGTATTCTCCTTATGTTTTTAAATGATGAGTTCTCCATCCTGCATGGCATGCAGGGGCGCGTAGATACCAGTTACTTCACTGGTTTGAAGGTACTGGAGGAGTTCCAGAGGAATATTGACTCCAGTGTCTATAAAGTTCAAAGAGTTCAATATGTCCGATGTTAACATTAGTTCCATTCCCTCGTTAGGTTGCAGCTGGGTCCAAAAGAATATTGCCTGGAGGCAGCTGATGGCGTTCAGGTAAGAGTCTGTATTACCAAACACTGTCCGGTAAAAGTTGCATGAGTTTAACTTGCTGTTTTCTCTCCCTTTATAGGTGTGGCATAGAAAGATGCAGCGAATTAAAGGATAATACCTCCGGTGGTAAAGCAGGTAAGCCTATGGTGGCATAGAGATTGTCTTTGTCGGTTTTCTCGGCTCACCTTGTTATTCCTTTTGTTTTCCCCCCAGGTGCTGGGTTTCGACAAAGAAAATGATGGAGGCAGCGCCGAGTTGAAAGATGCGGTGGACTGGTGAGTATAACGCGGCGCTGCTGCTGGCGAAGCGACGCATGCTGAAATAATGTCCTTTCCAGGCCCGGAGATGTGCTGGGTCCGCAATCAGGTAAAGAAACAAATAATGTCCGTGATCTAACCTCTTCTCCTTTCTTTTCTTTTTGTCTAGGAGCTCCGGATTCGAGGCGGGTGTGGCAGAAGACTGGATGCTGAATTGCAGACACGGTGAGCCTTACGCTGCTGGATGCAGAATAACACGAAGCATGAGCTGCTGTTCGGGCGTGGTTTAAATAGCCTGCAAAGTAGTCCCAGGTAAGAAGATCCCCAGAAACACACCCGAGTAAAAAATAGTCCCTGTAATAAAATAGTCCCATCCAGGCCTCACGGTGGCTTGGACTCATTTGCAGCATGGTCTGCATAAGGTAAGTAAAGTCTATGAGCCTGGCGCCAATGGCGCCAGGACTGATTTCTATGATGAGCCTGGCCGAATCCAAACAGCCCCCAGCCGGGGCTGTTGGGGTTTTAATGAGTATCTGGATGCCTGCTCCCGGGGCTGATGGACTCGATCCGGATGCCCGGGGGTAGGCATCATGACAGCACTCCCCCTCAAGGCCCCTCCTAAAGTTGTTCTTCCCCTTGGCCCTGGCTTGTCTGGGAAGTCCCGATGGAATTTTTTCACCAATCGAGGAGCATGAACGTGGTCACTAGGTTCCCATGACCTTTCTTTTAATCCGTTACCCTTGCAGTCGATTAAATAAAAAAGTCTTGATTTAACCATTTTAGAGTCCAGGATGTTTTTTACCTCAAATTCAGCTTCTCCATCTATTAGGATGGGGTCAGGTGGTTTGGTTAATCTTGTTCCGGGTTGAACTGGTTTTAGAAGTGAAACATGAAAGACAGGATGAATCTGCATATTAGAGGGTAATTCTAATTTGACAGCCACTGGGTTGATAATGGCCTTAATGGTGTAAGGTCCCAAATATCTAGGATTAAAAGTATGAGTTCCTTTCAGAGGTATATGTCTTGTAGCCAGCCAAACTTAGTCTCCGATTCGATATGGTGGGGTCTCACTTCTATGTTGATCAGCATTTTTCTTGTATTTCTCTTTTGCTTGTTTCAAATGTTTTGTTGCCTCTTTAAAAGCTTGTATAATAGTAGAATGCAGTTGAGTTACTGCCGGAATTTCTAAATGCTGGGGCCAATCGAGTTCTGAGGTTCGTGGATGATGTCCATATATGGTATAAAAAGGGGCTTTGTCCGGTTCCTGAATGTACAGAGTTATTGTATGCGTATTCAGAAATCCATAAAATGTCCTTCCAATTACTTTCGGTTTGGTGGAGCATACAACGTAGGTATTGTTCAAGAGTCTGGTTGGTTCTCTCCGTCTGACCATCAGTTTGGGGATGATGACTGGTTGATAACCTTACGTCGATTTGTGCCAATTGACAACACTTCTGCCAAAATTGCGAAATGAACTGACTACCTCGGTCAGAGATCAATACGGAAGGAAATCCATGTATTCGAACAATATTTTCGAGAAATTCCTTGGCCAAGATTGAAGCAGAAGGTAATCCTTTTAAAGGAATAAAGTGGGCCATCTTGGAAAAAAGATCCACAATAACTAGAATGGTGTTGAATCCATTACATGGCGGTAGATCTGTTATAAAGTCTAAAGACAAAGTGTGCCATGGTGTGGGTGGAATATCTAAAGGTTGTAAAAGGCCAGCTGGTTTCTTCTTTTGACTTTTGTTCTGGGCGCAGATGCCACAAGACAGTACAAATGACTTTACATCTTTTCGCCAGGTGGGCCACCAGAATTGTCTTTTAATTTTAGATACAGTTTTTGCAATACCTGGGTGCCCGTCCATCAGAGCTTCATGGTAATTGGAGATGACTTGTTATTGTAGTCCCTTGTGTGGTAGAAATAGACTCCCTTGATAGTAAGGTAGGTCATTGACAACTGAATTATCTGGGCCCTTTTTAACCCAGTCCTGCTGGTCTGCTGAATCGAAAAGTTGTTGGATCTTTAAATGAATATCTTCTAAGGTCTGTAGAGCAGTTATCCCAAGAATTCTTTGTTCAGGAATTATAGGCACCGGTTCCGGGTTTGAATATGCTTCTCCCATCCCAATTCGGGATAAAGCGCCTGCCTTACCATTCTTACAACCTGGTCGATAAGTGATCAGGAAATCGAATTCGGCAAGGAATAAGGCCCATCGAAGTTGACGCGATGATTGGGCCTTGGCTGTTTTTAAATACTGCAAGTTCCTGTGATCGGTGTTTACAGTAATGGTATGCCTGGCACCGAGAAGATAATGCTGCCAAGCCTTGAAGGCGGATTTGATGGCTAACAACTCTTTATCGGTAACCGCATAGTTTAATTCGGGGGCCGAGAATTTTCTGGACCAAAATGCTACTGGATGAAGTTGACCGGTTTCCTGATCCTTCTGGGACAGGACAGCCCCCATGGCTAAACTGGATGCATCAGTTTCAACTATGTATGGGAGCTCGGGGCGTGTTTGGTTTAAGACAGGTGCCGACGTGAATTTCAATTTCAGTTCTTGGAAGGCTTTTTCAGCCTCTTCGGTCCACAAGAAGCATTTGTTTTTTCGCAAAAGTGCTGTGATGGGGTGTACAACATGTGAGAAGTCAGGAATACATCTGCGGTAGAAATTAGCATATCCAAGCATGCTTTGCACCCCTTTAACTGAACTGGGTGATGGCCACTTGAGAATTGCGTCCACCTTTCGAGAGTCCATTCGGACTCCTTTTGGAGTCGGGATAAATCCAAGGAATTCAACTTCTGTAGCATGAAAAACAAATTTTTCCAATTTTGCATATAACTTGTGCTGGCGTAGTTTCTCAAGGTCTGCACGAACGTGCTTAACATGGTTTGATTCTGAGGAGGAGTACATTAGAATATTGTCTATGTATACAACAACACAGACGTCAATGAGTTCACGAAGGACATCGTTCATAAAATACTGGAAGGCTGCTGGTGCATTGCACAACCCGAAGGGCATCACCTGATATTCGAATAATCCGTACTTGGTGTGAAAAGCGTTCTTCCATTCGTCGCCCTTCTTTACACGTACCAGATGATATGCCACTCGGAAATCTACTTTAGTGTAGATGTAAGCATTCTTTACTTGGTCTAGTAGTTCGGGGATTAGAGGCAATGGATATCGGTTCTTCACCGTGATCTGGTTTAATGCGCGGTAGTCTATGCACGTTCTGAGGTCACCTTCCTTTTTGGGCACGAAGAATAAAGCTGAAGATGCAGGGGACTTGGACGGGCGAATGAAGCCATTAGCAAGGTATTGGTCCAAGTATTGTCGTAGGTGACGGTTTTCGGATTCCGTAAGGGCGTAGATCCAACTGCATGGAGGTTGTGCACCGGGTATGAGGTCGATTTGACAATCGTATGATCTATGAGGTTGTAAGGTGTTTGCCTGCTCTTTTTGGAAAACATCCTGGAATTCTTGATATTCCTGAGGTAACTGCATGACTGGATTAGCGACTGTGGCCATGCTTTTGTTCAAGGTTTTTTCCGGGTAACAGGTGTGTGCACACTCCGGGAAGGTTACTCTCTTCTCTCGCCAATCAATACAAGGATTATGTGTTTCCAACCAAGGTATCCCCAGTATTGTTTGGAACGGCGGGGCTTTGATTAAGTCAAACACAATAGTCTCTCGATGCCCACCTTGACCCAACAGTGTCATCTCTGTGGTGGAATGAGTTACAGGCCCAGAGGCAATTTCAGTTCCATCGACTGTGGTGATAACATCCAAAGTGGTCTTTTTGCAGAGAGGTAGATTCATCCTAGAAGCCAATTCGTGGTCCACATAGTTTCCTACGGCCCGCTATCAATGTATGCCCTAACTGCGTGCATACGTGATGGCTGCCTTGGATCAATAAGGACCATTGGTATGATTAGGTGCAAGGTCTGAGTGTCCTTCTTTAAGCTCGGCAAGCGGACCACTACGCTTGTCGGGCATGGTCGTTTCCCGAATCAGGCTCTGCTTGATTTATATCAGCAACTCCGACTACTTTCTTGAATGGTTTTATAGGGCAATCCCGTAGAAAATGTCCTGAAGCCCCACAGTACAGACACAACTGCATCTGTCGTCTCCTTTCTCTTTCTTTTTGAGTTAAGGGTCCCTTAACCCCCCCCGATCTGCATTGGTTCTGATGCATCTGTTCCTTTGGGAGTAACATTGGGTTTAACCAATACCTGATTCTCGAACTTAGCTCGATCAGCTTTTCTATTCTGAAGTCGGTGGTCTAGCTGGACACCTAAGTCTATATATTCTGCCCAATCCTGAGGTGGGTTCACAACTTGGGCCAAAACATCTTTGAGTTCACCCCGAAGTCCACGATGAAATAATGTAATTCGCTTTACCTCTGGCCATCCGGTTTCCACCAACAGCCTATTGAAGGTTGCGATATAAGTTAGCAGGTCCTGGTTTCTTTGTCATAGGGATAGAAGTTCGTTATCCAGGGCCTGTCCCTGTGAATGTCTGGCGAATAGTCTTTACATGCTCAATTGAAAACCCTGAAAATCCCGAAGAAGAGGGTTATCCTGGTTGACTAATGGAATTGACCAATCCGCTGCGCTGCCACTAAGGTATGACAGTACAAAGGCTACTTTGGCTTGGTCGTTTGGAAAAGCTCCTGGTCTGCATAAAAAGTGCAAGCAGCATTGGCTCATGAACACGGCAAACCTTTTCGGGTCCCCAGCAAAGCGTTCGGGTGGAGCTAAAGGAATGCTCCCTGGTAGAACCACTTGCACAGGGCTGCTCGATGAAAGGGGGTTGAATTCCCCCCAAGTCCAGGTAGTGGTGTTTGCCTGGCTTGGTTTTGCAACAGTTGTCTGGCAAGATCATCAGTGCGCTTCTTTGACACAATCAGTTCTCTTCTGAGGGCATTAGTTTCTTGGCGCGCGGAGTGCACTTCTGCCCTAAGTTCTCCTAACAATTGGGCTAGTTGGTTGGTTTCTGAGGTCTCCATTACGCCCGGGTGGGGATTAGTAGATAGAGGCTTCGTGTTCTATTACGCTCACCTGGATCCCACAGGGGCATCGATCGGACCCGGGCAGCTGCGGTCTCCACCAACGTGATGCGTAGTGAAGAGATGACAGTCTGGCCTTGCCCACCTAATCTTGTCTGCTGGACTCGTAGAAGTATTCTCCTTATGTTTTTAAATGATGAGCTCTCCATCCTTCATGGCATGCAGGGGCGCGTAGATACCCGTTACTTCACTGGTTTGAAGGTACTGGAGGAGTTCCGGAGGAATATTGACTCCAGTGTCTATAAAGTTCAAAGAGTTCAATATGTCCGATGTTCACATTTGTTCCATTCCCTCGTTAGGTTGCAGCTGGGTCCAAAAGATTATTGCCTGGAGGCAGCTGATGGCGTTCAGGTAAGAGTCTGTATTACCAAACTCTGTCCGGTAAAAGTTGCATGAGTTTAACTTGCTGTTTTCTCTCCCTTTATAGGCGCAGCATAGAAAGATGCAGCGAATTAAAGGATAATACCTCCGGTGGTAAAGCAGGTAAGCCTATGGTGGCAAAGAGATTGTCTTTGTCGGTTTTCTCGGCTCACCTTGTTATTCCTTTTGTTTTCCCCCCAGGTGCTGGGTTTCGACAAAGAAAATGATGGAGGCAGCGCCGAGTTGAAAGATGCGGTGGACTGGTGAGTATAACGCGGCGCTGCTGCTGGCGAAGCGACGCATGCTGAAATAATGTCCTTTCCAGGCTGGGAGATGTGCTGGGTCCGCAATCAGGTAAAGAATCAAATAATGTCCGTGATCTAACCTCTTCTCCTTTCTTTTCCTTTTGTCTAGAAGCTCCAGATTCGAGGCGGGCGTGGCAGAAGACTGGATTCTGACTTGCAGACACGGTGAGTGTCACGCTGCTGTTTGCAGAATAACACGAACCATGAGCTGCTGTTCGGGCGTGGTTTAAATAGCCTGCAAAGTAGTCCCAGGTAAGAAGATCCCCAGAACAACACCCGAGTAAAAAATAGTCCCTGTAATAAAATAGTCCCATCCAGGCCTCACGTTGGCTTGGACTCATTTGCAGCATGGTCTGCATAAGGTAAGTAAAGTCTATGAGCCTGGCGCCAATGGCACCAGGACTGATTTCTATGATGAGCCTGGCACCTAAGTCGCCAGGACTGAATCCAAACAGCCCCCAGCCGGGGCTGTTGGGGTTTTAATGAGTATCTGGATGCCTGCTCCCGGGGCTGATGGACTCGATCCGGATGCCCGGGCGTAGACATCATGACAGCACTCCCCCTCAAGGCCCCTCCTAAAGTTGTTCTTCCCCTTGGCCCTGGCTTGTCTGGGAAGTCCCGATGGAATTTTTTCACCAATCGAGGAGCATGAACGTGGTCACTAGGTTCCCATGACCTTTCTTTTGGTCCGTAACCCTTGCAGTCGATTAAATAAAAAAGTCTTGATTTAACCATTTTAGAGTCCAGGATGTTTTTTTACCTCAAATTCAGCTTCTCCATCTATTAGGATGGGGTCAGGTGGTTTGGTTAATCTTGTTCCGGGTTGAACTGGTTTTAGAAGTGAAACATGAAAGACAGGATGAATCTGCATATTAGAGGGTAATTCTAATTTGACAGCCACTGGGTTGATAATGGCCTTAATGGTGTAAGGTCCCAAATATCTAGGATTAAAAGTATGAGTTCCTTTCAGAGGTATATGTCTTGTAGCCAGCCAAACTTAGTCTCCAATTCGATATGGTGGGGTCTCACTTCTATGTTGATCAGCATTTTTCTTGTATTTCTCTTTTGCTTGTTTCAAATGTTTTGTTGCCTCTTTAAAAGCTTGTGTAATAGTAGAATGCAGATGAGTTACTGCCGGAATTTCTAAATGATGGGGCGAATCGAGTTCTGAGGTTCGAGGATGATGTCCATATATGGTATAAAAAGGGGCTTTGTCCGGTTCCTGAATGTACAGAGTTATTGTATGCGTATTCAGAAATCCATAAAATGTCCTTCCAATTACTTTCGGTTTGGTGGAGCATACAACGTAGGTATTGTTCAAGAGTCTGGATGGTTCTCTCCGTCTGACCATCAGTTTGGGGATGATGACTGGTTGATAACCTTACGTCGATTTGTGCCAATTGACAACACTTCTGCCAAAATTGCGAAATGAACTGACTACCTCGGTCAGAGATCAATACGGAAGGAAATCGATGTATTCGAACAATATTTTCGAGAAATTCCTTGGACAAGATTGAAGCAGAAGGTAATCCTTTTAAAGGAATAAAGTGGGCCATCTTGGAAAAAAGATCCACAATAACTAGAATGGTGTTGAATCCATTACATGGCGGTAGATCTGTTATAAAGTCTAAAGACAAAGTGTGCCATGGTGTGGGTGGAATATCTAAAGGTTGTAAAAGGCCAGCTGGTTTCTTCTTTTGACTTTTGTTCTGGGCGCAGATGCCACAAGACAGTACAAATGACTTTACATCTTTTCGCCAGGTGGGCCACCAGAATTGTCTTTTAATTTTAGATTCAGTTTTTTCAATACCTGGGTGCCCGTCCATCAGAGCTTCATGGTAATTGGAGATGACTTGTTATTGTAGTCCCTTGTGTGGTAGAAATAGACGCCCTTGATAGTAAGGTAGGTCATTGACAACTGAATTATCTGGGCCCTTTTTAACCCAGTCCTGCTGGGCTGCTGAATCGAAAAGTTGTTGGATCTTTAAATGAATATCTTCTAAGGTCTGTAGAGCAGTTATCCCAAGAATTCTTTGTTCAGGAATTATAGGCACCGGTTCCGGGTTTGAATATGCTTCTCCCATCCCAATTCGGGATAAAGCGCCTGCCTTACCATTCTTACAACCTGGTCGATAAGTGATCATGAAATCGAATTCGGCAAGGAATAAGGCCCATTGAAGTTGACGCGATGATTGGGCCTTGGCTGTTTTTAAATACTACAAGTTCCTGTGATCGGTGTTTACAGTAATGGTATGCCTGGCACCGAGAAGATAATGCTGCCAAGCCTTGAAGGCGGATTTGATGGCTAACAACTCTTTATCGGTAACCGCATAGTTTAATTCGGGGGCCGAGAATTTTCTGGACCAAAATGCTACTGGATGAAGTTGACCGGTTTCCGGATCCTTCTGGGACAGGACAGCCCCCATGGCTAAACTGGATGCATCAGTTTCAACTATGTATGGGAGCTCGGGGCGTGTTTGGTTTAAGAGAGGTGCCGACGTGAATTTCAATTTCAGTTCTTGGAAGGCTTTTTCAGCCTCTTCGGTCCACAAGAAGCATTTGTTTTTTCGCAAAAGTGCTGTGATGGGGTGTACAACATGTGAGAAGTCAGGAATACATCTGCGGTAGAAATTAGCATATCCAAGCATGCTTTGCACCCCTTTAACTGAACTGGGTGATGGCCACTTGAGAATTGCTTCCACCTTTCGAGAGTCCATTCGGACTCCTTTTGGAGTCGGGATAAATCCAAGGAATTCAACTTCTGTAGCATGAAAAACACATTTTTCCAATTTTGCATATAACTTGTGCTGGCGTAGTTTCTCAAGGTCTGCACAAACGTGCTTAACATGGTTTGATTCTGAGGAGGAGTACATTAGAATATTGTCTATGTATACAACAACACAGACGTCAATGAGTTCACGAAGGACATCGTTCATAAAATACTGGAAGGCTGCTGGTGCATTGCACAACCCGAAGGGCATCACCTGATATTCGAATAATCCGTACTTGGTGCGAAAAGCGTTCTTCCATTCGTCGCCCTTCTTTACACGTACCAGATGATATGCCACTCGGAAATCTACTTTAGTGTAGATGTAAGCATTCTTTACTTGGTCTAGTAGTTCGGGGATTAGAGGCAATGGATATCGGTTCTTCACCGTGATCTGGTTTAATGCGCGGTAGTCTATGCACGTTCTGAGGTCACCTTCCTTTTTGGGCACGAAGAATAAAGCTGAAGATGCAGGGGACTTGGACGGGCGAATGAAGCCATTAGCAAGGTATTGGTCCAAGTATTGTCGTAGGTGACGGTTTTCGGATTCCGTAAGGGCGTAGATCCAACTGCATGGAGGTTGTGCACCGGGTATGAGGTCGATTTGACAATCGTATGATCTATGAGGTGGTAAGGTGTTTGCCTGCTCTTTTTGGAAAACATCCTGGAATTCTTGATATTCCTGAGGTAACTGCATGACTGGATTAGCGACTGTGGCCATGCTTTTGTTCAAGGTTTTTTCCGGGTAACAGGTGTGTGCACACTCCGGGAAGGTTACTCTCTTCTCTCGCCAATCAATACAAGGATTATGTGTTTCCAACCAAGGTATCCCCAGTATTGTTTGGAACGGCGGGGCTTTGATTAAGTCAAACACAATAGTCTCTCGATGCCCACCTTGACCCAACAGTGTCATCTCTGTGGTGGAATGAGTTACAGGCCCAGAGGCAATTTCAGTTCCATCGACTGTGGTGATAACATCCAAAGTGGTCTTTTTGCAGAGAGGTAGATTCATCCTAGAAGCCAATTCGTGGTCCACATAGTTTCCTACGGCCCCGCTATCAATGTATGCCCTAACTGCGTGCATACGTGATGGCTGCCTTGGATCAATAAGGACCATTGGTATGATTAGGTGTGAGGTCTGAGTGTCCTTCTTTAAGCTCGGCAAGCGGACCACTACGCTTGTCGGGCATGGTCGTTTCCCGAATCAGGCTCTGCTTGATTTATATCAGCAACTCCGACTACTTTCTTGAATGGTTTTATAGGGCAATCCCGTAGAAAATGTCCTGAAGCCCCACAGTACAGACACAACTGCATCTGTTGTCTCCTTTCTCTTTCTTTTTGAGTTAAGGGTCCCTTAACCCCCCCCGATCTGCATTGGTTCTGATGCATCTGTTCCTTTGGGAGTAACATTGGGTTTAACCAATACCTGATTCACGAACTTAGCTCGATCAGCTTTTCTATTCTGAAGTCGGTGGTCTAGCTGGACCACTAAGTCTATATATTCTGCCCAATCCTGAGGTGGGTTCACAACTTGGGCCAAAACATCTTTGAGTTCACCCTGAAGTCCACGATGAAATAATGTAATTCGCTTTACCTCTGGCCATCTGTCATGACCGCAGCCTCCAAGGAGTCAGGTTTAGCCCAACTGCCTCGGAAGCCGGGTCACAACTTCATTTCCAGGCACCCATCGGCTCCCATAGGGGCCTTATGGACCTTGTCCTGGCGCCAGTGGCGCCAGGCTCATAAGGGGACCCAGTCCCGGCACAGGACGTGCCGGGCTCATGATGCAAGGAATGGTGCTTGGGTGGACCTACCTGCTGCAGACCATGCTGCTCACTCACCTGCAGGATGAAATCCTCATCCATCCATGGCTGGAACTACTTTACCTTCTGGGTGTGGCCAGCACCACTCCCTGGGACTGGATACTGGAACTATTCTGGAAGCTGGGACTTCTTTCCTGGGCGAGGCTGCTGTGGAAGGAGACACCTAAGCACTCCAGTAGGCTATTTAAACCACGCCCGATCAGAGCAACGTGCTTCGCGTTATTCTGCAATAGCAGCAGGACGCTCACCGTGTCAGCTCCAGAGAATTTGCAACTTCTGCATCTAGGGAAGAGAAATCCGTAATCTTACCTTCCGAAATACCATCTTTGTCTTCTGCAGCATCTGAGAAGGGAAAAGAACACCAGGTTAGCACGAGATAAAACCAGCGCAGCACTTACCCAATCCATCGGTGCATCTCAAGCCACGGGCTGCAGCTCTCCATTTTTCGGCACCCTGTGGAAGCAAGGACATTGGTTAGTAACCTTCGTGAAACTTTTCCTACCTGCGCTGCATTCTTCTCGCCTCCGCCGACGCTGCTACTCGCATCTGCAAAACAAAAGGACATCATTAAGAAATACAAAACTCCATCCATACGCACGTGTTTTGGGCAGCTCTCATCTTTCTCACTCCTCGGCGCATTCCTCGACATCTATTTTTCTACCCAGCTGCTTCTGCAACCTGAAAAAGGAAAAGAGACATTAAGAAGTGCTTTAAACTTCGAATTGACATTTTTTACTTACTTGCCTGCAATACCTTCGCATTTCCATCGCTCTCCATTCAAGCAACCGCCGTTCGTGCTGCTAACGACGGCCTAGCTCCAAATCTTCATCCTCTGCAACCAAGAGGCTGGACAATTAACCAGTGAAGTAACTGGCTTCGGCGCCCCTGCACAGACGCAGGATGGAGAGCTCCGCTTTCACCTATATAAGGTGAGCACATTTAGCCTACGAACTACGTGGGGATTACCAGGAAGGGGAGTCAGCTTGCCTGTCAGGCTTATATATCCTATTAACCCCTTGCTCTCACAATTGCAGACACCTCACCCTTCAGATCAAGATCTCAGTGAGGAGAGGGCCTTTCCAGGGTGGCATTCGAGGCCTGCGCGTGACCCTAGAAGACTCCGAGAACCCCCAGCCCAGACCTGCGCCTCCGAGGGATTCAGGTGAGCGTTACAGAACGCGAAGCCTACCGCAATATTCCCACCCAGGCGCAATGGAAACCTCGGACACAGATCAACTGGCTCAAATGCTTGGGGAACTAAGGGCAGAAGTACACGCATCTCGCCAAGAAACAAACGCTTTACGAAGGGAGTTGATCATGGCCAAGGAACGGACTGATGATCTGACCAGACAGTTGCTACAGGCTCAAGCGGGACAGACGCCACTGCCTCTCTATGGAGGGGGCGGCACGCCTACAACTTCAAGTAATCCGGTGCAAATTAATCTGCCAGGGAATGTGCCTTTGGCCCCGCCCGAACGTTTTTCCGGAGATCCAAAGCGATATGCAGTATTCATCAATCAATGCCGCTTGCACTTTCTGTGTAGACCCGCCGCATTCCCAACGGACCAAGCCAAGGTAGCGTTTGTACTCTCCTATCTTAGCGGTAGTGCTGCAGATTGGTCCATTCCTCTCGTGACACAGGATGACCCGCTCCTCTATCACTTTCAAGACTTTCAGACCAGTATGGAAAAGTTGTTCGCAAGACATTCACAGGAGCAGGCCTTGGACAATGAACTCCTGTCACTCAGACAAGGTAATCAGGATCTCCTGGCTTACATAGCGTCCTTTAATAGACTGGTGGTTGAGACCAGGTGGCCTGAAGATAAGAGAATCACGCTCTTCTACAGAGGCTTACGTGGGGAACTTAAAGACGTTTTAGCACAGGTGGTTAATCCGCCGCAAGACTGTTCAGATTATATCGACCTAGTGGTCCAATTAGATCATCGGCTACAGAACAGGAAGTCCGATCGATCCAGATATGAAACCCGGGTACTTTCAAGACCTCAGAGCTCCGCTAAAGGGAATGACTCCGTGGAACCAATGCAAATAGGAGTAGTAAAAGGACCATTAACTCAGAAAGAACGGGAAAGAAGAAGGCAATTACAGCTGTGCCTATACTGTGGGAATTCTGGACATTTCATTCGTGATTGCTCAGTGAAACCGGTCAAGAAGTCCGTAGGAGCTTCTGATAAAAATGCTGAGAAACTGGAATCGGGAAACGACCTCGCCCGACAAGCGTAGAGGTCCGCTTGCCGAGCGTTAAAACCAGTTCCTTGACCTCGCATTTGGTTATGCCTATGGTCCTCATAAGTCCCAATAGACCAGATTGCATGCATGCTATCAAAGTATACATTGATAGCGGAGCAATCGGTAATTATGTGGACCACGACTTGGCTACCAGGATGGATCTTCCCCTATGTCCCAAGATGGTAAAGGACGTAATCACTACAGTGGATGGTACTGAAATAGCTTCCGGACCAGTTTCTCATACCACCATGGAGGTAACGTTGTTATGTCAAGGCGGACATCGGGAGAAGATCGTGTTTGATGTAATCAAGGCCCCGCAGTTTCAGGTGATTCTGGGAATGCCTTGGTTGGAAAAGCACAATCCTCAGATAAACTGGCGAGCCAAGGTAATTCGGTTTCCAGAATGCGCTTCAACCTGTTATCCTCAGTCCGAAATCAAGCTAGCAGCCATCACTTCCGAGGACCCCCGATTACCTCTGGAATACCAAGAGTTCAGCGACGTCTTTCAGAAAGATCAAGCCAACACCCTGCCACCGCATCGGTCATACGACTGCCAGATAGACCTGATACCTGGGTCCACCCCTCCGTGCAGCAGAATATATGCCCTCACTGAACCAGAAAACCTCCATCTCAGGCAATACTTGGACCAGTACTTGGCTAACGGATTCATCCGCCCCTCGAAATCCCCGGCTTCCTCAGCTTTGTTCTTCGTCCCGAAAAAGGAAGTTCACCTAAGAACGTGTATCGATTATCGTGCCCTGAACCAGATTACAGTCAAAAACCGATACCCGTTGCCATTGATTCCTGAATTATTGGACCAGGTAAAAGGCGCCTGCATATACACAAAGTTAGACCTCAGAGGAGCTTACCATTTGGTACGCATTAAGGAGGGCGACGAGTGGAAGACGGCCTTTCGCACTAAATATGGATTATTTGAGTATCAAGTAATGCCCTTCGGACTATATAACGCACCGGCCGCTTTCCAGTATTTCATGAATGATGTCCTCAGAGAACTTATTGATGTGTGCGTAGTCGTTTATATTGACGACATCCTGGTATACTCAGCCTCAGAAACTGATCATCGTAGACACGTCACAGCGGTTTTACAGAGACTTCGCCAACACCGCTTGTTTGCTAAACTGGAGAAGTGCACCTTTCACGCAAAGGAAGTGGAATTTTTAGGGTTCATCTTATCACCCAACGGAGTTCACATGGACTCAAGAAAAGTGGATGCTATCACCAAATGGCCTTCCCCAACGTCCGTTAAAGGTGTGCAGAGCATGCTGGGCTTCGCTAATTTTTACCGAAGGTTCATTCCTGAATTCTCTCGGGTAGTCCAACCTAGCACGGCTCTTCTGAAAAAGAATAAAAAATTCGAGTGGACTCCAGAAGCCGAACAAGCCTTCCAAGAATTAAAAGCCAAATTTATCTCTGCTCCAGTCTTAAGGCATCCCCGTCCAGAACTTCCCTACATCGTTGAGACAGACGCTTCCAGTCTTGCAATGGGGGCGGTGCTGTCACAAAGAGACCCCGAAACGCACCAGTTACACCCTGTAGCCTTTTGGTCTCGCAAATTTTCGGCTCCTGAAATCAACTACACAATTACGGACAAAGAACTCTTGGCAATTAAGTCCGCCTTTAAGGCCTGGCGGCATTATCTTTTGGGAGCCCGGCACACAGTAACTGTAATCACGGATCACCGTAACCTCCAGTACCTGAAGTCAGCTAAAGCTCAATCTTCGAGGCAACTACGCTGGGCTTTATTCTTCGCAGAATTCGATTTTGTAATCACATTTCGACCAGGCGTTAGGAACGGAAAAGCAGACGCCCTTTCCCGGATAGGGGTAGACGAACTTACAGCTAATCCGGAGCCGGTGCCAATAATTCCTGAACAAAAGATACTAGGAGTAATCAACACATTATCCCTCGAAGAGATTAAAGCAAGGGTCAATAAGCTCATAACTCCCGAAGATTCATCGAATTGGCAATTGAAAGGAAAGGATTTTACAATAGATCAGAACCTATTGTATTTCCAAGGAAGACTATTCTTACCCTGCGCTGACTTACAAAGACAGGTCATCACCTGCTACCATTATTCTCTAATGGAAGGACATCCTGGAGTTGCCAAAACCTCAGAGAAAATTAAAAGGCATTTTTGGTGGCCATCTTGGAGGAAAGATGTTAAGGAGTTTGTGGCTTCTTGTGGTATCTGCGCACAAAACAAGAGTCAGAAGGAAAAACCAGCAGGATTATTACGTCCAATAGACATTCCACCAGGCCCTTGGCACACGCTCTCGATGGATTTTATCACGGATTTACCCCCTTGCTCCGGATACAACACAATTCTAGTGATCGTAGACCTTTTTTCAAAAATGGCTCATTTTATCCCACTGAAGGGTTTACCTACAGCTTCCATTCTAGCCCGAGAATTTCTTGAAAACATTGTCCGGTTACACGGTTTCCCTTCAGTACTAATCTCTGACCGAGGGAGCCAATTTATTTCCCATTTTTGGCGGAGTTGTTGTCGTTTAGCACAAATTGATGTACGACTTTCCACCAGCCATCATCCTCAAACCGATGGGCAGACTGAGAGAACTAACCAAACTCTAGAACAATATCTGCGCTGCATGTTGCATCAATCCGAGGGTACTTGGAAGGATGTCCTTTGGATTGCTGAATACGCTTACAATAATTCAATCCATTCTGGGACGGGAAAAACCCCTTTTTTCCTGCTGTATGGAAGTCATCCTCGAACCTCAAATCTGGACCCACCTCAAGCTCTCGGAACACCTGCTGTTGACCATCTGCATTCGACAATAACTCAAGCATTTAAAGAAGCCACAGCTCATCTTCAACGAGCTAAAGAGTCATACAAAAAAGGAGCAGACCAACATCGAAAAGAGGCTCCTCAATATCAAAAAGGAGATCAAGTCTGGCTGTCCACTAAACATTTATCTTTAAAAGGGCCACGCACCTTCAACCCAAGATATTTAGGGCCCTACTCAATCACGGCCGTGATTAACCCAGTGGCTGTCAAGCTAGAATTACCTACTCGAATGAAGATACATCCTGTCTTCCATGTTTCTCTCCTGAAACCTGTGCAACCCGGAACCCGTTTGACTAAACCTCCTGAGCCAATCCAAGTTGACGGAGAATCCGAATTTGAAATTCGAGACATCTTGGACTCCAAAATTTCCAAATCAAAACTATACTACCTGATTGATTGGAAGGGATATGGGCCCCAGGAGAGATCTTGGGAACCCTCAGAATATGTACATGCACCTCGTCTAGTCCGAAAATTTCATCGGGCTTTTCCCAACAAGCCAAAACCTCCGGAAAAGACAAGCTTGGGAGGGGCCTTGAGGGGGGATGCTGTCATGACCGCAGCCTCCAAGGAGTCAGGTTTAGCCCAACTGCCTCGGAAGCCGGGTCACAACTTCATTTCCAGGCACCCATCGGCTCCCATAGGGGCCTTATGGACCTTGTCCTGGCGCCAGTGGCGCCAGGCTCATAAGGGGACCCAGTCCCGGCACAGGACGTGCCGGGCTCATGATGCAAGGAATGGTGCTTGGGTGGACCTACCTGCTGCAGACCATGCTGCTCACTCACCTGCAGGATGAAATCCTCATCCATCCATGGCTGGAACTACTTTACCTTCTGGGTGTGGCCAGCACCACTCCCTGGGACTGGATACTGGAACTATTCTGGAAGCTGGGACTTCTTTCCTGGGCGAGGCTGCTGTGGAAGGAGACACCTAAGCACTCCAGTAGGCTATTTAAACCACGCCCGATCAGAGCAACGTGCTTCGCGTTATTCTGCAATAGCAGCAGGACGCTCACCGTGTCAGCTCCAGAGAATTTGCAACTTCTGCATCTAGGGAAGAGAAATCCGTAATCTTACCTTCTGAAATACCATCTTTGTCTTCTGCAGCATCTGAGAAGGGAAAAGAACACCAGGTTAGCACGAGATAAAACCAGCGCAGCACTTACCCAATCCATCGGTGCATCTCAAGCCACGGGCTGCAGCTCTCCATTTTTCGGCACCCTGTGGAAGCAAGGACATTGGTTAGTAACCTTCGTGAAACTTTTCCTACCTGCGCTGCATTCTTCTCGCCTCCGCCGACGCTGCTACTCGCATCTGCAAAACAAAAGGACATCATTAAGAAATACAAAACTCCATCCATACGCACGTGTTTTGGGCAGCTCTCATCTTTCTCACTCCTCTGCGCATTCCTCGACATCTATTTTTCTACCCAGCTGCTTCTGCAACCTGAAAAAGGAAAAGAGACATTAAGAAGTGCTTTAAACTTCGAATTGACATTTTTTACTTACTTGCCTGCAATACCTTCGCATTTCCATCGCTCTCCATTCAAGCAACCGCCGTTCGTGCTGCTAACGACGGCCTAGCTCCAAATCTTCATCCTCTGCAACCAAGAGGCTGGACAATTAACCAGTGAAGTAACTGGCTTCGGCGCCCCTGCACAGACGCAGGATGGAGAGCTCCGCTTTCACCTATATAAGGTGAGCACATTTAGCCTACGAACTACGTGGGGATTACCAGGAAGGGGAGTCAGCTTGCCTGTCAGGCTTATATATCCTATTAACCCCTTGCTCTCACAATTGCAGACACCTCACCCTTCAGATCAAGATCTCAGTGAGGAGAGGGCCTTTCCAGGGTGGCATTCGAGGCCTGCGCGTGACCCTAGAAGACTCCGAGAACCCCCAGCCCAGACCTGCGCCTCCGAGGGATTCAGGTGAGCGTTACACCATCCGGTTTCCACCAACAAGCTATTGAAGGTTGCGATATAAGTTAGCAGGTCCTGGTTTCCTTGTCATAGGGATAGAAGTTCGTTATCCAGGGCCTGTCCCTGTGAATGTCTGGCGAATAGTCTTTACATGCTCAATTGAAAACCCTGAAAATCCCGAAGAAGAGGGTTATCCTGGTTGACTAATGGAATTGACCAATCCGCTGCGCTGCCACTAAGGTATGACAGTACAAAGGCTACTTTGGCTTGGTCGTTTGGAAAAGTTCCTGGTCTGCATAAAAAGTGCAAGCAGCATTGGTTCATGAACACGGCAAACCTTTTTGGGTCCCCAGCAAAGCGTTCGGGTGGAGCTAAAGGAATGCTCCCTGGTAGAACCACTTGCACAGGGCTGCTCGATGAAACGGGGGTTGAATTCCCCCCAAGTCCAGGTAGTGGTGTTTGCCTGGCTTGTTTTTGCAACAGTTGTCTGGCAAGATCATCAGTGCGCTCCTTTGACACAATCAGTTCTCTTCTGAGGGCATTAGTTTCTTGGCGCGCGGAGTGCACTTCTGCCCTAAATTCTCCTAACAATTGGACTAGTTGGTCGGTTTCTGAGGTCGCCATTACGCCCGGGTGGGGATTAGTAGATAGAGGCTTCGTGTTCTATTACGCTCACCTGGTTCCCACAGGGGCGTCGATCGGACCCGGGCAGCTGCGGTCTCCACCAACTTGATGCGTAGTGAAGAGATGACAGTCTGGACTTGCCCGCCTAATCTTGTCTGCTGGACTCGTAGAAGTATTCTCCTTACGTTTTTAAATGATGAGCTCTCCATCCTGCATGGCATGCAGGGGGGCGTAGATACCCATTACTTCACTGGTTTGAAGGTACTGCAGGAGTTCCGGAGGAATATTAACTCCAGTGTCTATAAAGTTCAAAGAGTTCAATATGTCCGATGTTCACATTTGTTCCATTCCCTCGTTAGGTTGCAGCTGGGTCCAAAAGATTATTGCCTGGAGGCAGCTGATGGCGTTCAGGTAAGAGTCTGTATTACCAAACACTGTCCGGTAAAAGTTGCATGAGTTTAACTTGCTGTTTTCTCTCCCTTTATGGGTGCAGCATAGAAAGATGCAGCGAATTAAAGGATAATACCTCCGGTGGTAAAGCAGGTAAGCCTATGGTGGCAAAGAGATTGTCTTTGTCGGTTTTCTCGGCTCACCTTGTTATTCCTTTTGTTTTCCCCCCAGGTGCTGGGTTTCAACAAAGAAAATGATGGAGGCAGCGCCGAGTGAAAGATGCGGTGGACTGGTGAGTATAATGCGGCGCTGCTGCTGGCGAAGCGACGCATGCTGAAATAATGTCCTTTCCAGGCTCGGAGATGTGCTGGGTCCGCAATCAGGTAAAGAATCAAATAATGTCCGTGATCTAACCTCTTCTCCTTTCTTTTTCTTTTGTCTAGGAGCTCCGGATTCGAGGCGGGGGTGGCAGAAGACTGGATGCTGACTTGCAGACACGGTGAGTGTTACGCTGCTGTTTGCAGAATAACACGAACCATGAGCTGCTGTTCGGGCGTGGTTTAAATAGCCTGCAAAGTAGTCCCAGGTAAGAAGATCCCCAGAACCACACCCGAGTAAAAAATAGTCCCTGTAATAAAATAGTCCCATCCAGGCCTCACGGTGGCTTGGACTCATTTGCAGCATGGTCTGCATAAGGTAAGTAAAGTCTATGAGCCTACTGATTTCTATGATGCTTAGGCGCCAGGACTGAATCCAAACAGGGTTTTAATGAGTATCTGAATGCCTGCTCCCAGGGCTGATGGACTCGATCCGGGTGCCCAGGGGTAGGCATCATGACAAAGGGTCAGAAAGATTGGAAAGGAAAATGTTACCATGTGTGGAATTTTGTTAAGTTTCTGACACATAGATGCTTTCTATATGAGTGCAGAAAGTATTTTCAGTTGTTGCATTTATGTATGCAAATGTGCAGATCTCAGTGTTTCCAATGCACATATGCATTTCCTTACTTTCTTTCCAATTGTGCATTTTGTCAATTGTGCAATGCATGTGCTTGGCATGCTATCCTAATGTACCTGTAGTTTTTTTTGTGTGCATTATGGCCATTTGACATAGGATCTGGCTCTTGCATGTGGCGTGGCAATGTTCTCAATGTGGTGTTCTATAAAAACATCATAGGCAGTGGTGGAGAAATTGAAATATGTGGTTTGCAGCAGTTATGCTGGTGGGCAGTACAAGAAAACAGTGAAAGCAAACAGCATTGTAAGTAATTGTTGATGTGAGAAGATGGTACACCTGACAGTATGATTATTGGATAGGTTATACGGGGCAAGTGGCAGGCACCCTGTTTACATGCATGCAATATTTGCACTTGCGATGCTTTGGTAACATACATGCAGTTTTCATTTTCTATGTGCATTCTGGCATTTTACAGCAGGTGTGTTAGTGGGAGTAATGATTGTAAAAGTGACAGAAGAAAAGACGAAAATAACACTTTGCACATTACAGTGGGTGATAGGGGCAAGCATGCATGTCGTTGTAATATATTGAAGTTCCACGTAGGATCTGTCCTTTCAACCTGCTGCGCAAATGTTCCCAATATGTGTTTTTACCAAAAAATCAGAGAGTGCTGTTAAAATTAAAATATGTGGTTTACAGTTGTTATGCAAGTGGGCATTAAAAGAAAACTTTGAAAGCACAAGGAATGGCCACTTGATGTCAGAACATGGGACACATGAGAGTATGATTATTGATTTGGTTATGCATAGTAAGTGGCAGGCACCCTGTTCATATCTATTGAATCTATGTACTTGCTATGCTTTTGTAACATACATGCAGTTTTCATTTTCTGTCTGTATTACAAAATATATGCATACCTGTAGTTTGTGTTGATGGATGTAGATGTGGATGAAACTGGAAGTAGACATTTTGGAGAGTTTCACAGTACTATTGGATGCATGTGCGAGTGAATCACAGGAGACCTGTACTCTGAGTGTTGAACAGTACATCTGTAGTGTTGAACTGAGATGACAGAGTTAGATGTAGAGATCTTGGATGTGATTGGTGGATGGGTGTCCGACTGCTTACCAGTAGCCAATGAGAGAGTGCTGTAAAGTGTGAAGTAGAAAGGGAAGAAGGGCTGCCCCTGTATAATGAGATCCGCTGACACTGCGGTAGTACGCGGATCACAAATGCTGCATCCGGGGCTTGTCAGCATGCTTGGCATGGAAATGGGAGTGTACTATGGGGATTATCCAATCAGGTGTTAAGGGTGTGCTTTACAGGAAGGCAGAGTTATACTTGTTTTCATTGCTGTGTTGGTTGTATGGTGAACATGGCAGGATTCTGTGTCTGGGTACTTGGTGATAAGTTTGTTGCTGATCTGGAGAGGTATGCAAAATGAAGAGGTGTTTCTGCAGATTTTGGTTTTCCAGGCATGAAGGTTTTGTGGTGGAGTGTGCCTGGATGCAATTTGGAGAAAATGGTTTCTATTTGTAGAAACATGTCTACTTTTGGTAGTCCAGACATCTTGTTAGTGAACTATGGAGTAGAATATTTGGGGTACATCAGTGCCCCAAGTTTGATTCCTGTGTTGAAGTCCTTTGTGGAGAGACTAATGCACATTTTCCCATGTGCAAAGGAGGTGTTTTCAGAAATATTACCAAGAGCACTATGAAGCCAACCAAATGTGTTCAATCCTCAGCAAAATCTTGGAAGGTTGCATGTAAATAAAGGCATGGCTGTAGTTATGCGTCCTGCAAATATGTTTTTTTTTTTTAATGACAACATTGACTGCCTTAATGTGCAGTTTTTTCATGCCGATGGAGTTTTGTTGTCCATTCTGGGGAATGCTAATTTTTAAGGAGGAAATAAAGATTAAAAAACACCTTTAAAAAGAAAAAGGCTCTTTTCAGAGCCACCACTAAAGTGGAAATCCCCTACCCTGGTCGAAATGTGTTCCCCCACCCCTGTGCAATCCACGATATG
Source organism: Ambystoma mexicanum (assembly GCF_040938575.1). Taxonomy (NCBI): domain Eukaryota; kingdom Metazoa; phylum Chordata; class Amphibia; order Caudata; family Ambystomatidae; genus Ambystoma; species Ambystoma mexicanum. The sequence continues at coordinate 904,414,766 of NC_090934.1, forward strand.
TCAGCGGACACCTCAGTAGTTCACGGATCGCACGTGCCACATCCGGGGCGTCTGAGGATGGCAAGGATGGAAATGCAACTGTGAATTGATTAATAAGGTTTCCTGGGTGTGGTGTGCAAAGAGAGTGTGTGGCAGAAGGTGTGCTTGCTGAGAGGAGTGCAGATGGTTATGGCTGTGTCTTTCAGGAGGCAGAGTATATGGATTTTGGGGGACTTCTGGATACATTGGTTGCAGGTGCATGCAGAGCTCTGTGGAGTGGCTGCGAATCTTGGATTCACTGATGTGGATGTGCACTGGTATGGAGTGCGTGGCATGATCTTACTGATGCTGGAAATCAGCTTTTTTTGTGAAATATCCAGAATGCATTGCAGCCTTTTTTGCAACTGTAGCAAGCATTTCGCAGTTGGTATTGTGCAGTTGAAACATTTCACAAAGAACAAAGAAACCCCAAAAAGGCTCATTTCAGGGCCACCCCTTTGTCCCAGAAAAGTTTTTGATAGCACCACCCCCTACATTTTTTGGAAGTCCGCGGACTATCACGCTGTCCGCAGACTTTTCGGAATGCTCAGGGCCCTGCACCATTTCATTGGCACATTTATTTTGAAACTGTGAAAGGTGGTTCTGAAAAGAGCTTTTTATTTTGAGATTTTTTTAGTTTTGTGTATTTTTTGGGATTTTTTAAACACGACACACAGGTGAAGGAAGGGTAGGGAGGGTAGGGAAGGGGCTCCAACCACAGGGATAAGAAAGAGCAGATGGAGCGAGGAAGAGGTTGGGTGTGCCTCATGGAGGAAGGGCGCAATTTCCTTCGACCCGGACCACAGCCTCGAAACCACTCCGGAACTGCTCACCCATGTTGAGCACTGCATCACAGTACATACACAAAACAGTGACCTTTGAAAGGGAAAGATCCACTGCGGTGTGTATGGCCTGTGAGGCTGCTTGAGGAATACTCTCTCCCACAGGAGTGTCTCTTGTGGTGACAGGAGCGGATTTTGAGGATGCTGCAGAGGATCTCAACCTACTACCTTGTTCGAAGGGGACGACCCTCCGAACTGCTGCTTTGTGATTGGATCTTAGGTGTCGCCGCATGGAAGTAGTCCCATAACTGTACCACCGAGGTTTGCAGCGATTGGGTATGAAGCCACATTCCACAGGTAAGACTCACACTGCGAGCTGGTAGTGAGGACTTCCACTACCCCATTCGCTTCTTTCTCTTGTTCCTCTTCTGCATTGTCATGCCTGTTTCTCTCTCCAGTCCCTTGGGGAGTTGGTGGTGGGGGTGGGGTGCTGAGGCAAAGGCAGTAGCAGCAGGAGCTGCCTTGGATGCCATCACCAAACGTATCAGGAACCAGGAACACAGCAATCTGTAAAACAGGAAACAGCAAACAGCAAGCTGCTGCAGTGCTTAGTAGTCCTGGTCACCAGAAAGGAGCGAAAAGTAATTCCTGCTAGTAGCCAAAAGCAATTAAGCCAGGAGCAATAGCAGTTCCAGCAAGGAGCCAAAGCAATTAAGCCAGAAGCAAAAGCAAATCCAGCGAGGAGCCATAAGCAATTTAGCAAAGCACAAATCTGGAGTAGGGCTCTGTCCTGGTCAGCCAAAACAGAATGAGGATCAGCACTGGGGTGTGGACTTTTATAGGGGTGTCGGGGTGCACTCCGCAGACAGTCGTGCGCTCCACTGATGGGCTCAAAAAGTTCCAAAAAGTGTCCAGATCATCAGTGCCATGGTCTGGGACCTCTGCAAGTGTGAAGTATCACAGTTAAACACCTTGGATTGCCCAGAAAAGCACTTTTTTATTGTCCGGGAGCCTGGACCCTGTCCACGGATAAAGCCGATGCTCAGCATGGGTGGGGTCACATGGCGATGTCACAGTCGTTCACAAATCGGACGGCTGTCCACAGGGCACCGATTGCATGGGATCCGTTGTGTGCATTCACATAGGTGTCCAACGGACAGTGTTGGGCTCCCCAAACTAATTAAAACTGCGACACACATGCAGCGGACAGTTCTGAACAGGCGCAGTGTTCGCAGGACTCAGGGGATGGGATGCACATGCGCCGAGGTGTCTGCCCAACAGCGTTGAGGACCCTGAACTAATTAACAGTATGTCACAACTTTTTGGATGTGCCGGACAGGCTCGTTGTCCATAGGACACAGGGAATGAGATGTGCATGCGTCCAGGGGTCTGCGGACTTGGGTTGGATCCTCAAACTACTGAAAGTACGTCACTGTTTTGCAGACATGTTCATAGGACTCGGGGGAGAGATGCACATGCCCCCCAGTGTACACCGGACAGGGTTGGGGTCCCCAAACTAATTAAAGGTACATCACAACTTTGCAGTAATGTGGATAGAAGCCGGGTGCTACAGGCACCTCCATTTTGAATACAGACCTTCCGCTCCATTTTGATTAATTACAGACATCCCGGACAGTACCGCGCTCTGCGGACTCATAATAGGACTTTTTATTTTTAAAACACACAAGAGCAACATTACACACATATCACTTTATTATACACATATACACACAAAATTAGGAAAGAGAAGGGGTTGCAGAAATGGAAAAATATACAGGGAAATTAGGGTTTTCCACAGGCGGGGCTTCAGGGGAGGAATGGAGTAAATTCTCTTTTTTTTTTTTTTTAAACTTTGTTTATTAGACTTGACAACACACATAGACTCACAGGTCAGCAAATGCATAACGTAACATTAATTTGCGAATCACAGATACAACGGTTTTCACTGTACAGTGCAGTATTTATAGCAACTCAGAACTTAACAAGCTTATAATAGAGAGAGCATTATAATTCGAGTGGGAGAGAAAGTGTATCACACCTAGGTTTAATGAGGGGAGTGGGCCGGAGTTGAGGCCTCCGAGCCTGAGGAACGGGCTGACAGGTAGTCACGGAATCTGCACCATATATCCCTTGGCCTTGAGTGGGGGTGTTGTGTAGCCCCCCATGCCTCCTCAGTGTCGTGTGCCCAGGTAACTGCCCGGAGCCATTGTGCGTGCGTAGGTGCATAGGGGCGAAGCCAGCATAGAAGTATACCGCGGACTGCGAGCAACATACAGAGGCCTGCAAATTTCTTAGAATCGCGCTGCAGTTTTGGAAAATCGTGAAAGAGGCATCGCATTGGGGAAGGGTCTATGGTGCAGTCTAGTATGTCTGATATAGTGGAGCATATGTACTGCCAATACTGTGTCAGGTGTGGACACTCCCAAAGCATATGAATATAATTAGCCTGGTCTATGCCACATCTGGGACAATTAGGCGAGGTCTCATGGAACATGCGATGCAGTTTAGTTGGAGTGTGATGATACCTGTGTAGTACCTTGAATTGTAGTAGTTTGAACCTGGAGTTGTACGAGACCTCGTGGGTTCGTGCACACATACGGGCCCAATGTTCGTCCGAAATCTGTACTCCCAGATCTTTCTCCCATTTAGCTCTAAGTATAACAAAAGAGGGGACGGCCCTGGTCTGCAGTAGATTATATAGTCTAGATATTTTCCCCCTGAAGGAGTCGGAGTCGCAGAGTTCAGCTATTATAGGGTCATCTGGCGGAACTGCAGGAAATTCGGGAAATTTGGTCTTTAGATTTTTCCGTAATGAGGAGAATTGTAACCAAGCTGATGGTTTACGCTTAAGCTCAGGGGGGAGGTCCGACCACTCCAGGAAACTACCACGGTCAAAGATATCCCGGATACTTAAGAAGCCTGCCCCCGTCCATCGGGCTACAATGGATTGGGGAATATAAGGTACTCCAGGGAGGAAGTTCCAGAGTGGGAGGTCATCGTGAAAAGGATTGGGGGTCACAACCACTGTCCATATTTTGCTAAGAGCAAGCGACGTGCTAATCACTGGATCAGGGGAGTCCGGGTCCGGCGGGGCTGGTTTGAGAATGAGGGACCCAATAGTTCGTTCGCTAACCTTTAGTTTTTCAAGACGGACATGAGGAGGGGGGTTCGTTGTATTAAACCAGTATGAGGCAAACTGGGATTGCGCCACCATCCAATATCTGAGAAAATCGGGGGCACCGAATCCTCCCAGTTCCTTGGGAGCGGTGAGAGTGTTCAGTTTAAGCCGGACTGCACCGGAGTGCCAGAGGAATTTGTTAGTAACACTGCGTAGTGTCTTAAAGAATCCATCACCCGGCCAGAGTGGAATGTTTGCAAAGCGGTATAGGAGTTGGGGCAGTACAACCATCTTTAGTATTCCTATTCTGCCAGCTAGGGAAATGGGGAGTCTGGTCCAGCTTGCGGCTTTGGTGGTCAGTATGGCTAGATAATTTTGGTAGTTATCGTTGCGTAGTTTCTCAACTTGACGGGAGACCGATATTCCCAGGTAGGTGAAGGTGGATTGGGACAAAGTAAAGCCCATCAGGTCAGCGAGTGGTGGTGTATTGTCAGTAAGTGGAAATAAGGTCGATTTAGAGCAGTTAACCTTAAGACCAGATATGTGCCCAAAGCGGGTCACGTCGTTTAGGATTGGAGCGAGGTTTATTTCTGGGGAACGGATGTAAAGTAAGGCATCGTCAGCGTATAACGAGACAATGTCAGCTTGTCCTGCTGAACGTAGGCCCCTATGAGAGTGTGATTGGCGCATCATGTCAGCAAAGGGTTCAATTGCTATTGCAAAGATTAACGGGGAGAAGGGGCACCCCTGTCGCGTACCTCTGGCTATCTGAAAAAGGGTGGAACATCTGTCTTCGGTGCGGACTCTTGCCACTGGATTGGTATAGAGTAGTCTGACCCAGGATCGGAAGTTGGGGCCGAACTTACATTTTTCCATGACTCGCCATAGATACTCCCAAGACACCGAGTCAAATGCCTTTTGCATGTCTAGAGTGGCCGCCACAGCTTGTGTTTTTGGATTGATCCTACTAACCACATTAAAAAATCGCCTAAGGTTTAGGGCTGTGGATCTACCGGGGACAAATCCCGACTGATCGGGGTGTATGATATCGGGCATGAATGGGGCAAGGCGGTTAGCCAACAGTTTAGCAAAAATTTTAATATCACAATTTATCAGTGATAGGGGACGGTACGAGCCACACCGAGTGGGAGGTTTACCAGGCTTGAGAAGGACCGTTATCATGGCCTCGCGGAGCGAGGGGGGAAGTGTACCCATTTCACATGCCTCCTCCCATAGAGCGAGTAATTGTGGCACCAGATTAGATTTGTAACGCTTATAAAAGTCCATAGGCAGACCATCCGGACCGGGGGCCTTTCCTGCAGCGAGTGCTTCGATGGCCTCAGACAGCTCCTCAGTGGTGAAGGGCCTGTCCAGAGATACAGCAGCGTCCATGGAAAGGGTAGTGAGTGGGAGTCCTTCCAAATAGGAGTCAATTTCCGAAACTTGGGGCCCATCAGCCTTCGAGTATAGGGACGTATAGAATGTGAGAAACTCCGTGTTGATGTCATGCGAGGACGTGGCTAACGTACCATCCGGTCTCTCTATCGCTGGAATGTTGGGGGCACCAAACTCATGACGAAGCAGCCTGGCCAGCACACGGCCTGGCCGCTCTCCCTCCCCATAACGTCTAACCGCCCGAGGGTCATCAAGGAATTTAACTTCTCGCTCAGCAAGATTACGGAATCTGGACAATTCACGACTCAGTGATGCCAGTGTGTCAGGGGAGTGATCGTTAGAGTATTGGGATTCAAGGCTAACAAGGGTCGACTCGCTGTTAGCGATATCCTCCCGGATGTTTTTCAAGATGCCACCTCCTTTAGATATGGCGATACCCCTGATATAGGCTTTAAATGCTTCCCAGAGGGTGGCTCTAGAGGGTACTGAGTCTGTGTTGAACTCAAAGAACTCCTCAATGGATAACTCGAGCTCTGAAGCAAAGGTGTGGTCTAGGAGGGCATGGGGTCTCATTTTCCATTGCCTTGATTTTTCAAGATCATGCCCCCAATTCAGGGAGATGATCACCGGGGAATGATCGGATAGAGTTCTAGGAAGGATCGACTGATTGGACAGGGATCTAATTAGTATGTCAGATAACAACCATCTATCTATCCTGGAGTGTGAGTCGTGGACAGAGGAATAGAATGTATAACTGCGGGAAAGGGGGTACATTAAACGCCAGGCGTCGACCACCGCCAATCGGGGGAGAGTTGTAAGGATCGTGCAAGATGCCCTTGAGAGCTGACGGGGTCTGGAGCCTGACCTATCTAGGGTGACGTCTAGAATCGTGTTGAAATCACCGCCCCATATTATTGGGATCTGAGGGTAACTCTCGAGGATCGAGGCTAGGTGAAGATAGAATTCCGGGTCGTCAACATTGGGCCCATATATATTCAGGATAGCTACCTCTTGATTCTGCAATTTACCTACAATAAGTACGTATCTACCACAAGGGTCCACAAGTGATTGAGAGCAGCTGAATTTAATGCTTCTGTGAATTAAAATGAGGGTACCTCTGCTTTGAGTAGAATAGACTGTGTAATACCTTTGGGGTCCCCACTGTCTGGCGAACCTCTCGCACTGTTCAGAGCATGCATGGGTTTCTTGTAAACATAGGATTTGTGTACCATGGCGTTCTGCGTAAAGTTGTATCTGCCGCATCTTTTTGTGGTTACCCAGACCCCTGACATTCCAACTCATAAAGGTTAAGTTTCTATCCGCCATTAGTATAGAGGGGTCGTGTGGGTTTTTTGATATAAATTTGAGATGGATCAGTCCATGGCGGGCTAAGTCCGCGTCCCATACCATCTGTGATTCTGTGTTGCAATAGCGTGTCCCGTGTGGTCTCTCTAGTGGTTGCCAAAACTTTTTTAACATAACTGCCCCTCCCACCTTTTCCCACCCACATCCCTCCCCCAACTTGAGGAATGATACCCAAACCCAACCATGACAACAACAAACTTCTCGGCATCAGCGCCTGGGGGCCTGTTGGCTAACCGAGCAATGGCGCAACGGACTGAAGAGGGTGAGGATAGTACAAATACAGCCGGAGTCTCTGGTGTATTCAGTTTGCAGTGTACACGTACACTTTCACGGTCCAGACATGAGGGGGCTGCCATACCATGTCGATGCATTATCATAGGTGCCAGGCATTACCACCCGTAGTCACAACCTTCCCGGCCCCTGCAAATGAACAGGAAGCCCAAATGTATTTTGAAATCTGAAAACACTCATATAGTATCAATACCCCAACCAAGGGGTCAAATCCAAAAGGATCAATATGATAAGAAAAACAAACCAAACATACGATAACTTTTTGAATTGCTACAACCAGCGTGAATAATGCTGAGTTCTGTCCAACTCAACCAGGGCCATCATCTTAGGTCACATTATGGATTAGAATGGCGGTGACTGGTGATCAGCCATGATAGTGTTCATCAAGGAATTTCAAAGCTTCCTCTGGGATCGTGAAAAAAAAGGTTTTGTTGGAGTGTTCAATTCGCAATTTTGCAGGGAACAGCATGGAGTACTTGACTCCCAAGTCTCGGAGTCTCTTCTTCACAGCCGCAAACGTTTGGCGTTCACGCTGCACTGCCACCGAGTAATCTGGATATATGTGGATTCTCGCCGCTCCAAGTATAAGTTCACCCTTGACCCTGGCCGCTCGAAGGAGTGCATCCCGGTCACGAAAATTTAAGATCCTGGCTATAATGGGCCGAGGGGGTGCACCTGGTCGGGGTTTCGCGGTCAAGGAACGGTGTGCTCTCTCGACCGCAAACTGTGGGGAGAGCTTAGGGGAATCCAGGAGTGTCATGAGGATCCTTTCGATGTAGTCTTCCATGGGTTCTGTAATGTTGTCCTCTGGTATTCCGACAATGCGCAGGTTATTTCGCCTCGATCGGGATTCGAGGTCATCATTCTTCTTCTGTATCACCGATACTCGGTTGGTGAGCGTAGAGACCGCAGCGCGTAAAGAGCCCAGGTCATCCTCTGCAGCCCCCAGTCGAGTCTCGACCTCCGTGACTCGCCCGTCTGTTTTCTCAATGTGGGCTTTAATGGAGGAAATGGTCCCGTTCATGTCGTCCAGTTTAGTGTGAAGTGTAGTAAAGCCATCACGTATGTATTCAAGCATCTTCTGCGAGTCATCGGAAGTCGATGGGGCAGGGACGGGCGAAAGCTCCTCAGGGTCATCTGGGGGAGGTTTGGACGGTGTTTTTGTAAACATGTTCAGCGAGCTTTGTTTCTTCCCAGTGCCGGCTCCTTTTGTCATGCTGGAGGCTGGGTTGGGGGACCAGGATCTTGGAGGGAAGCAGATAAATTGACCAGAGGGGTATCTGAGTAGTAGGGGGGCGGCTCCTGAGTCAGTGGGCTGGTGTTGATGCCCGTAGAAATGCAATTGTCGGTGCCGCAGTCCTAAGACCCGGAGCGTGTAAAGCAGGCCCAAAAGTTCAAAACCGGGTTCTCCTCACCTCCAGTGCCTGTGTTTTATGTATAGCAGGTATGAAGTCCAGTGCTATCGGGGCTCACAGGCGGGTTCGCAGGGCGAGGCGTGGGAGTCAATTTGGATTGAGGATTATGTTGCCTTCGCTAACTCCCAGAAGGTTCTGTTTTATTGAAGGAGGGATGGAGGGCTCCTCAGTCGACGTGGTTAGTTGGTGGGGGGGGCAGCCCCCGGAGTCAACGGAGGCACCGGCCCGCCTGGGCACCCCGCAGTCTCCCCAGTCAGAAGGCGCTCCCTCCGATGTGCCGGGAGGGGTCCGGTGCACTGTGGGGTTTATTGGGGTTGAAAAGGGAACCACAGATCCCAGCGGGGCCCCCCTCCAGGGCGCCGCGGGCGGTATCGACTGGAGGCAACCACCCCGCAGCAGCTCCGACGGGCCTCCACCGATTAGGGGGGGAGGGAGAACCAGGGAACATCAGCGGGGGTCAACCCAGGGGGGGGGGTGCCCATCAACCCTCGGCCAGGCGAGCTCCTCACCTCGTTAGGATCTCCGTTGGAGCACACCGTTGGGGGGTATGTGTGCCAGCAAGGTGGTCGCGGCAGTTCCAGCGGCGCCGGGGAGCTAACCTCAGAGCGGAGGCGCCCGCGAATCCAGGGCCCTCGCCGCCCGCACACCGCAGCGCAGGGCGATCCTCAAGCCGTCAGTCAGTTCGGCGGCTGCAGAGCACTCCGACTCACACCGGAGTCCCGCCGCCCCTCCCCCACTCAGGCCGCATACGCCGGGGTGCCGGGTGGAAGCGGGAGCCGGCACTCCCCGGGGCCTCGTCCGGGACGGGGTAGGCGTCTCCGGCGCTGCGCTTCAACAGCGATAGCTCGGCCTGCAGAAGGCCCACGAGCTCCAGAGTCGGGGTGGCCGCGGGGAGCAAGTTTACATCGCGGCTGCAGCAATATGGATCGGCACAGCTGTATTATTGGTGACGAATCTGCAAATACGTGCCCTCGTTGTCCGGAGCTCCTCACTCAGGCGGCCATCTTGTTTCGGCGCAACAGCGCCCCCCCTAAATTCTCTTTTTTTTAAATGGCCAACAAGTAGGTACAAAAAATGTCTGATATCTGCATCCGGTCCATGGACTTATTTCCTGGTTCAGTGTCCTCGGACACCTCTGAGCCAATCAGGGGGTGGCTTGGTGTTCGCGGACATCACACATGCACACTGATTGGTTGTTGGAAAACGTGAACTGCGTCATATTTTTAGAAACTGTCACCATTTTAAATATACAGACCATGGCCTTTGTCTGTGAACAGCGTGGTGAGAAAAAAACTCTGGATAATACATTTGGGGGTTATTTTGTGGCTCAAAGAGTGTCTGGGAAGGGTCCGGGGAGTCGGAATAAGTTACGATGAAGCCGTTTTTATTTAGTTGAATATGGTACAAAGGCTGAAATCTGTGATTGTTTTTCTGTAAAGAAAAAATTGTATGATTTGTTAAACAAGATACTTTAAAACTTTTAATTGCATACAATTGTACATATACATTTATTTTTTTGACCCTCATAAATAGTACATTGTATGTACTAAGTTTGGTACAACATTTTTGCGTGGTACATTTTTGTTGTATTGACTTAATGTAATAATTGGTTCAATGGGAAAATAATCCATGGTGTATACATGTTACAGAACACTTGTGTGTGGTAGTATGGATATATTATGTAAGCGTAAAATGATAGCACATTTGAAGTGTATTGTAATGAATGGCATGGTTAAAGTAGTTAGCTACCTGTTGGTGTATTCTAAATCTATTGGATTTTAAAAGTACTATTGTAGTACTATGGATGTATTTTGTGAGTATAAGTGTGATGGCATGTTTGAAGTGTGTTGTAATGAAGGGTATGTTCAAAGTAGTTAGATACCCGTTGGCATATTCTAACTCTATTGGATTTTACAAGTACTATTGTACTATGGATGTACTGTGCAAGTATAACTGTGATGGCATATCTGAAGTGTATTATAATGAAGGGTATGTTTAAAGTACTTAGATACCCATTGGCGTATTCTAACTGTGTATTCTGCTATACTTTAGTGAGTACATTTTAGTTGCATGAATATTAGGTAGGCATTTATTAGATTGCTGGTAACCTATGTTTTGGAGTAAAAGAAGTGTTGTTACATTCAAGCCAACCACTTATTTTTTTGACATATGCAGTATGGTGGCCTGAAGTGGTTAAGGCATCAGTGTGGTAGATTATGCTTACTGTTGTGAAGGTTTTCTTGCCAAGAGATATTTGCCGTGTGTAAAGCTAGTGAGCTTACAGTTATTTTTGGTACTATCTGCATTGTACCTTAGAAGCATTAGTATGAGGGTTTGGCCATGTGAGTTTATTTGTATGCTGGCGCACATACACAAATTGTTCTTTAGGAATGTGCTCTTGTGAAACATGGTTGTAGAGAGTGGCTGCAGACTCTGAGTGGGCACATTCCCACATAACAGGTTATCATGCTGTGTTCTTTCTTGCAGAGGGGCATCTTGACCTCTTTTTGTATGTAAAAGGAATTTAGGGTTGGTCACCCTATATTACCTAGAGTTTTTCAGATGTGACCCCTTCCTCACTGTGCTCAGAGAGGCACAGCTCCACCCCACAGATGAGGCCCGACTAGACCAAAACACGTGTCTGGGCTTGCTATTGGTACTCTCATTCAAAGGAGGATCGCCATAGCATTTTGGTGCTGGACTGCTCAAGTGGGTGGAACAAAAACTGATATTCAATTTTACATTCCTCCTTTGTGAAAGGTACATTGAGCTACAACATGTGGTTATGGACTCTGAGTGGGCACATTTCCACAGAACGGGTTACCATTCTGTGTTCTTTCTTGCAGAGGGGTGCCCTGACCTCTTTTTGTATGTAGAAGGAACATGGGGTTGGTCACCCTAAGTTACCTAGGGTTATCCAGACGTGGATCCCTTCCTAACTATGCTCAAAGAGGTATAGTTCCATCTCAGTGATGAGGCCCGACTAGGGCGAAACATGTGTCTGGAGTTGCTGTTGTTGGTACTCTTCTTCAAAGGAGGATTGCCATAGCATTTTGGTGCTAGATTACTCAAGTGGGTAGGGAAAAGACTGATATATATTCAAATGGATATTCCTAATTGTGAAAGGTACAGTAAGCTAAAACATATGGGTGTAGACTCTGTGGACTCTGAGTGGGCACATTCCCACAGAACAGGTGATCATGCCGTGTTCTTTCTTGATGAGGGGCGCCCTGACCTCTTTTTGTATGGTTGCAGAGTGTGCATGAATGTTTCCACATGTATGAAATCTGGACGATTTAATTCATATGGATGTTTTTGGTTGTTAGTACTTGTAGTAAGTACATTAGCAATTCCTGAGGATCTTCTTGTGTGTTTGTGGTACATTTTACCATTCCTTCAGAGGAGTCCAATTTTTGCGTTATCAATCTGCAGTACTTTGATTTGTTTCAGAATTCTGCATACTTCAGTAGCAGCTTCTGCTGATAATTTTTAGTATTCAAATTTGTTTTGGTGTTCTACTGAGAGGAGAAGTAGGCGGTTTACAATTACACCTCTTATGTTGTAGGCAGCTAGACCTTTGGGGGCTGTTGCAACAGCTGAAAGATTTCTGTTTGTTAAGTCTTGTAGACATTTTTAGATTATTTTAATTAAGACAATTTTGCCAGGACCTGCATCACCACTTACATACAGGAGAAGAGGTTTATAATGTTTACAGGTACAAGTTTTAGTTTCACCTTTAAGTCCATGTTCAGTTTCTTCAGTGACTTCTAGATAAATGTTGAGTCGTTCATCAATTAGCAGTGATTTGGCGTTCATTGTCCAACATTTGTTTGTATTATTCAAAATTCACATTTGTTATACTGCTTTCATTTGCCTTGAATGCATTTTCAAATGAGTCACGGTCACCTCTTATTCTTCTTCTTTTCTCCAAGGTTTGAAAAGTTGTGGTAGGGCCACGTAATAAAGTTCTCTATCTCGTGAAGATTGAAACGATAATTTTATATGAATTAATTAGGCTTGGCTTGGTAAGTTTTACTAGGCTTCCTTCGCAAGTTGTGACTGAATATTTGCCAGTTGTCTCATCTGGCATTACATTATTTTTGGGCTATGTCATACAGGCACATATTTTCTAAAGCAGTACTTTGGATAGTATGTATCAATAAATAAAATTTTGTTTTTTAAATAACCTGGCTGTCGGGATCATTTGTGCCTATTGTTTCTGTCTCTTGGTAGGATTGTCGTTCCCTTTTTCGTGATGAAGCTGGACCAAGGTTTAGACAGACAATGTTTCCCATATAAATGATCTGCAGCTTCGTAGCACCTGCATTCTCTATGTGACAGCATTTTTATACCAAAGCTGTAAAATGTTTGTGAGAGGGTTTTGCCAGATGATATGTCATCCCAAAAGCTTTTTTGCTCTGTCTTTTCAGATTTGGTGAGATAGAGATAGGCAGGAACATATCTTGCAACTGCAGTGGAATTGTCTGTATTGTATGTCTATTCCACAAAAGGGCAATGCTTGCATTGTAATCATTGATGTACTTGAATGTCTTGTCGGTTTTAAGGTTGTATGTGTTTTTAGGGGATTTTCCTTTTACACTGTGTCCAACAGAAGACATAAAGCTATTTACTTGTCCTTTTGTGGAAACTGATCTAGGGAAGCCAAAGCGACATTTAATATATTTTTTACCATCATTTTTATATTGACGCCAGCAGTATTTGCCACACTTATGTTTTTGGAACCATATGATTTTTGTATATAGGCCACTATGTGTGCTTTCTGAAGGGATGTCATAGGTGATGTATTTTTGAATGAATTGTAAAACAGTGGCATCACTGTCATGGCCAAATTTGGGAGCATCTTTTATCCACAAAAGCATGTAGATGTGAGGTGCTCATCTGGATTGATATTCTTTTCTCCAAAATAAATGTTCTACTTCTCAGAGTGGAGGGGTTGCTTTATTGTAGATGAAGTATAACATGGCAATGAAGCGATGGTGGAAGTATCTTAAAACATTGACAGGTTCAAGGGAACAGAGTTCACCTTGTGTTTTTATATCTATTCCATCTTTATTTTGGGTTGCAGTGCGTAAGAAGTCATGCAAGTCATCACATGCATATTTTGCAAAACTTAAAGTAACAAACCATGTGGGTGGACCTAGGTTCCTTAGCATACAACCTACATCAGTGTGATGTAGGAACCAGTATTCTATTGTACCGCGCATGTTTGCCAAGAGATTTGTGATACTTGACTGCAAAACTTCATCTTTTTGTTTTATCTTTTGAAGCAGTTGGGTAGCTGACATGTTCAAGAAATGAGAGTGTTTTTTTGATTTGAGTGTGCAACTCCATAACAGAGAGTTGCTAGTTCGCTTTCAAACAATAGGTGGAAAGCATATTCTACATTTTGCCTCAATGTTGGGTCTTCAGAATACATTTCTAAAGTTTGATATTCTGATGCACTCATTTGTGTGGGTTTTCTTCATATCTTCCTCCTTTTCCTGTAGGAAAGAGTAGAGGAAAAGAATGTGCTTCTACACTTTTTTCCCATATGCTAATTGGAATCCTTTGGCTTAACGCATTTTCTAATGCATCTTCTATGGTGTCTTTGGAATGGAGCGGGTGAATTGTATACTGATCTAAAATGTTGGCTGCAGTAACAGGACCCACACATTGAGATTTGCCAGTTTTCTTCATTATTTGGGTGGTTTCTTTTAGGTTTTTGTCTATGTTTATATCTCTGTAGGATTCATTGTTTTCTTTAATAGTTGATTAGTACTTGCCACATTTGTTTTTCTTTTGTTGGGACACCATTACTTAGTACAATCTAAGATTGTTCTATTGGCCATCGTACTCCAAGAGTTTCTACATTTTCTTTAAGATCTAATGACAAATATACTACTTTACCACACATGCTTTTTAGTAACTCGGATGGAGGCAATTAGGCGTTTTGGGTCTTAGGCGTATTGTAGCTTGAAATGGGTGTACTGTTTGGATTATAATTCTCTCATATAAATTAAGCTGTTGGAAAGATTTTGGGAGTGGGAAGATTTTGAAGTTATTAATGATAGCCTGTGATGGCATTTGGTTATTGTCAAGCTTTGTATTGCATTATGTGAAAACCATTGAGGTGTTAGTTATTTGTATTTATTTTCTGCTGTTAGATATAAAGCTAATTGGAACCATTGGGATTTCTCATTGTCCTTTATTTTGTAGCTCATATCTACTATTTGTGTGCTCTTTTTTATAAAAGAGATATGCAACAGCAGACACATACTTTGTTTGGTATTGCAGCAGATGTGTTTTGAAACTTTGCTTTTTCTTTTTTGTATGTGTTTGTAAAGCGGTTGGTGTTTGTGAGGTTTTTGCTAATATTTCCAGAATTGTCAGCTTCAGTTCCAAAATATTTACTTTGGATATGTTCTATTCCTTGAAGGAGTTTGTTGGCTATCCATGTACAAGAATGTTATTCCATTTTTGCAGTTCCAGTGCAGGACATTTGGCATAGTACAATCTATGTACAAGGTTTCGTATAGCGGAATGGTGTGTTGCTAACATTTTCATGTGATGGAAGGTGCTTTTACAAGCAGTTCCTGAAATGCAGGCAAATGAATGTCCTCGCAGTCCATTGTGCATTCATATTGTGCAGGAGTCTATGATTTGTAAAGTTTTGGTTCTACTTTTGTTTTTTAGTTTCACATAGTGATTCAGGAATTGTCATAAAGATTTGAAGGATTGTTGGTGTACGTTACATATTGAGCTGTGCGCCCATTTGTACCTTTTTTAACTTATTGATTAAATTAGTTAGTAGTTTTATTCTGTTTAATTAATTTTCGGTGGTAGGTTTGAAACATATAATGTGACTCTTTAGATTTTTTATGAGATGGTGGAACCTTTTTTGTAAAATTGATTTTCTGGAGTGTTTTACTGTGGCTATGTTAAAATTGGTAGACAAATTATTAGGTCAATTTTTAGGTCTCCTTTTATTTATACATTTTAGGCAGCTTACTTTTTTAGTGCTGGCTGGTTTACTTTCGTTGAGTGAGGTTTCTAGCTGGTGTGCTTTAATATTTTCTATACATTGTTTTAGAGGCAGATGACTATATGGCGTGTTCTTATTTGTATCTACTCTATAGTTTCTTTATTTTCTATGGAGTTGGTTTTTAGTAGGCATTCTGTTCTGTCTGTTGAGAAAAAAGAAAGTGTTACAACTGCCGCTAGTTCGATTAGATATCAACTAATACACTGAGAAGTATCAATGGAATCTCACTAACCTGGTCAAAACTGGTTGGTCTGGACGCAGCAAGCAGAACGCAAGAATTGCTCTGAGGCCCATGCTCCTCCCAATACTGGGACTGAACAACCAGCAGGAAGAAGCACGAACCCCAGGGAAACTCTCTGGGGAAGAAAACCCTAGGAGGCGAGGATGACCGGAGCTTCCGAAGGTTGGCGTCTAGCGTGTGGAATCTTGGAGAGTCTGCAGCATGGAGTCTACTGAATAAAGAAATGACAGGTGAGTACTGGAATTAGGGAAAGACAAGGGAATAGCAAGAAGAAAGTGCGAATGCTTACTGGAAGTTCCAAAGAGAATTGGGAAGCGATCAAATGGGAGAGTTCTTTTCAGGCAAAGTGGCGTGTGCGTGCAGGAGTCTGAATCCTCCTGGATTCCCTGAGATAGGAGAAGGGATTAATAAAGGAGGCAAGAAAATAAATCCTCTAAATCGGACGGGAAGGGAAGGTGACTCACTGTGGATAATGATGCTATATCTCCTCTACGCTCTGCATGGGTGTTGGTAGAAAGCGGACCGGGGAGCGTAGTCAGACCCGGAAGTAAAGGGTAACGTGGAAGCGTCCCTGAACGCAGGCACGGAAGAGGAATTCTAAAAAGTAAGTGAGAAGAAATGGTTAATACAGTAAATGGTTAGTACAGCAGAGGAAAGTAAGAAGTCTAGAAAACGAACTTACGGAGCGTCTTCCAAAGTAGCAACGCAATGTGAGGACAATCTCTGCGGCTTAAATATAATCATGTGACTCGCCATAGGCTTCTGTTGAAAACGTGGTGAGGTCACGTGACTCGGAGCAGACGTCCATAGGGAACGTGGAACAACTAGACTGCAGACGCTTGCATTCTCCGAATCTCTTACTCTTGGTAATACGTCAGGATGAATCAAACCACATATTCTTCTCTTACGTAACCATGACCAACGTTGGAAAGGTGTAACAGTATGTCCCCTTTTCCTGGGGGGCGAAGCTGGCTTCCCGGGGTGCAGGCAGTAGAATCGACGTAGAATCGACGTACCAAAAGAGGGGAGTGAACTGCAGAGGCTGGTTCACAGGTTCTCTCAGCCGCAGAATAGCCCTTCCAATCGACTAGAAATTGTAGCCGACCTCTATGATACCGAGAGTGTAACGCTCACCTGATTCTCGCAGAGGCGCCGGTCTTGACTGGGCGACTACCGTATCTTCAAAGGTGATGTGTAGCACCCGGTTGGCTCTTTGGGCTGGACCTCTGTGCACTGTATGCCTGACGTGTAGAGTAAGATGTCTGCAGATAGAAAATATGGGGTTAATGAACTGGGGTTATTGGGGTGTCCCTATCTCTTTCCTCTTCTCCTCTCCTGTAGACCCCAAAGGTTAACGCTCTCACCTGAGGTAAGTGAATGCCGAGCTCTCCATCTGCCTCGGGGCAGGGTGCTGTAGCCAGTTTCTTCACTGGATAGGTAGCGCAGGCCTCTTGACTTCAGAGGACTGCTGTCCGTCGTTTACTGCACGAACGGTAAGTTTCGAGTCATTCAAATGTCTTTTTAAAGTCTTTAGTAATGATGTCTCTTGTTTTGCAGGGTTCCGGCGATGGCGGATGACGGGCTGAAGTGAGTTGAAGATGGAGCCCGTGTGATGAATAGAAGCGCCTGGAAGCACGTGAGTAAGCGCTTGTTGCCTGCTTCACGATGCGCTCTAACTGTCTTTTTATTTTGCAGGTACGAGTTCGGAGCGGCTGCAGGGTGCCGGAATACCCACTGGATTAGATGTGGAAAGGAGTAATGGCACGTGAGTATTAAAGTTCCCCAATGTCTTTAAACGCACCTTGTTTTGTCTTTCAGATGCGGATGCAGCGCCGAAGGCCTCCGGAGCGTGCGAAGAGTTGGTAAGCTTTTGTCTTTCAGATGCCGGAATGCAGTATGAAGACCTCCGGAGCGCACGAAGAGTAGGTAAGCCTTTGCCTTTCCGATGCCGGAATGCTAACCTGTTCTTTCTTGTCTTTATAGGTGTTGCTGAAGACTGGATTCAGGATGGTAAGCCTTTGCCTTTCAGATGCCGGAATGCTAACCTGTTCTTTCTTGTCTTTATAGGTGTTGCTGAAGACTGGATTCAGGATGGTAAGCCTTTTTCCTTAGGCCCAGGACTGGATGCAGAAGACACGATGAGCGTCCTGCTGCAGAGGGTGCAGAATAACGCAAAGCAAGATTCATCCACCGGGTGTGGTTTAAATAGCCTCCTGTAGTGCTTAGGTGTCTCCTTCCACAGCCACGCCTAAGTAAGAAAAGAGTTCCTGGTAAGAAAAGAGTTCCTGCCTTCCAGAAGAGTTCCAGTGTTCTAAATCTAGGGAGTGGCTCCAGCCCCACCCAACAGGAAAAGTAGTTCCAAACAGAAGAGGATCAGAGGCTCAACTGGCAGGCAAGTAAGCAGCATGGTCTGCTGCAGGTAAGTGCACCCAAGCATTATGAGCCCGGCGCTTCCAGCGCTGGGACTGGGCATATTTATGAGCCTGGTGCCACTGGTGCCAGGACTGGGTCCAAAAGGTCCCAATTGGGACTGGTTGGCACTTGGAACCTGGGTTATGGATCTGCTTCCAAGGGAGTTGGGAAAACCCTGACCTTTTGGAAGCAGAGATCATGACAGTACCCCCCCTCAAGGCCCCTCCCAAACCGGGCTTCTCCGGGGGTTTTGGCTTGTCAGGAAATGTTCGGTGAAATCTTTTGATTAGGCGAGGAGCGTGGACATATTCAGCAGGTTCCCAGGATCTCTCTTGGGGGCCGTAGCCTTTCCAGTCAATTAGGTAGAATAGTTTAGATTTGGAGATCTTGGAGTCCAGAATGCTTTTGACTTCAAACTCGAGTTCTCCATCCACTAGGATAGGTTTTGGAGATTTGGTTAGTCGGGTTTGAGGTTGCACGGGTTTTAATAGAGAGACGTGGAAGACCGGATGTATCTTCATGTGCGGGGGCAAGTCCAACTTGACCGCTACTGGGTTTACTATGGTAGTGATGGAATAGGGACCAAGGTATCTTGGGTTGAATGTGCGTGGCCCTTTTAGAGATAGATATTTGGTGGATAACCAGACTTGATCCCCTACTTGATAGTGAGGGGCTTCCTTCCGATGTTGATCTGCTCCTTTCTTGTATTGTTCTTTAGCCCTTTGAAGGTGAGAAACAGCTTCCTTAAAGGCTTGGGTGATTGTAGAATGCAGGTAGTCTACTGCTGGTGTTTCAAGATCTTGGAGGGGATCCAACTCCGAGGTTCGAGGGTGACTGCCGTACAAAAGAAAAAACAGGGTTTTCCCAGTTCCCGAGTGGACAGAGTTATTGTAGGCATACTCGGCTATCCAAAGGGTATCTTTCCAAGTTTTTTCAGTTTGTTGCAGCATGCAGCGTAAATACTGTTCCAGAGTTTGATTGGTCCTCTCGGTTTGTCCGTCGGTCTGAGGGTGGTGACTGGTCGATAGTCTCACATCAATTTGAGCCGACCGACAGCAACTTCGCCAAAAATGAGAAATAAATTGACTACCTCGATCCGAAATTAGAACCGAAGGAAAACCGTGCAGTCGGACGATGTTTTCGAGAAATTCTCGGGCCAGAGTTGCTGCTGTTGGCAAGCCTTTGAGCGGAATGAAATGCGCCATCTTGGAGAATAAGTCCACGATTACTAGAATCGTATTGTATCCGGAGCATGGAGGTAGATCGGTGATGAAGTCCATAGAAAGCGTATGCCAAGGGCGAGGTGGGATGTCAATAGGGCGTAAGAGGCCTGCTGGTCTTTCCTTTTGACTCTTGTTTTGGGCGCATACTCCACAGGACATTATAAAGTCTCTGATATCTTTTTTCCAAGACGGCCACCAGAAGTAGCGCTTGATCTTTTCTGAGGTCTTGGCTATACCGGGATGACCTTCCATTAAAGAGTCGTGATAACAAGAGATTACTTTTTTCTGTAAATCTGTGCTGGGTAGGTATAATCGTTCTTGGAAATACAATAAATTGTCCTTTACTGCAAAGTCCTTTCCCTGCAGATGCCAATTCTGTATATCTGCTGGAGTTACAAGTTGCCTGGCTTTATCCTTAACTTCCTCTATGGATTCTGTGGCGATTACACCCAGAATTCTTTGTTCGGGAATGATTGGTACAGGTTTAGGGTTGATCAAGTGTTCTTCCACTCCCATCCGAGAAAGGGCATCGGCTTTACCGTTCTTTGTACCTGGTCGATAGGTAATTATGAAGTCAAACTCGGCAAAGAATAATGCCCAACGGAGTTGTCTAGAGGATTGGGCTTTTGCGGTTTTCAAATATTGCAGGTTTCGGTGATCCGTAATCACAGTAACGGTGTGTCGGGCCCCCAGCAGATAATGCCGCCAAGCCTTAAAGGCAGACTTGATAGCCAGAAGTTCCTTGTCAGTAATCGTGTAATTGACTTCAGGAGGCGAGAATTTGCGGGACCAAAATGCCACGGGATGCAACGGATTGGTTACCGGGTCCTTTTGAGATAGAACTGCCCCCATGGCAAGGCTTGAAGCATCAGTTTCCACGATGTAGGGGAGTTCGGGGCGAGGGTGTTTTAAGATTGGTGCAGAGATAAATTTAGTCTTCAAATCCTGGAAAGCTTGTTCCGCCTCGGTAGACCATTCAAAACGTTTGTTTTTCTTTAACAAGGCAGTGATGGGCTGGACTATTCGAGAGAACTTTGGGATAAACCTGCGGTAAAAGTTAGCGAAGCCTAACATGCTTTGCACACCTTTTACGGAGGATGGTGATGGCCATTTGAGAACTGCATCGACCTTCTTTGAATCCATACGCACCCCGCCAGGTGATAATATGAATCCCAAGAATTCAACTTCAGTCACGTTGAAAACACATTTTTCCAATTTAGCGAAATGTTTGTCTTGACGCAATCTTTCGAGGACCATTTTCACGTGTTTCCGATGTTCAGATTCCGATGAAGAATAAACGAGGATGTCGTCAATGTAAACAACAACACATACATCTATGAGCTCTCAGAGGACATTGTTCATAAAATATTGAAAGGCGGCCGGGGCATTGCAAAGTCCGAAGGGCATGACCTGATATTCAAATAGCCCATACTTGGTGCGGAAGGCCGTCTTCCATTCAT
This sequence comes from Ambystoma mexicanum, assembly GCF_040938575.1. NCBI lineage: Eukaryota > Metazoa > Chordata > Amphibia > Caudata > Ambystomatidae > Ambystoma > Ambystoma mexicanum. The sequence goes on from NC_090934.1 coordinate 904,435,528, forward strand.
CGCCCTCTTTTACTCGTACCAAGTGGTAAGCTCCTCTAAGATCCAGCTTTGTATATATGCATGCTTTTCTGACTTGGTCCAGGAGTTCAGGGATCAAAGGTAACGGATATCTATTCTTAACGGTGATCTGGTTCAGGGAGCGATAATCGATACAAGTTCTAAGGTCTCCTTCCTTTTTTGGAACGAAGAACAAAGCTGAAGAAGCAGGGGACTTGGAAGGACGAATAAACCCATTTGCCAGGTATTGATCCAGGTATTGTCGAAGGTGAAGGTTCTCAGGCTCGGTGAGGGCATAAATTCTACTACAAGGAGGAGTAGATCCAGGTATCAGGTCTATCTGGCAGTCATAAGACCTATGAGGAGGTAGAGAGTTAGCCTGATCCTTCCGGAAAACATCTTGGTATTCTAGGTATTCGGGAGGTAAGTGGGGAGTCTCTGAAGAAATTGCGGCCAGTGCAACACCAGGTGGAGGGTGACAAGTAGAGACACATTCTGGAAACTGGACCGTTCTTGCTCGCCAATCGATCAGAGGATTGTGTTTCTCTAACCAAGGTATTCCTAGAATAATCTGAAACTGAGGGGCCTTGATCACATCGAACACGATCTTCTCATGGTGTCCATCTTGACTTACTAGCGTCACCTCTTGAGTGGTATGCGTTACTGGCCCGGAGGCGATCTCTGTACCATCCACCGTAGTAATGACGTCCTTTACAGCCTTGGGACAAAGAGTTAGATTCATCCTCAAAACCATTTCATGATCCACATAATTGCCGATGGCACCGCTGTCGACGTAAGCTTCAATTGCATGTAATCGATCCGGATTATCAGGGCTAATGAGGACCATAGGTATCACGAAATGCGAGGTCACGGAACTGATTTTTACGCTCGGCAAGAGGACCTCTATTCTTGTCGGGCGAGGTCGTTTCCCTGCTCAGAGTTTGTAACTTTGGTAACTGCAGCTCCTACTGCCTTCTTGGCAGGTTTCACCGGACAGTCTCGAAGAAAGTGCCCTGAGTTTCCGCAATATAGGCATAATTTCAACTGTTTCCTCCTTTCCCGCTCCCGTTGTGTTAGAGGACCTTTCAGACCCCCTATTTGCATGGATTCCCCGGAGTCTACTCCTTTGGAAGGAGTTGGCGGTTTGGAAAATACTCGAGCATCAAACTTGGAACGATCAGCCTTCCTGTTCTGCAGCCTGTGATCTATTTGAACGACCAAGTCTATGTAATCCGAACAGTCTTGTGGGGGATTCACTACTTGGGCTAAAACGTCTTTGAGCTCTCCACGTAGACCTCTATAAAACAGCGTAATCCTTTTGTCCTCAGGCCATTGAGTTTCCACTATTAGTCTATTGAAAGATGCAATATAAGCCAAAAGGTCTTGATTACCCTGTCGCAACGAAAGAAGCTCATTGTCCAAGGCCTGTCCCTGTGAATGTCTTGCGAACAGTTTTTCCATACTAAGCTGAAAGGCTTGAAAATCATGGAGAACCGGATCATCTTGATGAACTAGAGGGATCGACCAGTCTGCCGCATTGCCACTAAGGTACGAAAGTACAAAAGCTACTTTAGCTTGATCAGTTGGAAAGGCTGCTGGCCGGCATAAGAAGTGCAACCGGCACTGATTGATAAATACTGCAAACCTCTTTGGGTCACCAGAAAATCGCTCGGGCGGAGCCAGATGTACATTCCCAGGTAGGTTGATCTGCACTGGATTCATAGAGGATGTTGAAGGAAGATTTGCCCCTGATGCGGGTAACGGGGTCTGTCCGGCTTGTGACTGTAGCACTTGTCTAGCAAGATTGTCTGTTCTCTCCTTGGAAATAATTAGTTCCCTTCTTAGAGCATTCGTTTCCTGACGAGTTGCATGCACTTCTGCCCTTAGTTCCCCAAGTAACTGGGCTAGGGGGTCAGTATCCGAGGTTTCCATAGCGCCTGGGCGAGAGTTTTGCGGTAGGCTTTGCGTTCTGTAACGCTCACCTGATTCTCGCAGAGGCGCCGGTCTTGACTGGGCGACTACCGTATCTTCAAAGGTGATGTGTAGCACCCGGTTGGCTCTTTGGGCTGGACCTCTGTGCACTGTATGCCTGACGTGTAGAGTAAGATGTCTGCAGATAGAAAATATGGGGTTAATGAACTGGGGTTATTGGGGTGTCCCTATCTCTTTCCTCTTCTCCTCTCCTGTAGACCCCAAAGGTTAACGCTCTCACCTGAGGTAAGTGAATGCCGAGCTCTCCATCTGCCTCGGGGCAGGGTGCTGTAGCCAGTTTCTTCACTGGATAGGTAGCGCAGGCCTCTTGACTTCAGAGGACTGCTGTCCGTCGTTTACTGCACGAACAGTAAGTTTCGAGTCATTCAAATGTCTTTTTAAAGTCTTTAGTAATGATGTCTCTTGTTTTGCAGGGTTCCGGCGATGGCGGATGACGGGCTGAAGTGAGTTGAAGATGGAGCCCGTGTGATGAATAGAAGCGCCTGGAAGCACGTGAGTAAGCGCTTGTTGCCTGCTTCACGATGCGCTCTAACTGTCTTTTTATTTTGCAGGTACGAGTTCGGAGCGGCTGCAGGGTGCCGGAATACCCACTGGATTAGATGTGGAAAGGAGTAATGGCACGTGAGTATTAAAGTTCCCCAATGTCTTTAAACGCACCTTGTTTTGTCTTTCAGATGCGGATGCAGCGCCGAAGGCCTCCGGAGCGTGCGAAGAGTTGGTAAGCTTTTGTCTTTCAGATGCCGGAATGCAGTATGAAGACCTCCGGAGCGCACGAAGAGTAGGTAAGCCTTTGCCTTTCCGATGCCGGAATGCTAACCTGTTCTTTCTTGTCTTTATAGGTGTTGCTGAAGACTGGATTCAGGATGGTAAGCCTTTGCCTTTCAGATGCCGGAATGCTAACCTGTTCTTTCTTGTCTTTATAGGTGTTGCTGAAGACTGGATTCAGGATGGTAAGCCTTTTTCCTTAGGCCCAGGACTGGATGCAGAAGACACGATGAGCGTCCTGCTGCAGAGGGTGCAGAATAACGCAAAGCAAGATTCATCCACCGGGTGTGGTTTAAATAGCCTCCTGTAGTGCTTAGGTGTCTCCTTCCACAGCCACGCCTAAGTAAGAAAAGAGTTCCTGGTAAGAAAAGAGTTCCTGCCTTCCAGAAGAGTTCCAGTGTTCTAAATCTAGGGAGTGGCTCCAGCCCCACCCAACAGGAAAAGTAGTTCCAAACAGAAGAGGATCAGAGGCTCAACTGGCAGGCAAGTAAGCAGCATGGTCTGCTGCAGGTAAGTGCACCCAAGCATTATGAGCCCGGCGCTTCCAGCGCTGGGACTGGGCATATTTATGAGCCTGGTGCCACTGGCGCCAGGACTGGGTCCAAAAGGTCCCAATTGGGACTGGTTGGCACTCGGAACCTGGGTTATGGATCTGCTTCCAAGGGAGTTGGGAAAACCCTGACCTTTTGGAAGCAGAGATCATGACAGAGAGTCACAAATGCTAGCCACCTCATACTCGGTTCCTGAGTCTGTAACCACTGGCGGAGGAATAGTTTTTGCAGATCGATGAAACCGATCTTCGACAGCTGGTTTCAACTGAGAATGATGAAAGACAGGGTGAATGCGAGACCAAGAGGGTGGTAAGGCTAGGCGAACCGCAGCAGCTCCTACTTTGGAAAGTATCATAAATGGTCCAAAGTATCTAGGAGACAATTTAGAAGGTACCAAGTGTCTTGGAAGAAATCGGGAGGCCAGCCAAACTCGGTTGCCCACCTTTAACTCCTTCATCCCCCGGCGATGTATGTCAGCGTAACGTTTGGCTCTGTCTTGGGCTGCTTGGAAGGCTAAGCGAGTCTTCTTGTGGCCAGTCTGAATGTCAGATATAAGACAATCTACTCCTGGAAAACTGGAGGAGAGAGGAGCAATTGTAGGCATAAACGAAGGGTGATAACCATAGGTACAATAGAAAGGACTTGATTTGAGGGCTGAATGCTTTGCGTTGTTATAGGCAAATTCTGCCAATGGTAAAAGATCCATCCAATCCTCCTGGGCCGCCGAAACAATTCAAGTGTCTGATTGAGGCGTTCCGTTTGCCCATTGGTTTGAGGATGATATCCTGAACTAAGCGCCCTCTTGATTCCCAGAATATGGCAGACTCTCTTCCAATACTGTGAAGTATATTGTGACCCTCTGTCGGAGACGATAACCTCAGGCAAACCATGTCGTGAGAATATTTCTGTAATGAACAGTCTTGCCATTTGTGCTGCTCCTGGAAGCTTGGTTAACGGAGTGAAATGAGCCAATTTTGTTAGATAGTCTATAGTGACCATTATCGTGGTGAATCGGGAAGAGGGTGGAAGATCTACAATAAAGTCTGTAGATATGATTTGCCATGGCTTGTCTGGTATAGGCATTCGGGTAAGGAGACCGAATGGAGGGGCTCGAGAGGATTTAGACTGAATACATGTAGGACAGGCATTGACATAGTCTTGAACATCATTTTGAAGGGAAGGCCACCAAAAATGCCGCTGGACCAGATCAAGGGTAGTCTGTATTCCTCTATGTCCAGCTGCTCTGGAATCGTGGCACAGGCGTAGTACTTCAGTCTGTAGAGAAACGGAAGGTATGAGGACCTGCTTAGCATGGAAGTATAACTCCTGATCCCTTGTAAGTTGATGAGTTAGAGCAAGGCCTTCACACTTCAATTGGTGTTTCACAGTTTCTAGTTTAAGAAGTTGTAGAAAATCTGATACCATGGCGACAAATCTGGCTATTGGAAACATCCTTTCAGGGCAAAATCAGGTGGTATAGGGAAATTTCCGAGATAAAGCATCTGCTCTCAAGTTTTGGTTACCTGGCAAGAATGTAAACTCGATCCAGTAGGGTAAAAAGAAGTGAGCCCATCGTGCCTGTCTGCTATTAGTGGTTTGCGCCTGTTGCAATACCTTTAGGTTTCGATGATCCGTGCGAACCTCTACAGTAAAAGGAGAACCTAAAAGTAAATGCCTCCATTCTTCAAAGGCTCTTTTGATAGCCAGTAGTTCTTTTTCCAAGACCGAATAGTGTTGTTCTGAAGAGGTGAAGGTCTTAGACAAATAGGCAACAGGTCTCTCATCCCCTTGTTCTGTTTTCTGCAGGAGAACAGCTCCTAACGCATGATGGGAGGCGTCCGTTTCGACGATGAATGGTCGAGACTGATCTGGATGGAGTAGAATTGAAGCCGAGGTAAACAACCCCTTTAGAGTTTCAAAGGCTTGATGAGCTAGCGGATCCCAGGAAAAATGTGTTCCTTTCTTAAGTAATCGGGTAATAGGTAGGATAGTCTCGGAATAGTCAGGAATGAATTTACGATAGAAGTTCGCAAATCCTAAAAATCTTTGGACTTCTTTTACAGACTTAGGAGAAGGCCAATCCAGCACAGCAGAGACTTTCTTGGGGTCCATGGAAATACCGTGGGCGGACAGAACGAAACCCAGGTACGTCACTTGTGTTTGATGGAACTCACATTTTTCCGCCTTACAGTATAAATGGTTAGCTTGTAATCGGCTGAGAACAATATTCACATGCTGGATGTGGTCTTCTAAACTCCTGGAGAAAATTAGAATGTCCTCCAAGTATATGACTACATAATGAAGAAGCAGGTCAGCAAATAGATGGTCCATAAACCGCTGGAAGACTGCTGGCGCATTTATCAGACCAAACGGCATAACTTGGTATTGAAAATGGCCAAAGGGTGTACGGAAAGCTGTCTTCCATTCGTCATTGGGCGCTATTCTTATTAAATGATACGCCCCCCCCAAGGTCTAATTTGGTGTAAAAAGTAGCACCTCTAACTGCTTCAAGAATATCCTTTATCAAAGGCATGGGGTATTTGTCGGGAATAGTGATCTTGTTGAGCCCTCTGTAATGTATACACGGCCTACGTTCTTCTGTGTCTTTTTTGGGAATAAAAAACAAGGATGCCCCGGCCGGAGATTTGGATTCGGTAATAAGGCTGTTCTGAAGGTTATTCTGAAGATACTCTTTCAGAGCGGTCTTTTCCCGTTGAGAAAGAACATACATCCGTCCAAACGGAATAGGGTGGTCCGGAAGAAGCTCAATGTGGCAATCATCTCTTCTATGAGGAGGAAGAGAGGGAAACTGCGGTGTGGAGAATACTTTCAGGTAAGAATGATGACATTCGGGGATTACTCCTAACCGACTAATGGAAGGAACCTCAGAAGAAACCGTAACCTCCGAAGGAATGTGAATGCCAACTGAATTTTGGGACAGACAATGAGATACACAGTACTCTGAACCCAAAAAATGAGTCCCAGCCTTCCAGTTAATATACGGGTTATGCAGACGTAACCACGGAAGGCCCAAAATAATTGGGAAATGAGCCGTTCTAATCAAATCAAACACCAGGATCTCTTTATGGGTAGTGATCATGCAGGTTACAGGTTTAGTTTGTTCTCTTATGGGTCCTGAACTCAACAGGCTCCCATCTAACCCTTGAATTGGTGTAGAAAAGGTTTTAGAAATCCTTTCTATGCCATGGGTTGCCGCCCATTGATCATCCACAAAGTTGCCAGCTGCACCGCAATCTAGTAAGGCAGGTATACCTTGCAATGTCCGGTCTGGCAGAATCAAAGTTAAGGAAAGCACTATCATGGAATAATTGGAAGGTAGAGGTTCATGAGAAGATCCAATTCTAGCCGGGGAACGCTGTCATTGGTCTCCTACCGTGGCTCCCCTTACAGCAGGGACTTGGCGTTTCCCGAAGGCAATGGAGGCAGAGGTCGCGATCTGCGGGGAGGAACTAATGGGCAGTCCCGTAACAAGTGTGCTGATGAGCCACAGTACATACATAGTCCGGAAGTCTTTCGACATTCTCTTTCTGCCACAGAAATAGGACCCCTTACGGAACCGATTTGCATGGGTTCCTCGGAAGAGATGTGTTTACTTGGAGGATAGGCGGAATCAGAACCTGATCGGGTTCCTTTCCCTTTCTTCTTTTCTTGAGTTCGTTTCTGAAGTCGGTAGTCTATTTGCATAGTCAGGGTTATCATCTCAGCCAGCTTAGCGGGCCGCAGGACCTTAGAGACCTCATCTTTCAGATCTTCAGCCAGACCTCGTCGAAACAGGGTAAGTAAACCCTAATCGGGCCATCCCGTTTCCGATGATAATTGTTTGAATTGAGTGATATAGGTCATGAGGTCCTTGTGAACCTGCCTAAGATCCAAGAGTCGTTCCTGGGTTGTTACAGAAATCTCTTGATGACTAAACATGGTTCTAAGACTGTTAGAAAAGGCAGGATAAGAATCCAAAATGACATTGCCTGAAGTAACCAACGGGGTAGCCCGAACATTATCCTGTTTAAGTGTCTGCATCTCTAAGGACATTGACTGCATGGCAGCCATAAGCTGCTGCATTTGCTGCTCCACACCAGAGTGGCTCGACCAGGCTTTTTCTATGCCAAATATTTTTATTTTTTATTTTATGGCGTCGCTAACTGTTACAACTGCTGCTAGTTCGATTAGATATCAACTAATACACTGAGAAGTATCAATGGAATCTCACTAACCTGGTCGAAACTGGTTGGTCTGGACATAGCAAGCAGAACGCAAGAATTGCTCTGAGGCCCCTGCTCCTCCCAATACTGGGACTGAACAACCAGCAGGAAGAAGCACGAACCCCAGGGAAACCTCTGGGGAAGAAAACCCTGGGAGGCGAGGATGACCAGAGCTTCCGAAGGTTGGCGTCTAGCGTGTGGAATCTTGGAGAGTCTGCAGCATGGAGTTTACTGAATAAAGAAATGACAGGTGAGTACTGGAATTAGGGAAAGACAAGGGAATAGCAAAAAGAAAGTGCGAATGCTTACTGGAAGTTCCAAGGAGAATTGGGAAGCGATCAAAGGGGAGAGTTCTTTTTAGGCAAAGTGGTGTGTGCGTGCAGGAGTCTGAATCCTCCTGGATTCTCTGAGATAGGAGAAGGGATTAATAAAGGAGGCAAGAAAAGAAAGCCTCTAAATCGGACAGGAAGGGAAGGTGACTCACTGTGGATAATTATGCTATATCTCCTCTACGCTCTGCATGGGTGTTGGTAGAAAGCGGACCGGGGAGCGTAGTCAGACCCGGAAGTAAAGGGTAACATGGAAGCGTCCCTGAACGCAGGCACGGAAGAGGAATTCTAAAGAGTAAGTGAGAAGAAATGGTTAATACAGTAAATGGTTAGTACAGCAGAGGAAAGTAAGAAGTCTAGAAAACGAAGTTACGGAGCGTCTTCCAAAGTAGCGACGCAATGTGAGTACAGTCTCTGCGGCTTCAATATAATCATGTGACTCGCCATAGGCTTCTGTTGAAAACGTGGTGAGATCACGTGACTCGGAGCAGACGTCCATAGGGAACGTGCAACAACTAGACTGCAGACGCTTGCATTCTCTGAATCTCTTACTCTTGGTAATACGTCAGGATGAATCGAACCACATATTCTTCTCTTGCGTAACCATGACCAACGTTGGAAAGGTGTAACAGAAAGTTTGTGTTTCAGTGTTGTGGAATGTTTATGCATGTATTATGCATGGGTGTTATTGTAGAGATGAATAGAGTGCTGCACAATTGTGTGATGGGATGATAGGTGTGGTTGGGAAGGTTGTAAGAGTAGGAAGCAGTATTGTGTGATGGGCTTGGGTAAATATGACATTGAAATCGGGTGGTGTTGTATAAAATAAGTGTATCCCATGTGATGGGGAATGGGTAATAAAGCATTGATAGTAGACTGTGTTGAGCAGTACTGCTGTTAGTGAGTAAGGGAGTGGTGGTTTGATTTAATAACTAGGAATATTATTATGTGTTGAGGAAAACACTGGTTGCTGTAATGGTGTGATTTAGTGCATAGGTATGATGATTGTGTTGGTGTAGTTGAAAAGGGCTGAGGAAGAGTGTGTATGTGTGCTAATGTGTGTTCATAATTTGGAATGCAATAGGTGTGAAGGTTGTTGGGTTGGAATTGAAGACTTGAGGTGGATCGGGTATGGAAGAATAAAGAAATGAAATTGTGGTATAGAAGTTGATATGATATGTTTGTGTTGTTAGGCAGCAAGGGAAGAGCAAAATTCGGATAGGATAAGAAAGATTGTGAATGCTGCAATAGAAAAGGTATGAGTGAAATACAATAGTGTTGAGTAGAAAATAATACTTTTACCTAATACATAGTGAAAGTACATTGTTTTAATTACATAGATATACATGCTATATTAAATGACTGACTTTGCAGGACTTGAAGAGTTTTCTTTGTTCGGTAGCTTCTTTGTCAATCTTCTTTCTCCTGTAATTGTAAAGGAAAGTTAGTTGGTAAATGTGGTAATGGTGAATTAGTTTCACTAACTGAAGTTATTTATTAAGGTAGGAGGAGTTATTGTTCAAACGAGTTAATAAAGTTGTGGAGTGGTATAGTATGTTAACTATGTTGTTATAATGATTGCACTATGACAATTGCAGTTTGGTAAACATTGGCAGAGTGTAAAAAAGATGCATATTTAGTTCATTTTTGCAGCACAGGAAAGTTTTCACTAGGGCTAATATGGAATGGTATTAGCTGTACAGCAAAGTTTGCCTTGGTGCAAAAAATGCATGCACAATGTATCTTTTTGCAGAAGGGCAATTTTTTGTCCTTGTATTTTAATATGAAAAGTGCACTATATGCGGTGTGATTGATTTGTAATGTGTTGCAGTGTTAAAGAGTAGGGGAACTGTGGCCTAGTGGTAATACCATGGAAGTTTGTAGTTGCAGCAGAATATGTTGTTAGCATAATGTGTGTTATAGTAGTGGTTGGAAAAGACTAGTATATTTGTATGTGAGGACAAGTGTTACATTTAGTCTTGCATGTTTATATTTGGAATTTAGCGAAAACATTGGAACTATCCACATATGTGTGAGCCAGTGGAGAATGGTGGCACTATAAGGAAGCTAATGGGAAAGGTTGCAAAATATGACATTTGTACGCACGGAAACATTTTCATTTTACAAGCATTTTGTTGAAAATTATAAAATGCCTAAGTGCATTTAGAGCTGCACTGTTTCTATCTTTTTTCTATAAGTAACAGAAATGCTGTTGCAAAAGATTTGTAGAACACTTAAGTGGCAGTTGGTGTGAGGAAGTCCAATACGGGGGAGTACATGTTTGTCAGTGCCACTTAATGTGAGCAGGTACAGAATGTTAAAATACATGGCATTTGATAGCAGTGGTTAAAAAGAGAATATGCCTAATGAGATGCTTATTAAAGGGTAAGTGGCAGCAACCCTGTATATATATTTATAAAGGTGTTGAAAATATAAGCATACCTGTACTATGTCTTGTTAGATGTAGATATTGTTGAATCTGCTAATAGAAATCTTGGAGAGCTGTACAGTACTTTTTGATACAGGAGGCTGTGAATGACAGGAGACATGTACTCTGAGAGTTGAAACATACATCTGAAGTGTTGAACTGAGGTGGCATGGTTATTTGTAGAGTTTTTGGATGTGAATGGTGGATGGATGTGTGACTGTTTGAAAGTAGCCAATGAGGGAGTGTTACAAACCTTAAGGTAAAAAGGGTAGAAGGGCTGCATGTACGATGGTGTCACAATTATCCGTGGACATCAGAGGTGGTGGAAAGATGGCTATGTCGCTGAAGAAGTGGAGTGTGTGGATGCTGGGAGATTCATGGATACACTGGGTAAAGGTTTACACCGAGCACTATGGCATCTCTGGTAATCTTGGATTGGAAGAAGTGGAAGTTTCCTGGTATGGAGTTCGAAGATTAAACTGGGTGGGATAGTTACCATTGTGTGAGGATATGGTTCAATTTAAACATCCTTACATTATTATAATTCATTGTGGAGGCAATAGTTTGTATGTGACTGGACTATCATTGCAGTTTGCCATTAAGGACACATTTAAAAGACTAGTGGAACTGTTTCCAGCTTCAAAGATTATTTGTTCACCAATTACTTAAAGGCCAATGTGGACATTTTTAAACTTGTTTTGTCAACAAATGGAAAAAGCCAGGCGGAATGTTAATAAAGCTGTATGTGCTGTTTTTACAAGATGTAGGAATGGCATCTTTCCACAATCAGAACATAAAGTTTGATGGCATGAATATTTTTCGTAGAGCTGGAGTTCATTTGACAAATGTTGGAAATTAGATTTGTTCTTTCCAATGTTCCAAATGCCTTGAAACCGTTTCTGTGAAAACAATGAAATGGGAACATGTGAAATATATAGTAAAGCATCTGTTCATAGGTATAGCACATAAACATCAAAAACACAAAACAAGTTTGAAGCAGTTTCTTGCAAAGATTGTACAAAAACAAATAAGTGCAGCGCAGCATTTGTTAGTATAGTACATAAAACCAAAATAAGAAGCAAATAAATGTCACCATTGTACAATAAAAAAAAGTAAAATGAGTTTAGACCCCTGAACCCCTTTTAATTGCACAAGAAGGGACAGTATATGGCTCCGGAAAAGGGGGGTGATCCATTTTGTGATGGTAGTGTAACATGAATGGGAAGTGTGCAAGCCATAAATAATGGCTAAAAACTTCCTATGCATATTGCAGGTTATGTTAACATTTTGTATAGCAGAGAAAAGAGGTTGGGACAGTAATTATTTACTGTTACATTTTCTTTGCTATGCACATTTTCTACAATTTTCATGAGCATAAAATTGAATGTTAATGAAAATGTTAGATGTTCTTATAGAGACTTACTACTTTATCTATAAATGTAAATTAGATGGATTCTATAAGATTTATTTTGTTCTGATTCTATTTTTAAACTTTCAAAGGTGGTTCATGAAGAACCTTTTTTGTTGTTCTTTTTGGGTTTTTTTGCAGTGGGAAAGAAAGAGCAAAGCACAGAAGAACAGAGGGAGTGAAGAAGGGAGGGAGGGGCACCAATCACCATAAGGGAGGGACAGCTGAACAAAGGAACATGTAGGGCTGCAAACAAACTAAGGTAGGGGGCAATCCTTTTGATGTGCCTTCAGAGCTGCCTCAAAAACATGTTGAATGCCCTCACCCTGAAGCTAATTGTGTCACACTGCATACACATGAATGTTGACCGCACAAGGTGTGGGTCAAAAGCCTTCTGTATGGCCTGTGAGCTGGTAGGAGGAATCCCCTGTCCCACTACAGTGTCCTGAGTGGTCACATGAGTGGTCAATGAGGGTGTAGTTGCCAAATAAGCCTACACCTTGATTAGGAGATTGCCTTTCTCAGTTCTGCTGGTGCCATTCTGTGTCAGCGCATGCAGGTAGTATCAAAGGAGTACTGCCACTTTTGGCGATGACTGAGTACAATTTTGCACACAGTGCAGCACATGCAGGCAGCCTGAGCCTTTGGTACTCCTGCAATGGTGGTAAAAAAACTCCAAACCCACAACTCTTTCTGCCCACATGACGTAGTAGGCACTTCCTCCACTACATCTTCATCTTCCTCCTGCATGTTATCTGCTGTAGATCCCCTGTTCCCCTGTCCAGGTCCTCCAGGTGGTGGTGGTGGTGGCCCTTGGAGAAGAGGACGAGGCATGCCCATTGCAGATACCATTGTAAAAAAAGTCTGTTGTATTCTCTGAGAAAAGAGGTCCTCTCTGCTGGTGTGCCAGATTGAGAATGACTAACAGAAATGGGTGGGTCCCCATCGAGGAAATGTCCACGGACTACCATCCTGTCAGCAGACTTTGCAGACAAAAAAAGACCTTAAATTGTAACCAGTTTAGAAATGAAGTGGTAGTGGTACTGGGAGCAGTGTTCACTTGAAAGTCCCTAGAGTGGACAAAAACTGAATTTAAAGATGTCCACAAAGCACGCACACCGACCGCGGATACGTGATCATGCTGCATGCGCGTGGTCACATGACGATGTCCGGGGATGTCCATGATGCCGTGCCAAGACTGCAGGCTTCCAGTTCAGAAAAAAAGTGTGCAAAAAGTTTATAGAAGCACTGGCAGTGGTTCTAGGAGGTGTGCAAGGGCAAAGTTTGAACTTTAAAGTCCCTATTTTGGCCAATAATTGAATATAAAGATGTCCATGAAGCACAGACATTATTCGTGATCACATCATTGAACCACAGGGGCGTGGTCACATAATGACATCTGGCACATCCGTGGGCATACACAATGCCCGTGGACTACCACGTGACCTATGACGTAGTATTAACACAGTGTGGGTCCCGCACCCAGACAATGAAGTTTGCGGACACATTAAAAGTGCATGGTTTGCTTCACGGATAAACCGGTAGGTTCACGGACACTGACGAAACGTCCATACTGCGTCACTGCTATGTAAATATGCAGGCACAGATATTATTATAGCCTGCAGACATCAAATTGGCATTTTATATTTTTTTATTTACATTATATATTTACAAAGAAAATCTTTTGCGGGGTTAATATATACAGATGACATTTATCAATATTTATTTGATGAAAGGTATGAGGAATCTGAGTAGGAAACATAAAAAGGGAAATGTTGAGTTTTAATTTTTTCCTGATTGGGGGAATTAGGGATATAAATGTTATCAAAACATGTATTAGGGGAGTCTTCTGGTAATGATTGGGGTGATTGATGGAGGAAAGAGGGAGCAGTTTCAAGAAGGGCAGTGATAATCAAGATTTCTAATGACATGATTTTTTAAATAAATTACAAGTTCTTTTAAATCATTGATAAGATCATCTTATTTTGAAGACAAGTTCATGATTTGATTCTGTAAAGTTGGGGACTGGGATTGTTTTTCTGGTTCTTGAGATTCTCCATGATTACTATGTAGTGTGCTTTCTTCATCTATATTAACTATTATAAGAAAATAAGAAATTATTATTTCAATAAGCTCTATAGCTTACATTAATTGTTTGCATTGAAAGACATATTAACCATCACAGATTTCATCATCACTCATTTCTTCTTTGGGAAAGTATTCTTCTAGCCACTCAAGTGTGTTTGCCATTTCTGTCAAAATAAAAAATGGTGTTATTTGCTTATGAGAAATGTTTATATAATTAATGCTAATAATAGAGAAATAAATAACGTGTACTTAATATTTGGTAACAGATTATTTTCCAATGTGATGTTGCTGTATCTCAGGTCATATGAACAGATAATATAAGGTGTACAGTTATGCTTTGTGTTTGGTACATTCCATCAAATTGTGTGCTAAATGAAAAATTTTGTTTACATTTGTGTATGTTCAATTGTATAAAGATGTATTAAATATTAGTAATGTTGGTTTATGTATACGTTTTGTTACTAGAAGGGTACAAAATGTTCTGTTGTCCCGTGTGCTTCTAGGTTTTGTTAATACTACCTACTGTCTGCAGACTTGTATACTGACCGCAGACTCTAGAGCTGCTACATTGAAGGGGAGTGTGATTTTTAGGTGTAATCATTAAAAATAGGTATAAGGAAGTTGTAGGAAGTTACAGTGCACTGGTAAAAACCTATGAAATTCAGTGAAAAAACATTGTTAAAGGGACGTTATGGTTAAGTTACACTAATGAAAATCTATTACATTCTGTGAAGAAAATGTGTTAAAGGGATGTTATGGTTACAAGTAATATTGAAAAACCCAATAAATTTGCCAGTTATGGTAAGCTATGCAACCATAACTCATGACACTACCATGCACTGCTAAGACCCAGGATATGAAAGATGACATCGCAGACAGCATTATTGATGACATCTGAATTGTAATCAAAAGTCCCAACAAGGTGTTTTTTTTAGAGAGTTCCCACTAACATATCAACGGTGATCAGGAGACCTCTCATAAAATAATCCTTGCATCAAAAAATTTACTCATTAAAACTGAAACATTATATTGAAGACTTGTTGTTAATACAGCAGTGTAAAAATACATACACCTGGGCAATGGCTTTAGTATGGACCATTAAAGTACATTATTTTGTATTCTGCTAACATTGGTCAGTAGAATCATAAATCCAAGCCTGACTAATGTTAAACTTAAAATGAACAGCTATGAATACAAGAATTACCACACACATGTGTTAGTATAAAGAATACATATGAAGAGCATGAATGTATACAAATCTGAGGAACATACAGGGAATCTCGAGTAAGGAGGAAAGAAACACCATGACCAGAAAATGACAATACGATGAGAGTTCACCATCATGTATATTTGTATTTGTATTTGTATTTAGTTTATTTGTAAAGCGCAACCAGGCCCGAAGGCATACGGGCGCATAATCTTAACATATGATGTTCCTATTACTGTACAAGACAAATGGGTGAGGCCAGCTCCCTCTGTTACAGAAGGATACAGTGTGGGACTGGCGTCCCAACAATACATCATAAATATATTACAATACAAGAATATACATTGCTGAGCAGGGTGCCAGGAGGAACTGGAGTCCCAGTAAAACAACAAGCCAACCCTACAGTACAGGAATATAAAATGAAGAAGTAATGACTGCGGGGCGTTAGACAACCTAAACATGAAGAAGTAAATAAGATATTCTGAGTGTGGAGCCATATATTCGTTTTATTCTTGAAAGCATGGAAAGTGGGCTCAGTTCTAATGACAGTAGGAAGGGAGTTCCAGAGTTTTGTAGCCAGTACAGGGAAGCTCACCCCTCTGGCTTTTTGAAGTTTGAATCTGGGCAGGGAGAGGCTGTGTATTTGTGCAGATCTCATGGGTCGAGTAGACGTGTGGAAAGTGAGACGGTTAGATAAGTAGGTGGGGGCTTTGTTGACGAGGCATTTATGTGTCAGCGCTAGTGTTTTTAGGGAGATTCTGTGTTGACTGGGAGCCAGCGTAGTTCAGATCTGACATTTGAGATGTGGTGGTGTCTAGGAATATTGAGTGCTGCTCTAATAGCATTGTTCGGGGTAGTTTGTAATTTGTTGATGTTAGACAGGCTTGTCCTCAAGTAGAGGGTGCTACAATAGTCAATCTTAGACATGACCAGCGTTCTAGCCAAGGTAATGCAGTTAGTGGGGTTCAGAAAAGGCCTACAGGCCATGATGATTTTGCAGCTATAGGCCAAAGCCGACCTTACTGCGTTTGTTTGTCTATTCAGTGACAGCGCTGAGTCAAGATAGACCCCTAAGGTTTTGGTGTCCTTAGAGACATTGATGACATTGCCATCAATGGTAAAAAACTTAAAAGCTTGGTCAAGTTTATTAAAACGTTGAGATGATCCAAGAATAAGGAGTTCAGTCTTGTCATCGTTGAGGCAAAGCTCATGTTGAGCCATCCATGCCTAAATAACCAGGTAGACGTCATTCAGTGATTTGGTGTCCATTGTGTGGTCCCCCGTGATAGGGATGAGTATCTGGGTGTCATCAGCATAATTAGTTTATGAGACACACAGGCACCTTGAGGTACATTGCAGTGAGTGGGAGAAGGAGCTGCGAAGGCTGTAGGGGAGAAGACCCACATGGAACGGTTACTTAGAAACAAGTTGATCCATGCAGTGGCAGAGTCAGAAAAATGTGCAGCAGTTTTAAGATGCTGGCATTGGATTTGGTGATTGACCAGATCAAATGCAGCGGAAAGATCGAGAAGTAGTAGCAAAGCTAGTTTCCCATTATCTTTTAACACCTCAATTTGGGTTTTGAGATCAATCAAAGCTGTTTCTGTTCCGTGTCTAGGGCGGAAACCAGATTGTTTTAGGCCAAGGAGATTGTTAGATTCAAGATACTCTTAGATCTGAAGGTAGGCTGCACGATCTAAGATCTTGAGCAGGAACGGGACAGTGGTAATCGGTCTATAATTAGTAGTTATATTTGGGTTGAGGGACGGTTTTTTGATCAGAGGGATCACCCATGCGTCCTTGAGATTATCTGGGACTATGCCTGTTTTGAAAGAATCATTTATGAAAGTCGTGATGAAAGGAGCTAGGTCAGTGGCAGCTTCCTTAATGATCGAGGCCGAACACGAATCACCTTGACAATTGGAAGGTTTGAGTTTGTTCATAATTCCTTCTACTTTGCCAATAGTAAGAGGGGAAAATGAGAAAGGTTAACAATTCATATCAGTTTGTCCAGAGGCAGTCGTAGGAGCGGTCTGAGGTTTAACCGACTGTATAGAATTTTGTTTGCCTCTGATTTTAGTTTGGAGGGATGCAACTTTGTCAAGAAGTGCTGTCTGTATCTTAGAGCACCAGGTGCTACCTTTAATGTAAGAGTCTGGCAGCACTGCAGGCGACTCAAGCTCCTTTAGAATTTTGAACAGGTCTTTGGTATTAGATTGTGCTGACAAGATACAATTGTTGTAAGACTCTTTTTTTTGCTTGGAAGATAGCTTCTTTGTAGTTGAGGGTAGCTAGAAAAGGCCTGTGTGCATCAGAAGGATGACTTTTCCAACGGGTTTCCGCACTAAGTTTAGCTTTGCGAAGCACTCCTAATTGAGGTGTGAACCATGAGTTAAGGTGCACATATGGTTTAGGTTTCCTGAGTTTAAGAGGGGCGATGGAGTTTAGAGTTGCAAGCACCATGTGGTTGTAAGTGTCTGCTAAGATAGTGGGATCTGTGTAAGAGTCAGAGCAGTTGATGAGCATAGGGAGAATGAGAGGGAGTAGCTTCTCCTTAGTTATATCCCTTTTATTTCTGGTAGGGATGGCAGGTGCAATGGATGGCGCCGGGCGAGCTTCTGTCCCACTATTTAAGGTAATAATATGGTGATCCGACCATGCACAGGTGAGTTGGATAGTAGACTGATTTCACAATTGGTATCACTTAACCAGTCTAGCAACCTCCCTTTCGTGTGGGTTGGTTCTTGAATGTGGTGGGTAAATCCTAAATCGGTTAAGATGTTAGCGAAGTCTATAACATATGATCATTCGGGTCTTGGTGGCCTAAATTAAGGTCCCCAAGAAGGATGGTTTGGGAGTTGGTTTTGGCTTTGTCAAGTACTGAAGAAGTGATATCATCCGCAAATGATGTCGAAGGGCCTGGTGGTCTATAGATTAAGTGTACATAGGGGCCATTTGGTTGCGAGATAGTGGTAATTTGACCGAAAGTAATTCAGCGGATTCAATGTTGATGTTAGGTAGGGCTATCAGACCAAGTGCATTTTTATGGATAAGGGCAACCCCCCCCCCCCCCCCCTCTGGTGGTACGGTTGCATCTAGTGATAGCATAGTGCACTGGAATCGCTAGGGAGAATGCAGGGCCGGAGTCAGCATGAAGCCATGTTTCAGAAATGGCAATAAAGTCAAGCTCTTGCATCTTAATAAGATCAGCAATATCAAGTGCATGTGCTGCCAGGGACCTAGCATTGACCAAGGTGCCCTTGATATGTGTAGCTTTGCCTGGTGGTGCTAGGGGCAATTGAGAAGGCTTTGGAGTTAGTGTGGTAGGAATCTGGTGGTTGAGGCCAGATGTTGATCGTTTTAATGAGGAGCAAGGATTTTTAGTGTGCTGAGTTGAGCGCTGAAATCTGGTTCCTAGTCTTTTGTTTCTAAGGTGCGTGGGGCAAGGTTGGTTCGGAGTAGGTTTCTTAGTGAAGTGATCTAACCAGAGGGCTGGGGCATTAAGGTATATATTGTGGGGAGCAGTGGTCAAATATGGCCAGCTGCTATCCCTTAGCACCTGGGGACCCATAGTCTCATTGTGCTGTGCCACTGTCGGCCTTTAGGATGGGCTCATTGTCAGTGTGAACTAGTTAAAATATGTGAGAAAGCTCAATAATGGTACTTGGATTGCGAAGGTAACAGGCCAAAAAGAGTTAAATAGGACTAGTGTGAGGAGCATTAGCTTGCTGTGGGAATAGAAGCGTGGGTTCATGATTTGTAACAAAAGGTCAACACATTCAGGCAAGCGACTAGGTAGAGTGCATCGCTAGAGAAACAGATTTTAGTGCATAAAGTATATTTACAAGGTTATGCAAAATGGTTATACAATATGCAAGTGAGCCATAGAAATAGTGAAGGGTGGGCAGCAGCCCCATTAATAAGGCAACTAGAAGTCAGTGTGACAAATAGTGAAATTCAGCAATGGGAGCCGTAAAACGTCAGACTGTTAGTGCTGAAAAGGCAGTTAGTGTAGAAGGGGGTGGGCAAATAACACTGCTGGGGAAAAGGTACCATCATGCAGTTGGGCGATGCTAGCTAGCAGTGCTCCCAACCCATTGCACAGACTATGGAAAGGCAATACGGTTGGCTAATTTGGAATTTACACCACAACCCAAGGTTGAACCAAGAGCAGTTAGACAATCTGCAGCATAATCACGCAATCGGAGGCAGGAAGTACACCCGGTCGTGTTGCTAACAGCTGAGCTAAAAGAGCACAAGTGCATATATGCACATACAATCGGCAAGGATGACGGCTGTTAAACCGTAGCAGTTTGCGGCTAATAATGCAAGTAGGATCAACTGGTACTAACATCCCGAATCGGCATAATATAATCTATGCAACTATAGTTCAGAACGCATTTAGGATATGTGTGCAACTAGGAACAGCAGCAACAGTACACCGGTACACCGGTGCAACTAACATGCGTTTAGGAGGAATCAAGTACATTTAAAAGTATAAGTAGACAATGAAAAGGATAAGCATAACATGTGTTTCACAACACACTAAATAATGGGTAGCTTAGAGTCATTGAGGGGGGTAGCGTTTTTGAGTGCTTACCATTGCTAAGTACAGCCAAGGTTCGGGGGGTATCCGACAGAGTCCTGGAGGCGGTTGGGCAAGGCTCCTGACCCTGGACTCTGATGGCTCCGGACAGGCTCCAGACAGGAGTCAGCCTTGGTAGGTGCCCTTAGGAGGCGTGCCGGCGTTTGCCTGCCGGTGATGTTGATTGGATAGAAGAATGTGCAGGGAACCAATCGCGGCTCTCTCAGAGTAAACAATGCCATGAAGGGAATACGAATTTGTAGACGGCCATCTTGAAGTGGCCTCGGCCTTGTGGAGCCTAATTGTACCTCTGTAGAAAAGCGGTTCTCGTGGTAAAAGAAAGTAGCCTTATGTCAGGCTCTAGTTTTAAGCAGCTTCCACCCAATTAACAGACCCAAGGCTATATTCGGATCTGCCTGTGTCATATGGTGGCTATAAAAATGAATTCTCTCTTTGAGGCCTCCTTATTGTCCCATGAATGTGCACCATGAGCTCAGGCCAAACCCTATGGAAAGTAACTCAAAACATATGAATAGGTTAACCTCTAGATATTCAGCATCTTTAAAATGTGCAGTGTCACTGTATAAAAACAACCGGCACAGATATTTGATGTCATTAGTGATATCATCAAGGATGCCATTTGTGATGTCATCATTGATGTCCTGAGTGTTAGTCTTAGCAGTGCACGGTGGCGGCGCGAGTTACGATTGCATAGCATGCCATAACTGGTGAATTTCTTGGGGTTTTCAATTTTACTTGTATCCATAAGGCAAAGCTTTTTCACTGAATATATATGTATATATAGTATATGGTGATGCTAGTGAAATGTATCATTCATAGGAAATGCAAACATTATATGTCTAATAATGTTTATGTCTAATGACCTAGGCACCATAGTAAAATATCATTTTTTTCAATTATTTCTATTTTGTTGTAACCATAAAACAGCTTTTCGCAAATTTAGATTGAATTAAAAGTACATACATATATTATAAATACATAAAAATATGGTGATACACCAATACCACTCTAAGAATCAGATTATCACAACAAGGACAATTGTCGGCACCCATTGAAGCTGAAAATGGGCTCAAACAGGGGTGTCCCCTTGCAGCAACATTGTTTAAACTGTATACATTGGATCTTTCTGAGCCCCCTCACTTTCAGAAGGCAAATCCACCCAAATTAAATAACCAGCAGACTTACCACTTGATGTTTGCAGATAACATTGTCATTTTAGACAAAATTGAGTTAGGGCTACAAAGAAGTCTCTGGAACTTGGAAACTTACATGTTGGAAAATGGCTTAGAAATAAACACAGCAAAAACTAGAATCATGCCACTTTCAGCAAAGAAAGGCCAGAAAAGAAAACAACAACCCTTTCAGTTCCAAATGAATGAACAAAAACTGATCATGGTAACTGAAATTAAATATTTAGGAGTCCTAGTGAACCAATCAACAGTAGAAACTCCTTGGTTAACGCATCTGAGAACAAAAACAGCCTCATTGGCGAGACAAGGGCTTTTCATACATAGAAAATGTGGAAAATTCTCTTTGCAACCAATTCTCATATTTTACCGCCAAAAAGTGATTGTGATCCTGAGACTATGATTCATCTTGATCAATCTATCTGGGATATCTTGGAAGGCCTCTTTTGGAGGAAAATCCTTGGACTAGCGAACTCATTCTCGATTAAAAGAATTAGACATGAGATTGCAACACAATCATTAAGATCAATAGTCAAGTGGAAAAAACTAGATCTGTTCAGAAAAATTATCAATGAGGATGAAATTCCAGCATACAAACTATTCCAACGAAGAAACATTATGGTGGCGAACACGGCATTAGCATTATGGAAGGATGCAATGGAAAGCGTGATGGCAGTAAACAGTATAACAATGGAGATGCTTGTGAATCACCCTCAATGTGCCAAAAAAAGGCTACAGCGAAATGATTGGATAGCTACTCTAACAGAGAAATCAAGTTATCAGATGAACTTGCACTGTGACTTGGACAATCGCGCTATCAATGTTTTACCTGCGTATTTGAAGCAATTTCCAGATAGGCAAATTAGGGACACATTTATTAGACTACGATTAAATCAACTACCGACCCGGGAATTGATGGCAAATAACAGACAAATCCTGAAAGAGGAAGCATTCTGTCGATTCTGTGAGAATAAACAGATGCTCGAAACTGCCCATCATATCATAATGAATTGCCCTGCATTAGCCGAAAAAAGAAACTGGTTTCGAGAAATGATAACAAAACCAGGGCATGAACTCACTTGCCAGGACAGATGGAATCTAATACTGTCAGGGAACAACAGGAGCCTTACTACGGTTATAATTCAATTTTGGAACCATGTAACCATGATGAAGAGAACTTAACCTTACTACTCATAGCAGTTTTCAATGTAGTAAGGAAGTGACCGTAGATGCTTTGGAGAGACTGGACAATGGCAAAATCTGTGTGCTAAAACCTTGCTTTTTCTTATTTCTTTTTTCTCTCTTTCCTTTCTCTTTCTTTTTATTATTGTGAATTTCAGTATTATATGATGTTATGGATAAATGAAAAGTTTTTTAATAAAGCGACAACATTTTTTTAAAAAAAAAACATGGTGATTTCAATAGTGTAAATTTGTTCATTTTTTCATCAACTCGTTTAAATAGAATTATTGCAATTAAGATACTTTTACGTGTTCAATTCATCATATTTGCTTCTTTTGGAAGACCAGATTTATCTCCTTAAGGAGTTTCAAAATGTCCATTGTCAGCCCCGATTCATTGCCCAATGCTAATCTTTCCCAAAAGGGTGTTGTGGATATCCACCAATGTTTTTTCTGCAAACTTTGACCATTTCTTTGCTCTAAGTTTCTCTGTTGCCGTACACCCTGTCATTAGATGTTTTAGAGAGTGTGAATGTTTTTCAGGACATAAATCACATTTATTGTGTGGATAGGACACCTTGTATCTTATGTGTAATATCTCTCTTGTTGGTAATAGATTGAGGCGCAATCTTAAAAAATCCATCCTCCATCGCAAATTCGGGAAACATCTCAGATACCAGGGACACCATCCTCTGGGCATGTCACATGATGACAGTGACTGAAAAAATTGTGATCCCTGCATCACAGAGATTGTATTAATCCAATCTGCTCTCTTTATGGATTCTTTTACCTTCATTATTTCTGTGGGATAGTTATTTCTCCCCTCTTACATTTCAACAGGATGTCAGATACCTGTGTTTTAAGATCTTCCAGATAGGGATTATCGTTCTCCTTTAACATGTCCTTTGTGTTTTTGTTTAGTGAGTTATTGCACCGATCTATGATCTTTTGGTATGAGGAAAGCATCCTCCATACTATCTGTGATCTTAAGGACTGTAATCCCAGCTCGTACCACAATGGCATTATCGGTAAGGACTGAGGCAAGTGCGGAACAAATGTCCATGTACGTTTTACCTTACCAACTTTGGGACTCGCCAACCCCGCATTATCTAGACTTTTGGATAGATCAGACAGATATAGATTGAACAGGCATGAGGCCAGTCTGCATCCTTGTTTGACCCATCTTTCAGATGCTATTGAGTTACTCAGATTGCTTGTACTGTCCAATCTGACCTGCAATTTTGTATGTTTGTGGAGTTCCACGATGATTGTTAACAATGTTTGCAGTAGCCCGCATGTTTGTAACTTACTTTACAGCAGGCTTCTGTTGACAGTGTTGAAAGCCTGTGAGAGATCGATCTATACCCCATACAGTGTGGGTCCACCTCTTTGAAATTATTTTTTGAAAATTAAATTCATTACCAGGCCATTGAGTAACGTCGATAACCCTTTTTTTCGGAAACCAATTTGTTGCTTATGCATGATTCCTTTTTCTCAGCCCATATTTCCAATTCCTTCAGTACTATACCTGCAAAGATCTTGCTGTCTAGATCTAGAAGAGAGATTGGGCAATAGTTTTTGGGATCTTCCTGATCGCCCTTTTTGTAGATAGGTATTATTATTATTGATCTCTTCCAAGATGCTGGAAATTGTTTGGAGCTTATGACCTCTTTGAATCGTGCGGTTAGGACTTTTTTACCATATCACAATATTTGATTTTAGAATTTGATTGGTCAAACCATTTGGTCCGACTGCTCATGAGGATGATGCTTTTTAAATTTCTTCCTCTACTGTATATACTGTGAAATTCAGTTCCCTACGACCTCCACTATCGGCTCCTACCGGCTCCTTATTGGTTTTGCATACTGTTTGCTTAGATGTTCCTGCCATATATCTTCTCTTATGATTTTACTCCGAGCACAACTCTGGGAATTCAAGATTGAATTAATGAGAGACCAAATGTTCCTGGAATTTGACTGTCACACCACCCTCAACATGAGTTCTCTGTCTCTTTGATGGTCTAATTGTAATAGTTTATTTGCCTTGGAACAATTCTTATATTAATTTCTCAATGCTTTGAGTGAGTGTCTATATTGCTCCCTGGTTAAGTGTCCGCTCTTAATTGCATGCTCTGATTTTCTTAGTTCTTATTTTTTACCCATGAGGCATCATCAAATGTGTGTTCATGTGCCTTCTTTTTTTTTCCAACCCCATTACATGGTGTGTCAATATGCCATAGAAAGTCGACAACATGTGACGGATTACATACTGTTCTTATCTCATTATCATGCAGACAATCAACACAGTTTTGGGGATTTTTGTTTAGCGTTGTCCCTCCTCTGCCAAAAATGGCAACTGCGTTCTTTCCGTTAATTATTGTTATTTCTCTGGAAGTCATCGGTTTGTCATTTTGATTATTGTCTAGCAGAGTTCCAATTAGCATATGATGATCACTGCTTTTATCTTCTTTGATAGTGACATCTTTCAAGAAATTCTTTGGATAAGAACATGCAGTCTATTGTTGTGCTCAGATCTCCTCTCTTCACAGGAATATCTCCCTTTATGTTATCATGTGTCATGGTTAAATTCCGCTCTGTAAGGAAGTCAAGCCATCACCTGCCATTTTTTGTTGGTTTTCTTTTTTGACTTCCTGTTCGATTAAATGTTTCCAAACATTGTGAATTCAAGTCTCCCATTAATATGATGTTTGCTATGCCAGACTGTACCTCTGCACTCAGCAACAGATCTGTTACAGCTTGTTGGAACTGATCTTGGTCTGAATTTGCTGAATTTATACATTGATTACTGACATTGTGTTGCATCTCCATCTCTCATTTCTGTTTGTACTGCCAGAATGGCTTGTGTTTCGTTGCTTTGGAGTGAGATGTTCTTAATTTTCGAGTTCTGACAAGCAATTAGGAGACCTCCAGAAGGCTGTCCCTTGACATGTGTCAAGCTGTTCTATTATCGAAAACCTGTCTACTTTGAAGCTAGATCTAAGCCATGTCTCTCAGAATGCAATTATGTCATAATGATTGAAAATGTCCTCTCTGTTTAGTTTATTTCTAAATGAACTGGAGCCTCTCGTGTTCCAGCTGCACAGCTTCAAATCCTATTTTGTTAGAGTGACTCGTTAGGCATCCTAATTTCTTAATAATATGAGTGATTATTTCTGGAAGTTGTGCCCATTCGTTGGTTTTGTCATTGATTTGTGGACTTTCATTTTCATTTAATTCTTCATTTCTTGGGCTGTTGTTATTTGTATCTGACCTTTGCATTGAGCTATCCTACAGGAGTGACTGATCCTCACTCAGCATCTCCATTCTGCTGGGCCATTCAGCAGAGACAGTGTAGCCTTGTTTTGTTAGTTCCTTATTTCTGCCAGAATTGCACTTACTCCCATTCTATATTTTAGACCTATTACCACAATATCTGTGCAGTTGGCATTGGGTAATGTGATGTATTGTATGTCAGTTGTCTTCGAAGGTGGATAGGATCATACTTCTATTTAGGGGTTGGGTTGTTTCATCCAAACTATTCAGAATTGCAAAAGGTGAAGTGGAAGTAAATTTCTCTTCTTGCTCTTCTGCCTCCACATTCTCTTGACCTTTTACATAAATATATATATCTTGCTTGACACTCCCCCTTTGCTGGGTGTATATTACATGATTCATCTTGTTTTTTCTCAGCTGCCATTCCAGTAGAATTAGTCTCTTGGTTCACATTTGTTAGTTCTGGGTTGCTGTCTTCTTTATTTTGGTCTTCCGCGGCGTGTGATTTCAGGAAAATGGGTGCCAATTATAGTGGTACTTGCACAGTGTCTGTATGAATGGCTACCGTAGTTGCCACCACTGCTGATTTTTGTGATATTATTTCTTTATGTTTAGCTTTGTGGTCGTTTTTTCTGAGCCTTTTTCTCCCACATAATCTGAAACCTTGTTTTTCTGTTTTTCACTTTTTTTGTTTTTGGCTTCTCAATATTCTTTACTTAAATTAGTGTTAAAGATGTGATACATTGGTTTTGTCTGCTTTTCTTGTTTTTTGTCTTTTACCATTTTTGGTTTTTGATTCTTGTAGTACCTTCCCTGTTTCCACGGTTTCATGGTTTTGTCTGTTTTTCTTGTTTTTCCTTGATGTTTCATCCTGGATTCTATTATTTCTCAATTTATCTGGTGCAAGTTATCCGTGAGGCACACGGACAACTCGTTCTGTAAGTATTTCTCCTCAGAAATGTGCGCTGCACATATGAACTCTTCCATCATGGACTGAAATAAAGGTGTGTCATTCCATTCTTTTTCTTCATTTCCCTTGACACAACCCAGAACTGCCATGGTCTTTTCTTTTTGCTGGTGTAACTCATTGTTTATAGATGTTACGTTTCCATTCATTAGTTATATTTGTGTGTTTGTATCTGTCCATTTCTCCTGCAAGTGTCTCATTAAGGTTGATTGTTGACTAATTTCTGTCTTTATCATTTTTAATTTGTCGTTTACTGATGAGTTTATGGCTGTTCTCCGCCCTAGTAGATAGTTTTAACACGCATCCACTTCATTGGTGAGTTCCGTTAGGATGCCTGTATGTGTTTGGACCTCCACCTTCAACATCTCAAACACATTTACAAGGGAACTTAAAACATCATTCAAAGCTGAAAGGGTTGAATCATGCCCTTTCTTTAAAATGGTTCTGTTTCCTTGAGGCTTGTTGTTAGTTGAATCAATGCCTGTTGTTTTATGTGTGGACTATGCTGTTTCTCTTGTAATCCCACTCTGGCTGCTATAAGTGGATTTAGTTCATATGACGTTTCTGGAGAGAGATGGACATTGTTTCAATCATATTCTCTCAATATTGACACTTTTTGTGTTGTCGGGGGATTGATTTGTATTTGCAATAATGGATTAGGTTACAGATCATCTTCTTCTGTAGCCAGCTGTTCAACATCTCAGAGACTGTGACATTTCCGTTTGGGGAAAAATTCCAATATGTTTTTCTTTTCATCGTAGGAGCCGTCAGAGTGTATTCTTTACTCTTTACTTGTGCATTTCTGGAACTTAATTGATTGGGTGTTGACTGTTGCTGTTCTCTCCCACATGTAATTGGCCCCGATCACGAGGGAGACTGTTAATCTCTGATGTAGTGTTCATTGTCTGAAACCTCTTGTATTTGTTCTCGCTCCGGTGGTTTACATATACTTCTCAATTCACACCTCTCTCGGCTTTCAGCCTGCCTGATTTATTCCCTTTCAGGGACTTTTAAGTTGTCCCACAATGGTCCACTTCTTAGATTATATAAGCGTGATATTTGCGGCAGTTGTTGGCAGCTTGTTTTGTTTAATTATGTGGCACCACTATGTTTTTCAATTGTGCACTCTGAAATCACTTTTGAATAACGTGATTTGCCTGCTTACAGCTGGTTACTGCTAAGTGCAGGTATTGATCTGGCTTCTCTTTCTTGTGTGTGGTATAATTTAGTATCTGAGTTTGGTGTTTAGGGTGTGATTGAGTGTGATTAACTTGATAGTGGCAAAAGTTATTTTGTGTCTTTTGCAATTCCCTAACTTTCCTTTGCTATTGGAATTGTTTGTTCTGCCCGCTATTGTTTTAATCACCCCAATGTTATTGCCAACACAATATGTGCTCACCATAATGCAGACTCTTTCCTGCTCCTCCATTCGTCGTCCTCACGCCACTGGTACCACAAACACAGTGCCTCACAGCAGTCCCCGTTTGCCTCACTTCTACCTAGTTCTACCTAGTTCCATCTAGTTTCACCTAGAACCACCTGGTTCCTTCGGTTCTTTGATTCTGGGCAGAGTTTACGGCTCTAGGCAGAAGGCATGGCAGCGCTCATCGGGAACACTCCTCACATTCTCTGTGATGCTCTGTGTCTGGAGAGGATATTTATTTTAATCGACACCTGGCTTGGTAGTAGAGAGGGACAACATACCTCTCTGGCATCACTGGAACACTTCTCACACTCTCTGCGATGCTCCACGTCCGTAGAGGATATTTTGTTGAATCGACTAGTGGCTTTGTAGCAGAGGGACAACAGACCTCTCTGGCAACAATGGAACACTCCTGCGGAGGATGGGCTCCCCTGCGTTGAAATTAACCACCTACACAATTATATGATATAAGGACCAATTAAGGTGGCACATGACATTGCCAGACGAGGCGCACTGGCTATTCCCCTTGGCTGCAATGTGCCGACAGCGGCGATCACACACATAAACGCAGAACTGCCCTCGGAATCGTGCTGGTACTACCAAGACTGTGAAAGCAATAGTGAAACCGAGACTGTCATACCGTTGTACCAGCCTGTGGCCGACACATAGGGAAAGGGAGAAACTGAGAACCAACCCACCAGCCGATGACATCCACTGGTGGTATGATGCAATAACACAAACCAGTGGAGGTATCCATGTAAAGATTAGGAACTCACACAGTGAACCACTGAGAAAGTAACCTCCTGACCAAGCAGCACCAGACGAACTACCCCAAAAGACGACCCAGAACTCTAGAAACTGCGCACTATATAACGACAATAAACCAGCAGATAGCTGCTGCAGTGGGTAAGGATAAGGCACTAACCACTAAAAAAGGGGCCAACCAGAGCACCATGGAACAATTCACGACTACCACTCTGCCCCTACCAACGGACTCAGATAGATTTGAAGACACACAAAACCCTGGAGAATCCCTATCCCTAAGAGATGTGATGAATGCCATTGCCAACTCGCGATCCTCAATGGAAGTCAAAATGGATGGCATCACCACAGAAGTCTCCCTGTTGCGACATGATCTCCAAAAACTCTCCTCCCGCACTGGTGAGGCCGAGACCCGTATATCTGTTGCAGAGGATGACTTGAGAAGTATGGGCCAGCAAATGAACAGAGCGCTAGAACGCATCAAAGTACTAGAGACCAGGGTGGAGGAGGGGGAGGGCAGATCAAGGATGAATAATATACGTATACTTGGGCTGCCGGAAAAGACTGAAGGGGACTCCATGGAGCTCTTCCTAGAGAAATGGCTGACCGACCTATTTGCTCCCAAGACCCTGTTGACACTCTTCTCAAGCAACCGAGAACGGTGGTAGCGAAGATCCTTAATTACAGAGATCGTGATGCTATATTACAAATGGCCAGACAAAAAGGGGAGATAACATATAACGGCTCCAGAATAGGCCTCTTTCCAGACTTCACTAGGGAGGTGCAGAAGATGAGACAATCCTTTGACCCCCTCAAGAAGCGCCTACAGACACTGAACGTAAAGTATGGCCTCCTGTTCCCTGCGCAATTGAAGATATACCACAATGGCACCACAGTATACTTCACCGACCCCAGAGAGGCATGGGCCTGGGCTGAGGGGCACCTGAAGGGGGAATGGAACCCACGCAAACGACAAGAACCAAGGAGGAATAGACCATGCCTGAATGAGCCTCCAAATGGGATACCCCATCAAGAAATAGAGGCGAGACCCCAGAGAGAAAATGATTAACTACAAACATGACTGAGAGATGAAAGAACTCATGACACCTGAGACCCAGGCAAAAGATGTGAGTTGAAAAGAAATGGACCAAGCTAAACGAACCCCCACAAAAACTATCCTATCAAGATATGGAAGCGATACCATGAAATTAAGGCGAATAAATGAAAGAGCGGACAAACGATAAAACTATCATAACGTGAAATTAAACAAGGAACACCTAACAATCATAACAATTGGCGAAATGAATGCTGGCGGCCCAAAAACCTGGCGCGGCACTACCCCCCTGGACAATTACGAAGAGCGCATAGTGGTATTCCTAATACGTCGTCCCATCCAAGGGAAGAGGGCAGGAGCCCTTCCCCATCGCTGGAACCCTGAAACAGCTGGTAAGCTGCAACGAAGGCCTGCCTGGCCTTGTCCTACTTCCTGCCTGTCCCCCGCATGCCGGGCGCATCCCGGCGCCATAACGAGGCTAAGCCTCGCATATCCAGCTCCTTACATCCGCCGGCAGGCGGATGTGCCGGCGGCTCCTACGAAGGCCATACAAAGGCCTGTTGAGCGCCTGTCTGGCCCCCACTTCGTCGTCCCATCCAAGAGAAGAGGGAAGGAGCCCTTCCCCATCGCTGGAACCCTGAAACAGCTGGTAAGCTGCAACAAAGGCCTGCCTGGCCTTGTCCTACTTCCTGCCTGTCCCCCGCATGCCGGGCGCATCGCGGCACCATAACGAAGCTAAGCTTCGCATATCGAGCTCCTTACATCCGCCGGCAGGCGGATGTGCCGGCGGCTCCTACGAAGGCCATACAAAGGCCTGTTGAGCGCCTGTCTGGCCCCCACTTCGTCGTCCCATCCAAGGGAAGAGGGCAGGAGCCCTTCCCCATCGCTGGAACCCTGAAACAGCTGGTAAGCTGCAACGAAGGCCTGCCTGGCCTTGTCCTACTTCCTGCCTGTCCCCCGCATGCCGGGCGCATCGCGGCGCCATAACGAGGCTAAGCCTCGCATATCCAGCTCCTTACATCCGCCGGCAGGCGGATGTGCCGGCGGCTCCTACGAAGGCCATACAAAGGCCTGTTGAGCGCCTGTTGGGAGCCGTAGGAGCCAGGGGGCAGGAACTCTGCCCTTACCGCTCCAGGTAAGCCAATGCTGCCACCTGCCACCTGTTTCTGTGCCTGTTTACGCCTGATTCTGCCGTCTGCCATACCCTATGCCCATCTTATTCCAGGTAACTTTTGGCCAACACTACTGCACTACTCCTAGCCACCCATTGTCTCCAGCACTATGTGTGTCTGTGACACCCCAGGAAATATTAACCAAAGTGTATAACCCGTGTGCACCACAGGTCTGTTAGGTGTTACCCCTTTGCATTTTTGCCTAATTGTGCTATCTGGAATCTAGGCGTTACCCCACTGCATTTTTGCCAAATTGTGCTATTTGAAGCTAGGTGTTACCCCACTGCATTTTTGCCTAATTGTGCTATCTGGAATCTAGGTGTCACCCCTTTGCATTTTTGCCAAATTGTGCTATTTGGAATCTAGGTGTCACCCCTTTGCATGTTTGCCAAATTATGCTATTTGAAGCTAGGTGTTACCCCACTGCATTTTTGCCTAATTGTGCTATTTGGAATCTAGGTGTTACCCCTCTGTATTTTTGCCAAATTGTGCTATTTGAAGCTAGGTGTTACCCCACTGCATTTTTGCCTAATTGTGCTATTTGGAATCTAGGTGTTACCCCATTGCATTTTTGCCAAATTGTGCTATTTGAAGCTAGGTGTTACCCCACTGCACTTTTGCCTAATTGTGCTATTTGGAATCTAGGTGCTACCCCACTGCATATTTGCTGCCTACCACTATTCCTGCGCATATTCTGTTTACAAAGCCACCTTTGTCCTCCCAGAGCCCACAGAGCTCCTACCGCAGTTCAAAGTTCACCCCCTGATCACAAACTGAATCTAGATGTCACTGCCCTATCTGCATACTGCACTTTTACTGCCCTGCCCGAATTGAACTGTACTTGTTTGTATTGCTTCTCGCCCTGCCTACCCCATCTCACAGATAACACCTACATTGCTACTCCCACTCTGCTCACACAACTCCAGCTCAGTACTGCAGAAAATGCTAACTATATTACTCATCTTCTGTGCAATGGCCACGCCCGCATCCCCAGACATTCCCATCCAGGATACTGACTCAGGAGCCCTCCCTCCCCAGCCAGGCACTAGTCTCACCAACGACTCCTACACAACTAGGTACTATCCTGACCCTTCCTACCCAAGATATCATTGCAAGTCAGGACCTACAATTTTTGCCTCCCACCCCTGCACAACCACCGAAAGAAACAACAAACTTCGCGCTAGACTCTCTAAACTTTATGAGCCGCCCCGAAGATTCCTGTCTGATTCCAAATGCGAAGCCAAAAGTTCCACCAAAGGCACCACTATCCCCACAACCAAGTCCAAACCTATCATTCATACAAACACCTCGGTAAAAACGGATGTACACTCCTACAAAGGAGCTCTCCTCAATACCAGATCATTGGTCGCACATGCCCTTGATATAGCAGACCTAATTATCAAAGATAAATTAGACTTTATTGCTCTAACTGAAACGTGGCTCCACAATGCAGCAGGCCCATCTCTAATGCTGGCCATCCCAGACGGCTACACTATATCTAGGCAGGACCGGGTAGGTAACCGGGGCGGTGGCATCGCCATCATATCTAAAGTAAGCTTAGCTCTCAGACTAGCCCCGACCCAAACTCTGCAATCGTGTGAATCCCTCACCGCCAAACTCCCCATAAATAATACCCAATCCCTCACTATCCACCTGATCTACAGACCACCAGGTCCACTCGGAACCTTCGAGGAAGATCTACACAACCTAATCCCTAACAATGCGAAAACCACTTCACAACTACTGCTACTAGGGGACCTTAACTTAGGGTTCAACGACCCAGCAGACATACATGCCTCTACCATAGCCAATACGATCTCATCACTCGGACTCTCACAAAAAGTCAACCTACCCACCCACCTGAAGGGTAGAACCCTAGACTGGGTTGCTGATGCTAATTGCTCAGCGGTCATCTCCGCCACCACACCACTACCTTGGACCGACCATTCGCTGGTCTCATTTAACCTATTGACCTCTAGATCACCTACCTCAACCGTGTCACTGGCACCACCCTGCCTCACAAGAAACAAGAAAAATATCTCAATAGAAAAAATCATCCCAGCTATCCTTCCAACCCTAAACGCATTGCCAGACAATCTAGATCCCAACACACTAGTTCACGAATATAATAAAATCATGTTAACCACCATGGACAAAATTGCCCCACTCAAACTTCGCACCAGCAAGCCTAAAACCCATTTAAACAAATGGTACACACCCGAACTCAAAGCCCTCCGCCTAAAAAAGCGAAAATGTGAAGCTGATTGGAAATTATGCCCCTCTAGTGAAAAGAAAGCCATCCTGGACACGATTTCTCGTCATTACAAAGCTGAAATCTGCTTAGCTAAACGGAATTCCTATAACATCCCCATTGCCAACTCCAACTCAAGTATGAAGGAGCTCTTCTCCATACTGAAGGAACTTGAGTCACCCATTGCCACACCCGACACCTGCACTAAGAACCAGACCTGGTGCACAGACATCCAACAAGCACTAGCAAATAAAATAAACACCCTACAAAATAAAATTAAACTAAAAAAAGACTCCCTAAACCTCACTAACCCTCCCACATCTCCGCCCAAAGCCTCACCAAGTACACACACTAACTCATTCACCTTCTCTAAAACCACCACCCTTGAGGTTGAGAAAATCATCCTCTCTCTTAAACCATCAAACTGTAAAGGCGATATCTGCCCTGCTCACATAATAAAGGACGCAGCCAGAGACCTGTCGCCCTTTATCTCTAAACTTATAAACGCCTCTTTCTCCTCAGGCAGTATCCCTTCCAACTTAAAACAATTTTGGGTGCTCCCCCTCCTCAAAAAACAGACGCTTGATCCCCTCATCCCCACCAACTACCGACCCATCACAACGGTACCCTTCCTACTGAAAATCTTGGACAAAGTTGCCTATGTCCAGATTCAAAAATACCTAGAACTACACAAGCTACTAGGCGCCAGACAATCAGGTTTCCGCCCATTACACGGCACGGAAACAGCCCTCATCGATCTGAAAACCCAAATTGATGATCTGAGGGACAAGGGCAAGACAGCACTCCTCCTCTTACTCGACCTCTCCGCGGCTTTCGACCTCGTCGACCACAAGGTCCTCTGCAGACACCTTGACTCAGCTGCTCATTTCTCCCCAGAAGCTATCAAATGGATTGAATCCTTTCTGAGTGAGAGAACTATAAGAGTCTTCTCCCCTTCAGCAGCAGCAGACCCCTCTCCTATCACTTGCGGAGTCCCGCAGGGCTCATGCGTCTCCCCCACACTATATAACATCTTCACCAAACCCCTGTTCGACGATCTGGACCATATGGGTGTCACCTACACTAACTATGCTGATGACACTCAGATTCTCCTCCCACTTTCAGGGGATCACAGTAAGGACAGAGAGTTGGTGAATAGGGTATATCTCATCATTCAGGCATGGATGGCATCTCATGGTCTATGCCTGAATGATGACAAGACAGAGCTCATCATCTTAGGTACCCCTGCTAATATCAACAAACTAGGCCTTGAATATGCCGAATTCACCATAGATGGCAATCTCATCAGAGTATCCAGGGAAGTAAAAACCCTTGGCTTTTATCTGGATGCCACTATGTCATTCACTAAACAGGTCAACTCACTAGCATCTACCACTGCGTACACTTGCAAATTAATAAGGGCAGGCAGACCATTCTTATCCAATGACAGCTGCCTGATCCTGGCAAGAGCACTCATACTATCTAGGCTTGATTATTGTAATGCTATCTATAGCGGTGCTAACAAAGCAATTATCCACAGGCTCCAAATCTTACAAAACAATGCCTTGAGAGCTGCCCTCAGCATTAATAAGAGAGATCATATCTCAACCACTAGACGCCAACAGAAATGGCTCTCTACAGACAACAAAATCAAACTAAAGTTGGCCTCCCTAACCCATAAAGCCCTCAACAATGCCGCCCCCAGTTATCTGATGGACAAGGTAAAGAGAAAGTCCTCCATCCGACAAACAAGAACTATCAATTCCAACCGTCTGATAATTCCCAGATTCAAACTCTCCACCATTGGTGGGAACAGTTTCCCGGTGAAAGCTGCCACACTCTGGAACTCTCTGCCACACAACCTAAGAGCTGACCAACCATACTTGCACTTTAGAAGACACCTCATCAGTCACCTTAACTCCAATAACCCTTGTATTT
Source organism: Ambystoma mexicanum (assembly GCF_040938575.1). NCBI lineage: Eukaryota > Metazoa > Chordata > Amphibia > Caudata > Ambystomatidae > Ambystoma > Ambystoma mexicanum. The sequence continues at coordinate 904,470,329 of NC_090934.1, forward strand.
AGCTGCACCTTCTACACCTATGTATAGATAGTGATACTTTTGTTCGTGATTCGGCCCTCGCCTCTAACAGCCCTGCACACATCTGTACACTTACCTCCTGTATAGATATTGACTTTTCATGTTTGAAGATTTGTATACCTCTTATTCCTGTAATCCTAAATATTTTTTTTCAGGATTACCCACCTCTAACAGCCCTGTACATATCTGTATACTTACCCCTGCATAGATATTGACTTTGTATGTATGAAGATTTTTATATTTTTTATTCCTGTAATTCTGACTATTTTTATTACTACTTCAAAGTGTATATTTCTGCAACATTGTAAGCTTCGAATTATCTTTTGCCTGCGCCCTGTTGCCCCTGGGTAAGGTGCGCCATACAAATAAATAAACAAACAAACAAACAAACAAACAAACAAACAAACAAACTATAAGTAGATAGATGTTTTGTTTAATAGGCGACAGATGCTTCAGTTGGGGAAGGAGTATGGGGAGGGGGGATCGGGAGTTACACAGGTATCCACTGGTTCATCAAGACCACATCGAACAAAACATACTTGAAAATGGCAAGAATCAAACATCCACATATGGCAAAGAACTCAGTGAGCAATGGCTACGGCTGGACTTAAGGAAAAAAAGCTTGCTTTCATGACATGGAATGTGAATGGCCTGGGAAATAGCATAAAGAGAAGACTAGCAATGCAATATATTACTCGACATGATCTGGATATAGTGATGCTAACCGAAACACACCTAGCGGGCACGAACTGCCAATTCTTCAAGAGAACCAAATACAAAATGGCAATCTATGCAGGCTCTCCATGGGCTCGAGAGGTGTGCTGATACTGATAAACAAAAGAACCCCGATAGACGTAACACAGATAATTCAAGATCCAGATTTGTGTTTATGCATGGCACACTATGGAACCAAACCATAGCTACAATGGTGATCTACTCGCCCCCAGCACTGTTGCCCCCCCTACTAGAAGAAATCACACCGATAATATTAAATAACCCAGCGGATACACTGGTGATGGGCGGAGATTTCAATGAGGTGATGAGCACCATGGAGGACCGCACACATCAGAGAGGAGGAAATCCAGCACGACCGACTAAACTGGCCAACTTCGCATTAGCATTGGGCCTTAAAGATGCATTGAGGGATCTCCACCCAGGCGAGAAACAATTCTCTTTCCACTCCGGTGCACACGGATCGATGTCTAGGATAGACTATTTCTTCCTCCCTGGGGTAAATATGCACAAAGTAATTGAGTCAACTCTGCAGCCCCGAGCAATATCAGATCACTCCCCACTCACGATTCTGCTCGAGACACAAAGACCCCACGCCCCACCGAAGTGGCGATTAAATGCATACTACCTGGGATTCCCAGAACTAACGGAGAAAATCCAAGAAACAACCGCAACGTACTTTGAACTAAATCAGAACTCCGTGGGCGATGCTGGAATATTATGGGAAGCATATAAAGCAACTTTAACGGGTGAAATATTAAGCTGGACCTCAGCACACAAAAAATTACACCAGCAAGAAATAAAAGAAGCAGAAGCAGACGTGAGACGAGCTGAGGAGAACCTTATAAGATCAGGAATGACAGATGACAACACACCCCTAAAGGTGGCACAAAAGAAACTACACAATGTGGCGCTGACATGCGCAAAACAAGCGCACAGAACTACACGAGCAAGAATATATGAAATGGGAGACAAAGCCAGCAGAATGCTGGCATGGTTGGAAAGAAGGGAGGACAGGCACCTCCAGGTACGGCGGATAGGCATCACAAACACGGAATGGGCCTCAACGGACTCAGGCATAGCGGAGGCCTTTGCAACCTACTATGAAAAGCTATATGCCCCACTGATGACTCCGCTGGACGCCACCATATTGGACTCAGTGACCATCCCAATACTAAACGAAACCCAGAAGCTGAATCTTGAGGCTCCAATAACAGAGGAAGAACTGACGACAGCCATCTCCCAGCTACAGAATGGAAAAACCCCAGGGCCGAATGGCCTTCCAGTAGAAATATGGAAGAAAATTGGCACCGGAGAAGTGGCGCCGCGCATGCTCAAAATGTTCCTGCAGGCAAAAGAGAAAGCCATCCTACCACCGGACCTAAGACAAGCCAGCATAGTGGTAATACACAAAGAAGGCAAACCTCCAGACGCATGTAGCTCGTACCGCCCAATCTCTCTCATTAATACGGAAGCTAAAATATTGGCCAAAATACTGGCCAACAGACTACAAACAGTGATAACCTCCCTGGTCCACCCAGACCAATGCGGCTTCATGCCACAAAGATCCACGCAAATGAATATACGCAGACTTTACTCTGCCATTGAAAGATCGGCCACGCTACAGGACCCATGGCACTGCTCACTATTGACTTTGAGAAGGCCTTAGACTCGATCCATTGGGAGGCCCTGTGGCGCATTATGGGTAGAATGAGATTTGGAGAGCAATTCACAAACTGGGTCAAGCTCCTGTACTATGCCCCGATAGCTGAAGTCAGAGTCAATGGCTGGTCCTCACGAACCATTAAACTTGGGAAGGGCACCAGGCAGGGACGTCCCCTCTCGGCGATGTTGTTTGCACTCGCAATAGAACCACTGGCGATAATGCTAAGGGAATCCACGGATTGGAGGGGTTCCACTGGGCACAGGACTGGGAGGACAGGGTGTCCCTATACGCAGATGATCTCCTAATCTACCTTAGTGACCCAGCGATCTCCAGCCCCATTGTATCTAACATACTAACTACATATGGAGCCTTCAGCGGGTTGAAGGTAAACTATGATAAATCCCTGATCTTTCCAATAAAAGGAATTGATGTAGCGACCCTAGCAAATAACCCATTTAAGATCGAGAAAGAGCAATTCCGATACCTGGGGATATAAATCTCAACAGACCTAAGACAGTATATAGGGAGAAACCTGCACCCAGTAAGGGATAGATTCGTAAATGACGTTAAGCACTGGATGGCCCTTCCGCTCACCCTACTGGGAAGAGCTGCTTTATTCAAGATGTTGGCCCTCCCCCGGTTTTTATATGCCCTGCAGAACGCACCGTTATATATACCCCAAACAGAATTTCACAAAATAGATGAATCACTCAGGAAACTGCTTTGGGGAGGTGGGCACCCACGAATTGCTCTCAGAACCCTTCAGCGCTCAGTGTGGGAGTGAGGAATCGGACTGCCACACCTGCAGACGCATTACTGGGCTGCCCAAATGTCGGTAGTGGATGATAGCCTGCATGCTGATCCAATGATACCACACAACAGAGCTGACGCCCAAACGGACCATGGAGTCACCCCGCTAGAAAGCCTGTATCAAAAGAAAACCCGACAAACTACACCCACAATGGTGGCTCAGAGAACACAGATATGGATGGATGCGCATAAATACCTGGGATGGGAGGGGAAGGTCACTTTGAAACAACCCCTGTGGTGGAATAAACACCTCCCGGAACTTAAAGACATTCCCAAATGGACGGCCTGGGAGGAGGCGGGGATACAGACACTAGAAGGCCTGGTACAGGATGGTGAAATCAAGTCATTCCAAGTCCTGGAGGACGAATTTGACCTTCCCATCACGGAGCACTTCCATTACTTACAAATAAGGCATGCACTTACTGCAAGCGAAATAGTTCTCCCGAATGTACCGGAATGCACCCCGATCGAGAGGAACATAGTGATGGAACGGATTGGACACAAAGTAACTTCCACAATGTACAATGCCATCAACTCGTTTGCCACGAAATAACTCACAGGACTTAAAGAGAAATGGGAAAGAGATTTGGGTCAAATACAAGCGGAAGACTGGACGGTGGCACTTATGCACCCCCGGGAATCAGCAATTTCAGCCAGGATCAGGCTAGTACAGCTAAAAATCCTACATAGGGTTTACTATCCTAGAGAGGCCTTGAACCAGTGGGGAAGAGCGACGGACCCTAACTGCTTGAGATGTCACCAGAAGTGGTGAAACTTTTTCCACATCCTATGGGAATGCCCGTGGATACAGGACTTTTGGCAACAATGCTGAGATAGGCTCTCAGCAGTACTTGACTGTGAAATACTGATGGACCCCAAACTCCTGATACTGGGGATAGATGCGGATATAGAGCTATCCAGATTTGAAAAACTCATGTTTACAACGACTATGAGTCTTGCCAAAAGAAACATAGCCCAACTATGGGGCTCGCCCACACCGCCACAGTACACCAAATGGGTAGCAGACGTGGACATGTGCATCCCAATGGAGGTGAGAGTGTACACCACAAGAGGATGCCCAGAGAAAGCGGCCAAGATATGGAAAAAATGGGAGAACAGTTGAAGGCAAGCAAAGAACAGACATGGGGACACTGAGCGCCGAACAGTGAACTGATATAAGCCATTGGAACGATTTTAAGAAACTCTAGATGTAACAACTTTACAATATATGCAAACATAAACCAGATGCCAGGAAGAAATGTATACCTGTGTGTTTAAATGTTATAAATGTTTAAAGAGTTATGTGTAGTGACCAAATGTCAACTACATATTGTTGTTGTGCTTGTTTATGTCCACAAAACAATAAAAAATGTTATATAAAAAAAAAACAATGGAACACTCCCAGCAAAATATTCTCCAAACAAGATGCCCGGCCCGGGCCCCCTTAAACTGGAATATTATGTGCACATTTGTGTCACTGTTCGCATCCCCAGACATTCCCATCCAGGATACTGACTCAGGAGCCCTCCCTCCCCAGCCAGGCACTAGTCTCACCAACGACTCCTACACAACTAGGTACTATCCTGACCCTTCCTACCCAAGATATCATTGCAAGTCAGGACCTACAATTTTTGCCTCCCACCCCTGCACAACCACCGAAAGAAACAACAAACTTCGCGCTAGACTCTCTAAACTTTATGAGCCGCCCCGAAGATTCCTGTCTGATTCCAAATGCGAAGCCAAAAGTTCCACCAAAGGCACCACTATCCCCACAACCAAGTCCAAACCTATCATTCATACAAACACCTCGGTAAAAACGGATGTACACTCCTACAAAGGAGCTCTCCTCAATACCAGATCATTGGTCGCACATGCCCTTGATATAGCAGACCTAATTATCAAAGATAAATTAGACTTTATTGCTCTAACTGAAACGTGGCTCCACAATGCAGCAGGCCCATCTCTAATGCTGGCCATCCCAGACGGCTACACTATATCTAGGCAGGACCGGGTAGGTAACCGGGGAGGTGGCATCGCCATCATATCTAAAGTAAGCTTAGCTCTCAGACTAGCCCCGACCCAAACTCTGCAATCGTGTGAATCCCTCACCGCCAAACTCCCCATAAATAATACCCAATCCCTCACTATCCACCTGATCTACAGACCACCAGGTCCACTCGGAACCTTCGAGGAAGATCTACACAACCTAATCCCTAACAATGCGAAAACCACTTCACAACTACTGCGACTAGGGGACCTTAACTTAGGGTTCAACGACCCAGCAGACATACATGCCTCTACCATAGCCAATACGATCTCATCACTCGGACTCTCACAAAAAGTCAACCTACCCACCCACCTGAAGGGTAGAACCCTAGACTGGGTTGCTGATGCTAATTGCTCAGCGGTCATCTCCGCCACCACACCACTACCTTGGACCGACCATTCGCTGGTCTCATTTAACCTATTGACCTCTAGATCACCTACCTCAACCGTGTCACCGGCACCACCCTGCCTCACAAGAAACAAGAAAAATATCTCAATAGAAAAAATCATCCCAGCTATCCTTCCAACCCTAAACGCATTGCCAGACAATCTAGATCCCAACACACTAGTTCACGAATATAATAAAATCATGTTAACCACCATGGACAAAATTGCCCCACTCAAACTTCGCACCAGCAAGCCTAAAACCCATTTAAACAAATGGTACACACCCGAACTCAAAGCCCTCCGCCTAAAAAAGCGAAAATGTGAAGCTGATTGGAAATTATGCCCCTCTAGTGAAAAGAAAGCCATCCTGGACACGATTTCTCGTCATTACAAAGCTGAAATCTGCTTAGCTAAACGGAATTCCTATAACATCCCCATTGCCAACTCCAACTCAAGTATGAAGGAGCTCTTCTCCATACTGAAGGAACTTGAGTCACCCATTGCCACACCCGACACCTGCACTAAGAACCAGACCTGGTGCACAGACATCCAACAAGCACTAGCAAATAAAATAAACACCCTACAAAATAAAATTAAACTAAAAAAAGACTCCCTAAACCTCACTAACCCTCCCACATCTCCGCCCAAAGCCTCACCAAGTACACACACTAACTCATTCACCTTCTCTAAAACCACCACCCTTGAGGTTGAGAAAATCATCCTCTCTCTTAAACCATCAAACTGTAAAGGCGATATCTGCCCTGCTCACATAATAAAGGACGCAGCCAGAGACCTGTCGCCCTTTATCTCTAAACTTATAAACGCCTCTTTCTCCTCAGGCAGTATCCCTTCCAACTTAAAACAATCTTGGGTGCTCCCCCTCCTCAAAAAACAGACGCTTGATCCCCTCATCCCCACCAACTACCGACCCATCACAACGGTACCCTTCCTACTGAAAATCTTGGACAAAGTTGCCTATGTCCAGATTCAAAAATACCTAGAACTACACAAGCTACTAGGCGCCAGACAATCAGGTTTCCGTCCATTACACGGCACGGAAACAGCCCTCATCGATCTGAAAACCCAAATTGATGATCTGAGGGACAAGGGCAAGACAGCACTCCTCCTCTTACTCGACCTCTCCGCAGCTTTCGACCTCGTCGACCACAAGGTCCTCTGCAGACACCTTGACTCAGCTGCTCATTTCTCCCCAGAAGCTATCAAATGGATTGAATCCTTTCTGAGTGAGAGAACTATAAGAGTCTTCTCCCCTTCAGCAGCAGCAGACCCCTCTCCTATCACTTGCGGAGTCCCGCAGGGCTCATGCGTCTCCCCCACACTATATAACATCTTCACCAAACCCCTGTTCGACGATCTGGACCATATGGGTGTCACCTACACTAACTATGCTGATGACACTCAGATTCTCCTCCCACTTTCAGGGGATCACAGTAAGGACAGAGAGTTGGTGAATAGGGTATATCTCATCATTCAGGCATGGATGGCATCTCATGGTCTATGCCTGAATGATGACAAGACAGAGCTCATCATCTTAGGTACCCCTGCTAATATCAACAAACTAGGCCTTGAATATGCCGAATTCAACATAGATGGCAATCTCATCAGAGTATCCAGGGAAGTAAAAACCCTTGGCTTTTATCTGGATGCCACTATGTCATTCACTAAACAGGTCAACTCACTAGCATCTACCACTGCGTACACTTGCAAATTAATAAGGGCAGGCAGACCATTCTTATCCAATGACAGCTGCCTGATCCTGGCAAGAGCACTCATACTATCTAGGCTTGATTATTGTAATGCTATCTATAGCGGTGCTAACAAAGCCATTATCCACAGGCTCCAAATCTTACAAAACAATGCCTTGAGAGCTGCCCTCAGCATTAATAAGAGAGATCATATCTCAACCACTAGACGCCAACAGAAATGGCTCTCTACAGACAACAAAATCAAACTAAAGTTGGCCTCCCTAACCCATAAAGCCCTCAACAATGCCGCCCCCAGTTATCTGATGGACAAGGTAAAGAGAAAGTCCTCCATCCAACAAACAAGAACTATCAATTCCAACCGTCTGATAATTCCCAGATTCAAACTCTCCACCATTGGTGGGAACAGTTTCCCGGTGAAAGCTGCCACACTCTGGAACTCTCTGCCTCACAACCTAAGAGCTGACCAACCATACTTGCACTTTAGAAGACACCTCATCAGTCACCTTAACTCCAATAACCCTTGTATTTAGCTGCACCTTCTACACCTATGTATAGATAGTGATACTTTTGTTCGTGATTCGGCCCTCGCCTCTAACAGCCCTGCACACATCTGTACACTTACCTCCTGTATAGATATTGACTTTTCATGTTTGAAGATTTGTATACCTCTTATTCCTGTAATCCTAAATATTTTTTTTCAGGATTACCCACCTCTAACAGCCCTGTACATATCTGTATACTTACCCCTGCATAGATATTGACTTTGTATGTATGAAGATTTGTATATTTTTTATTCCTGTAATTCTGACTATTTTTATTACTACTTCAAAGTGTATATTTCTGCAACATTGTAAGCTTCGAATTATCTTTTGCCTGCGCCCTGTTGCCCCTGGGTAAGGTGTGCCATACAAATAAATAAACAAACAAACAAACAAACAAACAAACTATAAGTAGATAGATGTTTTGTTTAATAGGCGACAGATGCTTCAGTTGGGGAAGGAGTATGGGGAGGGGGGATCGGGAGTTACACAGGTATCCACTGGTTCATCAAGACCACATCGAACAAAACATACTTGAAAATGGCAAGAATCAAACATCCACATATGGCAAAGAACTCAGTGAGCAATGGCTACGGCTGGACTTAAGGAAAAAAAGCTTGCTTTCATGACATGGAATGTGAATGGCCTGGGAAATAGCATAAAGAGAAGACTAGTAATGCAATATATTACTCGACATGATCTGGATATAGTGATGCTAACCGAAACACACCTAGCGGGCACGAACTGCCAATTCTTCAAGAGAACCAAATACAAAATGGCAATCTATGCAGGCTCTCCATGGGCTCGAGAGGTGTGCTGATACTGATAAACAAAAGAACCCCGATAGACGTAACACAGATAATTCAAGATCCGGGAGGCAGATTTGTGTTTATGCATGGCACACTATGGAACCAAACCATAGCTACAATGGTGATCTACTCGCCCCCAGCACTGTTGGCCCCCCTACTAGAAGAAATCACACCGATAATATTAAATAACCCAGCGGATACACTGGTGATGGGCGGAGATTTCAATGAGGTGATGAGCACCATGGAGGACCGCACACATCAGAGAGGAGGAAATCCAGCACGACCGACTAAACTGGCCAACTTCGCATTAGCATTGGGCCTTAAAGATGCATTGAGGGATCTCCACCCAGGCGAGAAACAATTCTCTTTCCACTCCGGTGCACACGGATCGATGTCTAGGATAGACTATTTCTTCCTCCCTGGGGTAAATATGCACAAAGTAATTGAGTCAACTCTGCAGCCCCGAGCAATATCAGATCACTCCCCACTCACGATTCTGCTCGAGACACAAAGACCCCACGCCCCGCCGAAGTGGCGATTAAATGCATACTACCTGGGATTCCCAGAACTAACGGAGAAAATCCAAGAAACAACCGCAACGTACTTTGAACTAAATCAGAACTCCGTGGGCGATGCTGGAATAATATGGGAAGCATATAAAGCAACTTTAACGGGTGAAATATTAAGCTGGACCTCAGCACACAAAAAATTACACCAGCAAGAAGTAAAAGAAGCAGACGTGAGACGAGCTGAGGAGAACCTTATAAGATCAGGAATGACAGATGACAACACACCCCTAAAGGTGGCACAAAAGAAACTACACAATGTGGCGCTGACATGCGCAAAACAAGCGCACAGAACTACACGAGCAAGAATATATGAAATGGGAGACAAAGCCAGCAGAATGCTGGCATGGTTGGAAAGAAGGGAGGACAGGCACCTCCAGGTACGGCGGATAGGCATCACAAACACGGAATGGGCCTCAACGGACTCAGGCATAGCGGAGGCCTTTGCAACCTACTATGAAAAGCTATATGCCCCACCGATGACTCCGCTGGACGCCACCATATTGGACTCAGTGACCATCCCAATACTAAACGAAACCCAGAAGCTGAATCTTGAGGCTCCAATAACAGAGGAAGAACTGACGACAGCCATCTCCCAGCTACAGAATGGAAAAACCCCAGGGCCGAATGGCCTTCCAGTAGAAATATGGAAGAAAATTGGCACCGGAGAAGTGGCGCCGCGCATGCTCAAAATGTTCCTGCAGGCAAAAGAGAAAGCCATCCTACCACCGGACCTAAGACAAGCCAGCATAGTGGTAATACACAAAGAAGGCAAACCTCCAGACGCATGTAGCTCGTACCGCCCAATCTCTCTCATTAATACGGAAGCTAAAATATTGGCCAAAATACTGGCCAACAGACTACAAACAGTGATAACCTCCCTGGTCCACCCAGACCAATGCGGCTTCATGCCACAAAGATCCACGCGAATGAATATACGCAGACTTTACTCTGCCATTGAAAGATCAGCCACGCTACAGGACCCATGGCACTGCTCACTATTGACTTTGAGAAGGCCTTCGACTCGATCCATTGGGAGGCCCTGTGGCACATTATGGGTAGAATGAGATTTGGAGAGCAATTCACAAACTGGGTCAAGCTCCTGTACTATGCCCCGATAGCTGAAGTCAGAGTCAATGGCTGGTCCTCACGAACCATTAAACTTGGGAAGGGCACCAGGCAGGGACGTCCCCTCTCGGCGATGTTGTTTGCACTCGCAATAGAACCACTGGCGATAATGCTAAGGGAATCCACGGATTGGAGGGGTTCCACTGGGCACAGGACTGGGAGGACAGGGTGTCCCTATACGCAGATGATCTCCTAATCTACCTTAGTGACCCAGCGATCTCCAGCCCCATTGTATCTAACATACTAACTACATATGGAGCCTTCAGCGGGTTGAAGGTAAACTATGATAAATCCCTGATCTTTCCAATAAAAGGAATTGATGTAGCGACCCTAGCAAATAACCCATTTAAGATCGAGAAAGAGCAATTCCGATACCTGGGGATATAAATCTCAACAGACCTAAGACAGTATATAGGGAGAAACCTGCACCCAGTAAGGGATAGATTCGTAAATGACGTTAAGCACTGGATGGCCCTTCCGCTCACCCTACTGGGAAGAGCTGCTTTATTCAAGATGTTGGCCCTCCCCCGGTTTTTATATGCCCTGCAGAACACACCGTTATATATACCCCAAACAGAATTTCACAAAATAGATGAATCACTCAGGAAACTGCTTTGGGGAGGTGGGCACCCACGAATTGCTCTCAGAACCCTTCAGCGCTCAGTGTGGGAGTGAGGAATCGGACTGCCACACCTGCAGACGTATTACTGGGCTGCCCAAATGTCGGTAGTGGATGATAGCCTGCATGCTGATCCAATGATACCACACAACAGAGCTGACGCCCAAACGGACCATGGAGTCACCCCGCTAGAAAGCCTGTATCAAAAGAAAACCCGACAAGCTACACCCACAATGGTGGCTCAGAGAACACAGATCTGGATGGATGCGCATAAATACCTGGGATGGGAGGGGAAGGTCACTTTGAAACAACCCCTGTGGTGGAATAAACACCTCCCGGAACTTAAAGACATTCCCAAATGGACGGCCTGGGAGGAGGCGGGGATACAGACACTAGAAGGCCTGGTACAGGATGGTGAAATCAAGTCATTCCAAGTCCTGGAGGACGAATTTGACCTTCCCATCACGGAGCACTTCCATTACTTACAAATAAGGCATGCACTTACTGCAAGCGAAATAGTTCTCCTGAATTTACCGCAATGCACCCCGATCGAGAGGAACATAGTGATGGAACGGATTGGACACAAAGTAACTTCCACAATGTACAATGCCATCAACTCGTTTGCCACGAAAGAACTCACAGGACTTAAAGAGAAATGGGAAAGAGATGTGGGTCAAATACAAGCGGAAGACTGGACGGTGGCACTTATGCACCCCCGGGAATCAGCAATTTCAGCCAGGATCAGGCTAGTACAGCTAAAAATCCTACATAGGGTTTACTATCCTAGAGAGGCCTTGAACCAGTGGGGAAGAGCGACGGACCCTAACTGCTTGAGATGTCACCAGAAGTGGTGAACCTTTTTCCACATCCTATGGGAATGCCCGTGGATACAGGACTTTTGGCAACAATGCTGAGATAGGCTCTCAGCAGTACTTGACTGTGAAATACTGATGGACCCCAAACTCCTGATACTGGGGATAGATGCGGATATAGAGCTATCCAGATTTGAAAAACTCATGTTTACAACGACTATGAGTCTTGCCAAAAGAAACATAGCCCAACTATGGGGCTCGCCCACACCGCCACAGTACACCAAATGGGTAGCAGACGTGGACATGTGCATCCCAATGGAGGTGAGAGTGTACACCACAAGAGGATGCCCAGAGAAAGCGGCCAAGATATGGCAAAAATGGGAGAACAGTTGAAGGCAAGCAAAGAACAGACATGGGGACACTGAGCGCCGAACAGTGAACTGATATAAGCCATTGGAACGATTTTAAGAAACTCTAGATGTAACAACTTTACAATATATGCAAACATAAACCAGATGCCAGGAAGAAATGTATACCTGTGTGTTTAAATGTTATAAATGTTTAAAGAGTTATGTGTAGTGACCAAATGTCAACTACATATTGTTGTTGTGCTTGTTTATGTCCACAAAACAATAAAAAATGTTATATAAAAAAAAAACAATGGAACACTCCCAGCAAAATATTCTCCAAACAAGATGCCCGGCCCGGGCCCCCTTAAACTGGAATATTATGTGCACATTTGTGTCACTGTTCAAAAGTTATAAAGGGTGTGTTCTTCACTTTTCGCATTGGGTTTCCCATAGAGAAAGTGTCCAATGTTTACACACATGCATAGCTCAAATGGATTTCTGTCAAATATGAAACAAGTTGGGCACAAAGTGTTCAAAGGACATCCATTGTTGGTATGGACTAAATCCGTTTAGTAGGTTTTTAAACAATTGGCAAAGAGTAGGGTGCCCCATTACCCAAAAAGTTAGTTCAATCTTCCATGATGCGCTGCTGGACCTAATGCGTTTCTTTCCTGAGAATCCACCATTATGTGGATCGATTGCAAACAATGTCATTACCTCAACATCCCTCTTCCTCATACCAGTACCCCAATAGTAATTCACATAATTACCCCTACATCCCGCTTTCTCGATTCACTACCGCAATAGTAATCCATTTCATTACCCTCACATCCCTCATCCTCGTGTCAGTACCCAATAATAATCCATTTAATTATCCAACATCCCTCTTCCTCATTTCATTATTCCACATCACTTTCCTCTTCCGTGACCCAGTACCAATAGTGATCCATGTCATTACCCCACCTCACTCTTCCTCATTGAAGTCCCCCTCTTCCCTCACCTCACTCTTCCTAAGCACCGTCCCTGCTATCCCACTTCATTATTCCATGTCAGACTCCCACCACCACCAACGCACTCTTCCTCTTCAGAGGACCCCACTATCCTAACCAGATTCTCCTAATCACATTCCCCCACTGACCCATCTCGCTCTTCCTCATCACAGTTCCTTGCTACTTCACCTCACACTTCCTCACCCCAGTACCTTTTCCTCATCCCACTACCCAATAGTAATCAATGGGCCCCATTATGAGTATGCCAGTCCGCTAACAATGGTGCCGGTAAGCTACCAGCACCGTTGTTCTTCGAGTTCTGCAAGCGGGAGCCTTTCCGCCCACCAGGTCTGACCTGGCAGGCAGAAAGGCACCCGCTCGCAGACCTTGACAGATGCACCAGCACCGTTATTAACGGTGCCATTGCATCCATCCTCCCCATTCCCATTGTGTCCTATGGGACTCGAATAGGAATGGGGAGTAATTTTTCCTGGCGCCTATCTTTGGGGAATTCCTGGGCCCGCCAGGGCTTTAATGCCCTGGTAATTCCCCATTGCCAGGCGTCAGGTTAAAAATGACCATGGCAGCAGCTGTGCCGTTTTTACCAGCACGTCTACTGCCAGGGTCTTAATGAAGCCCAATGTCATTATGCCCACATCCCCTTCCTCGTTCCAGTGACCTAATAGTAATCATTGTCATTACACCCATATCCCTCTTCATCGCCTCAATACCCCAATAGTAATTCATGCCATTACCCCCACATCCCTCTTCCTCATCCCAGTACCCAATAATAATTCATATAATTACCCCCATATTCATCTTCCTCATCCCAGTACCCAACAGTAATCCATGTCATTACCCCCACATCCATCTTCCTCATCCCAGTAGCCAATAGTAATTTATGTTACCCCCACATCACTATTCCTCATCCCTGTACCCCAAAAGTAATCCATGCCATTAGCCACACATCCCTCTTCCTCATCCTAGTACCCAATAGTAATCAATGTTACTATCCCCACATCCCTCTTCCTCGTCCCTGTAATCCAATAGTAATGCATGTCAATACCCCCACATCCCTCTTCCTAGTTCCAGTGACCCAACAGTAATCCATGTCATTACCCCCACATTCATTTTCCTCGGCCCAGTACCCAATTGTAATCCATGTCATTCCCCCACATCCCTCTTCTGCAATCCAGTAAGCCAATAGTAATCCATGTCACCCCATATCATTTTCCTCATTCCAATACTCTAATAGCAATCCATGTCATTACCCACACATCCCTCTTACTCATCCCAATTCCCAATAGTAATCCATGTCATTAACTACACATCCCTTTTCCTCATCCTAGTAACCCCATAGTAATCCTTGTCATTACCCCTACATCCCGTTTTCTTGTCCGAGTAACCAAATTGTAATCCCATGCCATTACCCCATGACCCTCTTCCTCATACCAGTACCCCACCAGTAATTCACGCCATTATCCCTAGATCCCTCTTTCTCGTCTCACTACCGCATTACTAATGTATGTCATTATCCCCACATCCCTCTACCTTGTATCAGTACCTAATAAAAATCCATTTAATTACCCCACATCCATCTTCCTCATTTCATGACTCCATATCACATCTCTCTTCCATGCCCCAGAGCTCAATAGTAATACTTGTAATTACCCCCACCTCCCTTTTTCTCATCACAGTCCTCCTCTTCCCCCACCTCAATCCTCCTCATCACAGTCCCTGCTATTACACTTCATTCTTCCACGTCAGTCTCCCACCATCACTAACTCACCCTTCCTCTTTAGAGGACCCCAGGACCCCCACCACATTCTCCTAATCACATTCCCCTACTGATCCATCTTGCTCTTACTCATCACAATCCCCTGCCACCTCACATCGCACTTCCTCACACCAGTACCCAATAATATTTCCCAGTAACCTAATAGTAATCCTTGTCATAACCCCCACATCCCTCTTCCTCATCCCAGTACCCAATAGTAATCCATATCATTGCCCCACATCCCTCTTCATCATCCAAGTAGCACAATAGTAATCCTTGTTACTCCCACATCACTATTCCTCATCCCTGTACCCAATAGTATTCCATTGCATTACCCGCACATCAGTCTTCCTCATCCCAGTACCCAATAGTAATCAATGTTACTATCTGCACATCCCTCTTCCTCGTCCCTGTAACCCAATAGTAATGCATGTCATTACCCACATGTCCCTTTTCCTCATCCCAGTAACCCAGTAGTAATCCTTGTTATTACCACCACATTCCTCGTTCCAGTAACCAAATTTTAATCCCATGCCACTTCCCCATGACCCTCTTCCTCATACCAGTACCCCAATAGTAATCCATGTCATTACCTCCACATCCCGTTTCCATGTCCCAGTAAACCAACAGTAATCTATGTCATTACCCCCACATCCATCTTCCTCATCCCAGTAGCCTAATAGTAATCCATGTCATTATCCCTGCACCCATCTTCCTCATCCCAGTAACCAAATAGTAATCCATCTTACCCCCACATTCCTGTTCCTTGTCTCTGTAACCCAGTAGTAATCCTCGTCTTTACCACCACATCACACTTCCTCATCCTTGTAACCAAATTGTAATCCACATCATTACCCCCACATCCCTCTTCCTCATCCCAGTACCCCAATAGTAATTCATGTCATTACCCCCCATCCCTCTTTCTCATGTCAGTACACCAATAGTAACCCATCACATTACATCCAAATCCCTCTACCTCACCCCAGTACCCAATAATAATCCATTTAATTACTCTCACATTCCACTTCCTCATCCCAGTACCCAATAGTAAGCCATGTCATTATCTCTGATCACTTCCCTCTTCCACGTCCCAGTACCCACTATTAATCCATGTCATTACCCCCACCTCATTCTTCCTCGTCACAGTCCTCCTCTTTCCCCACCTCGCTCTTCCTCATTACAGTCTCCCACTAGTTCCAACTCACTCTTCCTCTTCATAGGATCCTGCTATCTCCACCTCACTCGCCTAATCACATTCCCCCACTGCCCCATCTTGATCTTCCTCATCACAGTCCCCCACTACCTCACCTCACTCTTCCTTGTCCCAGTACACAATTATAATCCATGTCATTACCCTCACAATCATCTTCCTCATTCCACTATGCCGATAGTAACCCATGGTACTCTCACTTTTCCTCCTCCCAGTACGCCAACAGTAATCCATGTCACTGCCCACACACCCCTCTTATTCATCCCATTACCACAATAGTATTTCATGCCATTACCCCCACATCCCACTTCCTCATGCCAGTACCCAATAGCAATCCATGACATTACCCCCACATCCCTCTTCCTGGTTCAAATACCCAATAGTAATCTATGTCATTATCCCACATACCTCTTCTTCGTCCCAGTAACGCAACAGTAATCCATGTCATTACCTGTCAGGATTAATCAGGTGAGTACAAAGGCAGCGAATATGGCAAGGGAAATGTGCACAAAATCGCATAGTGAATAACCTTGAATCAAACAACGTGCACACAAGAACCAAGACTCATGTATACTAAAACCCAGGAGTGCAGATAGAGTGAAACAATAATACAAATATATGAAAAGGGATGTGTGGTAAGCACTTAGAGCCTCCTTATGACTGAAAGGAAAGTCGGCAAACTCCTTACCCACTATGCTATTACAGATACTGACAGCGCTAAACCCACTTAGAGGGCAAGCAAGGACAGGATCTGTGAGCTGACACTCTTGATAATATTGAAATAAAGAACTTAAAAACAGTACTCACGAGGACTGGAAATACCACTAGAATGTCAGTAAGCCCACGAACCCTGTTGATCAAACAGGGACCCACAAGGCTATAACAGCAATGGGTGGAGGATAACTAAATACGTAAGACTCAAGACAAGGGGCAAGTAAGAATTGTGATTATAGAATAGTGAGGAAAACAAAGGCATTCACACAGGAGCTAGCTACAACAGCACACCACACCTAATAATCAATGGAAATAAATGCAGAGGTGCAAGGGAAAACATGGAATGGATTCCAATAGAAAGTAAGGAGCAGGGAAAACGATATTACAAAAGGCAAACTTCTCCCACCCATCCAAGGAATAAAGGCAGGAAGCTAAATCTATAAAGGGAAAGACTAAAGCTTCAACTTTTTCAGTAGCAAAGGACAACATCAAAGAAAAAGAGAACACAGGCAAATTGGGCTGCATCAAAGGGGAAAGCACCTAGAAAGGCTGCCTGCAGACAGAGGAAGACAGAAAGGGAAATCTAGAAAGCAGAAATCAATTAAGCACATAAATTAGAAATCCAGGGTAAAGGAACAAGAAACAGAAACTAGGAACTAGGCGCAAAGCTAAGAACCAGGAACAAGGGACCAGTCACAACAGGAACACTGCAACAATGACCAGCGCTGGACTGAAGCAAACTGAGGCTTTTAAAGCTGCTTAACGAGCACACCCCTCAGGTGTGCCTCTTGCTGCACCTGCAGCCACAGGTGTTGCCTATCCGCCACCCAACCTTGTCCTGCAAGGGAGGAGATGAAGCAGTGAGCCAGGCATTCTGGGAAGCATAGTCATTAGATTAAAGAAGCATGCTGGCTGCCAAAAACCTGGAATGGATCCGGAAGGGAAGTACCTTGGAAAATAAGGTTTTAGAGCTCCCAATTCATCACAGCACTGTAGCATTAGGTTCGGAGGAAATGTCCAGTAAGGAATAAACCCCAAAACATGCCCCCAAGTGGCGGGAACGGGAGCGAAGGGAGCGAGTCGTGACAGTATACCCCCTCCCACGGCCGTCTCCAGGCGACCGTCACCCGCACAAAACATCTTCCTTCCATGATAGGAGCGCTTTGTCTTTGGAGGTGGCACTGATGGAAACGGTGGCCTGTGGGCAAAAGCAGATGGACTGGAATGAATAGAATCAGGCTGCAGTCTAGAAGAGTCATAGGCAGGCTTCTGGTGAGGAAGAGACTCATGGTTCGAAGAAAGGCATGAAGGACTTGCAGGACCTGAAGCAGAGTTGGAAGGTCCAGAAAGCTCAGTCACTGGGAGTGGACACTTATAAGTCTTTGAGGAGGGAGGCAGGCTGGTGCAACATGCCTTAGACAATGGTAGAAGCTCTGTTAGCCTTTCTGCCGAGAGTGGACATGCAGGAGGTGAGGAAACTGCAGATTTCAGGAAATGTTTATGTTCAGCAAAAGAAGGTGGCGGCCGAGGTAGAGGTTCGGATCTTCTTCTGTTATCCATCTGGGAAAAGGCTTGTGGTTGAAAGTGACTAAGGTTTGACTGCATATGTTTCATGCCTTGGAGGCCTGGAAGTCCTATGGGTTGT
Source organism: Ambystoma mexicanum (assembly GCF_040938575.1). Taxonomy (NCBI): domain Eukaryota; kingdom Metazoa; phylum Chordata; class Amphibia; order Caudata; family Ambystomatidae; genus Ambystoma; species Ambystoma mexicanum. The sequence goes on from NC_090934.1 coordinate 904,488,873, forward strand.
TCGAGGCTGGCACTCCCGGTGACAGTCGTGTAGCCACCTTGTTGCACGTGGGATACAACCGCAGGGACGTTTTGCATACTGCTAGGAGTGATAGACGCAGTACTTAGTACATCAGGCACACTCGCAGGCACATCTTGAACTGCAGCAGTCATTCTCTTCCTTTGGCTACTAACACCCAACTGGTGCTGCTGCTGGGGGGCTGTGCCCGTCCCCTCCCTCAGGCTCATGTGTGATCCGGCAACAAAAAAGCTGTCAAGCGGCTGATCCGAACCGGGCCCCAGATGCGAACCACCCAGCCCGCTATCCTGGTCGGCTACTTGTTCGGTGACTGGGCCGTGGCGGATGGTATCCGTCTCCTTCTCGTAATACTCCAGGCAAGTCCAATGGCCTCGCATGTAAGGCTCTCCCGAGTCGTGATCCAGCTTGATGTTTCTGAAGTGAGAGCTGGCAGAAGTTTCAGACTCAGATGTTGCATATTCGGGAGGCTCTGATGCTACAGTCAAGCAGTTGGGAGAATCGTCTTGTGTAAAAGGCAGGCATTCTGGTGATCCCCCTGAAGCATAAGAAGGGCAGGCTGGACGTTCATCGGTAATAAATGGTTGGGATTCAGGAGGAATCTCTGGAGCAGAAGAATATGCAGCAGGATCTGACAGTGTAGACAGGTACACCCCCGATATTGGCAGCGAGGCTGAGCAGGATACAGGTCTCTCATGAACTGAAGCCAAACTAGCAGTAGGCTCTGGGACCGAAGACATGCACTTAGAATGTACTACCGGAGGCTCCATGGCTGAAGGATAATCTGCTGGATGAGTCACTGTAGCCGAAGACAGGCATGCCAGAGGAAATTCTGAGGCTGAAGGCATGCAAGCTGGAGCCATCTCGTTAGCTGAAGACAAACTTGTCAAGGTCTTTGGCACTGACCACGTACATGGTGAAGGCTCTTGAGTGAATTGCAGACATGGCAGTTGTTTATTGATTGAAGACACGTGTGCCAAAGATGACTGCAGAGCTGTGGACTGGATAATAGAAGAGTCAATGGTTGTAGGAGGACAGACTGAAGTCCCAGAGGTCGACAGACACATTTGTGGCTCAGTATGGAAAACACCTTTAGGGCAGTTGACTCCTTGGCACCAGTAACCAAAGACTGAGCTGTACCCCTGAAGTTTTTCTCCTTAGTGGATGGCACAGAGTCTCTTCCTTTGTAGAAGTCAATATCAACCAGAGGAATCACCATAGTAAAGACTCTGTTAATCAGGATTTCGTCAATTGTCCATTCCTCTGTCTTAGCTTCTGAAAGTGGCAGATTAACAATCAATAGTTCAGGAATCGCCTGCCAGGTTTTTGGTTCCTTATTCTGTGGAATGAGTCCATCAAAACCTGAAATCCGTACTGTCTCTGACTGTTCGTTGTGACCAAAATTGGCAGAAGGAAGAGCGAACACAGAGGTAGCATCGTTTTCCACATCAACTTGAACTTCTACTTCAGTCTCAGCAGCTAGATCAAGAGCAGAACCTAAGCCTACAGTAGTGACTGATTCTGTGTATGCCACCATTGTGGATTGTGTTTGGAAATCAGAAGCTGGTATGTGTTCAAGCTCAGAGTTATGACAAACTGCTACACAGGAAATCTTAGGTAAAGGAGTGGCTTGTAAATCTTCAGCTAACTGCAATCCCTGACAAACAACAGAACAATTGTCAGAAACTGTGCCCAGATTAAGCGCTGTGCTAGAAGAAAGACTTTCACTCCCAATAGATGTAACATATTGGCAAATATCATGGTTTACCAAAGTCTCTCCACTCAGGGGCTGAACAGTGTTCACTTCATCAACATCAACGGATAAAGTCTGAGGTGTATTGAGTAAAGAGTGCAAGGTTTTATTCTCCTCTTGTAAAGAAATGAATTCTTGTCTTAACTCCTCAAGCTTAGCTCTTAGCATGCCCTGCATTAACTGTACATCACTATCAGTAGGCACAGGGGAGGCATGGTGGCATCAGGGCTTGATCCTGCACCAGCAATCTGGATGTGCACCGATTGTACATTGTCATCTACTGCTTGCAGGTTCTGTGATTTATACTTTATCTTACCAACTTGGTCTGTGTTTCCCTTAAGCAAACTATTGACATTAGACCTCTTGGCATTAGGGACTACAGTATGTACTTGTGCAAAGGAGTATGCTTTAGACTGAGGGTAGAAAACAGAAGTTATGCAAGGAACCCCTCCATTCTTTATGTTTGTAGCATGAAACTGTTCAATCTGAGGTGAAGCACAACTGGAATCATGGGGTTCAACAACAGAGGTACTCTTGTATAATAAGTCTAACAGTGTGTTGTTTTCTGCTGCCAAGGCTTGTGCTGACATAGAATCTGGATCAGAATAAAAGACAGAACTAGGATCAGGCAATGTAAGATGTGCCATCCTGTGGGAAAAATACTCTGCACGTAAATGCCCATTCGTGACAAGGAGTTCATCTAAGTCAGGACTAGTGATTTGATTGTCACAGGTAAATGTAGGGGAAGCTTTCTGTACAAACTTGTTAGAGGCCTTGCTGCCTTTCTTTCTTAAACTTGCCATATTCAATGGGAATTTAGGGCTGGTCATTCTGTCAGGATTAATCAGGTGAGTACAAAGGCAGCGCATATGGCAAGGGAAATGTGCACAAAATTGCACTGTGAATAACCTTGAATCAAATAACGTGCACACAAGAACCAAGACTCATGTATACTAAAACCCAGGAGTGCAGATAGAGTGAAACAATAATACAAATATATGAAAAGGGATGTGGGGTAAGCACGTAGAACCTCCTTATGACTGAAAGGAAAGTCGGCAAACTCCTTACCCACTATGCTATTACAGATACTGACAGCGCTAAACCCACGTAGAGGGCAAGCAAGGACAGGATCTGTGAGCTGACACTCTTGATGATATTGAAATAAAGAACTTAAAAACAGTACTCACGAGGACTGGAAATACCACTAGAATGTCAGTAAGCCCACAAACCCTGTTGATCAAACAGGGACCCAGAAGGCTATAACAGCAATGGGTGGAGGATAACTAAATACGTAAGACTCAAGACAAGGGGCAAGTAAGAATTGTGATTATAGAATAGTGAGTAAAACAAAGGCATTCACACAGGAGCTAGCTACAACAGCACACCACACCTAATAATCAATGGAAATAAATGCAGAGGTGCAAGGGAAAACATGGAATGGATTCCATTAGAAAGTAAGGAGCAGGGAAAACGATATTACAAAAGGCAAACTTCTCCCACCCATCCAAGGAATAAAGGCAGGAAGCTAAATCTATAAAGGGAAAGACTAAAGCATCAACTTTTTCAGTAGCAAAGGACAACATCAAAGAAAAAGAGAACACAGGCAAATTGGGCTGCATCAAAGGGGAAAGCACTGAGAAAGGCTGCCTGCAGACAGAGGAAGACAGAAAGGGAAATCTAGAAAGCAGAAATCAATTAAGCACATAAATTAGAAATCCAGGGTAGAGGAACAAGAAACAGAAACTAGGAACTAGGCGCAAAGCTAAGAACCAGGAACAAGGGACCAGTCACAACAGGAACACTGCAACAACGACCAGCGCTGGACTGAAGCAAACTGAGGCTTTTAAAGCTGCTTAACGAGCACACCCCTCAGGTGTGCCGCTTGCTGCACCTGCAGCCACAGGTGTTGCCTATCCGCCACCCAACCTTGTCCTGCAAGGGAAGAGATGAAGCAGTGAGCCAGACATTCTGGGAAGCATAGTCATTAGATTAAAGAAGCATGCTGGCTGCCAAAAACCTGGAATGGATCCGGAAGGGAAGTAACTTGGAAAATAAGGTTTTAGCGCTCCCAATTCCTCACAGCACTGTAGCATTACGTTCGGAGGAAATGTCCGGTAGGGAATAAACCCCAAAACATGCCCCCAAGTGGCGGGAACGGGAGCGAAGGGAGCGAGTCGTGACATTACCCCAAACTCCATCTGTTTTGTCCCAGTACCCAAATATAACTCATGTCTTTCCCCCACATCCTTCTTCCTTGTTCCAGTAGGCCAATAGTAATCCATGTTACCTCCAGATACATTTTCCTTGTCCCAGTAACCCAATAGTAATCTTCATCACTACTCCCACATCACCCTTCCTAAACCTAGTAACTACATTGTAATCCAGTACAGCAGTGGGGGGTGTTTTGGAATATCAACCATCAGTGTCCTGCGCTAGATAAGCAGAGGTGGCAGCTGAACAGTGGAGTGACGAAGTAATCCATGTCATTATCTCCACATCCCTCTTCCTCATCCAAGTACCCCAATAGTAATTCATGTCATTAACCCCACATCCTTCTTCCTCATCCCAGTACCCGATAGTAATCCATGTCATTACCTCTGTATCCCTCTTCCTCGTCCAAGCACCCAATAGTAATCCATGTCATTATCCCACATACCTCTTTCTGATCCCAGTAACCCAACATTAATCTATGTCATTACCCCTCCTCCATCTTTTTTTTCCAAGTACCCAAATAGTATTCATATCATTCCCCCACATCTCTCTTCCTCGTTCCTGTAAGCCAATAGTAATCCATGTTACCTATAGTTTTCCTTGTCCCAGTAACCCAATAGTAATCTTTGTCATTACCCCCACATCGCCCTTCTTCAACCTAGTAACTACTTTGTAATCCATGTTATTACTCATCCAAGTACACCAATAGAAATCCATGTTACACCCACATCACCTTTCCTTGTCTCAGTACCCCAATAGCAATCCTTGTCATTACCCACAGATCCCTCTTCCTCATCCCAGTATCCAATACTAATCAATGTCATTATCCCACATCCCTCTTCCTCGACCCAATACCCAATAGTAATCAATGTCATTACTCACACACCCCTCTTCCTTATACCAGTACCACAATATTAATTCATGTCATTAGACCTGCATCGCTCTTTCTCGTCTCAATACCCCAATGGTAATCCATGCCATTACCCCCACATCCTTCTTCCTCATCCCAGTACCCAATAATAATAAATGTAATTATCCTACATCCCTCTTCCTCATCCCAGTGCCAATGTAATCCATGCCATTACTCTCATATTCCTCTTCCTGATCCCAGTACCCAATAATAAGCCTTGTCATTACCCCAGATCACCTCTCTATTCCACATCCCAGTACCCAATAGCAATCCATGTCACTATCCTCACATCCCCCTTCCTCAACCAATGCCCCAATATCAATCCATGTCATTACCCCATATCCCTCTTCCTCGTCCCAGTACACAAATAGGAATCCATGTCATCCCCCCACATCCCTCTTCCTCGTTCCAGTACCACAATAGTAATCCTTGTCAAAGCCCTTGAAATTCAGTGTAAAAATCTTTAGTTGGAATGATGTTAAGGTGTTGAGGTGTTAAGGTGCTGACGTAATGCAATTAAAGGCATGGTCCAGTAAAAATGTGTATTGTCCCTACGGGTCGGCCATGTTTTTTTAAGCCTAAGTGGCTCGATTTTAGAAAACTTTCCTATGGACCCCGCCTCTCTCCGTGACGTTACTGTGCTGCGTAGGCAAACTCGCCCAGTCGTCTTCTACGCGACTCCACACAGAACCCGGAAACCAACTCAGACCATCTCACAACACAGCGCGCCACAATTCGGAATATGAAACTGTACTTTAAAATCAAACAGTAACACGGTACATTTGGTAAAGTACATTTATTTGACATTAAATGTTTAGAGAATATTCAGCAATTGCCATATGAACTCCGAAAGCCATTTATTTTCTTTTATCTGTATCCGCAATGGTACAGAGGGTGTTGCCTTTCGTTAAAAGAAGCACTTTGGAAGCACAGTGAACCGCAAGGCTGTTCCATCAACTAGGCACTAGTCCATCGTAAAGATTGATATGTTGCTTCTAGCCACTAGTACAGAGTAAGGGCATGTGGGCCCTTGGCGATCGTCCCATAAAATTGTCAGTGTGCTCCAGTTGTTCACACAAAGCTGCAGGTGTCTCACGAAGAATCCGTCTGCCGGTGTCTCAAACCGATGACAGTAGCAGAAAGGGAGCAAATACCTGTTATGAAAACAAAAAAATTATAATTAGTCTCGCCAGCCGATCTTCATTAATATTACTCATTTTATTTATTACGGCCGATCAGAAACTATTTGCTTGCAAGGATAGTTCAATGGAGTATGTTCGGCTCTAAAATCAATGCGAAAAGTAACGAAATAAATCGAGGCCAACACACAATGATAAACGACAGTTAGTCTACATGTGTGTGGAATTATATGATATATGATATGGCATTTGTAACGCGCCTATACACAAGTGTTTCAAGGCGCGACGAGGCAGGGGGGGAACAAGGGCAGACAGACAACGATCCTACTAGGCCAGGTGTCTTTCAGATCGCGCATGGGGAACGGGGCAGGGGGTTAAAAGTGCTGTACATGGTTCGTCGAATACAAGATAAATAATAGGGCCAGCTGGTGGCAAGTGCAAGGTAAATGCCGGGAGAAGGGGCTGAAGGATACAGAGACAGTCCCGTAGTGCAGATAGGCAGTGCAGGGAAAAGTGGCTGTGCCAAGGACCGAGATCGGTGAGACCAGTGGACCTGCATGCCCATGTGCCCACTATGAACACGTTTTCCTTGCTTTTCCTAGCTCTTCATTCATTCATTTATTCATGCATCCATTCATTAATTCTTCATTCCGGTATAAAAGCGTCTAAAGATTTACTCACATTATATTTGAAATTTCCATTGTGTCTCTTCGTAATGCAGTCTGTAAAACGGACCGTGCTCTTGACAACGATTTTTCGTATACTGAACTAAAATGAAACTCGGTCTAGTTTCTGAATTTTCTGCCTTATCGTCTCTTACGTTATTGCGTACCCCCTTCAAATGTAGTTCTTTCGGCATGGTCACTGTCTCAAGGTCAAAAAACAATAGACCCTTATACTTCCAGTGCGACTTGTGGGCCTCTTCTGGGCGCGAGCTGAAAATCAAAGCTGCTGTCCTTCGCATTCTTTATTTGCAACATCACGTAGTAAAGGCATCTGTGAGAACTTGAAGTTTAGAATCCCTCTATGTAGTGCGCCTCAATGTGCAAATGCGAACTGGCTTCTCTCCCAAATGCTGCTTATTATATCTTTTAAGTGGTTTTGCTTGAGTTCTCAGCCGCCAAATATATTTCAAACATTGCAGCCTTTTGTAGTTCAGTTTGGACTACATTTCCTAGGCACTCCTGCACTCATACACTTACATTGCAGACGTGGTAGCGCCGGCGCATTTTAGCCAGCTGGCACTGGTTAGCAAATGGTTTGCTGCTGGGTGTCGTGTGCCGTGGCATACACTCACAGCATAACTGCTTCCTTTTGTCTTGCGTGTAGAGTTTTCCTGATCGATATATTTGCCCAGGGCTATCATTTGTCCATTTTACCACCATCCCTCCACTGGGAGCTACTTCTGATTTCAAATCTTTACGTGCTACGGCTATTTTTGCCGCTTTCCTGCAATGGCGCTTGACAGTATTGAGTCCACTAGCAACCCACTGCCATTGATTAGGGGGGAAATAATTGAACCATGCATGTTATATATGACATTAACTGCTGCATGGTGCTGCCCTACAAAGATACAGAAATTTAGTTTGCCACTAGATGAGGGGATCGACAGGTCTTTGCCTCTGCTCAACCCACATGTAAATGATCACCTTGAACCACTCTCCAACTTATTGAATGTTAAAAACTTACCTGCGCCGCTGGTCACCACCTCTAATGAGTTGTTGATTCATAAAGTTGATGAGCAAATCATTGCTGGCTGTGATTTCTTATATACTAGTATTATCATCTATCTCCTTCTATTGTACCGTCCGCCATCTGTCATACCAGAGTTTCACTCTCAACTATGCAACCTGATTATGCCTATGCTTAAAACTACTTCCAAGGTTGTGGTTTTAGGAGACTTCAATTTGTGATTCTGCAGCCATAGCAGTTGAGTCCTTTTTAAATGACTGGGGTTTTGTCAGTCATGTTTTGGCCACAACTCCTGCTAAAGGAAAGGCGTTGGACTTGATTTGCAGTCATAATGATTCCATCTCTTATATAGAGATTGCACCTTATCCATGGTCAGACCATAGTTTTGTTAGATACAATATGTTATGCTCTTCGCAGTACAATAAGGTAAAATCAGGAAGAGCTTTGATCACTTCAAGGAATCTGCATAAATTAACCTCAGAATCAAGGACGCCATTTCTAGAAACCATCACTGAGGATCTCAGCACTCTTTACACTGCTGCTGAACTTGCTTCAGTTTACCAAGATACACACCAGGGGGCGCACGGATGAGCCCGCTCTTCGTGTGAGTTCCGCACCTGAGTTCCCAAAAGTGGCTCTGAGCCCCCACTTTTACGACCCCTCCACAGCTGGTTACGGAGCAGGACACGTCCGAAGGTGACCCCCCCATCTGGGGAAAAACCCGAAGAAAATCGGAGGAGTCTTCGCCGAGAAAACGAGATAGACGTTCTGAGGCCCTAGCCACGACGTTTGCAGCAACAAACGGAAAGCACACCCCCGCGCCTGAACACCCGCTTGAGGGGAGAGCTGATCTGCGCGGCGGCCCCTATACGGCTGAGGAAGCCTCGCTCGGCCTCGCTCATGTCGCGGCCCATCGGTGTGTTTGTTTGTTTGTTTATTCACTTTTTTGTGCGCGCCAGACCCAGGGGTAGCAGGGCGCAATGGCAAGAAAATGCAATGCTTGCAGGTTACATCAAAGCATAGCATACAATATAAAATACAGTGATTACAGAATATACAAATTTGCGAAGGTCAATCCAGTTACAGGTTACATCCTGGCAGAATTTACAGTAGAAAAACCGTGGGGTCATGGGACACAGATAATTACAAATATACAAGGTTCAAATGCGGGCAGTCAAGGTTGAGGGTGACATAGGTCATGTGAGATCAGCTGAGGTCAGTAGAAATGAGGAATTGGATGATATCTTTTCTAAAGCGAGGGTAGGGTAGGTCCACTCTCATGTCTTGTGGTAGTGAGTTCCAGGTCTTTGCAGCCTTTACCTGAAAGCTATTACCTCCGATCGTCTTAAGTCTAAAGTTCGGTATTGTCAGGCAATTGGAATTGAAAGCTCTAGTCGGTCTGAAGGATGTTCTCCTATGGAATTTTTCAATCAGGTATTTAGGGGCGGAGTTATTAAGGGCTTTATGGGTCAGGGATAACATCTTAAGTGTTATTTTGTTTTCAGTGGTCAGCCAGTTGTGATGGCGTCTGGCGGCAGAGATGTGGGAACTTTTGTTTATGCCTGGTGCTGCTCTCAGGGCATTATTTTGTAATATTTGTAGTCTTTGCGTTATGGTTTTATTTGCTCCGGAGTGAAGAGCGTTGCAGTAGTCAATCCTAGAGAGTATTAAGGCTCTAGCCAAGATTAAGCAGCTCTTATTAGAGAGGAAAGGTTTACCGGCTCTTATCAATTTACACGTGTAAGCCGTGGAGGAGGCAAGGGATTTTAGCTGTTTGTCAAAAGATAGAATCCCAGGGTTTTTACGTCCTTGGATACTTGGATGATATTCCCATCTATGTTAAATGAGGAGAATTCCTGACCTAGTTTTTTGATGTTGGTTTGAGTGCCCAAGATAATCAACTCTGTCTTATCATTGTTCAGACAGAGGCCATGAGTGGCCATCCAGGCCTGGATGATAAGATATACCTTGTTGACCAATTCCGTGACTTTCGCATGATGCCTAGAAAGCGGGAGGGGGATCTGTGTATCATCTGCATAATTAGTGTAGGTGATACCGAGATGGTCCAGATCATCAAACAAGGGCTTGGTGAAGATGTTATAAAGAGTTGGGGAGACGCAGGAGCCCTGGGGGACGCCGCATGAGATAGGAGTGGGATCTGCTGCTGCCGAGGGGGAGAAGACTCTCATCGTTCTTTCACTCAGAAATGACTCAATCCATCTGATGGCTTCTGGGGAGAAATGGGCAGCGGAATCCAAGTGACTGCAGAGGACTTTATGATCCACCAAATCAAAGGCGGCAGAGAGGTCAAGGAGTAGCAGAAGTACTGTTCTGCCTTTGTCTCGTAGTTCGTCAATTTGGGATTTTAAGTCAATAAGGGCAGTTTCAGTCCCATTTAAGGGACAGAAGCCCGATTGTCTCTCTCCTAGGTGGTTGTGTAGTTCTAGTTGCTTTTGAATTTGGTTAGATGCGGCTTTGTCCAGAATCTTGAGAAGAAACGGTACCGTAGTTTTGGTGCGGTAATTAGTAGGGATGAGAGGGTCTAATGTCTGCTTTTTAAGTAGGGGGAGTACCCAGGATTGTTTAAGGTTAGCCGGGATGGTGGCTGAGGCAAAGGAGGCGTTAATCAATTTGGTAATAAATGGTGTTAATTCTCTGGCAGCGTCTTTCATTAACTGTGCTGGGCAGAGGTCACCTTTACAGTTAGATGGTTTAAGCGACAGGATAATTTTTTCTACTTCCAAGATGGTCAATTTAGAGAAGTGAAAGGAATCACTGTGCACCGATAGATTATTGGTGTTGGGCTTTTTGGGCAAATCCTGAATTTTAAGTACTTCTTTTTTTGCTGGATTCTATTTTGGAGAGTAATAATTTTATTTGTTAGGGCGTGCTGGATGTCTGTGCACCAAGGTTTGTCCTTGGTACAGACGTCCGGTGTGGCGATCGGAGACTCAAGTTCCTTTAGAATAGAAAAGAGCTCTTTCCTGCTGGAATTAGAGTTGGCTATGCGGTCATCATATGAGTTACGTTTTGCCTGGCAAACTTCTTTTTTGTAAAGTGAGGAGAGAGAGGTTAGTTTGGCTTTATTGTCAACTGAAGGACAGAGCCTCCAGGTGGTTTCACTTTTTCTTTTCAGGATGCGCAAGTCTCTTAATTGTGGAGTAAACCATTTGTTTAGGTGGGCTTTTGGTTTGCTTGATCTGAGTTTGAGAGGTGCCAGTGTATCTAGGGTGACAAGCATGATATTATTGAATTCTTGTACTAGGGTGCTGGGGCTTAGATTAGCTGGTTATGCATTGAGGGTTGGTAGTATAGCTGGGATCACTTTCTCTACCGTAATACATTTTTTATTTCTGGTTAAGCAAGGCGGTGCTATTGGAAGGACTATGGGGTTAGGTCTGGACGTGGCTAGGTTAAAGGACACTAGAGAATGGTCTGTCCAAGGTAGGGATCTTATGGATAGGATAGTGGCTGAGCAGTTGCAGTCGGCTATCCAATCTAGCGTTCTTTCCAAGCGTAGGCTTGTCAACTCTTTGAGATAGGCCTAGTGCATGAACAGTGTTAGCTACCAATGTAGCATTAGTATCCGTGGTGTCATGGAAACCTAAGTTAAAGTCCCCAAGGAGGATTATTTGCGAGCACGGTTTGAGGTTATTAGTGAGAAGGTTGTGGAGATCCTCGTCAAAGGTGCCTAGGTGGCCTGGTGGTCTGTATAAGAGGTGGATGGTGAGAGTTTGATTATTATTTATCTGGAGTTTAGCAGATAAAGTCTCACAGGATTGGATCGATTGGGTGGGTACTAGTCTGAGTGAGAGGCTTATTTTGGAGATCATGGCGATGCCGCCGCCTCTTGCACCTTCTCGGTCATTTCTGATTATCGTGTAGTCATCCGGGATGGCTAGCATGAGCGAGGGTCCTGCTGCATTGTGTAGCCACGTCTCTGTAATAGCGAGAAAGTCAAGGTTGCCTTCTGATATTAGGTCGGCAATGTCTAGGGCATGGGCGACAAGCGATGTCACGTTCAAGAGTGCTCCAACGATAGTTGGGGTCTTTGAGACCTCTGTGGCTTGGGGGGATGGGGTAGTAAGTATGTTAGATGTAGTGGGCTTGTCGTTCTGAGTAGGGCAAGTATTGGAGTTGGGTGAAGGAGGTAGTCTAAAATAGCGAGGATTGGAGATCTGCTGGAAGTTAGTTTTGATGTTAGTAGGGGGAAGAGACCTACGGGGAGGTTCATATAGTTTGGTTAACCTGGCGCGGAGTCTAAGGTTTCTACTAAGTGTATCACATGGACGTGATACAGAGGTGGCTGTCTCAAGGGATCCATGGCTAGGATATAGGTATTGGCCTGGAGAGTTGCAGGTCAGATGTATTACCGATGTCAGAGGAGGCAGGGTGTTGGGTAGGTGAGCATCTAACATGATGAATAGATGTAGGATAGTCCTCAGTAGGACTGTGTAAATAGCTGGTAGATACATAGTTATATAAGGGGGTCTATCTAAAATACCACATTAGTAGTCGGTGGGAGCAGTTGGTAACAGGTACAAAGCACAATGTATGCTAGAGGTATTAGCATATAGGAGCAATCTGGTAATAAGAGTCACCTAGATACTAAGTGCTAATATGGTATATGTAGTCAATGACTCAGCATCAATGATTCAGCTATATCGGCTAGGTCAGTACAGAATCAAATGCAAACAGGTTTCAGCAACAAAGGTTCAGCTATGCTGACTAGGAGGGTGCGGGACCAAAAGTACAAACAATAATGCTGGGAAATAGTTTGCTAGGTCAAGTAGATGAGTGAAACCGGTTAAAGGTTGAAGTGGTCTGTTAGCGACCATAGGGCGCAACACAATTGTAGTGGTCTAATAGCGACCTTAAGGCACAACACAGTTAGAATGGTCTGATAGCGACCCTGAGGCACAACACAGTTAGAATGGTCTGATAGCGACCCTAAGGCACAACACAATTGTAATGGTCTGATAGCGACCCTAAGGCACAACACAGTTAGAATGGTCTGATAGCGACCCTAAGGCACAACACAGTTAGAATGGTCTAATAGCGACTCTAAGGCACAGCACAATTGTAATGGTCGAATAGCGACCATGATGCGCAACACTATCAAATGAAGTTTGATGGCGACCATGTGACGCACAACTGACAATAGCTGACTAAGTATTGCACGCCGCAAATTAGCAGGCCGAGGCAATGTAGCATGCAGTGAGGCATTAGGACAGCTAGTTACGAGAATCACAATGGGTACAGGAAAACATTATTTCAGCAGGAGCGGTGGGTCGGGCTCTGCGTGCTAAGCCCTGGACCCGTGCGGGACTCGGAAGAGCACCACCTGACGAGATAAGGTAGGCGGCCGCCCCTCACCCCCCGTCTGAAGGACTCCACCAGGCAAGGGACTGTCCCGCGCTGCGGCACGCACCTCGGCGGCCGGTCCACCGATGCAATGGAACTTCCTCCTCTCCCTGCTCCTGCTGAGAGGCCGCGTAGCACGAGTGTTGAGTGAGCCACCACCCCGACACGGAGCCGGGGTCCAGTGCCGTTCAGAAAAGGAAACAGGAGTCTACAGGCACCCGAGGGCGAGGATACCCTCCCCCCCACCACGCATTCGGATCAGCATACTCGGGGCACCGCCTAGTAAGTGCCTCAACCCTGCCATATTAATGGATCTTGTGCCAAATCCACCGGCATATCGGAAGGTCACCAGGACTGAGGGTTGGGCCCCCATACCTGGGGCGTTTGCCTCCTCCAGTAGCCTTGAACACAAGCCATCCGATATTGAGGGGCCACCCTGCACCCCCCCTCAGAAGGAGACAGCTGGGGAGGGGTTTTGGAGGATGGGAATTCCTGCCTGAATATTCGGATGAACAAACTACGGTCACCTTGCGATAAGGAGCGCTTGCAGAACCCCCTCAGGCGACGAAGGATTGAGGGTTGGGCCCCTGCTTGACAGGGCGTGTGCCCTCCTCTGGCTACATACACGCTCCCAAGTTCACCGGACTTGGGGAGACGATCCCTGCCTTCCACCTGGAGTGGTCTTAGCGCATGTGGCAAATCCACGAGGGCCGTACCCTGCCCGTGCGTAGCTGCCCTCTTCTTGGAGACATATCCTAGGAGTTTTCCGTTACGCTACGCCACGGACGAACCCCCACCAGAATAAAACAAAACAAGGTACAAGAAGGAGTCAAGTGGTGCCTGATCTTATGAGGAACGCTGCTCGTCGGTGGCGAACTTTACAAAAGCTCTTCGCCTCGATGCCTCTCCTGGCCAACGTGGGATAACAGCTTGCACGCATAAGCGTATTACCCTCGAATGACCATCCCGGTGGCGTAGCCCTCTCAAATTCATCTGAGACCCGTCCTCTATGGACCCTAAGGGTAAACTGGCAAAATACAGGTTCACACCAGCCATCGGGCCTTCAAGATTTTCCACTGAGTCCACGATGTCGACGGCAGGGTCTGATGCAGCTGCGACCAAGGCGGACGTCGCTGACCTACTCACCGAGATGAGAGGCATGAGAGCGGACATTGGCAGCAAAATAGACAAAATTACACAGAGGATGGACAAAATGGACGACAGGCTGGAACAGGTTGAGCATAATCAAACCTCTCTGAACACATTGGGGGCACAAATGGATCACTGCATCGCTGAGATAGAACATAAAGAGGAAGAAATACGCCTCAAGGTTGATGATCTTGAAAACAGGGAACGCCGCAACAACATAAGGGTCTTTGGTGTTCCCGAGAGAGAAGGTGAAACTGAATTCGATCTAAAGCAGACCCTACACAGGATTTTAAAGCTCCTCTTCAAGGATGATTCGGTGGATGAACCTAGAATAGACCGTATTCACAGAGCTGGGGGTAGACCAGGAGGCCCGAGATCAGTACTGGCCTGATTTCACAATTATGCTGACAGAGTAAGAATACTGGAGAAGGCCAGGATTACCCCACAACTTTCACTCGAAGACTCCAATATTTCACTCTACCAGGATTTATCATCACTCACGCTGGCACTGAGGGAGAAGTGTTCCCCGATCACGAAGATGTTAAAGGATAAAGGCGTTAGATACAAATGGGGTTACCCGTTCTACCTCACCTTTGAATGGGAAGGCTCGGCGATGAGACTCGGCTCGGAGAAGGACATCACTGACTGTATAGCGGACCTATTGGCTCCCCAGGAGGAGGGTTCCTCACTTGCGGAGTCAAAAAGGGAATGGGGTGAGTGGCGCACCAAGGGCCCATGGCGGAGAAGAATTCAAGGAGCCAGAAAATTCCGTAGGATGAACAACTCCCAGGATATGGAACATTAATCTGAGGCATGGATTCTCACATCATGCCGCATAATGCAAAAGTAACACTGAGGTGATGACATGGTGGGGCACGGGAGCATGAGCGTCGCCTAACAATGGGTGGAGTAACTTAGCTCGCTTGATGTTGATCTGACTCCCGGCACGCGACACTGATATGCCCGGCATAAGGGTCGAACACCTGTCTTACTGTCGGACACTGGACAGTTGCCTAAGATCACAAGTTAGTTTTGATTAATGTTATGAGTGCAAAGTTGGGGGCTCACTGTTATATTGGTTTATACTTTGATAGGACCGCTTATTTTGCAGTTCCCATTGGTGGTCCGAGGCCGACTGTGAGATGTTAACCTGAATGGACCGGACGCCGACTGCACAGGGGGAGGGAAGGGTTGGGTGGGTTACATGGGTCGACACGTAATATACTGGAAGGCAGATTTGGAGGGTGAAAGAATACGAAGCAAGTTTATGAAGGCACAGAAGGCGTACTTGTAACGCTCACCTGATTCCCGCAGAGGCACCGGTCTTGACTGGGTGAATGCCGTATCTTCAAAGGTGATGTGTAACACACGGTTGGCTCTTTGGGCTGGACCTCTGTGCACTGTATGTCTGACTCGAAGAGTAAGATGTCTGCAGATAGAAAATATGGGATTAATGAACTGGGTTTATTGGGTGCCTCTCTCCTCTTCCCTTTCTCTTCTCCTGTAGAACCCCAAAGGTTAACGCCCTCACCTTAGGTAAGTGAACGCCGAGCTCTCCATCTGCCTCGGGGCAGGGTGCCGTAACCAGTTTCTTCACTGGATAAGGGTGCAGGCCTCTTGACCTCAGAGGACTACTGTCCGTCGTTAACTGCACGAACGGTAAGTTCTGGGCACTTCAAATGTCTTAAAAGTCTTTTGTAATGATATCTCTTGTTTTGCAGGGTTCCGGCGATGGCGGATGCAGGGTTGATGAGAGTTGAGGATCGAACCCATGTGAGGAATAGAAGCGCCTGGAAGCACGTAAGTAAGCGCTTGTAGCCTGCTTCACGATGCGCACTAACTGTCCCTTTTATCTTGCAGGTACAAGTTCGGAGCTTTAGAGAAGCTGAAGGGTGCTGGAATACCCACTGGATTCGGCGTGGGAAGGAGTAATGGCACGTGAGTAATAAAGTTGCCCAATGTCTTTAAACGCACCTTCTTTTGTCTTTCAGATGCGGGATGCAGCGCCAAAGGACTCCGGAGTGTGCGAAGAGCTGGTAAGCTTTTGTCTTTCAGATGCCGGAATGCAGTGCGAAGACCTCCGGAGCATGCGAAGAGTAGGTAAGCCTTTGTCTTTCAGATGCCGGAATGCAGCGCGAGGCGTTGGTGACAGCCGATGGACCAGGTAAGAGATGCGCTGCCACTGAAGACCGTAGTGCTAACCTGTTCTTTCTTTGTCTTTACAGGTGCTGCTGAAAACTGGATTCCAGGATGGTAAGCCTTTGTTCCCTTAGGCCCAGGATCAGAAGCAGAAGACACGATGAGCGTTCTGCTGCAGAGAATGCAGAATAACGCAAAGCAAGATTCATCCATCGGGTGTGGTTTAAATAGCCTCCTGTAGTGCTTAGGTGTCTCCTTCCACAGCCACGCCTAGGTAAGAAAAGAGTTCCTGCTTTCCAGAAGAGTTCCAGTGTTCTGAACCTAGGGAGTGGCTCCTGCCCCACCCAACAGGAAAAGTAGTCCCAAACAGAAGAGGATCAGGGGTTCAACTGGCAGGTAAGTAAGCAGCATGGTCTGCTGCAGGTAAGTCCACCCAAGCATTATGAGCCCGGCGCTTCCAGCGCTGGGACTGGGCATCTTTATGAGCCTGGTGCCACTGGCGCCAGGACAGGGTCCAAAAGGTCCCAATTGGGACTGGCTGGCACTCGGAACCGGGGTTATGGGTCTGCTTCCAAGGGAGTCGGGCAAGTCCTGATCTTTTGGAAGCAGAGATCATGACAGCACTGGGCGGGTCACTCACTGGCCTCCTTAGGGCATGTTGGGTCCCAATCTGAGAAGGATAGATCAGGCCCCGTCATATCGATCAAGTCAAGGGCCATGATGCAGACGATTCAATCATTGATATATTCACATAAACCTCGTGATGTCTCCCACACTCGCATCCACTAACAACACGCTACGCATATGCACACTGAATGTAAAGGGGCTGAACTCCCCCACAAAACGCTCCATGGTGGCCAGGGAATTTAGGCGGTCGAACATAGACATTCTATTTCTCCAAGAGACAAGATACCGCAGAGGGGAGGAGAAAACTATTCCATCCCGTGAGGTGGGCCCTTCTTTCTGGTGCTCCAATATCACAAAAAAAGGAGGAGTAGGGATTCTTATCCGCAAAAGTCTCCGGATGGCGACTCTTGACACGTGGACGGATAATGAGGGAAGGGCTCTCGTGGTGGTGGGGAACATTCACGGCACAATTTTCACCCTGGCTACACTTTATGCACCAAACAGGGGCAGAGTAGGTTCCTCCATAAGATTACGGAGAAGGTCTTCACCATGGCACAGGGACACATAGCTCTTGGGGTGACTTTAACACCTGGATGGGCAGTTCGATGGATAGACAAACCAGGGCAGATGCACATAACCCACCCACCTCTCAAGATGAAGCCGAAATTAAACTTACCCTTGACCTATATGGTTTTACTGATAGTTGGCGCACACAGCAGATAGATGCTTCACCTTCCACTCTCTCCCCCACGACACGCTTACGCGTATTGATTATATCTTCCTTACCGATGGCCTTCTGCGGATACTTCGTGCGGCAAATATTCATCCCACCGCGTGGTCAGATCATGACATGGTTGTGGTCGATTTGTGCTGGGACGACTTGGCCCCTCAAAAACTCCAAATGGAGGTGCAACGATTCCCTATGGACTGACTCAGTCTTTAAGGAAACCCTTGAAACTGAGATTGAGCAATTTTTTCTTACCAATGATACGGGAGAGGTCGGGAAGGTACACGTATGGGAAGCTGCTAAGGCCACCTGGAGGGAGGTACTCATTAGGGAAGGGGCCCAAAAAAAAAGAGAATGTGCACTGATAGAAAAAAACATTAGGGAAAAGCTCCACATAGCCCATAAATTAGCACAATCTTCCCGTGTGATAGATCCAAACACATGGCTGAAGCCGGACGGCTCAGGGAAGAGCTCCGACTACTCATCGTTGGTAAAACAGCCCAAACCCCTACAATATTTAAAACAAAAATACTATGAAAAGGGCGATAAAGCAGATGCCCTTCTGGCGGCTCGTCTTCGGGTGCAGAAGGTTAAAAGATGGGTAGATCTTATTGAAAGGGCTGATGGCACCCTCATAGATATGACCGTCACGTCCCCTGAGGGGATACAGGAGGCATTCGCCTACTTTTATGAGGATTTATACACATGCAACCCCCCCCTTGGTAGCATTGACACTTACCTTAGAGAAGTTCGGATCCCCTCACTCACACCCATAGAAGCCGAATCCTTAGATACTCCAGTCACTGAAGAAGAAGTCACAGAGGCCATAAAACGTCTAAAGACTGGGAAGGCCCCGGGAGATGATGGTTTCACACCCGGATTCTACAAGGCTTTCTCTACACTCATCGCCCCCTTCCTTGCATCCTTATTCAATAACATTTTCGAAACAGGCCAGGCGCCCCCGTCCTTCTCACAAGCCCTTCTCGCTGTCATTCCAAAAGAAGGGAGAGATCCCATGTGTTGTAGTTCCTACCGCCCCATCTCTCTTCTGAATATAGATGCTAAAATATACGCGAGAGTCATTGCAGCCCGACTCGAAACATACTTACCACGATTAATTCACTCCGACGAAGTTGGCTTTGTCATCGGGAGACAGGGTGCAGACACCATGAGGAAAACCTTACATCTTATTCACGATGCGCAGGGAATGGGAGGGGTCCCATCTCTTCTGTCACTAGATGCCGAGAAGGCCTTCGACAGGGTTGGCTGGGGCTTCTTAGAAAGGGTACTAGTCTCGACCGGGTTGGGGCTGAAATTGCGCCGTGCTATTACGGCTCTGTACACATCTCCCACAACGTCAGTGACAGTAAACGGGGGCTATTCGCGATGGTTCCCTTTGGAAAGGGGAACGAGGTAGGGTTGCCCACTGTCAGCAATACTATTCTTGCTCTCTCTTGAACCGTTGGCACAGAGATTGAGACAGGATGCTACAGTAAAAGGCATTATGGTAGGAGATTGCGAATACAAACTAGGCCTCTATGCGGATGATATACTACTGCACCTAACTGATCCCCTAAATTCTGTCCCGGCCGCGATCAGCATAATCGAAGAATATGGGGAACTGGCTGACCTTAAAATCAACACCGGAAAGTCGATCCTCTTTCCACTTGACAAAAGTGGAGACTCTGAGGCAGACCGATTCGCTCCCCTAGGAGTAAAGGGCAGCCTCACCACTCTTCGATATCTGGGTATTAATGTGACCCGAGACCTTGACTCCCTTTATGAGGCTAAATGTCCCCCACTATCGCTCTCCCTTCAAAAGGACATCCAAAGGTGATCCAAACTCACCATCTCCTGGCTGGGCCACTTAAATGCAATACAAATGGTGATTCTACCTAAAATACATTGGGCCTCATTACACGGACGGCGGTAAGGGTTAACGGTCACCGTTAATGGCAACGGTGACCGTTAACCCTTACCGCCGTACTACGAGGTCCCTTTGCGGGTTGGAGGATTTAACGCCTGCTTCTTGCAGGCGTTAAAATCCAACCCGCTAAGGGACCTCGGAGCTAATTACGGCACCGCAAAATTGCGGTGCTGTAATTAGCGCCTTCCCCATTTCCATAGAGCCCTATGGGGCAGAAATGGGAATGGGGAAGGGCAATGGCGGAAAGGGGATTTACCGCCCCTCCAACCTTGGAATGGGGCGGTAAATCCCCTTTCCGCCAAGGCGGTGCCGGTATTTTACCGGCATGAGCCATGGCGCTAATAGCGCCATGGCTCACCGCCTACCGTGTAATGAGGCCCATTATCTGTTCCAAATGCTCCCCATTAAAATGCCCAAAGAACACTTTACGAACATGAGAAAAACCCTCTTAGCCTTCCTGTGGCGGGGCCAGAAGCCCAGAGTCCCCAGATCCTTGCTACAGCTCCGGAAGGACAACGCGGGAGTGGGCCTCCTGGATATAGAAGCACGCTACAGGGCAGCCCAACTACGTGTCCTTGTCCCGCACATCAGGCAAAAGTCAGAGCCACAGTGGATAGCCCTAGACAACTACCATCTCCGACCATTCATCCTAGGCGAATGGCTATGGGTTCCGGGGCCCCAATTGCAAAATAGTTTTAAAAACCACCCTATTATTGGAACAATATGGGCAATCTGGACACTAGGCAAGAAAATGGTGGGAGTTACAACTTGGCCATCTCCACTTGGACACCTATGGTCACCGGGGATCCGGGACGCTATCCCAGACCCAGGGAGCTTCGAGACATGGTACGATGCGGGATTAGAGAGGGCTGGTCAACTCTGGAGAGATGGTACCTTTATTACAATTCAGGACTTACAGGAGGCACTCGACATAGGCCCACTCTCGGTTTTCCTTTATCTCAGACTCAAGGGGGTGATGACAAGGGCGGTATGGAAAGAACAACTACAAAGAGATCTCACCCCGTTTGAAAGCATTCTCAACACGTGTACGAGTTCAAAGGGCTTGATAAGTGCAATTTACTCAGCGCTGATTGAGGTTGATATCACACCATCACACACACTGAGGAACAGGTGGGAATCGGACATGGGAAGGCAGATTTCGCAAAAGCTATAGCTCCAAATTTGTAGAAAGACAGCAAAATCTTCCATATCCTGCCAATATAAATTGCATGCCGTCAAGTTGTTATACAGGTGGCAATATGACCCGGTCCGGCTGGCCAAAATGTATCAAGGTATAAGCCCACATTGTTGGAGGGGCTGTGGAAAACGGGCCGATTACTGGCATATGTGGTGGGGGTGTGAGGCGGTCCAAGCCTACTGGACGGAGGTCCTTAGCTGGATCAAGGAGCTGGATGATGATGACAGAGAGGTACACCCACTTCTGATCTTGTTTGGCTTGGTTGAAACGGAAGACACAATTAAGAAAGCGCCCAAAATGATTCTGGGTTTACTGCTGGCCGCTGAAGCGTGCCTCACCATGGTGTGGAAAAGAGCAAGGCTCCCTAATAAAACCGAATGGCCGAGTGTTGCCTTGAATATATATAGAATGGACAACCTCACGGCGGTCCTGCACGGAGATCGCACCTCAGTTGAGAACGCATGGTCGGAATTTCGGGCTAAATATGTGATATAAAAAATGTGTGCAAAGCGTCACTATGTTTGGAGGCAGTTTGGTTGATGGTTGAATCTCGCTGCTATGTTAAACTTGCATGTTCTAATATGTCTATGTATCTGATGTTAGGAAGTTAATATTTGTTCGGAAATAGATACTGGTTTCTTCCAGCCCTTCAGAGGGTACTATGTGCAAGGCGGGGATGGGAGAGGGTAAGGGTAATTGGGTTTGATGAACCTACTCAAAGTTTATGCGATGTGCATTAGATCCCAAACATTTTACACACTGTTTTGCTACCGATGTGATATTTTTTTTGGTATTTGACCGTTCGGTTGCAAATGCCTGTACTTGATTGTCAAACTTTTATTTCAAAAACTAATAAAAAGACGAATTAAAAAAATAAATAAATAACTCACACGGTATCTACCAGGATTTTGAAGTCCTGGTACTCCCCCAAAAATTCATTACCTGAAGATCATAAAATGTAAAGCCTTGGTTTCTTGGTGTAAAGTTGACTCAGTGGAGAATATAGATCATTATAGTGACACAGCTAAGAACTACAAAGCCTCTGTCATCCATTTTTTCTAACACCAGAGAACATTGGAGAACCCTTGCTCATCTGCTCCTATAATTGTTAAGGATAAAGCATGGTGCATGACCATTCAAGACACTACTGTAAATAAGATCAGGAAGATCCAAGACAGCATTTGTAATAAACACACCTGTATTGATAGGCCCTTGCAAGGAAGAGATACTTTAAAGGACGTTGCTATCTCTTCCTCTTTTGAGTTTAGGCTAGTTACTGAGTCTGAGCTTACTAATATTATTGACCATCTCAAGCCTGCCGCTTATAAGGCAGACATTTGCCTTGCCATGATTGTGAAAGCATGTGCATCGCAACTCACGCTGCTCATTACAAAATTCATTAATAGCTCTTTTTCTGAAAGTACTGTTCCATCTTGTATTAAGCAGGCATGGATTTCTCCCCTGCTTACGAAATCTTCATTAGATCCCAACATTCCTTCCAACTACAGACAAATCCTAATGTTTCCTTCTTGCTTAAGATTCTCGATCGATCAGGCGCCTATACTCAAGTTTAAGATTTCCTTACTCAGAACAATATTCTTGGCCCGTAGTGATCTGGTTTTCGGACCGCTCAGGGCACAGAGACAGCTCTACTTGATGTTAAGTATAACATTTTACAGATATTGGAAAATGGCAGCACATCCCTTCTCATGCTCCTGGATTTATCTGCGGCATTCAACCTGGTTGATCATTCTCTACTGGTTGATAGGTTGGTGCACACTGCCTCTTTCACTCCTGCAGCTGACGACTGGTTCAAGACATTTCTTTCAGGCCGCTCTGCCACAATATTCTGTGGCAATGCCATTGCAGACAAATTTGTGGTGACCTGTGGGGTTCCTCAGGAATCCTGTTTATCCCCCACACTCTACAACATCTTTACTAAGCCCTTATTCGATCTGCTTGATGCCAAAAAGGTCATATAGACCAGCTATGCTGATGACACCCAGTGCCTTATTCCACTCTCAGGGGACTATGTTCAAGACACTGTTTCTGTGAACTCTGTTTTCTCCTTTAACCAGTCATGGATGATGGACAATGGCTTCCACCTCAATGACTGAGAGTTGATGATTATGCTCTGCATAAGAAACTAAATTCGAAGTACCAGGAATTTCTCATAGCTGGCTGTGCTATTGCCACGCTCCCCAAAGTCAGGACTCTGGGTGTTGTTCTAGGCCAAAAACTTAATATTAAGGCACATGTCTGCAACATCTTATTTTATTAAATTGTTGACTCAGCTAAGACCTTTTTTCTGTCCCACGACAATCATGCAAGCCATTATTGGCTCTAAAATAGACTACTGTGTTAGCGCCTTAATTGGCATCAGGAAGGGATCACTTACCAAATTTCAGACAGTTTTAAACAGTACGGCTCAGACTGAAGAAGGCCTAGGAAAAAGAGTTGATATTTTTGAAGCTAGGAGAGCACTTTACTGGCTTCAAGTTGACACCAGAATCACCTTTCGCCTGCTTTCCTTGATACATATGTGCCGTTATGGCCTTAGTCCAGTTTATCTCTCAAACAGATTATCTTGGTTGCCAGCGCGCAGAGTACTATGGACTAATAATACTCATCGGCTGTCTGTACCCACAGATAAGTTGACTATGGTCAATCAGGGAGCATTTCAGTACATTGCTCCTAAATGCTGGAATGCCCTTCCCCCTGATCTGAGGGCCTGTGCTTGCTTCAAACACGGTTTAAATACTGTGCTTTTTGCCTTAACTTCTTGTGTTGCTCTTTGCTTGCTAGTTGGTCATCTGGCTGGTTTTCTCTTATTTGTTATGCTTGTTCTGTTAGTGCTCCCATGCATCCCATACCTGCCATGCCTGGGATTTTGTTGTAGTGCTATACAAATATTAAAATGTAAATGTAAATATAGTAATACTTATACAGGTACAACACATCACAGTTGCTTGAACTTAATTTGCATATAACTTCTTTACTTTGCTGATCACTGTGAATGCGCAAACTTTATGATTGAAAGTTCTGTTGTCTGATATAGGAAGATGCAATGCAAGGCGTATAAGCTTTTCGTTTGGGGACCAGAACCCTGGCGAATAAGACCAGCAACTTTGGATTCTTTGAAGCAGGAGGCATGTTAACGTTTAAGAAGATGAACAGGAATAAATAAAGATTGATCTCTGCTCATTACATTACAGGCTCAGATAAATGACAATTTGGAAGAAAGATGTATTAATTAACTAAGCATTGTGAATATGATGGAGGGGCAACACATGTAATGCTTCACACCACACAAGAGATATGAGCTTGGGAACAATTAATGAACACTAGAAGGGCAATCCCACACACAGACCAGTCTGCTGTCACATTTGCTATTGACAGCAAAGTATCCAGTTATTGTCCAATTGCATTTGATTGGTTTGCCTTGAAAAAGCCCATAGGGCAAAAATGATGGCCATACAGTTGGCACACTTTTTGTAAAAATGTCACTCTTTACTAACACACCTTAATTTTGTGGCAGTGAACATTTGAAATCATGCATCTCAATAAAAATTGATTGAATTTTCGAGTGGTTTAATTTAATGTATTGAGTGGTGCTTTCACTTTGTAATATACATTTTTGATTAGAATTTTCGAGTGGTTTCATGTATTTAATCTCTTGAGAAGTGCTTTCAACTAGGAACATAGATAGGGCAGGAAGTTACAATGATTTTGCAAACTGTTCCTTCTCATGCATGTTGTATTATTTGGTCGGCTGGTGAAAAGTCATAATTGTACTACCCACATGTCTTCTTTGCATAGGGTACTGTTTTTAGAACAGAGTGATAAAAGTACTAGATTACCTCATTATGGCAAATGTTCATTCAATGCAGAGTGACTTTGGTG
The DNA here is from genome assembly GCF_040938575.1 of Ambystoma mexicanum. Classification (NCBI taxonomy): domain Eukaryota; kingdom Metazoa; phylum Chordata; class Amphibia; order Caudata; family Ambystomatidae; genus Ambystoma; species Ambystoma mexicanum. The sequence continues at coordinate 904,513,627 of NC_090934.1, forward strand.
TGCGAGAATACCATGGTTGTAAATGGACAGTACAATGAAGTTGTTCACTTGACTCCATACCTAAATGTAGAAACATTTTGTTTAACTATCACACCACTCTTACTTGCATGCATGATTTGCTGTAATATATAAGTAGCATATTCAATTTGAGTCAAGTCACACATGCTACAAGGCCACTGAGAAACCATCGTTTGAAGTTCACCGCCAGTACACAGCCACATCAGCAAGACATTGTGGGTATGCAAATTATGTCAAATTGAAGCCTTTTGCTCCAGAAAATTGCCTTTGTCTAACCCAAGATATACATTTCTCAGGACTGCAGACAACTACATGCCTGGTTTCACCCGTATTCGGGATCATCAGTGTAGTATAATATGAAAGTATTTGAGTAGAAAGTACCCTTTTAATGTGCTTTTCAGAAATTGCAACTTGGAATGTTTAACATGTGACATTAGGACCTCGACAAAGAACATGTTTGATCATCAAAAGATGCTGGTTAAAAAATGTAAAAAATATTTAATAGGGAATGTGTTGCATACAAACTAAGAATGAAATGTCAAGGGATCTTGCACACCATGGGCCTCATTACGACCCTGCCGGTCCGCAAAGAACGGTGGTGGTAAATTCGCCACCACCGTTCTTTCTGGACTGGCTGATTAAGAGTCCTGCAGGCAAGAGGTGTCACTCCCGCCAGGTCTGACCTGGCGGGTTTAACACCACCCGCCTACAGGCGGACATGGAAACACCAGCTCTGTCATAGACGAGGATTTACTGATTTCAGGCTCCGGAATTGCCAGGTCACCGGGGTTGTAATGCCCCGGTGATTCCGGCAATCATGGAGGGGGAATGGTAATACGAGTCTGGCGGTAACCTGCCGGAATTTCCAGCACGGTTACCGCCGGACTCGTAATGAGGCCCCATGGGATGTAAGTGCAATTGCTTTTGGATTATTTTGTCTCAATCATAATTCATTAACAGATCATAGCACGAACACACACACAGAGACGAGGTTGTGCTTTGTGTTGGTACAAATTACTTAAAATGACTATGATCACTAGGCAGAAACAGAAGGCATATCAAAACGGAATCTCTTCAACAATATTCGTCTTTTTCACAGGCAGTGGAAAGCAGTGCTTCAAGATGGATTTCGAATCGCATAACAGAGCTATATTTGATGTACTCGATGTCGCTGCATCTCCAGGTTTGTGCACTTCTCATACAAAGTTGTGTGATGCGCTACCGAGGATGCAACTCTTGCAAACATGCTCAAATACGCTCACACACACGCACGTTCAAGTGTTCACACACGCACACATCTGCTGTGCACTGAGCAGCTAACCATCTGTTGGTGCTGATATAGTCACACTTCTACAAGTGCAAAGCATGACGGTTGTTTGCACTTCATTTAAACATAAGTCCTTTACTCAGCCCATCACTGTAAATGCGTTAACTTTATGATTGAAAGTTCTCTTTGCAGAAGATTTTCGGGAGTGAATAAATGCCATGTAGGTGGCGTCTGTGTTTATGTCAGGTATTTCATCTGCATATCTTGTTCATGTCACCATGGAAGAAAATATAGTAGTCTGTCTTCTTCTTTTAAGAGTGTACATGATCTTTGAATGTGTCACTTTGGCACAACTGGAAGCATATTGTTGACTGAACAAGCTTTCTTTCAATGTGGTTATTTGTGGTATCTTTTTTTTCACCTGGGATGTATACACAATTGCACATGAATAATACAGTTTGTTGCACCCAGTCTCATTTTGTTCCTACATTCATGTTACACTTGCCAGTTTGCTACAAAGTCTAGTTGTACACATTGGGCCAGATTCTCGTAAAATAGCGCAAATGAAAGGAGCAGAGAGAATGCCTTGGTTTCATTGGGGCTATTTTTAGAAATGCTAAGTCACCTTATTCACAAAGGTGACCGGAGCATTTCAGGAGGGGCTGCATGCTGGTGCAAAGATTGCTGTGTTCCCAGCACTAAAGTATGACAGGCCCGCAGCAACCGTGCGGTTGCTGGAAGTTCATTTGACGAGACAGGCCGTTAATGGGCCCATCTCAGAGAAATGACTGAGAAAAAAAATCATTTCCGTGACAGCCAAGGTTTAAGCTGTGTCTGCCACACTTCAGAATTAAATCATGACAGGGTCAGAAATGGCCCAGCCATGATTTTTTGTCTCCCCCTGCTGCTTTTCTGAACAGCCACATTGGGAAATACAATCGATTCAGGATTTTTTTAAGCACAACCCGCTTTTGAATTCCGGATGCTGGCTGAACTGCTGAGAGATAACCCCTAAAGAGGAAAAAAAGGGCATTTGAACAAGCATATCTAAGATGCGCTCCTTCAGATGCCCCTGTCACTTTTTTTGGCGTAGCCTCACTTGCACCAAAAATGTTTTAAGAATCTGGCCGTCTGAATTCATGTTTTTCTATAGAGACCATATCAGACACACAGAATGTCCAGGTGTTTTATAAAAAATCATATTCATACATTAATCATACTCCAAACAGTTAGATTGGGACCGGGAAGGACAATAAAAATGATAAGAGTGCCTGTGATTTTCGCAAGTCTAAAAACATTGTGTCTCATTATGAGTTTGGTGGTAATTTGGTAGTAAACCCGCCGAATTACTGTCAATCTCATTTACCGCTACCTCCACTCGGTACGTGGGTATACAACTGGATTATAGGTGGTGGAAGGGCGGTGTTAATCCCCATTTTCAGCATGATAGAACTCAAGGGGGGTTTTGGCAGAATTACAGCCTGCAGTAATTCAGCCAATTTTCGAATTTAAAGCAGAGCATTTACTTTTAGCATGATATTGGAGATAAACACTTCACTTCAAGGTAAAACTTGGAATTCATCAGTACAGTAAAAACAGCAGTAATTCTGTTGAAGTGGTGGTAATGGAATTTTTTGCACTTTTTTACCACACCGGCAAACTTGTAAAGAGGTCTTTCGATCTTGCCAATAGGTTGAACATACACCAAGCAAGGGATTTCTTTGAGTCAGAGATGGATCAGGCGAAATAGCTACACACAGCGAATATAGCAACAAGTATGAAACACTTATATCAAGAAAAACATTCAGAATGATTAATTGTTCCCTTGTGAACAATTAAGGTAACATACATATACAATCATGGTGAATAGAGGAGGCACATTATAAGGCATTGATTTCAAGTGTTCCAAGCATATTTTAAGAGGAAGTCGACCAAGACAAAATATATAAATAGAAATCTGTAATACAAAGTAGCACATTCCTCTTTCATGTGTGTTGATATAACTCAGTCCTAGTTCTAATGAGCAATGCACTACTTTGCTCCAGTACATGTATTGTAGCATGACCATATCAACCATTATTTAATTAAGTTATTTATGGAAAATTAATGGGAAAACAATACATTTTTGGCACCAAAATACTCACAAAACATTTTAACATTGATTCACAGAGCAGAGGACCAGCGTCCTTATCAATGTATGTGAGGATATGGATATAAGACCAGATGATGCAGGGGAGGGAGGAACATGAAGCAGTGACAAGGACAGTAAAGCATGTATAGGAACGGGGTAGTGGAGGAAGTGCTATGTTTTAGGATGAAGGGGTGAGGGATAGGTGCTGTGGGGGTGTCATAGAGAAGCCGGTGGAGAAGAGAAGAGGGAGATGTGATGGCATAGAATTCTCTGCAAGTGGCTATTCAGAAAGGAGGAGAGCTAGGAGGTTGGATTTAAATACAGATAGAGTAGTAGTAGTGCAGAGAGGGAGAGGAAGAGCATTCCAGACTAAGGGAGCGAGGAGAGGAAGAGAGTAGAAATGGTAGGGAGTGCAAGGGGAACTAGAGGTGGCAAGGAGGTGAGCTGAGGATGATCATAGGGTGCAATGGGGAGAGTAGGGAGTGAGATGGTCTGATAGGTAGGGAAGGGCAAGTCTGTGTATAGTTTTGAAGATGAGAATGAGTTTATAATTTGCCTTCAGTCTTATAGATAACCAGCCTAACTGACAACGGGCTGTGGAGGTGAAGTGGTGAAGAACTTTGTCGAGAGGTGTAAAAGCATTGTTGGGACGGATATAGAGTAGACTGGCACAGTAGTCAGATTGAGAGAGTATTAAAGAGGAGATTAGGTGCTGAGCATTGTTAAAGAGACGAGCATGTCTTATTTTGCTGATGTTGAGAAGATTAATTCTGGCCTCAGTTGCAGATTTGGAGATGAAGAAAAATAATTTGTGAGATGGGTCGGAGATGACCCCAAAGTTGCGAGCAGAAGCAGAGTAGGCAATGTAGTCAGGAGGGAAGAATACAAGAGGGGCAGAGGAAGAGATGCCTGTTTTGATGGGAAGTAGGGTACTTAGGTCTTGGTGGAGTAAGCATGAACAAGTGAGATGCCATCCAGTATTTGATGGCAGAGTGACAGTTGGACATTTCCTAGCATAGCTCCTCAGATAAGAAGGTAAAGGAGGAGAATATCTGAGTGACATCAGCAAAGAGGTGATAGGGGAACCCAAAGGAAGAGATCAATGTCCCAAGAGCAGAGGTATAGAGAGTTAAGAGAAGTGGACCCATGACTGACCCTTGGGGAACACCAGCATTAAAGGGGGTGAGTGGGGAGGTACACATTGGAAGGCAGGCAAGGGGTCGAATAGATTAATGGTTAGCATGACGAGCAGAAAGAGAAGTAGTTTTGGACATTGTGGAGAGCTGACTCAGTAGAGTGCATAGGTTGGAAGCCAGATAGAAAAGGATCCCAGAGGTTGTGTGTGTCAAGGAACTCAGGGAGTGGGTTGAAAACTGCAAATTCTAGAATTTTGGAATAGTGTAGGACAAGAGAGAGAGGACAAAAGTTGGCAGGACAGTAAGGACCTGGGCTAGGTTTCTTAAGGATAGGGATGACAGTAGCCAACTTGTAGGATGATCGAAAAGTGGCACTGTCAAGAAAGGAGTTGAAGAGGGAAGTAAGATATGGCGCAACAATGGGAGCTATGAGCTTCACTAAGTTTGGGGATATAGGGCCTCATTCCGAGATTGGAGGTAGCCATGGCGCTATTTGCACCATGGCTGCCTCCAATACCGGGTCCGGCACCGGTCTTGTTCTATGGGGACTTACCGGTGCATTCCGACCCTGGAGGGACCGGTAAGTCCCCATTGAACAAACCATTCCCCATTCCCATTTGTACCCCCATAGGGCTCAATGGGAATGGAGAGGGCGCTAATAACGGTCTCGCAACTAGCAAGACCATTATTAGTGCCCTGGTCCCTTAGCGGGACCCGTACGGGACGTGTTGTCAGACCACACATTCCTTACGGTTCCCACTAAGGGACCTCGGAATTGGGCGGTAAGGTCTCCTTACCGGTGCCCATAATTCCTTACCGCCCAACTCATAATGACCCCCATAGAGTCGATGGGGGCACATGAAGGGTTGGCTCTGTCAAGAAGGTCAATAATCTCATCAGAGTTAGTGGAAGAGTTATATAATTTGACTATATAATTTGCAGTGCCCCATAACATCAGATTACAGGAACCAGGAAGTGACAGGGAAACAAGTGAGTATGAACATTTGTTTGGGTCGGGTCTAAGTAGCATACTGTGCGGTTATGTTCAGTTACATATTTACATTACACGTATGTACTCTTTCACGCAAAAGGACGTAGGCATATTTGTCCAGCTAGTCAATGAATTTGTAACCAAAAGTTGTCCCATGTCCCAAATTTGCCAATCCAACCAATAAATAAAAAATCCTTTACAAGCAGTAATCAAAACATTTATTAATTGAAAGATAGATGTAACTGAACAACTAATCGATACATTACACGTGTAATCATTTAATGGTTGTACATGCACATTAATTCATCTATCAGTAAATAAGCACAGGTAAATGGACTAATGGATGAATTTGTAACTGTGCATATATGTGTTTGGACTATTAAATTGCTAGTTTAAGAGTGGGCATGGAGAGAAGTAGAAAACGTGGATTTTAACAGCTTGTCTTAAATTTACAGCTCCATTCTCTATGTGCAGCACGTGGGGCACCTTCCACTTCAGGACCTTTGATGGGGTCATTTTTACCTTCCCTAGTACCTGCAATTATATATTTGCTCGAAAATGTTTGGGAAACAATGAAGACTTCAACATCGAGATACGGCGTTCTGTTGTAAAAACTGCAATCACCATCAGCAAAATCATTATCAAAACTATGTCAGAACTCATTGAAATCGGTAAAAACTCCACAGATGTCAACACTGCACGGTATGTTTGAAAATCATACACCGCTATTGGTATGTGATGTGTCATTTGTTAAGCTCTCATATGACATTGTTATGGTTTTGTAGCACTGTGGACTGTCTGCGTGTGCAATGTTACATGGCCCTGGGTCTCAGGTGGACTGTAGTCTGAAAATGCATTACAAATTACAGTGCACATATTGCTGATTGGTTTTCATCACACCATAGCAAACATCACACACAATACCAAACATAGTGTGAAGAATTGCCATCTGGGGAGGTGAGCTAGCTCAAGCTTTTTCTATTTTTAATAACTAAAATGAATCAATGGGTGGTCTGCAGATCAGACCCTCCTTTCATAAAGATCCATGCCTAAAGCATAGTGCACACATGTGGCTTGCTGCATTAGTCTCCTGTCATCTAAAGAACCTGACCTTCAGGGTAGGTTGAAAGGTTAAATGTGCCTCCTTGCAAGCTGCTGGGACACTATGGCCCTCATTAGGACTCCGGCGGAAAACCATGGTGCTATTAGCACCATGGTCGATGCCGGAATCCGCCATGGCGGAATGGGGAATTACCACTCCATTCCAAGGTTGGCGGGCGGTAATTCCCCATGCCACCATGGCCCTTCCCCATTCCCATTTTTGCCCCATAGGACATAATGGGGATGGGGAAGGCGGTAAGTACGGTACCGCAAATTGCGCTACCGTACTTACCTCGAGAGTCCCTTTGCAGGCCCCTACTTTAACGGCTGGTCTAGACCAGCCGTTAAGGTCGGGTCCTGCAAAGGGACCTCGTAGTAAGGTGTTAACGGTTTAACGACACCAACACCTTTTCCGGCGGCGTTAACCCCTAATGAGGCCCTATGGCGCCGTGGACAGAGGGTGCATTTAACTTCTGCCTTTGACCCAAACTACCATAATTGTGACCCTATCAGTCTGTTGGCAGGACAAACTCTAAGAATAAGGCACACCTGGTTTTTATATGATGACTGATAAGAGCCCACAATTATTACCGTCACATACAACTGGTGTCCTACAATTGTCAACCCTGTGAAGGCTATTTGGACTCATGGCTGGCCTGCCTGTCTCCTCTTAGGCAAGTGAGACAATAGACAGATTATCTGAGAGAGAGGGTAAAACCTTATTTTAAGCCCAGGAGCTCTCATGAGAACTCCAGGGAAACATATTTCAAAGAGGCACACACATAACAAAGGACATCCTCACACCAGGATATTGCACACCAAAGGGCCTTTGAAGCTACAGGCTTGGGAACAGGGCTGGATAAAATAGACAGAAAAGGCAAAGGGGAACAGTGGAGAGTTTTACATGTTGTTTTTCTGTGAGGTTCTCTTTACTTCCTGTCTGTTCCACTTCCTTTGGAACCAAGCATTCTGGGTATGATGCAGGGAGGCAAAGGTCATTTGTCACAGTGACAGGTATTGGACTCTTGTGAGCAGGCTTGCTTTTGTCCAATCCCCTGTAGCCTTTTACCTTGGTAAGGAATTGGTCTTCCAGTTCTTTCATGATTTTTATTTAGGCCTTTAACCAGACAAGAAGAGTTGTTTGATCTCTGTTGCTAGTGCCGTCCATTGCAAAGTCCTCCAATTGTGAGGAGTGCAAGATAGAGAGCTTCCAAGGCAGAGGTGAGCTTTGTCCCCTAACCATCCCCGAGTAATATTAGTGTGAACGGCTGTGGACCAATTCCTGCACTGGTTAGATGCATTGGAACCAGACTTCTCACTGGAGTTGAAGGAACTCCTGCAGATGTCAGCCAAGCTCCCTGGAGTGGGAATGAAGAGGAAGAAGGACTCTCATTGTCCGAGAACCCCAGTTTAGGACTTGCAGCAACCTCTAAATCAAGGAAGGGACCTCTGGCTCCTCTTGCATCTCCAAATCATCTTGACACCAGTTTGGGCACTTCCAGCCTTGTGCAAGCAGCTGTGAGGGAACCACTGGAGTCACGCTTGTCATGCGTGATCAAACACCTTAGCATCTCCAAGTTTGTTCGATGTCACAACTCTGCCATCTCCACAACTGAGGCCTGCTTAGTCTTCAAGTTTCCCTTGACAGCGCTACCTCCACCCAGCATCTTTAAGCATCAACCAAACACAGGACCCTGATGCCACGCTGAGGAATCCGAGCAACTCGCTGCCAAAGTACAATCTCTGCTTATCTGCACCCGAATTCACCAAGTCTCCCAGCACCACTGGCCTGACATTGCCTGCTGATTTCAGCGTCTTTAAGTCTTAAGTCATTGCCACTGAGTGGAACTGCAGCATTGGTCCTGCCAACACTGCTCCTTGACTCTACAACCACCCAGTGCTGAAAGTGCACACACACTGGTTTGATGCTAAAGAAGCCTCGCTGTGCGCTGTCAAGCAGGGACAAAAGCAATAAGGTATTGTTGAGAGACCCAGATCCCCGTGGTCATCTGTTGGTACAATAGTGACTGATAAGCCACACTTTTACACCTTTTATTTATATGGCAAATTCTTTCCAAGTGACATAACTGCAATAATGTCTTGTCTATTCACTCCTGCTTCAGTACACAGAGTGGTACTCCATCTATGTTATGCATTTGCATTTTGGGTAGTTTAGTTATCAGCATTCTTGTGTGTTTAATCAATATCTAAATATATATATATATATATATATTCAGTAAAAAAACGTTGTTAAAGGGTTAAGTTGCACTACTAAAAACCTATGAAATTCAGTAAAAAACTTTGTTAAAGGGACTTTATGGTTCCAAGTAAAACCGAAAACCCCCTGAAATTCCCCAGTTCTCGTAAGCTAAGCAACCATAACTCGCGCCACCACGGTGCACTGTTAAGAGTAACACCCAGGACATCAAAGATGACATCACAAATGGGCGGGTGCTGATCATGAAAAAGTTCAAACAAAACTCTCATTTAGCTAAACAAAACACGCTTCAAGTACAGAAACTTTGCCTCCTCTATCAAAATGTAAAACGAAACAGAAAACAATTAACAAGAATTCAGCTACCACTACTGATAAAACTGCTCCTATAAATCTTCATATAGTGCCAAGTAAGCATACCAAAAAAAGTATTTTAGCAAAAATGTTCCGCCACGGAGTCCTTCAGAATCTTATAAAAACAGGAGAGAAATCAGGCACAACCCTTAAAACTTATCGTAGGAAATTAATCTTAGAAGCTTTGATAGGCAGTGCAATCCTTGTCAAAAGAAAGTTATTTATTTTAGTGTTAAACAAAATGAAACCACTAACAAAACTAATGACTAAATTACAAAAAAGACTTCTCAATAAACGAAATGTCAACAGAAATAACTTCTTAAATATCTGTGGAGGTGAGTGGAGTCACACTACAAGCACAGAACCATATTTTAATGAAGAAGCATACAAAGAAAAGCAAACAAATACAATTGCCATACACAGCAGTGGACGAGGTTATGAAAAAGTTAATAATACCATAATGGAACAAGAAATACTGCTTTCAAAAATATCCCCAGAAAACTTAGAATTACCTCTCCATTCAAATGAATCAGAATGTCTAGTATACAAATGGCCATGCACAACAATGTGTAACATTCCCAAAAAATGGTCTTTACGCCAATTCCTCAATCAGTATGTGAAAGGCAAAGACAAAATCAAAATTAAACTACTGCAAAATATGGATACCTGTCCAGTGCGCAAGTACACAGGACTACAAGGACATTCATTAGCCTGCATTTCAGGACCTACTTGCAAAACCACCTTCCATCATATCAAAATGATATCAACACATCATTCAACTATATGAAATCTAGTCTATAAACTGTACTATGCTAAAAGTCCTGCTTTAGCACTAGCCAATTTAAATAACATTCTTCTACATGGTACAGCAAAAGACCCACTTGAAGAAATCGACTATATCCCGAAAAAATATTTTGGAAGTGAAAGCCACTTACAGAATGAAATAGCTTTAAAACAAATTAGCAACATTTCTATGCACATACAAAAAAGAAATACTGAAACTTAAAAGTACATCTGCTGAAGTACCAAACCATGTGTGTGTATGTTGCCGCAGAACTTTTTATAAAAGTAACCAAAAACTGTAGACCTAACATAAAATATAGAAGACAATGGGCCTCATTACGACCCTGGCACTAATGGGTTAACGGCGCCGTAAAAGGCTGCGGTGCCGTTAACCCATTAGCGCCTGATTACGAGGTCCCTTTGCGGGACCCAACCTTTACGGCTGGTCTACACCAGCCGTTAAAGTAGGGACCCACAAAGGGACCTTGGTGCTAAGTACGGTACCGCAGTTTGCGGTACCGTACTCAGCGCCTTCCCCATTCCCATAGAGCCCTATTGGGTGAAAATGGAAATGGGGAAGGGCCATGGTTCAATGGGGAATTACCGCCCCGCCAACTTTGGAATGGGGTGGTAATTCCCCATTGAACCATGGCGGACCCGTTACAACACCGGCACCAACCATGGTGCTAATAGCGCCATGGTTTAGCGCCGGAGTTGTAATGAGGGCCAATGAAAATTCTAAATGGTTTGAATTAGCTCTCTACCTTATAGCAGAAAACAAATACGAAATAACTGACCCCTTAATACTTTGCAGTTACTGCACTTCAAAACTTGACAACAACCAAACTCCTTCACGTGCTATCACAAATAATTTGGAATTATTTCCACTACCAAAACCCCTACAACAACTCAATTTATATGAGAGCCTCATAATTCAAACAGTGCACCCCTTTCAAGCAATAATACGCCTTCAACCAAAAACAGCAAAATTACCTCCCTCTGAATTAGTGAAAGGTATTCGTGGAAAAGTAGTGTATTTACCATTAGATCTAAAACAAAATGTGCACACTCTGGGAGTGCAACATCCAATGGAGCAATCTTTAATTATCTTAGTAAATGGTGTACCTACAAAAGACCAAATAATTTGGCAACAACTAGTAGATTTACATAAAGTTAGACAAGCCTTGCAATATCTAAAAGACAATAATGAATACTACAAAGAAATTAATATTGAAAAAAACTTGAAAGAAACCACTGAAATTATTCAAGAGTCACCAGAAGCTGGTCAATTTGAGCTTCTAGATCCAGCTACAGCATCCAATACTTTAGACCATTATACAATTCATCCATTGCACTCTAATGACACCGTAGAAGATGCACTAGAAACGTACCAAATGCGACAAACAAAAGGATCACCAATCAGCATATGGGAAAAAAGTATAGAAGCACGTGCTTTTCCTCTACTCTTTCCTACTGGCAAAGGAGGAAGGTACGATGATAGACCTATTCAAATAACAGCATCAGAATACCGCTCGTTACGGATGTATTCTGAAGATCCCAGATTTAGACAAAATGTGGAATACATATTCCACCTACTCTTTGAAAGTGAACTAGCAATTCTATGTTACGGAGTTGCACACACATTAAAATCAGGAGCCCACTTTCAAAATATGTCAGCTACACAATTATTACAAAAAGTGCAACAAAAAGATGAGGTTTTACAATCAAGTATTACAAATCTATTAGTAAACATGCGTGGTATTAAAGAGTACTGGTTTCAACGTCATGGAGATGTACGTTGTATGATATGAAATCTTGGCCCACCCACCTGGTTTGTTACATTAAGTTGTGCAGAATATGCATGGGAAGATTTACATGATTTCCTACGCATATCAAACAAAAACAAAACAAACATAGATATACTAACACCTGGAGATCTTTGTTCTCTAGATCCTGTTAATGTGTCAAGATATTTGCACCATCGCTTCATTGCTATGCTACACTTTATTTATAATAAAACTGTTCCTCCCCTCGGAGAAGTGTAACACTTCTTTTGGAGAAAAGAATACCAAGCCAGGGGAGCACCACATATCCACATGCTTTTATGGATTACAGATGCTCCTAAATTTGGTCAAGACAATGATGCCACTGTGTTAGAGTTTATCGAAAAATATGTCACTTGTGAAATTCCATCGGAAGCAACAAATAGTGATCTTCATGCACAAATCTTACAATTTCAAAGACACAAATGTGGCAAATATTGTCGTCGCAAATACAAAAACAAAGGGAAATACTACACCAAATGCCGCTTTGGTTTCCCTAGACCAGTTACAAAAACAGGTCAAGTAAACAACTTCATGTCTTCTGTTAGACATAATGTTAAGGGTAACTCACCTAAAAATACATATAACATACAAAGAACAGAAGAAGAAAAATATATCAATGATTACAATGCAATCATTGCCCACTTATGGAATGCAAACATAGATATGCAGTACATTGCAGACAGTTCCACTGCAGTTGCACGATATGTTACAGCATACTTAAACAAAGCAGAAAAAAACAGAGCTCCAAGACCTCTGGAATGACCTGTTATCAGACAAAACACTGTCTCAGAAATTATACAGCTTGGGCATAAAAATGCTCTCCCATAGAGAATGTGGCTCCTATGAAGCAGCAGATCGTTTAACCGGTACTGCTTTGTATGGAAAATCCGAAAACATAGTATGGCTAAGTCTAGGTCCTGCTAAATCTAGAAAAAGAGTTCTGAAATCATACGACGATATAGAAACAATAGCCAAACATGATCCCAACGGCCAAGATATTTTAAAAAAAACAATTTGCTGGACAAATACTTCCCAAACAGAAATACCACTTTGGAAACCATGTGTCTATACCACATAGCTCAAAACTTCACACACAAAAATAATATAAAACCCGATGGTAAAAAGGTAGATACAGAGTGTCAAATTGTGAAGGCAGCTTAGTAAAACTCACCAAACCAAATTTAATTAATCATATCAAATTGTCATTTAAGACTCCTCAACATAAAGAACTATATTAGATGTCCCTGCTACAACTCTTTAAACCATGGAGAAAAGAAGAAGAAATACTAGATAACTATGACTCCTATGAAGACGCTTTCAAAGCAAATAAAAGCACTATAACCGATGTAAACTTTACACAGTACAAAACAATGTTGCACAATGAACAGCAACACGAAGAAGAACTCCAGGCCCAACTAGATAAGGACACTCCTGACAGTAGTCAACCTTCTGTAACAGGAAGCCAAGAACCACTGGGAGAGCCACTAATAACAAATGAGCCAGAATTAGCTATGACGGAAGTAGAAAACACCATGTGTCAGTATGACGATAAAGAAGACTTAACTATACTACACTCAAAACTAAACAATGAGCAATGTAGCATTTTTCAAGAAGTAACAAAAGAAATTGCACATGGTATACAGCATGAAAACAAAGAATGCACCTGCCACAATTACAAACCTATACTACTGTACGTCAGTGGTGAAGCTGGTTCTGGCAAAACTTTCTTAATCAAAATCATCAGTAAATTCCTTCAACAATTGACAAACAAAAAACTGTCAGCTGTTGTCACTGCCGCCACAGGTTTAGCTGCCTACAACATAGGCGGTGTCACTTTACACCGATTACTACTCCTGGAACACCAAAACAAATTAGACTATTACAAACTTTCTACAGAAGCTGCAATGGAACTACGCAGAGTATTAAAACAAATGAAAATGCTACTAATAGATGAAGTGAGCATGGTCTCCAACCTAATGTTGGCTTTGATTCACCTCAGATTACAAGAAGTACTCAAAACAAACTACGAAGAGCTCTTTGGAGGAAAACACATTATTGTTTTCGGAGATCTTCTTCAATTGCCACCAGTGAAAGGTGAGCCTATTTTTAAAACCTTAGGACACAAACTCTGCCGTAAAACTGTTGGCAGCATAGGAAATGTCAACCTTTGGCAACATTTCCAATACAGAGAGTTAACTGAAAACATGCGGCAATCTGCAGATCTCACTTATGCCAACATCTTAAAAAGTATTAGAGTTGGTATACTATCTCAAGAAGCACAAGCAATATTGAAAACCCGGCACATTTGTGCACTTTGTGGCAATAATGCATGTGCTACGGATGTTATGGAACAATTAGCCCACATAAATGTCAATTGTATGGCCTTAATGCCAACTCTTGCAAGCTGTTTCAAATACAATGAAACAATGTTAAAAATGAAATGCAACCAATAATTGAAATTAGCGCCACAGACAAATTAGACATACATGGTATGAGACTACTCATGTGTGAACAAGCCACAAGAAGATTAAATAGTTTAGAAAATTCAATCTCCAACACAGCTGGATTGGAAAAAATATTAAAATTATCCTTAAATTGCAGAGTAATGCTTAAACGTAACCTTGACGTGGATCAAGGACTAGTTAATGGAGCACTGGGTACAGTTGTTGGCTTTCAAACATACCCACGTGACAACAACATTCAGTTGGTCAATATTTTCTTTGACAAACTTTCAGAAGTGAAAAGGATAGGATGCTCAACAGCTCGGTTCCTTCTCTTCAAAGACATGTATGTACGCAGAGAACAATTTTCTCTAACTCTTGCATACGCAGTCACCATTCATAAATCACAAGGTCTCACCCTAGACAAAGCATTGATTGACATTGGTTACACAGGGCCTCATTACACGGATGGCGGTGAACCATGGCGCTATTAGCGCCATGGTTCATGCCGGTAAAATACAGGCACCGCCTTGGTGGAAAGGGGAATTACTGCCCTATTCCAAGGTTGGCGGAGCAGTAATTCCCCCTTCCACCATTGCCCTTCCCCATTCCCATTTTTACCCAATAGGGCTCTATGGGAATGGGGAAGGCGCTAATTACAGTACCGCAAATTGCGGTACCGTAATTAGCTCCCCGGTCCTTTTGCGGGTTGGTTTTTAACGCCTGCAAAAAGCAGGCGTTAAATTCCCCAACCCGCAAAGGGACCTCGTAGTAAGGCGTTAAGGATTTACCGGTACTGGTAAAATACCAGTACCGGTAAACCCTTACCGCCGTCCGTGTAATGAGGCCCACAGTCTTTACAGAAGGCATGAGTTACGTAGCACTATCATGCTTACGTACACTTGACGGTCTATTTCTAATCAACTTTGATGCAAGTAAAGTAAACACTGATATTCCTTGCATTTTAGAATACAATAGACTTCGATCACTATATACCCCCATCTAAAAACATACCCTGTTCCACAAAAAGTAAAATGTTCTAAAAGAAAACTAAATCAAACAGAAATGCAACAGGATGTAACTGCAAATCCTCCAAAGAGAATAAAAAAAACGAATACTTCATCAAGTACTTCATTGAATACTTCATCAAGAACTCCAATCTTTCAAAGCCCTCTTTCTCAAGCTATTCTATTTCTGGAAAGCCAATCAATCTTCCACAGCACTCTCCAACTATAAGGAAGCTGCAAAAAATTACAAAAGGGCGGTTACTGATGCCAAGAAATCCTACCTGGATTCCAGAATCTCCCAGGCTATATCGAACTCTAAGGAACTATTTAAAATATTGAAAGAACAAGAGTCCGTCCCAGAACCGGCACTATCCGCCATTATTAAAAATGACGAGTGGTGTCTGGATATTCAGACCGCCATGGCTAACAAATTGGACGGTATCCGGGAATCTATAGCAACCAAAAAAGCAGCCTCTGACACACCAGATATCGACCTAGTTAGTAACACCTTCATCAGGGATACCAATATCCCCATCTTTGATTTTACACCTATATCAGAGGAGGAGTTGGCTTCCATTATTAATAAACTTAAGGCAACCAACTGCACAGGGGATCCCTGTGCTTCGACATTTATCAAAACCTGTCCCCCTCTCTTGTTCAAGTCATATGTAAATTTGTAAATGCCTCGTTGCAGAACTGTTCGGTCCCAGACGATTTGAAACAAGCGTGGGTTACTCCCTTAATGAAAAAACCCAGCTTGGATCAAAACGTCCCTACAAATTATAGGCCCATAAATAACACTCCTTTCTTGCTTAAGATACTGGATCGAGTAGCATATATTCAAATAGCGCAACATCTAAATGCCCACCCTATTCTTAATCCTTTTCAGTCAGGATTCAGACAAGGGTTTGGTACGGAGACCTCGCTTCTTGACCTTAAGTCACAGTTACTACAAAGAATGGACTCTCAAAAGATCGCTCTTTTGATCTCCCTAGATCAATTGGCAGCATTCGATCTCGTCGATCATGCCATATTAGCAGACAGGCTCATGTCAGTAGCTAACTGTTCGCAGGCCGCTACCAACTGAATACTTTCATTCCTATCCAACAGGTCTAGCAGGGTATGTGCCAACAATGCCAAAGCACCTGCAATTCAGACATTGTTTGGAGTGCCACAAGGCACCAGTTGTCGCCTTGCATCTATAACATCTTCATGTCTCCTTTCTTTGCCCATCTGGCCCATGAGGGCATCCTCTTTTCCAACTATGCAGATGACACTCAATGTGTCATCCCTCTTACAGGCCAGCATTCGGAGGATGAAAAAGAACTTAATTGCATCTTTGCTATGATAGAACAATGGATGATGTTGAATAATCTTGCACTCAATCGTAGCAAGACAGAACTCATGGTTGTAGGATCTGATAGCATCATAGCCAAATTAGACTCAACTTACAAACATTTCCAGCTGGGAGATGCTCTAATTTCCACTCTTCCCAAGGTTAAAATCCTAGGCGTGGTTTTGGATCAATCACTCAAGATGAATTCTTATGTGGCCAGTACCGTTTCTTCCGCCAACTATTATATTAAATTGTTATCCCTTCTGCGTCCATACATCTCCCAATCCAATGCTGAGACCATCACCCGAGCCATTATTGGCTCCAAACTAGACTACTGTTGTAGCCTATTAGCAGGCTCCAGTAAAAAAATCATCAAACGCCTTTGTGTGGTTCAGAATGGAGCTGTTAGAGTGGTATCTGGTCTTGCATACAGGGTACATGTCTCGGAGGCACGTCGAGCACTACACTGGCTGCCCATGGAATCAAGAATCTCCTTCAGACTTATGGTCATCACTTTTAAATGCCTTCAGGGCAAGATGCCCTCCTACCTGCAAAGGTACATTGGAATAAAATCTTCTGCCAGAAACCTTCGGTCCAACAACTGGAACCTGCTCCAGCAGCCCAGAGTCAAAGGCAAAAAGGCACAATGTGGTGCTTTTGCCTCTGCTGCACCGGCACTTTGGAACACTCTGCCAGACCAATTGAGAAATTCATCATCCCTGAATACATTCAAGAAGGGCCTTTAAACCTTCCTCTTCAAACAGTTGCCCCTGGTTTACAGTTACTCTTTCCATTAGATCGTTCAGCCTCTCTATCTCCCCTTTCTTCTATGTTTTTGTCTGCGCCCTCACACCTATGGGTTTATGGTGCGCCATACAAATGCTATAAAGTAAAGTAAAGTATCACAAACAAAAAAGAAACTATTAGGGAAAGTGAACCAGGTACTTCTTCAAAAAAGGAAGACAAACTCAAAAAAAAGCACTCAGATACAGAACTACCTGGTCCATTTAAACTTTCAAATGTAATTGGTGTAAGTTGCTACGCAAATGTAGCAATGAATATTCTATTTCAATTACCACCAATTGTTGACAACATTTACTTACACGGTACAGACCAATTGTGTTTGCAAATATTAGTACTTCATAGAAACGCAACAAACAATTCTGACAACACGTATAGTGTTTATGGAATAAGACAATTGGACTACTGTGCTGGAATGGTGAAATTCACTATAAACTCACAGGAAGATCCACAGAATTTCTAATGTACTTACTACAAGTACTGGCAAACAATAACATACCTATAAGTGAAATCTTCCAGATTTCATACATGTGGAAACATACATGCACTCTCTGCAACAATGTGACACAAGAACAAATTCCCAATGAGCGCTTCATGTATGTATCAATAACTAATTGTGAATCCGTTCCATTTCAGCAACTTGTACAAAATGCAAACCATGGTAGATTATGTACTACCTGCAATTCGGATAATCGCTCCACCTTACTAATACAAACACATAGTAAATACGTAATACTAATGTTTCTACGTTACAATGCAGATGGTACCAAAAACAACTGCAAGCTGACTGGATTCACACACGGTCAAGTATCACTTGGTAAGAAAACCTTCACAACAATAGGTATAATCTACCACACAGGAGACACAACCAATGCAGGTCACTATACTGCATATATAAAAAGAAAATGTGGATGGTTCGAATGTAATGTTAGTGCCATTACTCTAAAGCAGAGATTACTTGCAAATCTTTCAAACGCTTATTTAATCTTCTTAAAACCAAAATGTATTAACTAAACTGTACTTAAACAGTAACAAAACTTCTATTAAAAAACTATAAACTGTTAAAATATGCTAACAGCTATCTAACTGCCCAAAGATTCTACAACAACTAAACAGATAAATGAATACCACTAAATTATATCATAAAATAGACAGTTAAAATACACCAACTGGTATCTAACTGGCCCAAAATTTTCAATAACCAAACAGATAAATCGATACCACTTCATTATAAAAAAAAATAGACAGTTAGAATATGCCAACAGGTATCTAACTGCCCCAGGATTCTCCAACAACTAAACATATAAATGAATACCACTAAATTATATAAAAAAATAAAGTTAGAATACACCAACTATTATCTAACTACCCCAAGATTTTCAATAACCAAACAGACAAATCAATACCACTACATTGTAACAAAAAATAGACAGTTACAATATGCCAACTGGTTTCTAACTGCCCCAAGATTTTACGATACCCAAACAGATAAATCAATACTACTTCATTATAACAAAAAATAGACAGTTACAATGTAACTGCTCCAAAAATCTGCAACAAGCCAACATATAGAACATTAGCCAGAAACAACAAGTGAACACTGAAGACAAACAAACAAATAGACTGTAGCATAACAAAAAAAGTTTTTTTTTTAATCCAACATCGATTTTTTTTTTCCCACAGACCCAATGATTTTAGCAACAAACACAGAAACTGAGCAAATTGCACAGTACACTGGTTTGTAATCTACTAAATATGAGGGTAAAAAAAATGTTGATTATTCCATGTTATAAGTCATTACAAAATACCAATACTAATATGATCTTTTCTTTTATCACAGAAATTAACAAGGAATACATGTACTCCAGTTACTAAACCAAACAGAAAGTATATTATAATAAGTACAACCATCGCAGCAAACCACACCCATAGTGACTTATAACTTCACTGTTTATAAATTTGGTCTTGACCATGCACCCAAGACTCTAGGCCCTGGCCACAACCACCGCAGCATACCACACCCATAATAGCTCATAACTTCGCTGCTTATAAATTTGATCTCGTCCATGCACCCAAGACTGGATAAGCCACTATGGGTGTGCTATGCTGCAGTGTTTGTGGCCATGGCATAGAGTTTTGGGTGCATGGCCATACGGCCATGCTCCCAAGCCTCTATGCCCTGGCCACAACCACCACAGCATATCACACCCATAGAGTGAAACATTTTAACTTTGCCATTTGGGCACTTTTAATGTCCGCGAACATGACAAGTGTTCTTAGAACAGTTCCAACTTGCCTACGAACAGTACGGACAGGTATAGCGTCCTCAGGACACCCCCATTTTGTTTATTTACGAACATCCCAGGACACAAGTTCTTAGAATAATTTCAACTTGCCTACGGACAATACGGACAGCATCCTGAGGACACACCCATTTCGTTTATATACGAAAATTTCAGGACACCGCAACCATCGCAGCATACCACACCCGTAATAGCTTATAACTTCTGTGCTTATAAATTTTATCTTGTCCATGCACCCAAGACTGGATAAGCCACTATGGGTGTGCTATGCTGCAGTGTTTGTGGCCAGTGCATAGAGTCTTGGGTGCATGCCCATATGGCCATGCTCCAAAGACTCTATGCCCTGGCCACAACCACCACAGCATATCACACACCATAGAGTCAAACATTTTAACTATGCCATATGGGCACTTTTAATGTCCGCGAACATGTGAGCACTATCATAGAACAGTTTCAACTTGCCTGCAAACAATACGGACAGGTATAGCGTCCTCAGGACACCCCCATCTTGTTTATTTACGAACATCCCAGGACACATGTTCTTAGAACAATTTCAACTTGCCTACGGATAATACGGACAGCATCCTCAGGACACACCCATTTCATTTATTTACGAACATTTCAGGACACCGCGTGCGTTCTTAGAACAGTTTCAGCTTGCTTGCGAACAATTTGGACAGTTCTAGCGTCCTCAGAACACCCCCGTTTTGTTTATTTACGAACATCCCAGTACACTTGATGTGTACTTAGAATAGTTTCAACTTGCCTACGAACTATACGGACAGGCTTAGTGTCCTCAGGACACCCCATTTCCTTTATTTTACGAACATTTCAGGACACCCGTATTTTCCGCAGTCAGAACAAACACAACAGGGGTGCCTGCCACCTAAATAAATACAACATTTAATCCATCTCTTACTCCCCCACCCTCCCCAAACAGTCTTACACACCAAAACACTTTACTAAATAGTATTTTTCCACCAAGTTTCACCGTGCTGTCCGCGAATCCAAGATGGCGGGCGTTTCCAAAAATCTGATGCACTTCACACTCTTCACCGTCCAATCAGCGAACACGTTGCATGTCCGCAGACATGACGCAAGCCGATTGGCCAATCAGGACACTGTCCACGGAGCAAACAAGGAAGTGTGACCTACTTTTTGGTCATTTTTGAAACAACTACTGGATGGATTTTCACCAAATTTGCAAAAGCATGCTTTCGGGACCAGGCCGCTGCTCCTGGTCCAAATTTGCTGAAAATCCGTCCAGCAGTTTGGGCTGTAGGCGTGAGCAAAGTTTTTCCCCCATTCAGTCTATGGGAAAAAAAGAAGTTTTGGGACCCCCCTATAACTTTGCCCCCCCCTGGACCAAACCTCACCAAACTTTGCAGAAAAATTCAGAGTGACCCATATACTCTTTTTGCAAAGTTTGGTGAGAATTCGTCCAGGGGGAGCGGAGTTATAAGCCACCCAAAAAGGGCTCTTCCTATGGAAACAGCAACTTAACCATAACTACACAGCCACTAAAGTGGCTGTGTAAGATATATATATATATATTTCAAAAAAAGAAGAAGCAGTTACACTTCTCGCAAGGAGGGACGGCACTCTCCAAGTGACGGTCGTATGTCAGTTGAGAATTCCTTGAAATTAGTTCATCACACAACCACGAATATGCTGAAATATCCAGTTTTATTTTGGCATAATTATGGCAGATATGCCTCGGTACAACGCGTTTCGCAACACTCCCGTTGCTTGATCACGTACAAAAGGACAGACATTACAATCAGCCATTAAATACAGGTGCATGCAAGAAAGCTCTATGGTAACACTGACAGGGTAATTCATAGAATTTCGCAGAAAAGTGTCGCAATCGGCTGGCGCAGAGTGTCCGCGTGCGATTGACTGCGCCAGGCACGTGCGATAAAACCGATTTCCGCGCACAGCGTATTCATGGATTACATGCTCCCAAACCAGCCGTGGCGCAGAGTATCGCAGCGACCCTGCAGCAGCGCCAGTAACGCCCCCAAGAACGCCCTCTCGCAAGGAAAAGCCAGCAAAATCGCTAAATCATCGCAAAGGGCTGCGCTAACTCTGGACCAGTTTACAGGGCAGTCAAACAAGGAACGCAAAGCGGGTAACGTGCATATCAGGGGTACACGTGAAGTCATACACGCGATTAGCCAGGGTACGTGTATTACAGGGGTACGCGGGAAGTTTAACACGCGATTGGCCAGGGTACGTGTATTACAGGGGTACGCGGGAAGTTTAACACGCGATTGGCCAGGGTACGTGTATTAC
Source organism: Ambystoma mexicanum (assembly GCF_040938575.1). NCBI lineage: Eukaryota > Metazoa > Chordata > Amphibia > Caudata > Ambystomatidae > Ambystoma > Ambystoma mexicanum. Next base: position 904,535,632 of record NC_090934.1, read on the forward strand.
AGGGGTACGCGGGAAGTTCAACACGCGATTAGCCAGGGTAAGTGTATTACAGGGGTACGCGTGAAGTCATACACGCGATTAGCCAGGGTACGTGTATTACATGGGTACGCGGGAAGTTTAACACGCGATTGGCCAGGGTACGTGTATTACAGGGGTACGCGGGAAGTTTAACAGGCGATTAGCCAGGGTACGTGTATTACAGGGGTACGCGGGAAGTTTAAAACGCGATTGGCCAGGGTACGTGTATTACAGGGGTACGCGGGAAGTTCAACACGCGATTGGCCAGGGTACGTGTATTACAGGGGTACGCGGGAAGTTTAACACGCGATTAGCCAGGGTACGTGTATTACAGGGGTACGCGGGAAGTTTAACACGCGATTAGCCAGGGTAAGTGTATTACAGGGGTACGCGGGAAGTTCAACACGCAATTAGCCAGGGTACGTGTATTACAGGGGTACGCGGGAAGTTTAACACGCGATTGGCCAGGGTACGTGTATTACAGGGGTACGCGGGAAGTTCAACACGCGATTGGCCAGGGTACGTGTATTACAGGGGTACGCGGGAAGTTTAACACGCGATTAGCCAGGGTACGTGTATTACAGGGGTACGCGGGAAGTTTAACACGCGATTAGCCAGGGTAAGTGTATTACAGGGGTACGCGGGAAGTTCAACACGCAATTAGCCAGGGTACGTGTATTACAGGGGTACGCGGGAAGTTTAACACGCGATTGGCCAGGGTACGTGTATTACAGGGGTACGCGGGAAGTTTAACACGCGATTGGCCAGGGTACGTGTATTACAGGGGTACGCGGGAAGTTTAACACGCGATTGGCCAGGGTTCGTGTATTACAGGGGTACGCGGGAAGTTATACACGCGATTAGCCAGGGTACGTGTATTACAGGGGTGCGTGGGAATCATCACACGCGATTAGGCTGGGTGGGTCCTCACAGGTGTTCCCTGTACACCCTCCACGGCCCCTGCAGGCAGTCTACAAAACAGGGGACTACCCTGCACACCTGCTCATGTCCCCCTGCACCCCCACCCCCCCAGCAGTGCAGGGGCAGCCTCCACCAGGCCCCCACTCATGTCTCCCACCACCCCCACCCTCCCGCCACCAGGGGCAGCCTCCACCAGGCCCCCACCCATGTCTCCCACCACCCCCCGCCACCAGGGGCACTCTCCACCAAGCCCCCACCCATGTCTCCCACCACCCCCACCAGTGCAGGGGCACCCTCCACCAGGCCCCCACCCATGTCTCCCAACACCCCCACCCACCAGCACTGTGGGGCACGTGGCCAGCAGGCAGTCAGGCAGCAGCAGATGGCAGGTGGGAGCGTGCTCAGGGCTCTGGGGGGCAGTAATTTCGCCTCCTGGCCAGGAGCGTGGTCTCTCGTGTGTGAACGCGTGGACAGCCTGATAGGTAGTGAAATCCCACACGTCAGCAAAGGCCCTTAGCGCGTAAACCCGTCAACAGCATATGCGCGCCTATAGTCACCTGCACGTGCAGGAAATTGTTGCGTGACACGTCCCAGTGTCAAAGCGTGTGATTGGTGAAAATGGATGTACACGTAGAAGTGACAAAGCGTGTGATTGGTGAAAATGGATCTACACGCAGGAGTGACAAAGCGTGTGATTGGTGAACGTACACGCCGCGTAAGTGACGCTGTACGTGTGGGCCTGTATATAAGGTACATGTAGAACACCATTTCCTTGTACGTGCTTTTCGTGGAGAGCGAGTGGGTGAAATCTGTACTTCTTGTCGTTTCACACGCGATTTACTTCACGGCGTTTCCAGTTCGTATTCCCTGTTACCTCTGACAGCTTTTTCTCTTTTTCTCTTTTACTGGTTTACCTGGGCCTGTTCCCTCAAACAGTGTCCCCTTCTACTGTTGTCCTGTCTTCTCAGACAGCGTACACATCTTCTTTTGGCGGGGGTTTAGCCAGCCAAACGCGCTCATTCTTCACGCTCTTTTACCTGGCAGACGGTGAGTCACGCACGTATCCAACTTCTGTGCTTGCCCCGTGTGTTGCCTACCCCTTCAGAGGTCATTCTAGGCTGCGTGTGACACGCATACGTTCATTCTTGTGTTACTGGGTGCCACAGCGTAGTGCAGGTTTTTCTTTCTGCACACGTGGTCTAGGAGGGGTTGCGTGCACGTCATCTCCCTTTTTTGGGCCTCCTGTGCGTTGCGTGACCCTTCATCTTTCCCCAGGGGTTACAATCAGCCGTGCTAGAGCACTAGGGTACAATTACCATCTGGTACCCAACCCCTTTGACCCCCAATTGCCCAGGACAATTGTCTACAGCCACTCCCATACGCACATTAATATCAGTGCCATGGCTGGGAGGCGAGGATTCCGTAAGGGTGGCAAAGGTGGAAGAGCCACAAGTGGTGGCCGTGGTGGATCCGGTAGGGGACGTGGTCGTAACTTGCAGGGTGAGCCTGTCCCCCCATGTGTGGAGGACCAGTCAAGGGCACCCATCATCCCCCCCCCCCTCCCCCCCTCCCCCCCTCCCGTTGAGGCTGAAGTGGCTGACACCATCCATGCTCAGCCCTTGTTGGACCAGCCCATTGTGGCACCAGACCTGGCTGACTCCATGGCTGACTTCCAGGTCAGCAGGGCTACGACACGTGCGCTGGTGCACGTTGATGCCATCATGCCACGTGGATCTGGGGCAGCAAGGTCATCTACTGCACCAAGGAGGCAGGGCGGAGTGGCTGCAGGGGCAGCTGCGGCTCCATCCACCCCAGCCCTCACACACCCAGCCAGGACAGTGTCGGTCCTAGTCCATGCTGCTGAGATTCCCCCTGACACCATCACACTCGAGCCAATGCCTGCACCAACTCCCATGCTGAGTGTGCAATCCCACACTCCTGATACAGAGTCCACCAGGGCTCCTGCCCCTAGTGTCCAGAGCGGCGCAGGACACTCAGGATCACCACCACCTTCCAAGCGGAAGAGGAAGAGTGCTCGTCCGGCACAGGCTGATGCCCCAGACACGGCTACACAGTCCGGCCCGTCCAGGAAGCCCAGCTTCACGGATGACGAACTGAATGCACTTGTCGAGTATGTGTCCGGACATGACAACGAGATGGTCATTGTTGCAGGATCCAAGACCACACCTGCACAACGCCAGGCACACTGGCAGACCGTTGCGGACATCGTAAGTGCCCTTGGAATCGTGAGGCGCACAGCCAATGATTGCTATAAGCGCTGGAATGACCTAAAGCGCAGGGCAAAGAGTAAGCTGGCCTCAAGTCATGCCGCAACTCTAGTGACTGGAGGTGGGTCTCCAGTAGTAGACATGGAACTCACTCCACATGAGTCAGTCGCTGGGACCTACGTCACGGAGGAACAGATCCAAGGCGTGGGAGATCTGGCTGATTACGAGGCATTGTCCGGTGAGTGCACATGCATGTGTGTGTCATACATGTGCATGGTGTGTGTGTGAGGGCTTCTGTTTGGGTGCCAGGAGAGAGTGTGTGCGCCTCAGTCGTATGGGTCAGCCATGTGCTTCATGCAATACTACCTGCGCAGCTGCATTTGGCCATAGCAGTATCCCTTCTGCCAACAGTAGACATCTAGCACAACTGCACGCCAGTTGCCCTTGAAGTGTCACCTTGACACAACAGATTTGCTTATTTTTCACTGTTCATTCAGTCAGTTTGTTTGCATTCCACCACTTTCACTAGGCATGTCGCTGTCCACTAGTCACATGTCTGACATGGGTATGGTAAAGGGGAGTGACTTTGTTACCTGGATATCATTTGTACACACATGTCCCTGTGCAATTTGACCATTACAGACTGGCAGCTCCAGGTGAAAAATCTGACCTGTTAGAATCAGAAAAGCTATTACATGCGGGAACTGGACTGAATGAATAGGTGCTGCCCTCCTCTCCATCTTCACTCAATAGCAATGGTACATGCCATCTGTGTGATGGCATGTGTGTTTCACCTGCCAATCACAGGCCAATGTGTGATGCCACTGCCAGGCAGCATGCAGAAAATTTGTTCATCTTCCATCTTGGTGTCATCAGTGTGTGCCGTTTGCCTGCACTTCATACGCAGTGAGGGTGCATGCATGGGAGGGTTTTAGTCATGTGGGACATGTCAATCAAGTACTGGTTCTCTTGCTTCTCAGCCCTCAATGTGTGCCATGGTGCTAATGCCTGTTTCCATTACTTTGTTTTCATGTCTTTGCAGGGGAAGACGCACCTGATACTGCTGGGGTTGTGGAGATGGTGCAGACCCAGGAGGTGTCCCAGGGCCGACCAACCACCAGTGAGGGACGTGGTGTGGTGGTGGGGGAGAACCCACAAGTGCTGCAGGTCGTGCTCTCAAGGGGTGTCTCTGGCTGCACCTCCCCCGAGCTGTACTCAGGTGTTGATTCGGATGAGACCTACGTGCCGTCGCTGGTGAGTGTTCCAGGGAGGGATTCTGTTCTGTCTCACCCACCTGCACCAGGGTCAGTACCCTCCATGGGGATGTCAGTGTTGGCAGCTACGCCTTTGGTGGTTACGGATGCAGGGTCACACTCCGCGACATCTGATCCTGTTCCTGGGCCAGCAGATCAGAGGGGGAATGCAGTCCTGCAGCCTCAGGCAGTGCCGGCACAGCAAGGCGCAGTTCGCCTTGCCCCAGACAGGTGTGGTGCCCGCCGACGTGGTGGCCGTACGCCACCTGGCAATACCGCATGGGAGCAATCCATTTACGGTATGGCTACCCAACAGGCTGCATCATCCGAGATGATGGCTCAGGCCATGGATAGGGTGGCCACTTCCATTGTCCCCCCAGAAAGGCTGATGGAGCGACTAGAGCAGGCAACTGACTCCATCTGCCAGTCACACAGGGAGGACATGTTGGGGTCCAACAGGGACAGGCGGGCGGCACTGGCGACTCTGCAGGAGGCCATCTCCATTGAGTCCCAGGGCCACAGGGAAGCCCTGAGGCAGGAGCTCCTACACCTCAGGACGACTCTTGTTGAGCTTGAGGCTTCAACACACCAAAGGACAGAACAGCAGCTGGAGCGTCTCACCCGTACACTCTCAGCTGAGATGCAGGCAACGAGGGCGGAGGTCCGGGCATCCCGTGAGTTGTTGCATGGGGACCTCCGCACACTCATCCTCCAGAACCAGACCTACCACACCCGCATGCTTGCAGCCATGGAGGAGCAGACTAGGGCCTTGCGTGGGCTGCCTCCCATAGTGCAACCACCTCCGGATGCAGCTGCACAGGGTGATAATAGCGACAGCAGTGACACTCCCACAATAGGGTAGCCGTGTGGGCCATGAGCCCATGGAGGTGTTTTATTTTCCCAGGATCCACGCAGGTGGGTTCTGGTGTGCATCCTGTCCTCGGACCTCCTGGGTGGCCTCCCCAACCCCCCCGGGCCCATCAATGGCCATTTTTGATTTTTTCTTATTTTTATTTTTATTTTGATTTCTTTTATTCCCAATTTTTTTGGGAGGATCTGTTGGCTCCGATCTGTTGGCTCCGATCTGTTGGCTCCGATCTGTTGGCTCCGATCTGTTGGCTCCGATCTGTTGGCTCCGATCTGTTGGCTCCGATCTGTTGGCTCCGATCTGTTGGCTTCCGTGGTTCCTGTGGGCATACGCTGCATTGTGGCTGGGCACATGCAGGCTTGTAATGTATTTGTGTCAGATGCTTGGGTTTGAGTCACACACACCCCTCCTGCTTCCCGTTTCCATGGGCTTGCAAAGGGTGTGCCCAAGTGACAGTGAATTACACAGTGACGTTGGACTCCCATGAACTGTGTGGCCAGTCTGTAGTCAATACTGTGTATACATTCCTAGTGCATATTGCTGTTGTGTTGTACACTGCATGTTGCATTGATGTGTAACTCTTCTTCTGTGTCTACCTCCCAATTTGCAGGTCCCTTCCTCAAGTCCACACAAGGACCTCTAGTCTGGCGATGGGGACCATGTTGGCAGCAGTGCACCTACAACTCTACATGGCGCCAACACTGCACAGTTGGTAGTGGTGGGAGTGCAGGCATTTCCAGGTGGTGAGACTACTAATATGTTACATTTTTGATGTCATGTTAATGGTACTACGTGCTCAAGTATGTTGTTGGTCCGGCATTGCTGTGAGCATTTCAGGTGTTGCAGGTTTCTAATAGTGCCACTGTACATAGTGAGAGTGATGTCATGTTGTGGGGATTACTTTGTTTACCTGCAATTAGCATGACATGGCACGGTGTGTCGTGTGGCAGTGCTGGGGTTGGGTTGGCTGACATGGCACTGTCCTCTTGTTGCATTTTGCACGTGGGTATTCATTTTAGCTGCTTCAATGTGTAACTTCACAAAACTGCATTGGTGGTGTCTGTGTGGGTAGGGATGCACACATTGTGACACTTCCAGGTGAACAATCTCAGACTGACATGGAATTCCCGGTTCATTCTCCACACATTCAGGATCAGTGTCAGGTTGAGTCATCATTGATTGTCAGATGGAATGTGCCAGGGCAGTGTGCACTCCACAGGGGTGTGATTTCTATGTGAACTAATTAGCCACTAGCTGTGTACGGGCTGCCTCCCCCCGTGCCCTTTCCCCTCCCATGCGCAGCGGCTGTGCATGTGGTTGGGGATGTGGGGCCACCACCATGTCCACGGCCAGGCCCCGGCGTGTTGCAACGTTGTGCAGGACACATGCTGCCACTATGATCCTGCACACTACTGGGGGAGCGTATAACAGCTGCCCGCCAGAACGGTCAAGGGAGCGAAAGCGTGACTTCAGCACTCCGAATGTGCGCTCCACTATGCCCCTGGTTGTAATGTGGGCTGTGTTAAATCTTACCTGGGGTGGCGTGGTGGGGTTCCGAATTGGCATCATCATGTGGGGGCTGAGAGGGTAGGCACTGTCCCCTGTGGAGGTGGGGATTGGTTTCATTGGTGAGGTTGTGACCTTGCTCAGTATCCAACATGCATGCATGTGCAGTGGCATACATACTCACCAAGCAGCCATGTATCGCCATGCCGCCCAGCTTCTAGGTCCCGGCTTAGGGTGGACATTCGGTAAATGAAGCTGTCGTGGGTGGAGCCGGGATAGTTGGCATATACTGAGGTGATGATTCCCTTGGCATTACATGCTACCTGCACGTTGATGGAATGCCAGTGCTTGCGGTTCCTATAGATGTGCTCAGATGCCCTGGGGGGACGTAGAGCCACATGGGTGCAGTCGATGGCACCTAGCACTTTGGGGAATCGTGCCACTGCGTAAAAATCCAGGGCGGCAGCATGCCTTTCTGCAGGTGTTCTGGGCAGGTATATGTGCCTGCGGACTGATGGGCGTGCAGTCATGATGTTCAAGACCTGGTGTAGGCAGCGTGACTGGGTGGCCTGTGACACCCCACCCACTATGGCACTTGTCCGCTGAAATGATCCAGTGGCTAAGAAGTGCAGTACATTGAGGACCTTCTCCAGGGGGCTGAGTGCTTGGGAGCACAGGGTGGGTGATGTGAGGTCATCCTCCCACTCAGTCACCAGGTCCAGTATGATGTGTGGTGGAAACCTGTACCTCCCATACACCTGGTCATCAGGCATCCCGAAAAGGCTGGTTCTGGGTGTGAATATTCTGGCCCTGACTATCCTCCTCCTCCTCCTTTGGTAGCCCACTGCCACTGCTGCTAGGAACGGTATGTTCATCCTGGCGTCTGAGCTTGTTATTGTTAAAGTCCGCAATTTATGCTTAGCGCGTGTTCTAGGCGAGCGTGTGACCCGCGCAGCCCTGGAATCCTGTTGCCAGTCCAATAGCGTGTGGAAATTCACACGCACCACGGGATACAGCGTGTGACCCGCGCAGCCCTGGAATCCTGTTGCCAGTCCAATAGCGTGTGGAAATTCACACGCACCACGGGATACAGCGTGTGACCCGCGCAGCCCTGGAATCCTGTTGCCAGTCCAATAGCGTGTGGAAATTCACACGCACCACGGGATACAGCGTGTGACCCGCGCAGCCCTGGAATCCTGTTCCCAGTCCAATAGCGTGTGGAAATTCACACGCACCACGGGATACAGGTTCGCTGACGTACTTGCGTGTGTAAGTGGCCGCGCACCCATTAAATACACGTACACAGGCCAATCGCGTGTACGCGCACTTTTGTCCAATTACACGCGATGACACTCTGACGTGCAGTATCTCCACGTGTGCCCCGTCATCACGTCCTGAGTGGGGAACACCCGTGCGGGTCACGTCACAGACGCGCTTACGCGCTGAGGGACTCTGGTCCAATAGAATCGCGTATGCGTGCTGACGCGCTTACGCGCTAAGGGCCTTTCCTCGGATTTCACGCTGACGTGCAGGATTTTCACGTGCCAAATCACTCCGTATCAAGCTGGCCACGCGAAAACACACGGAAGCCCACGCTCCTGCCCAGAAGGCCGAGTTACTGCCCCCCAGTGCCCCGAGCAGCCTCCCACGTGCCATCTGCTGCTGCCTGCCTGCCTGCCTGCCTGCTGCCACCGTGCCCTGCCATTTGGTGCCTGCACATCAGCCATCTGCAGGGGTCCAGTTGCTGTGTCCACCCCTGCTGGAACTGAAGACTCCCGACTGGTATTACATCGCTCCACAGCCCAGCCCCAGGACCCAGTTGCCCACCCACACCTGCCTCTGGGGTTGCCATGTCGGGCACTTCCACATCTGGCACCAGTGGCAACCCCAGGCCAGAGGGGCAGAGGGGCACCAGCTTCACTGTCACCGAAGTTGGTGTCCTGGTGGAGCATGTCCTGGGGCAGTATGATGCCCTCTTTGGATCGTCCCGCGCCAGCAAGGAAGGACGGCAGAGGATCTGGGCCGACTGTGTGGTTGCCATCAACGCGGAGGGGGTGGCAACCCGCGACGTCCTGAAGATCAAGAAGCGCTGGGAGGACTTGAGGTCCAGGACCCTTGTGAAGGCCCGGCGCCTCGTGGAGGGGGGCCGGGGCCGCATGAGTACCATCCAGATGAGGGTCCTGGAACGCGTACGCCCAGCGCTCCACGCCCAGATCCTTGAGAGGGAGGCCCGTCTGGAGTTGAGCGGTAAGTGTCCATGCATTACTGTGTGAGACAGGGCATGTTGCGGTGTGCTGGTTCTATGATACTTGCCTGTATGTGTGCCATAGCCCATGTATGCATGTATGTGTGCAGGGACATCATGGTAATGCATGTGCGACCAGTGATGTGTGATGCACATGGTTGTTGCATGTGTTGAAATGCCGCATGGGGAGCCCTAATCAGATTATGAACATGAGAGCAAGCCAGTGTCTGTACCTGAACATGGGTGGGGGTGAGGGATGGGTGCTGATGCCAGGTACATATATGGTAGCCATGTCTGTGTGGCTGACCTGCGTGTCTGTGACTTGTGCATGCCATGGATGCATGACACATGTGTGTGACAATGCAGAGATTCAGTAAAGCAGCAAAATGACCCTTGTATCCGCTGTGTTTGGTGTGTTTGGGGCCAGATGGATGTGACTGAGGTGATGTGTGTGCATGTGATGGGCATGAGCCATGATGCATGTGAGTTACATATCATTGAATGTTTCAAGAGTCCATTGGACATGCATGGAAATGTCCATGGCATGCACCATGCCTGTTACTGTGTGTGTTTTGCCTGGACTGGCCCATGTGTTGTGGAGGGACATGATGGAAGTGTACTTTGACAGTGGTGCTCATCTGCTATTGCTTCCTGTCTAGGGGACCATTGTACAGTGCCCTGATGCTTGTGTTCTTTGTCTCCCTCTACGCAGCGGCTAGTGAAGAAGAGGGCGGAGACGGCGCTGTGGAGCAAGGCGGCGGGGATGCCCCCACGGCTGCAGCGGAAGGGGTGGGTGAGCCCCCACAGGGGCCTGCTACGGTGGGAGACGGTGAGGAGCCATCCAGGTTGGTGGTTTGCACAGAGGAGGAGGAGGCCGCCACTGGGGCACACATGGGGCCTGGTGGGGGCATCCCTGCTGGTGCAAGTGGTGCAGTCCAGGGCCAGGGGCAGGAGGCAGCACAGGTCACCGTGGAGGGGCCTGTGCATGTCGCTGTCCCTGACCCTGTGAGTGCACCACCATGCACCAGCAGGGATGCCCCGTCCCAGGCCTGTCCGCAGGTAGAGGGGATGTCCATGTCACCTGACTCCCCTCCACCTGCGGACGTGGGAACCCCTGGCCGTGCGGAGAAGGTCCTGATTGGGGTCGCATTGCGCACGGCTGCGATTCGTGATGCCGTGCGTGCTTCCCGGGAGGAGCACGCACGTCATCACGAAGTGCACCGTGCCGACGTGGCCCAATTGGGATCGGCCATGTTCGGGGGTTTCCTGCATGTGTTGGCCAATGTGGCGGCCCTCTCCTCCTCTGTGCAGGCTATCCACCAGTCGTTCTCCTTGCCGTCTTCCAGCCCAGATGCCACCAGGGCCCCCTGTGGACCTGCCCCGACCAATGCAGCCAGCTCGGTGGGGATCCCATCCCTGCCACAGTCGGGAGTCAGAGATCCAGCAGGGGTGGACACCAGAGCAACTGGACCCCAGCAGATGGAGGATGTGACGGCATCATCGGGCAGGGCACGTGCACGACGGCGTCGGTGGTTTCCATCAGCCTGGATGCCGTCGTGCTGGCACAGGCAGTTGCGTCGGAGGCAGCAGCAGGCTCAACGTGGGAGGCATCATGGCTCGGGGCCATCAACATCAGGGGTGCAGGCATCGGCCGGAGGGCAGGAGAACCCTGGAATGGGAGTGGCTTCCGTGTGGGAGAGGTTGTGCCAGCGGATAGGTGCGGAGCGGCAGCGGGCAGAGGAGGAACGGCTCACGATGGTCAGGGCGGAGGACTCCATGCGGAGGGCGCTGAGGCGGGCTGAGTGCCTCGAGGGTCTTCGCAGGGAGTTTGAGCTTGACACTGCGTTATCCCTGCGGGACCTCGGGGCCAGGGAACATGCCCGCCTCCAAGCCATTGAGCAGGAGTTCGAGGATGCCCTGGCCCATGACAACAACCAGTGAGCCGTCCGAATAGCCCGCTGCCTTTGTATATAGTTGTATAGTTAGGGTTAGGTTTCCTTTGTTTTTTTGAATTTTTTTTGGGTTGCGATTGGACAATGCACCACTTTTTTGTATATAGTTCCCTTTTTAGTTAGTAGTCAGTTAGGTTTAATTTGGTAGGGCTCATGGACCCAGGATTATCTTCTTGATTGGCTTATTTTATTTTTTCATAATTTTTTAAAGGACATTCATCTTGTTTTGTTTGATTTGCTTTGTGTTTTTTCTTATTTGCTGTTCAATACATATTATTTTTTTAATCTTCAATGTGTCGTATCATCTCATTGCTTTCAGGCATGTCATGTTGGGTGTTTTGTCATTCACTTGCAGCCATTGTGTGTGACAGACATGTGTTAAATTGCATTATTTACATTGGGGGTGTAACATGTAATTGCCTTTGATATGTGGGTGGGTGTGATAGTTGGTTGGGCCTTTTGGCAGGGGAGGATGGGCATTACGGACATGATTGGGGAATGTTGGGACCCAGGTGCAGGGGGGCATGGATTGGACATGGGTGGGGGCCTGCTGGCAGGTGCCCCACAGTGCTGGGGGGTGGGGGTGGTGAGAGACATGAGTTGGAAATGGGTGGGGGCCTGCTGGCAGGTGCCCCACAGTGCTGGGGGGTGGGGGTGGTGGGAGACATGAGTGGGGCCCTGGTGGAGGGTGACCCTGGTGGCTGGGGTTTGGGGGTGGTGGGAGACATGAGTTGGACATGGGTGGGGGCCTGCTGGCAGGTGCCCCACAGTGCTGGGGGGTGGGGGTGGTGGGAGACATGAGTGGGGCCCTGGTGGAGGGTGACCCTGGTGGCTGGGGTTTGGGGGTGGTGGGAGACATGAGTTGGACATGGGTGGGGGCCTGCTGGCAGGTGCCCCACAGTGCTGGGGGGTGGGGGTGGTGGGAGACATGAGTGGGGCCCTGGTGGAGGGTGACCCTGGTGGCTGGGGTTTGGGGGTGGTGGGAGACATGAGTTGGACATGGGTGGGGGCCTGCTGGCAGGTGCCCCACAGTGCTGGGGGGTGGGGGTGCAAGGGGACATGTGTTGGTGTTCATTAGTTCAAGGAGACATGTGCCTTTGCTGGGGGGCATGCCCATGTTGGGTGGGCTGCCTGCGGGACATGACCAGGGATGCAGGGTAGTCCCCTGTGGTGTGGGCTGCCTGCAGGGGCCGTGGAGGGTGTACAGGGTACACCTGGGAGGAGCCACACTGTCAAATCACATGTGGAACTTCCCGCGCACCCCTGAAATACACGCGCCCAGGCTATTCGCGTGTGGAACTTCCCGCGCACCCCTGAAATTCACGCGCCCAGGCTATTCGCGTGTGGAACTTCCCGCGCACCCCTGAAATACACGCGCCCAGGCTATTCGCGTGTGGAACTTCCCGCGCACCCCTGAAATACACGCGGCCAGGCTATTCGCGTGTGGAACTTCCCGCGCACCCCTGAAATACACGCGCCCAGGCTATTCGCGTGTGGAACTTCCCGCGCACCCCTGAAATTCACGCGCCCAGGCTATTCGCGTGTGGAACTTCCCGCGCACCCCTGAAATACACGCGCCCAGGCTATTCGCGTGTGGAACTTCCCGCGCACCCCTGAAATACACGCGGCCAGGCTATTCGCGTGTGGAACTTCCCGCGCACCCCTGAAATACACGCGCCCAGGCTATTCGCGTGTGGAACTTCCCGCGCACCCCTGAAATTCACGCGCCCAGGCTATTCGCGTGTGGAACTTCCCGCGCACCCCTGAAATACACGCGCCCAGGCTATTCGCGTGTGGAACTTCCCGCGCACCCCTGAAATACACGCGGCCAGGCTATTCGCGTGTGGAACTTCCCGCGCACCCCTGAAATACACGCGCCCAGGCTATTCGCGTGTGGAACTTCCCGCGCACCCCTGAAATACACGCGGCCAGGCTATTCGCGTGTGGAACTTCCCGCGCACCCCTGAAATACACGCGCCCAGGCTATTCGCGTGTGGAACTTCCCGCGAACCCCTGAAATACACGCGCCCAGGCTATTCGCGTGTGGAACTTCCCGCGAACCCCTGAAATACACGCGCCCAGGCTATTCGCGTGTGGGACTTCACGCGCACCCCTCAAATTCACGCGCCCAGGCTATTCGCGTGTGGAACTTCCCGCGCACCCCTGAAATACACGCGCCCAGGCTATTCGCATGTGGAACTTCCCGCGAACCCCTGTAATACACGTAGCCCGCTCCCCCAGGCCCGATCGCGTGAGGAACTTCCCGCGCACCCCTCAAATTCACGCGCCCAGGCTATTGGCGTGTGAAACTTCACGCGAACCCCTGAAATATACGTAGCACGCTCCCCCAGGCCCGATCGCGTGTGGAACTTCACGCGAACCCCTGTAATACACGAAGCCCGCTCCCCCAGGCCCGATCGCGTGAGGAACTTCACGCGAACCCCTGTAATACACGTAGCCCGCTCCCCCAGGCCCGATCGCGTGAGGAACTTCACGCGAACCCCTGTAATACACGTAGCCCGCTCCCCCAGGCCCGATCGCGTGAGGAACTTCCTGCGCACCCCTCAAATTCACGCGCCCAGGCTATTCGCGTGTGAAACTTCACGCGAACCCCTGAAATATACATAGCACGCTCCCCCAGGCCCGATCGCGTGTGGAACTTCACGCGAACCCCTGTAATACACGTAGCCCGCTCCCCCAGGCCCGATCGCGTGAATAACTTCACGCGAACCCCTGTGATGCACGTACCCTGCAAATCGCGTGTGACACTTCCCGCGCACCCCGGTATACATGCACACGTATTTTTTGTCAGCGGGTGTCCGTGTTTGTGGGTACCCCTTTGCACGTCATTTTTCCTGGAGGGCCACAGTATGGGACATTCATCATGGCAGTATATAGGTGCTATTTGTTGGCGCACCTTTTGGCGCACATTTCTTACAGCCGCAGAGACGCTACCGCCTCCTTTCTTGTGGCGGTCGTGTTTGTGCCTGTGCGCTGGTTTGAGCGTGCGCTTTTTTCCCCTATTCTATTCCATGAATACGTGTTGTAGGCGAGCGTGTGGGCGTTCCGCGCACTTGTGCCCTGTACTTCCCCCGTGACGCCCACGTTTTGGCAAGTTGTTCCCCATTCCGAGTGTTACGCCCGTGTTCCGCCTACTTTTATTGCGTGCGCCGCGCTATGTGCGATTTTCGCTGTGGCCTGTGCGATTTTCGCTGTGACCTGGTGCACGCTGTTAGATGGCCTGTGCGCTAACGTGCGCCGCGCACTTTTTATCGCACATCCGCTGGTTTTCTCGCGCACGGACTTCCATGAATCGACGTGCGCTGCTTTTCGTGCGATTTTCGCACGTTCACTGCGATTTTCGCTATTCCACTGCGATTCGCACGTTTTTGCCCACTTGCGCCGCGCTAATTATTCCATGAATCGGCCTCTGAGTGTTTTTGTCCATTTTCACTTACTATCATAGTGAGGTTCTAAGAAAGCCTTTGGTAAAAACATTCGGCCATTTTGAAATAGCTCTTATGTGTTAGCTTCACCATTGATTTTAAACATCATTCGTGTACATTTTGTGTTTCATGCAGTTGTTTGTGTATACCATATGTTTTTCAAAGCTAAATATATCAACGAAACTTACTTAATCAATTTTTATTAAAAAGAGATATGAAGTGCATAGTGCATAATAGTTTCGTTTTTAATCATTTTTGTTTAACATAATAAGTTAAAATAAGTAGGAATTTTTGTGACTAATTGCTCCTTGAGAATTTAATGGAATCCAGTAAATCCTTGAATATTGGCACGTGAATGTTCGTTCATTATTTAATCAATTGTACAAGATCTAAATAGATCAGTATTAGGACAATGTATAAAGTGCAAAGTGCATGTGCAAATTAGTTCTAAATAAAATCCATTGTCACGAGAATTTGATTACACAGTGCCAGTATATAGATTTATTCTACTCAGTTACAAACCATTAAAGTCACATACTTCTTTATATTTAACATATTTACATTCGAACCATTACTGTGCACACTCATGATTAAATAGAAGGGTGAAGGGTACACAAGGGCCTATAAAAGCCTTATAGTTAATGTGTGGAGAAGCTAAAGTGCATAGTGCATTAATTATTTAAAATATATAGCTACCACAAGTTGTTCATACATCTCTATCACATTTATGACCCAACGCTTGGTAGAAAGAAAGTGTTTAAGATGGTTAATGCTCAATCTGGATATTGAGAAGTTTGCATGCAGGCTGAATTTTTAGGCAGATAAAAATCACAAAATATTCAACAAGTAAAAAAGACTTTTCTTCACATTTTTTCTAAGATTTTCCCTCTTTCTTGGATACCAACATTCAAGGTTTTCCAAATTTCAACTTTTTTGTATGCTTATTTTAAAGCAAATAGCAAAATATTTCTAAAATTCACAGTATTTGAGCAATTTATGTTCCAACGAAAGCGTATAACTCTTCATCCAAATTATGTCCTTTTGGCTTTTTGGTTGCTAAATCCAGTATAAACTTTGTTTCCATCTGGCGAAGCTCTAATTCTCGATTTTCCCCACGTGGATTCTCTTTCACCTGATGTATTCCAAAGAACTTCAAACAGTTCAGTTTACTTTGGTGGACATCCCTAAAATGGACTGCCATGGGGGAAGGAAGCGTCAATGTTCTTGATGGCTCGCATATGTTGCAGAATTCTTAATTTCAATTTACCTATGGTACTTCCCACGTACCAGAGGTCACATGAACAAGATAATACATATACAACAAACTCTGTATTGCATGTGATCATTGATTTCACTTCTACATTGTTGCCTAATACAGGGTGCACAAAATTATTTTTGTTTAAAGCATATTGACAGGCTTTACACTTTGTACATTTATAAAACCCTGTATTCTTGCTCCCTAACCATGATGAGATGCCAGAGTTTTCCATTTTGGGGGTTAAGAAACTACTAACTAGTAGATCTTTGATGGAAATCGATTTTCTGAATGTTATATTTGCTCGTTCCTCAAGGCATGGTTGTAGAGCTTCATCGGATTTTAGGACATGCCAATGTTTGCGCAGTATTTTTCTTATTGTACTTGCTTGGATACCGTATGTAAGAATAAGCCTTATCTCATCTGCTATATATATATATAAAACCTTGATATGAATTTCTTTTGTTTTGAAATCTGTGTACTGTGTATTGCTGTTTGGGTTGCTACTGTTATCACATTTGCACTCCTCTGAAGAGGGTAGCCCGCCCTTGGCCCGCATGACCGCTAAAGGTGACGGAGGTACATATCCTGACTGACCCTGTCTCAACTTTGTTATTGAGATCAATGTTGGTTTATGGTAGTGTGAGGCCCAGTAGATAGCTCAGCGACTATTTTTGCTATACTCCTGCAGAGCAGTAGTCATTTGATCACACACAACATCACAAAATATTGTAGCATACAAACCATAGTATTAATAGAGAATATCAAACCCAACTTCTCTAATTTAGCAACAAACAAACCATAGAGTACCATCGACTGGCATGCTCATGTATTACAACATAACCTGAAAATATACAGTAGCCTAATACAATTACCTACCATAGCGTAACAAGTAAGCAAAGCATAGCATAATAGCATAACTTAGCATAATGCCACAAAAATGATGCTCCCTGGAACTCAAACACCAAATATTCAATCTCTATTTATTCAGGAAGCCCAGAATATCTCTTCAGCACTCAGAGGGTCATGGCACACACTCCCTCTATTTTTATTGAATTTCCCTTGGTCACCTGTAGCTAGGGTAAAAAGCTGCATGGTGCAGCCTCTTGTTCAGGCCAGAAACCCTGCTCAAGTCAGGACTTTGCTGAGCTCACCCTTCACCCGGCTCCCGCTTGCACATGTAGGATCCTGCTATCCAGCAACTCTCTATTCACAGCAGATTTGTTATTACCTTAAAGACCTAAGGGTAGTCCCTGCTTTGTGCCTTCTAACCGTCTTTTGGTCACCCATAGCCTGATTGTATCCCAATTCAGAATGTCCTCCCAATCCTTCATAGTCACCCTTTTCCGCTCCCCCTCTTCTTTTGCCGCTTACTCACCTACCCGCTCCCACTTGGGATTTACTCTTCCTAGAATGCCTTCATTTGCCTACTTCTTGCATCTTGACTTTACTCCAGATCTCCTTCTACTCACGCTTCCTCTCCCTTACTCTTGAAGCCTTCAGCCACAATTTCTACCTCACTCTCCCCCTTCCCATCATTCTCCTCTCTTCCTGCACCCCACAAATTGACAATCCCATTCTCCCAGAATATCCAGCCACATGTATCCCTGTTCCCAAATGCACAACACTTGCGCCACTCTCACACCTCATATCACTCTTTTACTTGGCCCCTGGAATACTCAATCCCTCTGCAACAAGTCTTCCTATGTCAATGAACACTTTTACTCTTCTCACCCTCTGCTTTCACTTCTTGCTTTGCAGAAACCTGGATCTCCCCTTCTGACTCTCCTATATGAGAGTAACTGTTGTGAGAAACCAGAAGGTGTCTCACCCACTAGTCCCGTGGATCTCTCTCAGGTAGCCAGGGCATGGTAATCACCTTTGGATCCAGACCCTGAGGGTGGACAGGGGGGGAGGATCACCTGGGTGAGGGGTTTTCGGGGAGTGGGACATCGCATGGCGAGATGCGGTATCCCTCCCACTGCAACATCTTTACCCCATCCTACCAGGTAGGATACGTAGGCACTTTACCCCCCCGCCTTCCCTTCACAAACACCTCCATGCAGACAGCCCTCTCTGGGAGAAAACAGACTCACACCCGAGCAGTGTACTTGACATGTCCCGTGCTGAAAACATGGGAAGGGAAGCCAACTGCTCAACCGTCCTGACATATTTCTTGAACACTTTTCTTTTTGCATACATCCTTGTCCCAAACCCTTTTGTATTTAGAAGTAAGGATTGGCAATAGGTTTATTAGCATAGGCCCTTTTATTTGACAGATACTTGACTAGGACTATTATTTTATGGTTGTATCTTGCTCCAATCCCTAGATTTAGGATTAGGTAGGTGTTCAATCAACTAATTTAAGTTCAATAAAAACCCTTGAGCTGTGATCACTTGTGTCTGTCTTCATTGTTTGATACCATAACTTCCTTACATTCTCCACGCCGACTCTTCTATCTACTCTTAATCTCTCTGACCTAATGCAAAATATGGTGCAGTTGGGTTCCTTGAAAAGTGCCTAGAAACCTAGCCCATTGTAACTTTTAAGTTCCCCTTCTCTATCTTATATTTAAGACCTTATCTTTGGGAAGTGATGTTGTGGCCCAGTCTGGTTGTGTTAACACTTCTGCTCATCTAACACCAAGTGGCCTTTTAAATGTCTGCATTCTATCTGTTTCTTTACAGAGGTGGGTTTTCTAGTGTTTAAATGTATTGTTCATATTGCATTTGTTTCATTAAAGCCCTTTATTTTCAACAGATCCTTGACTGGACATTCTTTTATTTTGGAGATATTGTACTTAGGTTGTTTGGGTTGTTTCTGTTCTAAGCTCACACCCCTCCTGAAGATATAGGGCCTCATTACGAGTCCAGCAGTAGCCATGGTGGTAAAACCGGCAGGCTGGCCGCCGGACTTGTGATTTTTCCAGCGCCTGGCTTCCCGGAATAACCGGGGTATTACAACCCCAGAGTTTTGGGAAGCCAGGCGCTGGAAAAATGGTATTCCCCATTCTCATTTGAGTCCCATAGGACTCAAATGGGAATGGGGATGACGGTAACACTGGCACCGCTCAGAACGGTGCCGGTGCTACCGCGTAAGTCTGCAAGCGGGTGCCATTCCGCCCACCAGGTCAGACCTGGCGGGTGGGAGGGCATCCGGCCCACAAACTTTAACTCTGCCGGTCCGGTAACAATGGTGCCTGTAAGCCGTTGTTACTGGACTGGCAGGGTCATAATGACCCCCATAGACTGCACTCAAGCCTACACTACCACACATAAGGCCCTCACCACTACCACCTCAGGCTTTACATCTCCCTTTTTTGAATATACCACTATTCAACTCCTCCATCATACTACTCTCACAGTTATGGCTCTCTATCGACCCCATGCCCCTCTTTATGCCTTAATCTCTGACCGGAACGTTATCCTTAAGTCTCGTCCACACGACATCTTATTGGTCATGTTGTTCGACTGTTATGGCTGTTACCTTTATAAGCCCTATGCAAACACCCACCTTCAACTTAATTCCCTCCTATCTGACCACTACATCTACTCCCTCCACATGGAGCCTACTCACTCTGGTGGGAACTCTTCTTAGCTTGTTTATTTATCTTCTTGCCTCTCCTTACCACTCCTCCGATGATTTATCCGTTAACGCCTGTGATAACTCTAATGTTCACATTAAAGTCTCAGTCCCTATTCCCTCTACTCCTCCTCTCCCCTCTTTCATGACCAAGTGGAAATTCAATCAGTGCTCTCTTGACCCTAACCTTGATGATGTAAGGGCATCTTGCCTGTCTTTCTCCACTAATTATGCCGCTTTCATTTGCTTGCCTTTTCTGACTTCCACTATGCACTTATGACTGCCTTTAACCAACACTATCGTACATGCGCATTCACACCCTCCTTCACCCATCCATAGCCCTGAGCCACCTCTGAGATCCAGGCCCTCAAATCAAATGTGTGATAAACGACAACATTTATGCAAACCCCGGGACCACACCCTTCTTCTAGCCTTCATTAATTCCTTGATGCTCTCTTCTCTGCACTGCCAAATCCTATTTGACATATCTAATCTCCTCCCTTCACAATCACGCCCACAAGCCTTCCTGCACCCTCCAAGCTTTGCTCACAGCTCCCAAGCAAACGTCTATTGTCGCCTTCTTCTCTGCTTGGGACTTTGCTTACTACGTTTCCTCTAAAATATCTAAAATTCATGTCACACTCAAAGCATTCTTCTCTCTCCCCCTCTCCTCTTCCTTCTCACCTACTTCCCGTTCTACGCTTGACTACATCCTTTCTACCTCTTCTACTGAATTTGCATCCATCTGTCTAAGTGACAACCCATCATGAGATATTTTCAACTTGATTGCTCGTCAAACAGACCAAGAGTTAGTCCTAAACACCTGCCCTCCTCTCACTGACCTCTTTAACTTCTGTCTCTCCCATGGATCTTTCCTTGCCTTTTTCAAATCTGTCACTGTCCTATCCCTTTTGAAGAAACCCTCTGCCGACCCAACCATCCCGGCAAACTATTGCCCAGCTTCCCTGCCTCCTCAGTTATTCAAAGGTCCAAGAGTGCATGCTTTTCATTCTGATCACTAACCTTCAGGATAATGGTCTTGGTGATGCACTTCAATATGGTTGAATGATGCAGAGTGAGAGTAGTTGCAGCACCCATTCGGTTTCCCTTGTCTGTTCAGTGCCGGCCCGAGGATTAGGAGCCAGTACCAAAGCTTTATATTCATTTCCTTCATGCGGAGCACAGTAGCAGAGTGAGGAGCAGAGTGGGAGCAGTTGTAGCAATTGAAGCTGCTGAACTGCTGTGACATCCGGGCAATCATAGAGACGTGGGCATACGTGAGGGAGGCTCTTCTGAATCCGTACCTGTTGTTTTGTGAGGCATGCTTTATGAAGTAAAACCCATTATCTAATATGCAGAGTGGAGGCTAGTGGTGGAATCAAGGTTGAGACAAGTGCACTGCGCGATACTGGATTGGAGGTTAGGTTCTCTTCGAATAAGCACAACGCAGTATCCATGCTCAATGTTGCTGTTCTTGAGCATATAGATGTGATTACTGCACAGAAGCAGCATGCTCAGACTCTACAGATGCTACGTTTTTTGATACACCCAAACTAATACTATCACCACCCACCACGCCCTCTGCTGGTTGACGTGGCGTCTGTAATTAATGCTACATGACCAGTTTTGGTTTTGGACCTCCCTCTTCAATTATGGGTGAGAACGACAAAGTAAGCCAACCTAGTTCCCTGATTTCAAAGTTGTGTTTGAGCAGTGTAAATAAAGCCAAGCCTAAACAAAGTCTATCTGCTGCTAACACAAACGATTACACATTTATTTCTCCAAAAGTACTGTAAAAGGGAAGAAAGTAAATACACCAGACCTTGACGAGGTTATTATCTGATCTCAGGAAACGGCGTTTTCAATCTCGGATGGCAATATATATCGCTGTCATTTGCAGTTTTTTTTTAACTCCTCATTGCTTTTTTACAGAAAACGAGATGGATAATCTATTACATAAAAATCATCAATACCAGACATATTCATGTTCCGACGATATACCAAATACCCATATATCTGTTTTAAGTGGCTCTCTAGTTATCAGGGCCCTATTTTCATCTTTTTACTATCTGCAAAAAGGAGGAGCTGAGGGTCTAGGGTCCAATACAATCTCAGTTTTGAACTTGGTGCAGAGTTCATTAGTGCGGTTGCATGGCAATGCACATGCTGTGGTTATAAATCATGCAGAATTGTTGCACTCTATTGATGCTCAACTGGATGCCCTCTCAAATCAACCAAAATCACTAAAATTGATAAGAGTTCAAACTGAGGTATCAATGTCTTCTACTTTGACTTTGAAAAGTGGTGATAAAGAACTGAAAAATGTGATATCCATGCATTGTCCTGAGGAAAGGTGGAAGACGGAGGTCCAACGTCAATTGACTATGAAAAAACTACATTTCTGAACAGAGAAAAAGGTCGTAAAAGTGGGCAACATATACACACTGTTGAAGGACCCATTCAACAGGTAGAGGTTTATAAGTACTTGGGCCTTCATATAAGCAACGTTATGAAGTGCCCTGAAATGGTAACTGCAAAACAGAACAAAGCGCTTGCCCTCACAGCCACAGTGTAACACTTGCAAAGAAAACACCCGGATACAGTATAAAGGGCATTATACTTGTGTATTTATTTATTTATCTTTTGCTTTTTAGGCGCTTATATAATAAGAAAATACTGTTTCCAAGCACCCACAGGGCAGGGAGGCAGCAGGGGAGGAAAATACATTAAAACAGAATATTTAAGAACTGGCGGGTGGGGATGCACCTACTATGCCTTGTGAGTATTCAGAATGTGCAAGTGCCGAATGGAAGAGGGAAGATGTGATAAGTGCTGGGGGTCTGATTTGAGGGAGAGCTATAGACGAAGTTCTAGGAATGTTGAGTGCTACATGGCCTGGGCCGTGGGAGGTGTAAGAGCGAGCTTCCAAAGCAGAGGGTGTGCAGATGCTAAGTGGTGTGGAAGACAGGATCTGGGAATAATTGGTGTGGGACTTCAAGGCTTTGAGGATGCATAAGGGCCAAGTACACTGATTCAGCAACTGTGGGATTATCTGAGGAGAGAAGGAAGGAAAGAGGAGGAAAATAGGAAGGTTTTAAGGAGCTTCTGGAATTTGAGGGGATCCTGCTCGAGGCACAAAGGGAGTGTTAGGCTGTTCCAGAGGAAGGAGCCTGCAGAGGAAAGTGAGCAACGGCCTACCCTCTGTTTAGCAAAATGCTTTACACACATTGAATAGGTGCCAGAGGAGCGCCGAGGTCTATTGGGAGAGTATTTAGTGAGATGAAGTTGAAGATAGTGTGGTCCCTGGGCCAGACAGCCTTGTGGATGATGCAGAGGGATTTAATCTGTGCAGCAACTGGGAGCCAGTGAAGACTTTTTAGTCCAGGAGAGATGCAGTCCCTGGGATTAAGGCCAAGGATTTGTCTTGCTGCACTATTCTGGATAAGCTGCAGGGGTCACAGAGTTGAAGAGGGAAGGTTCAGGGGGATGCTGTTACAGTAGTCAAGTCTTGAGAGAACCACGGCTTGAGTTACATTGAGCCTCTGAGGGAAAGTGAGAAAAGGTCAAATTCATTTGAGAAGTAAGAGTTGATAATTGATCTTCTTGGCAATGTCCTGAGTGTGAGGGAGGAAGGAGAGAGATGAGTCGAAGATGACTCCAAGGTTTCTAGCTTCAGTTGAAGGCAAAGGGGGAGAGCCAAAGGAGGAAGGCCAGAGTGAGGGGAAGAAGGAGGGGCAGGGGACCCATTGGGAAGGATCTCAGTTTTACAGGCGTTGAGGCAGAGATCATTGGAGGCACACCAAGACTGGATGGCAGATAGACAATCCAGGATGATGGTGGGTGCAAGAGGGTCAGGTGGTAGTCTGAAGAAGAGCTGTGTGACGTCTGTGTAACACTGGAAGTTGAAGGAGAAGGAGGAGATGAGGCGTGCATGGAGAGCAAGGTAGATGTTAGAGAGCCAGGGGGAGAGTATTGCGCCCTGGGGGACACCACAGGTGGTGATGGATGTGGGAGAGGAGAAGGGGCCAAGGGTGAATTGGGAGGGGTGGTTAGTGAGGAAGGAGCATAGCCAATCTATGCCCGTTCCGTGATACCAACTTTATCATGGAGCCTTTGTATGAGGATGGAATGGTTTACTGTTTCAAATGCAGAAGAGAGATCGAGAGGGATGAGTACAGCTGGGGAGTTGGAGTCCAAAGATGCGAGCGGTTCTTCACAGATGCTCAGCAGAGCAGTTTCCGTGCCTCTGGATGCTCGGAATTCAGATTGTTGGTTGTGGAGGCCATCAACAAGTTCAGTGTATAACCAAAGTATTGTTCCTGCCGTAATTTATGAGCTAGATTCTACGTACATTACAAATATAAAATAGCTAAAGAGCTTAGAAGGAACAATCTGGAGGTGATTATTGGCGTTGCCCCAGTGTGTGCCCATTGATTTGGTGAGATTGACCTCGTTAGCCAGACATATTTACATGGAATGAGGCATTTTATTTCCAAAAAACCCTGCTTTCATATTTTGTGGCACACATGAAGAATGCCAATGGAAGATCCCTTAGTGAATTTGGTAAATTAAATGACAAATTGTTTGAAATGAGGGATTGGGAGCTGAAATGGGATATGGATTACCATCAGTTAGCAAAAGAATCAACTAAAATAATTATAGAAATGGGACTGGAGGTGTCATTTTGATTACCTAAGTAGATTGAAAACTTCTAAATATTACATTGGTTGCCATAATACATATCTGAGCACACAGAAATATCTGATACTCTGCCTGTCAACAGCATTCAGAAGGTTTGCCATGTTGCTGCAGTTCAATCAGTTGCCTACACTAGGTGTTTTAGCCCCAAGAGCGGGAATTTCTCTTCAACAGAGATGATGTAAGTGACATGCAAGATTAGACATGTTTTGGAGTCAATTTGTCATATTATGATGACGTGCTGCACGCGGGGACAACCATGCATGTAATCTTTGGGAGAATTTGCCCATGACTTGGATTTTATAAAAACAACATCTGTCTAGAGACAATGTTTGCTAGCTAACAATACCCATATGAATATAGCCTTTTTTAAGATGTAGCAAAACATCATGAGTATGATAGATAAAGTTACAAAGAAAAGAGATCAATGTGTATTGTAAATGGTCTGGGAAAAAGGATGCTTTCTACGACCTAGTCTATTGATGCGGACGGTAACATACATAGTGGTTTTTAGATTTTTGTAAGGATTGTGCATATATGGTTGATGTATATCAAATTAATTTTAGTGTAACTTGATGAGAAAGTGAATTTACAGTGATTTTTAGGAAGTGTAGTGTTGTTTTTTAATATGATTTACAAATGAAGTTATGATCAATATTTTGGTGAATTTTATGTATGTACAGTGTGAAAAGATTTTGAACTAAGCACGTTATATACAAAATAAATGATCGGATCATTCCTTACTGGAATGTGTTGGTTCCACCTTGCACACAAAAGGATTCAATCTAAGAGGAATTTGTTTCTTTGCTAGATTTATCTCATGATACCATGAAATACAGGGACTTTGCTGAAAACTGGGTAGAATTGATATCCGCTATGGCTGATGATCAGGTTGCCAGGTCTCTTAATGCTGAGGGTGATAAATCCCAAGATGGATCTGTGGTTTCAATGACATGCACAAATAAGGACAACTGCCCATCAGAGAAAGAACAATAGAAGAACTAAGGAGTGACACCAAAAGGAGCATTACAAGTTGGTTATAAAGCATTATGGGCCAAAGCTAATTATATCATCCTGAATAGCTCTAACATTCTGGCTCTGCTGAAGAAAATTCCACAGCTTCACCTAATTCAATCTAATGATTTACAGTTGGTGGAATTTATAGACAATTAAATAACTGATATTTGTTGTCTATTCATTCATTTCAATCTGATTATAGATGTGTTGATTGAACAATATGCTGATACTGGGTTATTAATTATTTGACTTCAATAGACATGCTAAAAATAGGAAATTGAAGATGGACATAGACAGTATTTTATTTATTTAGTGGATATTTGTATGGCACCTATAAACAAGTGTTCGATGCTGCTACAAGACAGAAAGAGGGGTTAGGAGGGGATGTCCAAGGAAAAAACAATAACGGTCCTACTTGGCCTTGTAGCATTCGGACCATGCAAGTACAGTGACAAAGATTGCAGGGGGAGGGTGAAGGACAGGGCGGTAGGGCTGGGAGGAGGGAAAGGGGCAGGTGAGAAGTGCAGGAGGCATGGGCCCAAGGGGCTGGGCAAGTTCCAAGGAAACACAGGGGAGAGGGAATGCTAGTGCGATGGATCGGTTGGCCCAGATTCACGCTAGTCAGGGAAGGGTGCCCGAGGGCAAGTGCTGGTTGAGGCTGCTGGGATAGACTGGTCGAGAAGGGCCTGGCCCCTGTAGGGCTCATAAAGGACTAGGCATCAGTCACAGTGGTAGGGGGACATTGGCACGGGAGGAGGAGAAAGAAGGCAGAGGAGAAAATGAAAGTCTTGAAAGTTTCCAGAACTTAAGGAGTTCTGGCTCAAGTCTGAGTGGGGCAGGGAGGCCATTCCAGAGGGAGGTTCCTGCTGAAGAAAGAGATCTACCCCCCACTCTCTGCTTGGAGAAATGTCTGATCTGCAGAGAGTTGGCACTAGACGACCAAAGAATTCTAGCAGGGAGGTATCTAGGGATATAAAGCTGGATGTAGTGAGGTCCCAGGCTTCAGACAGTCTTGTGGATGATGCAAAGGGTCTTAAATGTAATCATTGCTGTTACTGGTGGCCAGTGGTGAGATTTTAGGGCTGGAGAGATGTGGTCCCTGGGCTTGAGGCCAAGAATAAGTCTTGCAGCCCTATTCTGGATTAGTTGAAGAGGGCGAATGGAGGAAATAGGCAGAATGGGGAGTAGGCTGTTACAGCAGTCCAGCCTGAAGAGAACCAGAGTGCTGGAGACATTCAGCTTCTGGAGAAAGCTGAGGAAAGGGAGAATGCCTCTGAGGAGGTGGAGCTGAAAGTTGGACTTCCTTGCAAGGTCCGTGATGGGGGAAGAGAAGGAGAGAGAGGAGTTGAATATGACCCCAAGGTTTTTTGCCTCACAGTTGCCTACAGTAATGTATGGCATTATATATTATTTATATTGCGGTTGTTGTGTAAGGTTTTAAACCATGTCACAAAAAAGAAAAAAAAGATATTTCTGTAAACACTCCACCAAGACTACTGATGCATGTCTCCAACTTGTTGTCTGATGCTCACCACTCCTGGTACAGATGAGCTGTTTAAGCTTTATCAAAAATGAGACGTAACTCATGAGGACTCACTTCAAGTTGTTCCCTCTCAGGTTTCCTGTGACAGTTTGGAAAACCTTTATTTAAATCAGTTCAGATAAGTATGGGATTCCATCAGTTTTTCTCCTGTTAATATTTCCTCAACATTGTCACTTTTGAGTTTGTTCAAGAGTTGATATTGTCAGGAGTGTGCACAACCAGAAAACATCATCAATGCCTCACTATAGCAATCTATCTATCCTAGTAAGCTTAAGAGGTAGATGCTACACCACTCTTAAAAAAGCCAAAGTTAGAACCTTTTGAAATGGAAAACTTTAGGCTTATTTCAAATCTTGTTTTAAGTAAAATCTTAGAAGGATAAGTAACTACCCACTAACCCGTTACTTAAAGGATAAGTTGTTTAGGCAATCAGTCCTTATGAGACAACCCAAGTACCAGATCCAGCGGATGCAGGTGTTGCAGAAGGCTGCCGCTTGTCTGGCGCTTGGGGAACCTGGTTTGACTCCTTCTATGCCTTTGCTGCATTGCTGCATTGGCTTCCTGCGGCGGCCCGCATAGAGTTCAAGACTCTATGTGTAGTCCACCGAGCCTTTCATAATGTAGGCCCTCATTTCCTGAAAAATAAATTGCAGAAATACTGCCCAACAAGACACCTGCACTGCGACTCTCATCAACTCCTTAGGATCCCTACATTTTGTCAGAAATGTTTAGGCGGTCATTCTTTTTCTGTGCTGGCACCCAGTTTGTGGAATGCCCTCTTTGTTGATTTAGAACTTTGTCAGACTATTCTATTTTTTAGAGAGTCCTGAAGACATATCTGTTCAATTGTTTCCTTCCTTCCTGCTAATCTACTGACATCTAGTACTTTGAGCCTGTTTCCCCCACTCCTGTTTAGTGCCTAGACGTCCTTTTTGGGCCTTAGTTGCACTTTATACATTTTAAACATAAATATAAATATATGAGAGTACCGAGACCACTACTCTTCTGATCGGAGGGAAGCTCCTAGACCCAAGGGATGTGAGAAACCAGCTGCTTTGATGCTACTAGATCGGTCTGCAGCTTTCAACACCATGGCAATTGAATTCTCATTCACAGCTTGGGACATCATGTTGGGATTCAGAGTCTAGCTTCGGCATGGATTAGCTAGTTCATAAGAGACAGGAACACAAGGCTCCTCTTTCTGACACACATATTATTTAATATTCATATATATATATATATATATATATATATATATATATATATATATATATATATATATATATATATATATATATATATTTGTTGGTGCAGGAAGGTGAGAATCTTGGCCTAGAGTGTTAGCTTTATGCCAATGATACCCAGATCCTGGTAGATCTCCTTAGTGGGTTGGGTAAGGCATTGTTCATCGGCAGTTTTTTAGGAATGTTGCAGGAATGGAGTAATGACAATTGCCTCTGACTTAATGGGGGCAAGATGGAGATTCTGCTCTTGTGTGCCCTTCCTCATCCCGGTTCAGTGGTTGCTACTTCTCCGCTCTCTCGAACACCCATGCAGTCAGTCAGGAATCTTGAAGTCGTTTTTGGCAGCAATTTCTCCTTTGTAACCCAGGATGATGTCTTGGCAATGTATGATAATTTCCACATTTTTATAATCAGCAGCTGCGGTGGATCCGTGCCAAAATCTCATATTCAGTTGCTTATCCAGAATATAATATGTATGCCCCTCTAATTGGGAATTAACATAAAGTCAATTCGTAAACTCCAAGCTTGCCAAAATAGTGCAGTTTGTGTTATTATTCAGTGGGAAACATTTTAGCAAGTGTCTCGACTGGGTCTTTCCTTGTTTTGTCCTTCTGTGGGCCATCACATCAAGGCATGGGGTATTATTCTATTCTGGAAAACTCTAAAAGGTTTGCCTGTAGAGTATCTGGGGACTTGTCTCCACAAATCGTCTCTGAGTATTAACCCTGTATATCAACCAAATCACCAAATCCTTTGTCAACAACTTAAACTAACAGCCCACTTCTCTGACAAAGCTATGGCCTGGATCAGCTCATTTCTGGACAACAGGTCTATGAGGGTCTTTTCCCAGTCCACTTCTGCTGAACCTTCACCTGTCACATGTGGAGTACCACAAGGCTCTTCCTTCTCACCTACACTTTATTATGCATTTACGAAGCCTATGTTCTATTTCTTGGATCATCTGGGTGTCATCTATGCCAACTATGCGGATGACACCCAGATACTCATACCCATTACTGGAGACCATACAGCTGACTCTCTTGCCATTAACGCAATATGCCAAGTCATCCAAGCCTGGATGGCGCAACACAAACTTTGCCTGAATGACGAACAGACAGAGCTTCTCATCCTATGCACTCATCAAAGACTCAACAAACTCAACCCTTCCTTCAACTCCTTCACCATTGATGGTAATATCATTACATTTACAAAGGACACTAAAACTCTAGGCATTTATATCGATTCCACTCTTTCTCTCTCAAGGCACAATAATGCAGTATCCTCCACTGCAGCCTACACATGCAAGCTCATTACAACCTGCCGCCCCTTTTTATCTCCAGCCAACTGTACCACACTAGCCAGCACCTTGGGAATGTCTACAATTGACTATTGCAACACTCTATCTTGGCACTAACCAATGTAACCTCAACAAGTTACAGATTATTCAGAACAATGCCAATAGAGCTGCATTAAACATCCCTTGGAATCATCACATCTCTGACACAAGGCAGCGTCTCCGCTGGTTATCAGTAACAGAAAGAATATCCCTAAAAACCCTTGTTCTAACTCATAAATGCATCACTAAACAAGCTGCTAGCTAACTCACCAATAGGTTTACTATCCATACCTCTAACAGACCCCTCAGAAGTGGCCAGTCCAATTGTCTAGCCATTCCCCATTTCAACCTCCAAAGATCAGTGGGGACCAGCTTCCCTGTCCTGGTGGCGAAACTCTGGAACTCACTACCGAACCCCCTCAGAGCAGAACCTTCCTTTCCAGCTTTGAAGAGGCAAGCCAAAGCCTGGCTATCTGCCCGGAACCTCCACTGAGCTAGACTACTTACCAACCACATGCCTAGACCGCTGTACATTTGGAATTGTTGATGTCTATTTTATTGTATAACTTTTGCTTACCTATTGATTATATGTCTTTTGACAACCTCTTCTGTATATTATATCTATATGCCTCATGTATAGTATTTGAAACGTCCATCTTGTCTGTATCCCAAGTTACGCGCCCGGATGCCTTTGGGCCAGGTGCGCTTTATAAATAAATAAAATACAATACAAATACAAATGTTCCTGGGCGGGTGCTCCATTCAAGTGGCGTAGACATATTGGTAGTCAGCCAATTTTGCAAAGCCTTTTTTAGTGGCAAATCTTTTAAACCCTAGTATGTTGTCTGTGGAATGCCCTTCCTCAGGCTATTAGGAACTGTTCTTCACTGTAGGCCATTACATATGATACTGTTTTCTATTGGTAAAATATCCTTCGACTGTTGTAATTTTGTAATCTGTTATTTGCTAAATTATTCCTGTTTGTATGCTCCTGTACTCAGCATCTTGAAACTGGCATTGGGTAATTTGCTTGCACTCAATACATATGTGTACCTGTCTACCTACCACTTGCTATGTTTGCCTATGTTTTCTTGCCACATACCACACTGCACTATACTTTTTAGACACTTACAAAAATGCACTACCTTTGTACAGCACATTGACACATTCAATCACGCCTTGTATTGTGGAGCTGTGCCTAAGTACCTAAGCATTTCATATATTACGTTCTCTCATTAACCCTTTGTAATACATCAGACAACTGGGGTTCACAAAGTATACATTTTAAAATGAATCTAATGTCCTTTATCGACTTGATGGGAAAAGCAGCTATTGCCTAATATATTGAGAATGAACTTAATGTAGAAAACTTAATAAAATACTTTAACTTTAACATTTGACAATGTGCAGTACTAAGGAACTTCGAAAGAGCACCATGAAACAACCTCAAACATGCAAGCAATCTCATATAAAATAGAATCCTAAAACCACAGAGCTTAACCACTTTTTCATACATCTCAAGAAGTATCCGTGTATGGTAAAACACTGGTGAAGGGAAAACAAGTTAGGCAAGTTATCTGCGTCACATATATCAGTCCTCGTCAAACCTCCTTACTACAGGTCCATGTGCCACCTCGAGCTTCTGGTTGGAAGTTCCATGGGACTGATATGCCCCCATTGGACTTGCCAGCACCTTAAGATCTCACATCAATCTTACAGCTCAGTTGGAAGGCCCCAAGGTTCCACCATTCTGTCACAGATCTTGAACTACAGAAAGAGGTTTGTGGCTCTATAATTGCAAAACTTGCATCCTGTTTTGGGGGGGATTTTAATAGACAGTGTGAGGGGGGAACAGAATGAGTGCACAATAGGAGAGTTCTAAAGTAGCAAAATAAATATTTATTGTGCAAGCTATAGGGATTTTTTAAAAAAATATTCTTTGAAAAACGTTCTATTCTTTGTGACATGTTTTGTGTATATGGTGTGTTTTTTACAGTTCCATGTGATTGCATTACTCTACGAAAACATTGCCGAGTGAACAGTGCATTTTTCTTGCAACACACAGCCCTCCCAACATATATATATAGGACCAGTATAATTATATAAACAAACTACAGTCACAGAATATGTGGGGTGATCGTTGAAACATACACTGTGCTCCTGTGCAATATTGTGATGATGCCGTGCAATCACGTGTCACAATTTTTCACCAGGACAAGTCACATGGGACAACTCACACTCGGGACTGAAATGGGTCGAAGCCACAATAGATGCCCACCCACAGTGTGTAGAGGCACCTGTAAGTGGATCACAGGGGATTTATCAGACCCTCTCCTATGCGCATAGAATGTTCAATCTGAAAACCACCAAAGGAAAGACCCAACCAACATTCCATAATCTGTGACTCCCGCTTTGAAGAAACTGGAACCTCAAGGGATTGTTACTCCTTTTAGCAGAAGGAGAGATGGTGTGACGTCCACAGTGCGAGAGTGGTAGAGAACAGT
Source organism: Ambystoma mexicanum (assembly GCF_040938575.1). Classification (NCBI taxonomy): domain Eukaryota; kingdom Metazoa; phylum Chordata; class Amphibia; order Caudata; family Ambystomatidae; genus Ambystoma; species Ambystoma mexicanum. The sequence goes on from NC_090934.1 coordinate 904,567,249, forward strand.
AGAGCCAGGGTGTCCCCACATGTAGGAAAATATCTGACCCCATGCATTGGGCGCCACACCCCACGTTCCACCCCTTTCCAAAGTACCTCCCGGCAAGTGCTGGACTTGCAAACGACTTACCTTCCGGGTACAGTTTTTGCAGTGAGAGTCCTAAAATACTCCTGCGAGAGAGCATGGCTTAGAACTCGAGGACACTGTTCTTACTGCTCTAGGACACTGAGACCTTAGATCAACTTATAGTGTACATCAGTGGCCGCAAATGTTCACAGAAGTAACAGCAACACTGCCTCTGCGCACCTGACAAACTGCTACCGGAGGTGGAGGCTTCCAAGGGATGCCCCCACCGTCAGTAAACCTGGGGTGACCTATTGGAAGAAAGATTTTCCCCGTCCAGGTTAGAAAGACTTAGGTGGTAGGGATTACCTTTGAGCAGCCAAATGTATCCGATTTCATGTTCTTTGATTAGATTATTTTATTCTGCAAGTCATTGATTGTAAAGGACCTCATTTCCGCTGAATTACTGGCAAACTCGATTACTTTTACCATCACTTGGTCTTGTGTACTTACCACAGGATTGCAAGTTGTGGAAGGGCAGTGTTAATACCCATTTTTGGCATCCATAGGACTCTGGGGGATTTCGGTGGGATTTCTGCTGGTGGCAATTTCGCCAGCAGTATTTGCGCTGACTTTGCCGATTTTTGGCAGTAAGATGGAGGATTTTCCTCCATCTTTTTGCTGGATGAAATTTTTCCACCTTAAAACCAAACTTGTAGTACAGCAACAATGCGACGGCAATACGACAGTAACACAATTATGTGCTGAGCAAGCCCTATATATATATATATATATATTCGGAATAAGCCAACACTAGTTCACGTGCCTGTGTTTCACCTTCTAAAAAGGCTTTGTCAAGGCTAGCATCTACAAATTCTTGCTCTTCGTTATGGTCAAATTGGTAGTAAGTAAAACAGAAAGAAGAACAGAAACCAAGTCAATTCATAAGTAATGGTACAAACATTTATTACCTGTTAGGATAAGATAGAAAGGAAGGGGAAAGAACTGAGAGGAGAGACAAAAAGAAAAGAAATGGATATAGTTAGAGGCCAATCTTAGTATCTCATAATCAGTAAAAGACTCATTTAAGTATGACATAGCATTTGTGTATTGCCATAAGTTATAGAAATATGAGTTTGATATTCAAGGAAATACCTGCAGGGGAAAGGTTAATAGGTGCATATGTGTTTAAATCCCGGCCTCTAATTGTCTTAGTTGGCAAGAGTCAAATGTGCTAATGTATCCACAAAGGCATATGTGTTACAAAAATATATAACCTTGAATAGTTAAAGAGTTGAGGATTATGTTTCCTACCAGAACTGTTGTCACAGAATTGAGGATAGGTCCTTGTCTGTTTTTTTTTCAATTGCTAAAACCAAACAGTATCTCGGTGAATCAATGGGATGAAGTGTAATTCATTGTATTAATTACTAATATTATCAATTGATGATGGGGAAGATACATTATGGCACTTACTGGCCATGTAAGCAATGTTTCCCTTCTCATTGTATTCTGTTGGTTTTCCAACTTTTAAACTAAAATATATCATATCTTCCAAGTGGTCTGTAATTTACATTAAATATGTTAAATGAGTGAAACCCACCTGGTATCTCATTGATATGGTAACAGTGTAGCTAGCGGTCAATTTCTATGGTACCAGAGTATCCGTAGGGTGGCACGGGCATAGTGGGAAGGAAGGCCTGAGGAACCAGAAGCAGACCCCTTTGTGACATTACTATATAACATCGGGGAGGGCTGGAAACCGGTGTCCCAAATATACTGCCACCTAATGGACAAGCCTAACCCCCCGCAGCACTGAATTAAAATCCAAATGGGGGAAATATCTGGGGCTGGAAATGACCAATAAGGAGTGCGACTGGGCTCTTGCATTCGCTAAAGAGGTGTCCATGAATTCCAGGTTTCGATTAATTCAACTGAATGTATTATATCGCACATACCTAACTCCACATAGAATGGCGAAGTTCAACAAGCTCACCCTAACTGCACTTGGTGTAACGCCGACAAGGCAGATCTTTTACATATGTTCTGGGAATGCACCAAGCTGTGGCGTCTTTGGGCTGAGGTGGAGTAGACGTGCAGGAGGACAGGGATGTCCCGATACAAATGGTCCCCCAGTGAATGCCTTTTAGGAACCTATCCCAGAGTAGCTGAAATTAAACACTGTGAAATTCATGGACATTGCGTGTGTACTAACCAAAAGGACCATTGCAATTGCATGGAAACGACTTAATGGCCCACAATACAACACATGGTAAAGACAGTTGGAGCGCTGGGTGGGAGCTGAAAACAAAGCTTGGGCGGATAGGGTCGCTAGATCTCACGATGATGCAAGTATGGCGCTAGACCCTTGGAAAGTGCTAACGTGGAGTATGTTTCATCCCTCTGACGATAAACCCCCTTGAACAAACCCACTCCACTCTTACTGGAACTCACCACCTACAGATACACCTGAAACAGGTAATTCTCCGAATCCAAATTTGACGACCTCCTTCCCTCCCCTCCTTACCCTTACCCCTCACGCTTTTCCCCCTCACTTGTCCCACTCATACCAAACTGTATCATCAATAACACAGAGACAGTTAATGTTGGTTTAATGTTATTGTTCTGTTATTTATTACCTGCAATACTCAATGTTATAGCATGCTGGCCAAGACATGCTACTGTTCTGATCTTAAGAATTGGCAATACAAAAATTTGAAAATAAATGTTAACAGGGTAACTCTAAAGCCTTGGCCTGTGTCAATCTACTTCATGGAACCGTGCATTTATGGGTTGCTTTTAAAAAGTCCATTGCTCCTTCAACATCATATTTGCAATCCTGTTTGCACCCTGGTCGCAGTTATCTACCTGGGAGAGTTGAAAAGATGGTGCTTTTTAGTCTGAATAAATTTACAGTAGAAATCCTTGAACATAATGAATGTTTTTACAATAAAAGCATCAGAGTAATATTGGAGAGCTGTATAGAGAATACTGGCACAGACAGACGAACGTAGACGTCATGCAGTTTATGTGAACTGCTGACTTGTTACAATTCTATTGCACTTCTAGATAACTTCTTTGATTTAATCAACTGTGAATTGTCAATATATGTTTCTTCATTCATGTATAGCTTGTTGCAAAATATTTAAGGCATGCACCTGAGAATATATGTTATGTTATCTGGTTTAGTTACATTGTTGTTAATCAACATACATTTTTTCAGGGTTACTTTGCCTTATAAACAAGGGGGAATTGAAATCGTAAGGGACAGCTGGTACCTGACTGTGAGAGCAAAATTGGGCATTGTCCTAAAGTGGAACGAAGCCGACCACCTTATGGTAAGAAATAATATGTTATACATCTCTAATCCTTTTATGATTTTGTGACCTACCACCTGGCCTGAAATGTTAAATACAGAAAGGAAATCCCATGCTGAGTAACAGGTGACGTTGGCTAACATGTTGCCATTTGACTTCATTGATACATGTATCGGCTATTGTGAAAGCCAGAGGAATAGTTGGCATACTGTGTGGGCATTGTTCACATTATTGATGATGAAGGAAGCGTGACAGAGCAAATGTAGGGGCTTTTTCATATCACTTTATTGTTTATTGTCATTTTTGGGAGATTTTTGAACATCTGACCTCATTAACCCCCATATTACCCCTTTTCTTCTTTTAATGGTACAATCCTTGCATGATCATGCCGCGTAGGCCCCCTAATGGTGCCAACCTTCAATTGAAGCTACCACATTTGAGAGTAAATGAACGATTACAGATCGCTAATATACATGTTACCCTTCCCCCTAAACAGTTGCGAATGCCAAATGCAGTAGGTTGCAGCATCAAGACTGGATCATATTTTCAAAAGCATCTGACTTTACAGAGCAGCAACAATACAGAAATGGATAGATACATATTCGGATCTATAACATAGAGAACGGGGAGTGACACCCTTACTGTCAACTTTCCATACATGGCTTACTATTGCTTACACTGTATGGATTGACGCTAATGTTGAACCAATGTCAACGACTAACTATCTATTTGGGTATATACAACCCGACTATGTGATCCCATGTTCTTTTCACTTTTGTCACTTTTATGATTTCAATGTGTCACTCTTATGATTATAACTTATGTATTTCTGTTTATGCACATGTCATTTTATAATTCAACACTTATGATCACTTTAAACAGCCTTGAGGACGACCTTATGTTCGAAACACGTGTCGGCTGTAACTACAATAAATCACCATTCACACTATTGGATGATTACTTTTCTTATTTAAGGACACTTGAGTTTTGATACTAATACCAAGGAACTGAGCATTTGAATACCGGATCCTCTGTGCAATATAGCTGTACAACCAATACTTTCATGCATATTTGGATCTAGGTTACAATGTTGGCAGACCATCCTACTGCCACCATATTAAATGCTGCTCCCCTTGCAGGGCAACATGCTGATTGGTCACTTTGCCTCTGGTACCGCAAATCTTTGCTTTCAGAGGTATCCACTTGCAGCTCCCCTTTTCCAGGTGTTGCACTTCACGTCACACTCTTCTGACACTGCCTAAGCCCTTGCGCCTTCTGATTTACATTTGGCTACCTACCTTCCCAACATTATTACGTTGGAAGGGCCCTGGTCTGCCTCTCACCATGCTACCTTTTCCTGGTCTATGATGTTCTGGCAGCATTTCTATCGAGCACGTATTCTGCCTGACAGTGTTTAGCCTTACGTATTATGAGAGACAATAGTGCCAAATTATTTTCTCACAGAGATCAGTCATATTCAATGAAAAAACTGTGTAAAAGGGACGTTATGGTTAAGTTGCGCTACTAAAAACCTATGAAATTCAGTGAAAAAACTTTGTTAAAGGGACGTTATGGTTCCAAGTAAAACCAAAAAACCCCTGAAATTCGCCAGTTATGGTAAGTTTAGCAACCATAACTCGCACCACCACTGTGCACTGCTAAGAGAAACACACATGACATCGAATAAGACATTACAAATGTCACTGATGACATCACTGATGACATCACATGTGCATTTACCGTTGATGAAAAGTCTGTACAAGGGATTCTTATTGTAATGTTAATAAAAAAGTGTCAAGGATCACTGGAATAAATATCATGTGGTACGTAGTGCATTAAGTAATGCATTAATCCAAATAGCATTGTATCATGAAGTTTTTTCCAATATACTAAGGTACACATGTAGTAACATAGGCATAGTGTGCAGCAGACATGATGGAGATGCAATATTAATAATCTTGCCATGTTAAATACTAAAATTATAAATGCTTTCTTATTAGAGTCTTGCAGACTGTGAAACATTTAAAAACATTAAAAAGAATAAAACACTGCCACATTTCCAAAACCATGCTTTCTAGTTCCTTGCCAAAGCTCCTTACGCAAGTTTTCTGGAAATCCACCCATGTTTTATTTTTTCAAAAGTGTCAAATGAATGCACATACAATCATCATATAACCTAGCCCCCACTTGACAAAATCCATTCAGACTTTACAAAAACATTTATATCTAGGTCTTTAGGGGGTAATTCATAGAATTTAGCGCACAAGTGGCGCACGCGGCTGGCGCACATTGTGCGCATGTGAATCGCTGCGCCAGCCGCGTGCGCTAAAATCCATTTCCGCGCACAGCGTATTCATGGATTTTAGCTACCAAAACCAGCCGTGGCACACAGTGGCACAGCGACCCTGCAGCAGCGCCAGTTACGCCCCCAAGAATGCCCCTCATGCATGGAAAAGCCATGAAAATCCCCAATCCAGCGCAAAGGGCTGCGCTAACCCTGTACCAGCATGGCAAGCGGGGAACGTGTATTACTGGGGTTCGCAGGAAGTTTCACACGCGATAGGCCCTGTGCGAGTGGGGTTCGCGGGAAGTTTCACACGCGATTGGCCCTGTGCGAGTGGGGTACGTGTATTACTTGGGTTCGCGGGAAGTTTCACACGCGAAAGGGCCTGTGGGAGTGGGGTACGTGTATTACTGGGGTTCGCGGGAAGTTTCACACGTGATTGGCCCTGTGCGAGTGGGGTACGTGTATTACTGGGGTTCGCGGGAAGTTTCACACGTGAAAGGGCCTGTGCGAGTTGGGTACGTGTATTACTGGGGTTTGCAAGAAGTTTCACACGTGAAAGGGCCTGTGCGAGTGGGGTACGTGTATTACTGGGGTTTGCGGGAAGTTTCACATGCGAAAGGGCCTGTGTGAGTGGGGTATGTGTATTACTGGGGTTCGCAGGAAGTTTCACACGCGAAAGGGCCTGTGCGAGTGGGGTACGTGTATTACTGGGGTTTGTGGGAAGTTTCACACGCGAAAGGGCCTGTGCGAGTGGGGTACGTGTATTACTGGGGTTTGCGGGAAGTTTCACACGTGAAAGGGCCTGTGCGAGTGGGGTACGTGTATTACTGGGGTTTGCGGGAAGTTTCACAGGCGAAAGGGCCTGTGCGAGTGGGGTATGTGTATTACTGGGGTTCGCAGGAAGTTTCACACATGAAAGGGCCTGTGCGAGTGGGGTACGTGTATTACTGGGGTTCACGGGAAGTTTCACACGCGAAAAGGCCTGTGCGAGTGTAGTACGTGTATTACTGGGGTTCGCGGGAAGTTTCACACGCGAAAGGGCCTGTGCGAGTGGGGTACGTGTATTACTGGGGTTCGCTGGAAGTTTCACACGCGAAAGGGCCTGTGTGAGTGGGGTACGTGTATTACTGGGGTTCGCGGGAAGTTTCATATGCGAAAGGGCCTGTGCGAGCAGGGTACGTGTATTACTGGGGTTCGTGGGAAGTCTCACACGCAATTGGTTCTGGGTACGTGTATTTCAGGGCTGCGCAGGGATTCCTACACGTGAATTGGCAGTGTGGGTCCTCCCAGGTGTTCCCCCTACACCCTCCACGGCCCCTGCAGGCAGCCCACACCACAGGGGACTACCCTGCACCCCTGTTCATATCCCGCAGGCAGTTCATCCACCATGGGCATGCCCCCAAGCCAAGCCACATGTCAGCTTGCACTACTGATCACCAACTCATGTCCCCCAGCAAGCCCCCAGCAGTGCGGGGCACCTGCCAGCAGGCCCCCACTCATGTCCCACTCATGTCCCCCTGCACCCTCACCCCCCAGCAGTGCAGGGCACCTGCCAGCAGGCCCCCACTCATGTCCCACTCATGTCCCCCTGCACCCGACCCCCCAGCAGTGCAGGGCACCTGCCAGCAGGCCCCCACTCATGTACCCCTGTACCCCCACCCCCCAGCAGTGCAGGGCACCTGCCAGCAGGCCCCCACTCATGTCCCCCTGCACCCCCACCCCCAGCAGTGCGGGGCACCTGCCAGCAGGCCCCCACTCATGTCACACTCATGTCCCCCTGCACCCGCACTCCCCAGCAGTGCAGGTCACTTGCCAGCAGGCCCCCACTCATGTCCCACTCATGTCCCCCTGCACCCCCACCCCCCAGCAGTGATGGGCACCTGCCAGCAGGCCCCGACTCATGTCCCACTCATGTCCCCCTGCACCCACATCATGATGATCCTTAATCATGGCCCTTATGGCCAGCCTCCCCAGCCCAAAGACCCAACCAAGTATTGCATCCACCCAGATAGAAAAGGCAATTACATGATACAACCCCAAAGGCAAGTATGTAAATGAACACATGTCAATCTCACACACACAATGGGTGCAAGTGAATGCGAAAACCCATATCATGACATGCATGAAACCAATGAGATAATACCACACATCGAAGTATGAAGAAAAAAATGTATTAAACACAACATGAATGTAATTAAAAGAAAACACACAACAATGGGAATAATTAAAGAAATGCTGCATGTCCGTAATAGAATAAAAAACAAGAAATCATAATCCAAAGAAATCCAAAAGAAATGGTGTCCAAAGTCACAGTCCAACAAAGCAAATCCAAGGGAAAAAAGAAAGTGAAAGCCATTGCTCCATGGTGAAAATTAAAAAATGAGAATAATCCAATGGTGAACTATGTACAAATGAACAATCCAGAGTCCATGAGCCCAACTGATGAAATGAAACCTACCAAAAATACTACCTAATAAAAAACTATATACAAAAACGTGGTGCATTGTCCAAGCGCAACCAAAATGAAAAAGAAAAGGAAAGGAAACATAACACTATCTAACTATATACAATGGCGACGGGCAAGTCCTGCGGCTCACTCTGTGGTGTCCCGGACCAGGGCATCATCGAACTCCATGTCGATGTCCCGGAGGCGGGCCTTTGCCCTGGCTCTGAGGTCTCGCAGGGAGGCAGTCATGGCCTGTTCCAACTCCCTGCAAGTCGCCTCGAGGCACTCTGCCCGCCTCAACGCCTGACGCATGGAGAACTCCGCCCTGACCATGGTGAGCCGCGCCTCTTCCGCCTGCCGCCACTCCGCATCTATGCGCTGGCCCAACCGCAGCCACACGGAAGACACATCCAATCCAGGGTCCTCCTGCCCTCTGGCCGATGCCTGCCCCCCTGATGTCGATGGCCCCGAGCCATCATTGCTCGCACCTAGAGCCTGCTGCTGCTGCTGCTGTCCATGTGCCCTGTCCGATGATGCCTGCACATCCTCCATCAGCTGGTCTCCAGTTGTGGTGTCCACCCCTGCTGGACCGCCGACTTCCGATTGTGGCAGGGATGGGATCTCCACCAAGCTGGCTATGTTGGTCAGGCCAGGTCAACAGGGGGCCCTGGTGGAATCTGGGCCGGAAGACGGCAGGGAGAACGACTGGCGCATAGTCTCCACAGAGGAGGAGAGGTCCGCCAGAGTGCGCGTCACATGTAGGAACCCACCAACCAGGGCCCCTCCCAGCAGAACCATGTCGTGACGCTGCTCTTCGTGATGGCGTGCGTTCTCTGCCCATGAAGAACGCACGTCATCACGAATGTCACACGTGCGCAACGCGACAACAATCGGGACGGAGCCCATAAGTTCATGGGACCCCCTCGCCCACAGGTAGTGGAGAGGCAGATGACATGGCACTCTCCCCTACCTGCGGACGGGCCTGGGATGTGGCCTCCCTGCTGGTGCATGGTGGTGCAGTCACAGGGTCAAGGAAAGGGACATGCACAGGCCCCTCCGCGGTGACCTGTGCTGCCTCCTGACCCTGGCCCTGGACTGCACCACTTGCACCAGTGGTACTACCCCCACCAGGCCCCATGTGCGGCTCAGTAGCGGGCTCCTCCTCCTCTGTGGAGACCACCAACCTGGATGTCTCCGTACCATCTTCCACAATTGCAAGCCCCTGTGGGGGCTTACCCGGCCCTTCCGCCACAGCCGTAGTGGCAGACGCGGCACCAGCCCCCTCGCTCCCGTATGATGGCAAGTCCTGGGAGGGTGGCTGGGCCTTGCGTCGCCAACCAGTGGAGGCATCCCAGCCGCTTGGCTCCACAGCGCCGTCTCCGCCCTCTTCTTCACTTGACGCTGCTTAGAGGGAGACATAGAACACAAGCATCAGGGTACAGTACAATATTCCCCTAGACAGGAAGCAATAACACATGAGTGGCAGTGTCTAACGTCACTTCCATCCTGTCCCTCCACAACACATGGGTGAATGCACGCAACACACATGCATGAACAGGCATGGCGCCTGCAATCAACATCAGCATCCATGTACAAGGGCCTCTATTAATCAAAATGTTGCCTTCAAACTCCTGGCTCACACTGATCCCATGCACACACATCACCGGAGGGTCATGCATCATGCCTTGTACACCACAGACACAGTGGATAGACACAGTGCATACAACGGTGACCGCACTGCATGAGTGAATCTACACATCATCACGGACATGTGTCATGAATCCATGGTGTATCGAAATCACAGATAAACTTCTCAGACACACACACATGTGCACCATACATGTACATGACAGCAGCACCCATCCCTCACACCCCCACCATGTGCAAGAACAGACAGTGGCATGCTTTCATGTGTGCATTTGCCATACAGCTCCCCATGTAGCATTGGAACTCATGCACCAACCATGTGGTTCGCACATTACTGGTCTCACATGCATGACCATGATGTCCCTGCACACACACATCCATACATGGCCCATGTCACACATACAGGCAAGTATCAGACTACCAGCACACTGCAACATGCCTTGTCTCGCACACCAATGCTTGGCCACTTACCGCTGAACTCCAGACGGGTCTTTCTCTGAAGGATCTGGGCGTGGAGCACTGGGCATACGTGTTCCAGGACCCTCATCTGGATGTCAGTCATGCTGACCCGGCCCCCCTTCGCGAGGCGCCGGGCCTTGTGGAGGGTCCTGGACCTGAAGTCCTCCCAGCGCTTCTTGACGTGCTTGATGTCGCAGGTTGGCACACCCTCCGCGTTGATGGCAAGCACTATGTCGTCCCAGATCCTCTCCCGTCCTTCCTTGTTGGCACGTGATGTTCCGAAGAGGGCATCATAATGCCTCAGGACATGCTCCACCAGGACACCAACTTCCTTCACACTGAAGCTGGTGGCCCTCTGCCTCTCTGGCTGGGGGTTGCCAGTGGTCTCAGATGGTGTTTGCCCCAACATGGCGACCCCCGAGGCAGGCATGGGTGGGCAACTGGGTCCTGGGGCTGGGCTGTGGAGCGATGGTATCCCAGTCGGGAGTCTTCTGTTCCAGCAGAGGTGGAACCAGCAACTGGAACCCTGGCTGACGTGCAGGCACCAAATAGCAGGGCACGTGGGCAGCAGGCAGTCAGGCAGCAGCAGATGGCAGGTGGGAGCGTGCTCGGGGCTCTGGGAGGCAGGAAAACGGCCTTCAGGGCAGGAGCGTGGTCTTCTGTGTGTGTACGCGTGGCCAGCTTGATACAGAGTGAATTGGCACGTGAAAAAAGTGCATGTCACTGTGAAATCCGAGGAAAGGCCCTTAGCGCGTAAGCGCGTCAGCACACGTACGCGATTTCATTGGACCAAAGGCCCTTAGCGCGTAAGCGCATCTGTGACGTATCGTGCACAGGAGTTGCCCTGGCACGGATTGAAGATCCCACGTGGCTTATCATTGCTCTATATGTGCTTTTCGTGGGGTGCAGGCGTGTGTTTTCCAGCCGTTGGGGTTCACACGCTATTACTTCACAGCGGGTGGGTGTTGGCTACACGTTCATCTACACACAAGGCAGAAGGTGAGTGGTATCCCGCTCGCCCAGGTCCAATCGCGTGTGAAACTTCCCACAAACCCCAGTAATACACGTACCCCACTTGCACAGGGCCCTTTCGCGTGTGAAACTTCCCGTGAACCCCAGTAATACACGTACCCCACTCACACAGGGCCAATTGCGTGCCAAACTTCCCGCGAACCCCAGTAATACACGTACCCCACTCGCACAGGGCCCTTTCACGTGTAAAACTTCCCGCGAACCCCAGTAATACATGTACCCCACTCGAACAGGGCCAATCGTGTGTGAAACTACCCGGGAACCCCAGTAATACATGTACCCCACTCGCACAGGACCCTTTCGCGTGTGAAACTTCCCACAAACCCCAGTAATACACGTACCCCACTCGTACAGGGCCCTTTCACGTGTGAAACTTCCCGCGAACCCCAGTAATACACGTACCCCACTTGCACAGGGCCAATCGCGTGTGAAACTTCCCGCGAAACCCCAGTAATACAAGTACCCCACTTGCACAGGGCAAATCGCGTGTGAAACTACCCGGGAACCCCAGTAATACACGTACCCCACTCAGTATATATGTGCTTTTTATTTGCGCACACTTTTGTAATGCGCAGGGACGCTACCTCCTGCCTACGTGTGGCGGATGTGTTTAGGCCTGTGCGTGTCTTTGCCCATGCGCGGGTTTGCCCTATTTGATTCCATGAATACGTGTGGTTCGCGTGCGTGTGGGCATTCTGTGTACTTCCCAGCAGTACTTCCCCAGTTATGCCTTCTTTTTCACGCGTTGTTCCCCATTCCGCGTGTTACGTCCCGTGTCCCGCCCCTTTTTTGGTGTGTGTGCAGACGTTGTGCGATTTCCCTGTGCGCGTCACGCACGGCGTTTGACCTGTTGCAATGACATGTGCGCCCGTGTGCGCCACGCTCGGGTTTGGCGCACATCCCAAGGAAAACACACGCAGGGACTTCCATGAATCGCACGCGTGCGCCTGTTTTTTTCATGCTTGCGCCTGCTTGCCCCAAGATTTTCGGTGCACGTTTGTTCCATGAATCGGCCCCTTAATCTTTTTGCAAACCTTTGTGTAGATTTGTCAAATGGCACCACATTTATAAGCCTTTACAATATTTTGGGACCCCCCTCTAATTTTGCTCCCTCTTGACAGAATCCCACCAAACTTCGCAAAAACATTTATATCTAAATGTATGATCAGTTTACCAAATGAAGTGTAGATTCGTCAAATGACACCTCATGTATAAGCCTTTACATTATTTTGGCACCCCCCCTCTAATTTTTCACCCTTATGACAGAATCCCACCAAACTTTGTAAACTCATTCAGAATCAGGTCGGAAATATACATGCAAAATTTCATGCAGTTCTATTAAGTGGCACAAAAGTTATAAGCCATTCAACAACTGCATTTATAATAGAATCCATTATAATGTATGCACCCCAAAGGTGCCCCAGAATGTTTTCTGCTCTGGGCAATGGGGGCCCGCAACCATCATATTGAAATGGGCCCCCGCACTTCTTCAGCTGGGCCTGGTTATTTATGTGTAGTGTAAAGGTAACGTGGTGTGTCCTGCAAATACCTTGGTATGTACAGTATGCACTACATAATACTATCAGCAGAAGGGAATCCAGTCTGATTATCTGGTTAGTAGGCCCGTACAAGTCATTGGCACGCATAGACGAGATGACTTAAAGTAATACCACCAACACACTAGAAACTGCCTCCGTGAAAGTGCTGCTGACTAATAGGTGAAGCTCTCACCCCTTTTCTTACTGCATTTTCCACTTGTGAAAACTCCAAAAACTATACGTACCTCCGCCGAGCACAATGGCTCCTGTTTTACGCTTTCTTTTCCCTGTATATCGTTAGTTAAGTCTGTATGTTTTTCTCTGCCAGACATTTCCCACTCTTCCCCTTTCCCACTCTCCTTGGGCCAGTTCCCCACCCACCCCGCCCTCCCTCAATCCCACCTCCGAGGCCACAGCCTCGCTGCCACACCAGAGGCGTCATAATTTCCTACAACCAGTACAAGAGTTGGTGTTTTAAGACCACTACAGTGGTGATGTACGTAGTATAAATGACTAACAACATAACATGACTAGGACTCTAAACAGACATTTTTGAAATCCGTCATTTGTGATTAGGGTGCAATATACGTGTCTGTAAGTTACTTACCTGTTCCAAAATAAGGTCACACTTACAAATTTAAACAAGTGCTGAACATTCTGCTCCAGTACTGTACGTGGTTTACCCGCAACCAATGACATAGGGTTCTGGGAAGATGGATATGCTCCCCCACATCTCAGGCCAAAGATTTAACAAAAGTACTAGTTTTGGAAAACTGTTTCTTTCTTTTTGCTCATTAAGTGCTCATTAAGTGACCCACATTAATAAACCTAACCCGTTTGTGACAACGGGGAAGCCCTATTTCCAGCGTTTTCTTTTTTTTACATAAGAAAACATATGTAATCAAAAGTAATTTTTATTGGTAATAAACTTTTACCACCAAAAAAATAATATCCATATCCACGCGCGCGCATGTGTGTGTTTCACTGGGAGCAATGCACACCACAGATGCTGAACCCATAATCGGGCCCAGGAGCCTCATGCTGATTCCACGGGGAGAAAGGAGCTGTGACCGGGCCTGCAGAGGGGATGCAACCCAAGCCTAAACAGCCCCAAAATGCCATGTTCAAGTACTGGCAAGCTAGATGAAAGAAGGGAAAACAAACATGGGGGTGCTAGAAAATTAGCACATTAGCAACACACATTTCTCAGATAAACACACGCCATTGGAGATGTGAAACTACAGCAAGAACAGGGGCAGGGGAGGTGTTGCTCTGCAATATGTCAAAGAATTGGGCCCGGATATATCGCGCTGGATACACCGAATACATACATTGGGCCTCATTACACGGATGGCGGTAAGGGTTTACCGGTACCGGTAAGGGTACCAGTGCCGGTAAAACCTTACCGCCTTACTACGAGGTCCCTTTGTGGGACCCTACCTTAACGGCTGGTTTTACCAAAGGGAACTTGGAGGTAATTACGGTACCGCAATTTGCGGTACTGTAATTACCGCCTTCCCCATTCCCATTGAGCCCTATGGGGCAAAAATGGGAATGGGGAAGTGCCATGGTGAATGGGGAATTACCGCCCCACACACCTTGGAATAGGGCGGTAATTCCGCCATTCACCATGGCGGACTCGGTAATATACCGGCGGCAACCATGGCGCTAATAGCGCCATGGTTACCGCTGTCGTGTAATGAGGCCCATTGTGTATTCAGTAATGGCTGTCATAGTGTTCATGGATTTTAATGTACTGTGCGCATATTGTAGTGGCCATGCATCCTATTGAGAGACTGCGATGGACATGCAAACTGTACTTTTAATGTTCCGGATGTTCATCATTTGTATGTACTGCGATTAACCTGTATACTATTCATATACTACAAAGCCCTGCCAACTATGCACATAGGGCCTCATTACAACCCTGGCGTTAAGGGGTTAACGGCGCCGTAAAAGGCTGTGGCACCGTTAAACCCTTAACACCCGATTCACACTTTAACGCCTGCTTTTTGCAGGCGTTAAAGTCCAACCCACTAAGGGACCTTGGTGCTAATTACGGCACCGTAATTTACGGTGCCTTAATTAGCGCCTTCCCCATTCCCATTGAGCCCTATGGGCCAAAAATGGGAATGGGGAAGGGGCCATGGTGAATGGGGATTTACCGCCCCGCCAACCTTGGAAGGGGCGGTAAATCCGCCATCCACCATGGCGGAATCCACCATGGACCATGGTGCTAATAGCACCATGGTCCAACGCCAGGGTTGTAATGAGGCCCATAGTCTGATTGGTTGCCATGCATTCTCTGATGTACTTGCACACCATGAAGATGCTATGAGCGACCAACAAAATGTGTGCATATAGCAATACTGTGCATAAACTGTGATGGGCCTGCATAATGTGCAGTTAGTACAAAGAGCAGGGATACTATGTCCTTGTTGCGGTGCTACTATATAAAGAGTATATTCTGTGATGGGCTGATATACTGAGCATATACCTTAATGGGCCTGCAGATATTGTGTTGAGCATTCATTATGTGAAGGGCCTGCATATTACCAACCCTGTAATGCTGAAGTGTCCACAAACTTTTCAGGCCTGTTCGCGAACATCCGAACTGTTCGCGGACTTTCGCAGCAAAAAACACACATTTTTTGCTTCTTACAGCCATATCCCATCCCATCCCATCCTCATCACCCCTCACCTCCCCAGAGATTATTTGATAAGTTTGACAAGTGCAATGTTATGTATTTTAATATGTTTTTAACGCAATGTTCGCGGACACCGGACACTGTCCGCGAATCCAAGATGGCGGGCGTTACCAAAAATCTGATGCACTTCACGCTCTTCATCATCCAATCAGCGAACACGTCGCATGTCCGCAGACATGACGCAAGCCGATTAACCAATCTGTGTCCTGTCTGCGGAGCGAACAGGGAAGTGTGTCCGCGGAGCGCGCATAGATATCACTAATTTTTTGTGACCTACTTTTTGGTCATTTTTTAAAAAACTACTGTACAGATTTTCACCAAATTTACTAAAGCATGCTTTCACGACCAAGCTGATGCTCCTGCCACAAATTTGGTGAAAATCCGTCCAGCTGTTTGGGCAGTAGGCATGAGCAAAGTTTTTTTGCCAATTCATTCTATGGGAAAAAAAGACATTTTGGGACCCCCCTATAACTTTGCCCCCCCTGGACCAAACCTCACCAAACTTTGCAAAAAAATTCAGAGTGGGCCATATACTTTACTACTACAAACTACAAAGGATTTTGTGAAGCACAGTTATAAGCCACCCAAAATGTGCTTTTCCTATGGGATTAGCAACTTAACCATAACTACATAGCCACTACCGTGGCTGTGTAATATTAAGACTGCGAGAGGAAGGGTAGGCAAACAAACTGGTATGTGTCCCTTATACCAGAATTGTTGGATATCAGTGGGAGGAAATGGCAGGATATTCTTGACTTCATTCAGGAGAAGAGCATTATAGCAACAGATTCACCAGAGGCATTGCTGGAAAATGACTAACCAACTTTAGAATTATGGAGGAGTTTGTGGTAATGCCAGTAGAGTACGCTGCAGAATTATTGGGCTGCCCAGACACATACATAGAAAGTGTGCAGGTGGTGGAGCAGGAGCAGAAAGAAGAGCAAGAGCTGGCAGATCCTAGGTGGTCCCCCAGAAGATATTTCAGTTGTAGGAGGAGACTGAGGCCTTTGCACTTGCTCGGGTGGAGTTTGCAGCATAGGAATCACTTGTCAAGTTTCAGGTGGTTCTGAGGCCACCTCCTCATGAGCATGGAAGCTCTTTAGTTTGCCAGAGGATAATACTGAAAGGGGGCAGGAAGGCATAGTGATATGCAATTTATGATATACATTAGTGAACCTTGGTATACCAATAAAGGGTTTATCATTGTGGATCGCATCAATGTGTGCACGCATGCGCGCAGGCACACACACACACACACACACACATACACTTGAAGAACGGTGTGACTAGTTCTTAGGCAATGAGGTCAGCTTCCAGTCACCACTCTTCCACACTATTTTCTATTGGTGGAGACAGACATGATAGAGTGTCCACACAAAAGGTCACACGTATCTGGCACTGATTCCAAACGTATTGACACAAGCAGTCCTCAGAACTCCCCCGCTTTCAGTCTTCACGGAAAATCTCTGCTTTCCTTTAATACTGCACCAGTGTCATAATCCAGCTGCATGGCCCTGATCCCACCAACAGGCGCACTACCAATGCAACTTGTTGTTGTTGTTCACCCTTTGTGTGTGCCTTTATTTTGGGCTGGCTTGGAGAGACTGAATGATGCATCTTGCTCAAACATAATGCATGCATTGCCAGATGGCTATCAGTTGGTGGAGCTGATCCACACAGCAGTGGTGAATGCCAAGGGAAGGCACAAGCCTTGGCACCATGGTACCCTTTTTTAGGATTGACTGGGCATTGGTCAGAGGGTAGGAAATGCAGAGTTGGATTGAGTGCCTTTGGAGTGAAAAGGATGGTCTACAGATATTGCTGCAGTGTTTCTTCAAGTGTGCAGCAGGGTCGGATTGAGTTGTATATATTGCTTAATTGCAAGGGGTCCACAATTTTGAGAAAGGTGTTATCTGGAGTTGAAGGAGCAAATCCACACTGGAATCAATTGAATTAATTGGTTCAGTCATTAGTCCTCAGTTGCAGATGCCCAGTGTGAGACCAGGATGGTGTCAAGAGAGACACAGACTCAAAGATGTTAGTATCATTAGTTTCAAAACCTTTATTTACTAAGGTTCTTGGGTTGGTGTAATGACTAGCTGGCCCTAACTCTAAAGGGATGGTTCCCTTAAATGATGTTTCTAAGGGCTGTAGATCTCTAAGAGTGCAAAACAATGGTCTGTCTGTGTCTAAACCTCTGCTTGCCCTCACTCTATCCAAAAATGTGTTAGGAAGTCTTCAAAAAGGGAACATAGTGGTTCAATAGAAAATAGGAAACCAAGGTTAGTTTCAGGTGACTTTCTCATCAGGTGTGGGGTGATCAGCTTCACAAAAATGAGTTCAATCACCAAACCGCTGTTCATCAGTCATTGTTCATAGTTCTTGTCACAGTCTTACACTTTCAAATGTCTTAAGTTCCTTGGGATTCCCTTCCCCAAGCTTTAGCCAGGGATGTCATTTCACCAAAATGCCCGGGGTAGTGGAAGTGACATCACACGACCCTTGACCTCTGTTGACATCACTGACCCCCACCGCAAAGTGACATCACAGGAAGCAATGGAACACAACCTTTCACCCCTTGACAAAACAGGAAGTGGCATCACATTGCATTGTTTCTAAGTAGACTACGAAATACATGGTTACGATATCACTGCAAAGTGATATACATCATACAAGAATTGATCACCATATGTATCATTAATATCAGCATGTATAGGCCCATATTACCAAATTACTGTGAATGCAAGCAGACGTCCAAGGCCAAACGATAATTATGTGTTATTACATAACACTTACGCTTAAGCGCTTCATATAAGATAAATATACATACAATATCAACCAACCTGTGTTGGTACTAATTTTTCAACCTCAGCAGGATGAAAGGCTGAGTTGATCGTGCCTGGAGTCAAACCTGCAACTGGCAGATCACACACACATTATATACAAATATATACTAAAACATAATTAAGAATAAAGTGCAAGTGCCTCAGGCAGAATACCAGTAATTAGCCTTTCTGGTTTGTGTATTTGGGTCTCCATTGACCACATTTTTTTCTCCTTAATGGGTTACATTAATGTTTAAACAGGAGATTTTCCCTTGTTCAATGAGAGACTAGGAATTAATTGTTGCAATTTAATTGTGAGCATTTTGCTTGATGTTATTTGCACTTTATTCTTAATTATGTTTTAGTATATATTTGTATTTTATGATGCTTTTTAATGATGATTAATAAAATGTATATGTTGTGATAAGAACCCTATGAGTGTGGTGCTGCTGAATGTTTTTCTCTACCTTGTATTTCTATATTTTGTCTCTTTAAGCCCTTTACTTTGAAGGTAGAGACTTTACTAGCCATGGGAGTCATTTTTTGAAGGGGTTCCTCCTTTAGTATATATTTTTGTTTTCAGTGAAAGGAACCACTTCTCGAGCCCCAGAGAATCCTGGAGTGTTCATGGCATCCTCTGACAATGCAAATGTCCCTTCCCTAATATATGACCTAGTCGCCTCAGTGTCAACAAGAAAGGAACATGTTTTGTCACCCATCGTCACCCTTATGCGAGGTTCCTCCGCAGGGTTCGTGTGATCGAGAGGATGGGACACATTAAGTCCATCTGTGGGCTGTCCTATTGGGGATACATGGATAGTTTGTTCCCTTTGAAAGGGTTGTTGCCCACCATAGTGACGCCTGCCAGTCATCTGACCCTGACCATTGCTACGGTGTCCATGGGCTCTGTTGTGTCAGGGTTCTGGGTCTGTGCTAATTACTGTACAGTCCCCCTAGGTTGGGATGTTTGTAGGTATTGAAGTAAGGGTGCTGCCATTTGTGGTGGTTGTGTCTGTACCTGAGATGGCGGTGGTACTTGTGTTGGCATCTGTGGTGTCTGTTGGAACAAGGCCTGCATATGTCCATGCTGCTGCTGGTTGTGTACCCCATAGTCTCACTGCCCTGTGCTATACTGCTTTGCCCCTGATCCCCCCAATTCTGTTGGAGCCCCCCAAATCAACAAGTTCTTGAAATATGTCCTAGCTGTCCGCAGGTCCAACATTGTGGTGGCTCTGGCCCCAGTCTCTGGAAACCGCCTGACGAATATCCTACATTCTGTGATCCCTGCTGTCCATATCTATGAAACCCTTCCTGGTTGTGGTGCATCTGTGGTCCAAAGCCACACCCCCTCCCCTTCCTCTGAGCCCTTTTTCGAACCTGCCCCGCCCCATGTATCCTCCCCCCATGGACAGTGCATTTTGTGGTGGTGGCTGTTGTTGATACTGTTGCTGTGGTCTGGCGCTTGTGCTGGTGGTGCAGGGCTAGTTATTACTGCTCCTTCCATGACATACTTGGATAATTTCCTTTAAACTAACTTAGCCTCATCAGCTTTCCTCTCTTCTGCCTTCTGTTTTACTTTCTCTTTCCACAGTCTGCAGTGGTGTAATATGGTGAGCTGTATTTTTGCCCACCTCTTTGCCTCCATCCCCACCAATTTCTCCAAACTCTTCTGTATGGGTTCTGGTAACCCCTGCACTAAGATATGATAAAAGATCGCTATTGTTTTGTCCCACGGCTCTCGAGTTTCGAGGCGCCAAAGCTCTTGAATCGCTTGAATGTACTCAAAAGGATCCACACATTTTGGGTGATGTTATTGCCCCTATGTCTGACGTGTCTGGGTACTGTGTCCGTAGTGCCCGCCATACTGCTGCTCTACAATTTGCAAATGGTGACCCGTCATGTTCTATGTTGTGTACGCTCACCCCTGGGAACCCTGCCCACTTCCATATATCATCAGCCGCGTCACCCAATATTGATACAAATAACCCCTTGACATGGCCCACTGTCAACTTCTACATTTCATACATCCACTTCCCAGCTCCTGCACTTAATCAGGTATCAGGTAATATTATCCCCACCAATAATATCACTATATATATGGTCGTGGGAAAAGGCCATAGGAGATATTAGTGGGGATCATTTATGGGGTTAATGGGATCTGGGGTCACAGGGGTGTCCCCCGCTCCATTAAAAACATTATGGAGGTTGCAGGGGTGTCCCCCGCAGGTTCATGGCTAAATATCGCCGCACAAAATATGGCAATGTTCTTGTATGGCAATATTTTTGCAGGGATATTAACACATGGAACCCTTAATGAGGGTAGTCTGCATTTAACATTTTCTTTATCTGTGTGTTTTCAGGGTACCCCTACAGCTGTCTTCCCACCTCTCCAAGGCAGAGTATAACTTTATTCTCTTGTATTTAACTGCACCTGGTGCGTCGCCTAACGTGAGAAACGCGTCTCTCCAGGAGACTTAACCATTTAATAAACTTGTGCAATCTAGGATAGCTCCAGCTAACCCTTACAGACATACCGTCATCTATGCTCCGGACTACAATGCCCAATTCACAGGTATCCTCTATTTACTCACTTTCATAATCTAGCCGTTCAAGTCTATAGTCCCTAGACATAGAAAAGGGACTATATATAATAGGAAAACTACCTCCTCTCTGGTCCCTATTCAATAATACTACTAGCAATACTAAACACACTATTAATCCTGACAACAATACCTCCCTCCTCCCAACATTTACTGAACACACTCCCTTATGCCCACATTGCTAATTGTCTGGACCAATACTTACGTTCCGTGTTTGGCGACACCGCTCGGCCACTGACTCCTCGTCAACTGCTATCTCGCCCTTCTGGTGTGCCTTGGACTCTTCTTCGATTGCGTGCGGGATAATTTCCAAACGGCTCCTGATGGCCTTTCTCCGGTTAGCGCTTTACCGGTTCTTCTCGCAATACCCAGAGAGGCCTTGTATAGTATCCCTACTCCTGCTTTCTTAACCGTGTTGGAGGCCCAAATAACTCCACTCAGATGTTTACCCCTACGCGGATATTCTTCTCCCTGTCTGTACTTGGCTTCTTGTACACATAGTATGTCCAAGTTTCATTGCATGTATTCCCTCAGGAGCATCAAGCGTTTTTGGGGTGAGTTAAGTCGTTTTACATTCAGTGAGACACACCTAATTGTTTTGCTAACCCCCATCTCTGGACCGATTTTTGATTCTGGACACTACGGTCTTTAAAGGTATACCATTCCATGTTGAGCTATTGGTTGCTGTTGTACATTCTATCTGCCCAAGCAGCCATTCCAGAAACCAAGCCTGTTTACGTACGTCTTTATGCCATGTCACCCATCCTTTGTAGCCCATTCCCCCATTTAACCCATGAAAAAAATCAACAATACCATGGATATAAGAACAGAGAAAGAGATGCATGATAGAAAAACTAGGGCTGCTCTTGGGTGTATCTGCGCCATCCCGGGAGCTTTAGTACCTTAATCCATTCCGGAGTGCGTTGTCTTTCCCCTAAGTAGATCTCTGGGTCCGAACTGGGAAAATCTGATAGTAAGTCTCTGTTCAGGGAATGCCCAGGGGTGTGCGTCTGTTTTAAGGGAAATTTCCTTATCCTTAATTGCTGTTTTTAAAGTGAGCGGTTTGCCGTTCAACCTTGTGATGTTGGAGCCAAGTTCTTGCTTCATGGGGTGTTAAACCTAAGATATTTCCATGGTACGCTTGCTTTGGCCCGTCTTGGTGGGTGTTTAACTCGTGGTCCTTTTGGATCTGTTGGACCTCTGTTTTCGCCTAAGGAGGTGCTTCTGCCTTCTCCCTGGAGCCTTTGCAAGGCTCCTGCTGCTTGCTCGCCGCTCGTGATTCTATAATCGTCTCCTCTGCTTTCGAAATTCAATGAAAATGGGAAAACCCAGCGGGATATTATGCATTGGTCTCTTAGCCATGATGTCAGTTGAGCGCAATCTTTCCTTTATGGTGGAGTGATTAAGGATAGGTCTTGGTAGATCTGTATATTTGATCCTTCAAATTCAATTGGTTCTTGGCTCCTTGCTTTGTCGATAATGCCCACTTTTTGTTTGTAGTGATGGCATTTTGCAATTACTGATCTTGGGCCATTGGATGGGCCTCCTCCACTGTGGATCCTGTCGAACTCTATTGCTGTGTGTGCTTTTGTCAGCGGTTCCCTAATTCCTTCCTGGTATCCATCAGTACCACTCCTCGCGCTTCCCGCTTGTGGAATCATTCGAACCTGTGAGTGACAGCTAGGCTGTTGAATGGGGGTTTTTCTGCATAAAAGCGGGGCCTTTGGGACTGGAACTTCAGAAGTCGGCACAGGACCTAAGAATCTGAAGTGGGAAGAAGCTGAGCCATCTGCAACAACGACACCACCGGTGAAGCCCTGCTGCACCGAACTCACCACTTTCCCAACGACAAGAGAAGATCTTCTGCTGGACAAGTCTTCTTCCTTTGAGCTGGTGGGATCAACCAGTTCGCCCCTTTCGCCTTCCAAAGACGTCTCTTGGTCGAATCGCCCGTGTCAAGCATCCCGGCGGCCGGATAGCTAAGCTTCACCACTTTGACCGTGAATAAAAGGAACGCACCTTTAAACCGATGAACTCTGCAGCTGGTTTCATCCCTGGGCAGTGCAACGACTCCAAGTTTCCTCCTCGACGAGATCCTCTCTTTCCCTGGTCGAAACAATGAACTGCAACCACTGCCAGGAACAACTACCACCGCTGGAGCTTCCTCTCTCTTTAAGGTACTGTGTTCTGCCTGGCCTCCCTTTCCACGGATTGCTAAAGGTGACCCTTAAATCCTTGGATTTCCAACTGGGTTGGCCCCAGACCTTCTAACTTTACTTCTTGAATCACCCCAACCTCTTTTAAACATTCTGCAAAGACTTTTAGTGCATTTTAAACTGTGTGATCTTGGGCACATTTCTCTTTGCTACATTTAAAGTGGGCCTGGCCTATGGACTTTGGCTCTACAATGTATACTGCCTTTACTCCCTTGCTTTGAACTGCCTAAAGTGTTGGGAAATGTTTTATTTTTATGCCCTGCCTTTTTCTCTCCCTTTAACTTAACTATTGGAGTGCCATCTAGGTTACACGCTCACATCTGTTTTAAGAAATAGTGGTGTTTAACTCTGACTTGTCTAATAGTTATCAAGGGAGGTGTCTATACTTTACCTGACTGTGTTTTAACTTGCTTTTGATTTAGAGTGCTAGTGTATTTCCTAAAGTGTGTTTTAAATAAATAATTATATACTTTTTATACAAAGCTCTGGTCAGTGTTTGTTTGCTCTACTGTGTTTTTAGCCCTATTGTGTATGCTCTATATACTGCCCTACTCTTCTTAAGAGAAGTCTGACTGCTCAGCCATAGCTACCTGGTAAATCTGGGTGGTGCAGACTGCTACCAATTGGATTTACTGCTTACTCCTGTAGTCTTAATCTTTTTGCAGTGTTCCCTAAGGGAACTGCACAGGATTCTGCCTAACAGCCCTATCTTCAGGATACCATCCTCAGTCCAACGTGATAACCGAACGAGTAAATCAGACCCTAGAACAATACTTACGATGCTTTGCTTCCAAAGTCCAGGATGATTGGTCAGTTTTAAAACCAGTAGCTGAATTTGCATACAATAATTCTGACCTCTCTGCTATCAAGACAAGCCCTTTCTTCTGCAGTCAAGGTTTCCATCCATCTGTCCTTCCTACTCTCCTTCCTCACTCCACCCCAGTTCCTTTGGTTGATTCCTGGATTGAGCATTTAGTCACTGTACATAAGGATGTAAAAAGTCATTTGGAAAAAGCCAGGATGGATGTTAAAAGACATGCTGATACCAGGAGGAGACCTGGTCCCGTGTATGCCACTGGCGATAAGGTCTGGCTTTCCTCTAGACTCATGCCTCGACACCTGTGACCCAATAAGTTGGCCCCTCGATTCTACGGGCCCTTAGCAATAAAGGAAATCATTAACCCTGTGGCATTTCAACTTCAATTACCAGAATCCTGGAAGAAGATTCATCCCATTTTTCACATTTCCTTGTTAAAACCCTATTCTCAATCCACCAGGGCAGCTCTTCGACCTACCCCTGTGCTCGTCAATGATCAGATCGAATTTGACGTTTCCAGGATATGCGATTCCAGATATAGGAGAGGTCAACTGCAATACTTCCCAGTGAACGAACATGGGAACCTGTGTCCAACATGAATGACCCCCGTTTGGTATGGAGGAACTCATCTGGGTAAACCCAGTGGATCGAGGGTCAAGAGGGGGCATGCTGTCATAATTCACTGTTTCCGCCCTTTCTGGATTACATGGTCCATCAAGCACCGCAATATCGTTTCCGCTATTCTACCAACATGGCCCGCGCCATTGAGAAGCCCACTGTTTAGTGTTTCTGCTAGACCTGCCACTTCCTAGAAAACAGACACGCTCCGTGGCTCTGCACATCTCAACGCTACCTTTCTGAGTTACCAGCAAGTGCATACATAGCTTTTTCCTCTACTCCCGTGCTAAACCCCCTTTTGTCAGCAGTACACCAATTCCTTCCTGGTATCCATCAGTACTGCTCCTCGCGCTTCCCACTTGTGGAATCGCTCGGACCTCTTCCTTCCCGGGCCTTCGGTCCTGATCCGTACCGTTCTCGCATTCTGCCTTCGGCACTGTGTGAGTACCCTGATTCCTGTCTGGTTCCCAGACCCTTCCCGGACATTAGATCACTACTCACCTGACCCTTCCTGGAATTCTGAACGTCTTCGAGGCTGATATCCGGTCTGCACACTAGCGACAGAGGACACTCATCCGTACTTGTACAAGTCCCGAATGACCAGAAAGAAAGAAAGAGCTCCGGGAAAGAAGACTTCAAAGGACAAACAGGTGAGACAAGAGGCAGAGTGTGACATTGTGAAAACATCTGTGTGACATACCCTTGGTGACACTGCTCTATTCTTCCTTTAATCTTCAACTGAAACAGATAAAAGTTGTTGGGACATCCTTTACCTTATGCCCCAAGCAATATTCAAGCACGATGGTGAGCGCATCCCTAATCAGCCATGCTGTAGCAACTTCTCTAGTTAAATTGTGGTCCTTTAGCAGGTTACATTCTACTATAGAAGTTATACTGGTGGCAGTATCTCACTATGTGAGGCGCTGTCTCAGCTAAAGTGCGTCAGCTAACATGCCGGAAGGGATCCTCAAATGTCTATAGCATAGAACAAAATATAGCAGGGGTGGCTAGTGTCTTTGGGACTGTGTACTGAGTTGTGCATTCACTACATAATTTTAATACTGTTTTAGAATGTCTGGCTCATCCCCCCACTCCCACCCACCTTCCACACATTGTCAATATATGGTTTGTGCCTATCTTTGATAGTGGAACCACATTAAAGTATAGGGGTGAGAAGAGTGGCGGTACGGTGACAACGGTGCCGGTAAGTTTACCGGCACCGTTGTCGCCGTACCACCATACTACGAGTTGTGCTTGCGGGTCTCACTCTGCCCGCCAGGTCCAACCTGGCGGGCAGTGCAGCACCCGCGAGCACAACTCGTGGATGCACCGGCACCATTATGAACGGTGCCAGTGCATCCGAACTTCCCATTCCTATTCAGCCCTATGGGGCCGAATGGGGATGGGGAGTCCCTTATTACCGGCACCCGCGAATGGGCAATTACCGGGTCTGCCGAACTGGGCATGACCCAGTAATTGCCCATTTGTGGGTGGCGGTAAAAACACGGGTCTGGCAGCAGCCGTGCCTGTGTTACAGGCGCGGCTACCACCAAACCCATGATGAGGCCCATTGTTTTTGATAAAGATACTTTGTATCTTTTATTACTACTATTTTTAACATCAGTTAACAGCTGCAACTATCTTGGTGTAAAGAATGCCCAATTTATGACATAGATGTGACTGTTGAAATAATTGGTGATGGCATTACACTGTTCACTTAGCTGCCGCACAATGTGCAAAGTAGCATTTCAGCAGTTGGCAATGTCAGTCTTTGAGTTGTGCTTTGGCAACTGAAGGTACGCCCCTGCACGCTCACTCCAGAAAACATGCAAACCACTAGGGGAAAAAGGCCAACAGATTGCTTGCACGGATAACACGTTTTTATTGAACAAAAAGTCAAGGTGCAAGCAAAGGACTCTGCAGCTCGAGAACATTCAGTCAGAGTATGCATGAACAACACATTATAAGGGTACACTTCGTCATCAGCGACAGCATTGTATATGGTCGAAACTCGCATCGCTGGTTGGTGAGACCCTACGCATGGGCCTGCGGCATAGGGGATGCCAGTCTATGATTGGTTCCAGTCTCGTCCTCTTGTCTGCTCTCACGTGGGGTCAGCTGGGCTTGTCTCTCCAGGGACTGAAGATCAGGTTTTTCACATGTTGCTGTTTCGTGGTTACTATTGTACGATAACACTACTACATCATTAAGGCATGCACCTGGGAAACTTTGGGACTGGCATAGGGGGAGGAACACGGTCATGCTGACCCACATATTCTCTGCTCGGTTCATATCGCACTCTACGCACCCAAGACTTCCTTTTGAGCTATAATGTATTCCTCCCTATAACCCATACTACAAAGGGTGTATTTAGGGATACGGTGAAATGGTTGTGTCCGTTTAGATCTTTTATTACCATTAGTTTCATTACTGATGGTCGGAGGTCGCCCACTATCATGGAATGCAGGGGTTCTTGGAATGGGTCAGGTGTGGGTGCCATTACTCCTGGTGGCCTGGGTGGGGGTTGGAGCCTGGTGCTGGTCTGGCTGTGATGAATGCATGCCGCAAGGAGCCTGGTGCTGTCTCATGGCCTTGCAAGGAAAATTCCTTCTCTGGGATAGTAAGTAATTGCAACAGTTAAGGAACAAAGGGAAGTTTCTATAAGAATTAGCAGCGCAGGTTCATCTGCCCTCACCGTTTGGCCCTGTTCGGGTTTCTTTGCTGGAAATAGGTTTACCACGCAGCCATAGGACTGAATGTGTCTATCATAATTATAAAAGGGCATATCTTTATATGCGCGTGCTAAGTCTATGCATCTATCATTCCTGCAATATTGTATTTGTGTCGGGTTTCTTAGCATGGCCTCTCCTCTCTGGTACATTGTGCGTATATCTATGGGACTCTCATCACTCTAAAGCACCTAGGTGTGTGGGAAAGGTTAATTTCCTTACCATCACAATGTGTGACCTGCCTGCAATAGGAATTGCATATTTCTTGCTCTGCAGGCCCAAATAAAATGTAAGTTGATCACATGGGCTATGGCAATCATTTCCTTCACAGGCTTGCAATTGCTGATACGATGTTGCCACAAGATGAAGGACACACACACACAGGCAGGATTGTGCATGTTCTCCCAATTCCTAAGTCAGCAGGGATAATAAATCCGCTGTCTGCAGCAAGAAGCTCAGCTGTAGGTGTCAGGGGCTTAGCCACTGTGCTAGCATCTTCTCCATCTTCTCTTATATGTCCACTCCCCTGTGGCCTGTGCCATCAAATCCTTGCGGACACAAAGTGACCCGGTCCGGCAATGAATATCCCCAAGGATGACTGTGGGATGAGGACCCCTCTCAGTTGCCAGGGGGAAGGGCAATCACCAAATGTGCCATCACAGTCTTGTAGTAAATGGTATGTATTCTGCTCCAAATCACGATGTTGAAGAAGGCCCTCTGCACCTTGGACTGATCTACTTCCTGCAATATCTTTCTGTTCGGTAGTATAGCCTTGTGTGAAAAGTAACATTGACTGGCAGTTGCCCACTGGGGATCAATTTTACTCATAAACTGACAGTAAGATGACTTTCAACAACGGAAGATGACTACAGGTCCATAGTCAATGTTGCCACTAGGTTAACGTTGAGCAAGCACACTGTCATGCAACTTGTGATATCTGTTTGCATGCTCAAACACCTCTGTCAGAATGACCTGGCACATACTGGTATCAGTGTAGGAAGCAGAGATGGGACTCGGCGTCTCGAACAATAATGGAATAGCATCAGTGTTGTCTAGGCTGACAGTACAAGCTGGGCGATTGCTAGTGATTTGCTGCTGGTGGGAGGGTTGCATTTATGGTTTTAGTATGTATTATCAAAACTATGCACCCGTGCAAGTGCAATGAGCAATGGGGCAATAATGTTCCTATTCCCCCAGAAAATTCTATTCAACGCATTTTTGCACCAGGGCAAAGGACTAGGCCTAGGGCAGACATTCCCCTGAATCAAAACTGCTTCGAAAGATTTTTTTTTTCACTAGAGCAATTGATGACCATGTGCTTACTGCACTTGCACTGGTGCATAGGTTCTGTAATACCGTAACTGGCCTGTTGTACCAATACCAGTCATGAGCCTGTGCTGCAACATATGGGACATCAAAAAAGATGCACCCAGATTGGTACTAGCCTTCTCCAGCACATATATCTACTGTAGAGAGTGTTCTGTTCTTGTCCTTGTCCTGACAATTTGAATGTTCAGAGTGGCCAGGATTTGTCCTATTACACTCATCTGGCCATGAATGCAGTGATGGTGGGAGCGTTGGTGGACTGTAGGCCACTCTCTCACATTTTACATTTGTATGACTTACAGGCTCTGCATGAAAGCTGCGGTGGCTTGGTGGTGGTGTAGATTTGTCTTTCCCTTCTGTCTCCAACTTGGACACTATACTCCTCTTCTTCTGTAATAGTAGTTTTAGTAATTTCCAGAATCGTGCTGAGGCCTGTATTTGGATGGGTCAAACTCTTTCACTACACCATTATCATCATCATCTTCATCAGTGTCATCCTCAAACTCACTGTGCTAGGTTCTTGTGGAGACCAGGAACTTTCCATATGTTGCTCCTCTTCACTGTGTGTTGTTGTTCACTCCCCATAATGCTCCTCTAGACTGCTTGTTGTTTCTAATTGTTCATCAGTCTATGGGATCTGCACTGCCCCGCCCTCCTGCCCCAGAGACATTGGACAGAACTACTTCTCTCTCTGCAGTGCCTCAGCATGTACCAATATCTCTTGCACAGCAGGTGCTGCTGTATGTAGGATACGTGCCTTGAATGTACCAAGCACACCTCTGTCATTCTCAGTGCACACAGCAACTGCTATGCCTGAGGTCAAATGGCCTACTATTCCAGCACACACCCTGGCATTTGTGTGCTGCAGACATTTTGGAACTAAAAATAGTTATTTCTGCTCACACTTACAAGCCATTTCACTTCACTACTTTACTTCGGCAAAAACCATGAAAGTACAAGTACTCATAAACATACACATCACAAAACTCTTTCCTCAATAAATGCAAATGTAATTGATAAAAAGAATATGTGCACATCATTACTAGCAGTTTTTCTGATGAGTAGTGCTACTTAAAGAAATTGTTGAACCGCCCATGCATCTGTTACATGTGTAATAATTGTAGGGAAACCAATGCAGGTCTACATGTTCTAAATCCTCTAGATTTTTAAAGTGGTAAAAGAAAGAGGTGAATTGCCTTTCTTTTGTATACAACAAAATAATAAATGCAATATATTTTCCTGTACATTTGTGCAAAAAGGACAAAATACTGCAATTTTTGTTGATTGTTCTAAACCTGATACATTCTGACTCAACGCAAGTGCATTTAATCTAAAGTGTGTTCATAAATATCTGTCTTTAAGCCTGGAGCAATAAGACACACATCATCAACGTACCTTAGAAAAGGGCTTGGTTTCCCATCAATAATCGGGACATACACACAAGCACTTTTCAGCTCAGCCTCTAAGGCATTTGCATTAAGACTAAATAGAAAAGAGGCTAAAAGTCAACCCTGGTGCACCTCTCTGGAAACTTCAAAAAATCTTGAGGTAGCTGTCTAAGTATAAATGAAAGATGGTGTGGCATATGTAGCACTGAAAGGACCTCCAACAATAATGGCCTCTAGAACGAGTCAAAGGCCAATCAGAGGTCCATAAAAGCCAAATACATCAGAGATTGCTAGAGAATACATTATTTTGCAACTATAAGACATCCATTTTGGGCTTGCTCTTTAGTTCCAATGCTCCACCTAAAGTCTTTGTGTGCGTCAGCTAAAATATGTTCAGCATCAATCCAATATGACATTTTTCAATGTGGAAGACAGCCACATATCTTACTAGCTATATATAATAGATTGGGAAGTAAAATATTGTACACATGCAATCCCTTTTTTAATATATCCGGACAATCATGTCTGTTTTCCAACTCACCAGAATCAAGGCAGTACCCAAGAGTGCACTGCCCATTGTAAGAAAAGTTAACAATAAGTTCCCATTCAATTTAAACAACTCCAAGGGTATATCCTCCATACCAGGACTATTGTGAGCAGATTGTGTTGCTATCACCTGGTTTACATCATTATTAGTAAACTCATAATGTGTGTCCATTATGGGAATTACCATAGTGTCTGCTCTATCAGAAGAGTTTCTAGTTGGTCCTATTGTGGACTTACAAACTACTGCAATGTGGTCTATCCATTCTTTGAGGATCACACCAGTATATTGCTTTTGATAAGACCCTGACTATTGGTGGCCATCATTTAGCAACTTCTTTCTTTATTACAGCATCCTCCAATGAAGCCCACCTGTCAAAAGTTCATCTTATCTTGGATTATTTATAAGAGGCCTTACAATGTTTTCACCTTTTCGCAAGCTCCTCCTTATTACTTGCTTGCATCTTAAGAGCTATTAAAAGGGCCTGTTTCAACTTACTACATTCATTGTTAAGACAATTTAGATATTTTAGACCTCTGTTTGGTTAGTGTCAAGGTGGGAGTCTAGAATACGTGACCAATTGTAGCAGTAAATGAAGAATATGAACTAAGAATAAGATAAGGATTAACACTATCATCCAGACATGTCATGGTTTACGACCAAGAATTTTCAGCAACATTTTCTATAATATTTTCAAGAATAAAAGAATCCCACCTCAAGGTTCACGTGTTAGCAGTAATAATATCATCATCGGGCAAGTCTAACCATCTCACAGTAGCACGGGGAGCAGCATTTAAGCCCAAATCAATCTTAAGTGTTGGTGGATTGTGGTGTTTCTGCTCTTTTCACTACTCCAAAATCTTGTATTAATGGCCACGTAATATGCTCTATAGAACAATAGTCAATAATGGAAGTAAATCTGGAATTCAGGAATGTGATCTCTCCTTACTGTATCTACCATTAAGTGATCTCAATCCCCATTCATACAAAAATAATGTAACTTCAAGCCCAGATCATCCATTTGGGGGTCAATCATTTTGACATTCAGAATATTAAATGAACTAACTTGTACAGGATTTTAAAAGCCCCTCCAGTGGTCCATTCCCCAATGTAAGGTTAGAATCCACTGCCCAAACTAAAATATCCATTGCACAGAGGGTTAATAAATGATCCAGTAAAACTTGTTCTGAAAGTGTGATTTTTGAGGAGGAATTATTTCCCAGAGTATTATAAAAGTTGAACATTGTAAAATTGCACATATTTGGAGCAGACAATCTAATGCACAATAGATTAGGGAAAACATAATCCATTACATCAATGTTACACTCCAAATGAATTGAAACCCAAATACATAAATCACTGGGGTTTCTAACCCTATTATTTTGCTTCACCTGTTTAATAATCGCACTAAAACCTTCAAAAGATTGAGGTGAAGATGTTTTAATTTTCTGTAAATATATAATTTCATAATCTAGAATAAAGCATTTGAGATCCATTTGTTGTAACTTTAAACAT
The DNA here is from genome assembly GCF_040938575.1 of Ambystoma mexicanum. Classification (NCBI taxonomy): domain Eukaryota; kingdom Metazoa; phylum Chordata; class Amphibia; order Caudata; family Ambystomatidae; genus Ambystoma; species Ambystoma mexicanum. The sequence continues at coordinate 904,599,315 of NC_090934.1, forward strand.
ATACCTGCTTTGTCTCGTGCAGAAGGGATGTGACCTAGCAGTTCAGGCTGGACTGCCCTTTTTGGGGTAGGACCAAGCCTGCTTTGCATATGGTTTTTCCCCTTCTGTAATGGCTTGGCAGGCTGAAAAACGATGGTCTGGAGGGTTGTCCAGAGCTATGCCCCTGGTTATGATTAATTCAAAACCTTCCAGCCATCACCTTTTTGTTTTGCTAAAGTCACCCGAGTGGGACGTGTACGCCCAGACGTGGGTCCCGAGTCTGCCCGGCCTAGAGACCCATGCTATTCCTCACTGATGATGCCCAACAAGGCTGAAACATGTCTGGGGATGCTTGTGGTCTCGTGCAGAAGGGATGTGACCTAGCAGTTCGGGCTGGGCTGCCCCTTTTGAGGTAGGACCAAGCCTGATTTGCATATGGTTTGTCCCCTTCTGTAATGGCTTGGCAGGCTGAAAAACGATGGTCTGGAGAGTTGCCCAGTGCTATGCCAGTGGTTATGATGAATTCAAAACCTTCCAGCCATCACCTTTTTGTGTTGCTGTAATCCCTGCTGCGAAACAATTATGTGATTTTCTCTTCTCTATGTTATTGATGTGAATCGTCACAAAAATCAAACACACACAGTTACAGAGACTGAATGCTATCTCACCCATGCATGCTAACAATTCTTGGATTTTCTCAACCCTCACTAGTGGTAGTAACTGACAAGATCACGCGTGTGTATATCATGTAAAATGGTCATGGATATTCTTTCCCCCATTTGCCACATATGATGGTTTATCCTATTTCTAGTGTCTACCTCTCCCTCAACTAAATCCAATTTTAGTTTTCCACTACACCCTCAACTTAATCCTATGATTCTTTAAATCTTTCCCTTCATTAACTCTTATGATTTTCTCCCTTTCCACCAAGTAAATCCTACTTCACCCTTTCCCTCAACAAAAATCAGCAACTAAATCTTCCTCTGCTTACATGACTGATCACAAATTCCAACCATAATTGCTTTATTATATCTTTTGAGGCCAGACTCATCTGAATCACTTTGTCCAACAAGCGATGGACATTGGGATCGTGTGGTTTGGTTGAATCAACTTAAATTCACAAGAGTTGGAATTTATCCAAGAAATATACTCTGGCTTACATCATAGGCATCCTGAATAACACGTGGTATAGTGGTTAGGTTGTTGGCTGTGCAAGAGAGAGACTTAGGTGCCTCCAATCAAGTGACCCTCTAGACATAATTGCATTATCATTCAATACCACTGTTCCTGTGCTATCCCTTCATACCACTGTTATGTCTTTACTAGAATTTGGGAGTGTTTTTCGAAACCCACTAAACAGCGGAATTAAGCATTATAATATAACTTAATGATTATTCTTTTGCACCCTTTGGAAGCCAACATGTGGAGATTTGCTTTGAGAAATGCCAACAGAAACCTGTTATTTTGGTGACATAACTGTGTCACAAACTCCTGATCTTTCCTTAGCCTTGTAGTCATTTTATTTTTCTTCCCTTGCCCATCATAAATGTGAGATCATAATTACGCAATGCAAAAAAAAATGCAGAACTGGATAATCTACATATAAAATGATATAGGTCAATTTGGGATGAATTAGCTTAGCTTAAATGTGTACCAAGTTGCTTTAATTGTCCTTTGTCAGGTGTTAGACATTTAGTCATTATTTGTTTTCTAATTTAAGTCACGTTGAAGTCATGTTTTGATAATGAAATTTGAATCTAAAAATATCAGGTTAAAAAGCAAATGTAGGTTAAACATGTGATACATACTCTTTGACAAATTGTGTTATGTATTATACATATGGCAATTTCCAGTTTAAAGTCATTAAAGCACCAATACAGATATAGAACCATATAAAGCAAAAACCCATACATGGACAATTTTTTATTTTATTTTGCAAGCTAGAAAGAAAACTGTTCTAGATTGATGCATCTTGCGATTGAATAAAATTCACAAGTCTTTTCATCGTGCGCTTTTCATTATGTGTACAATTTAAAAATGTCAACTTGCAGAGGAATCACATTTGTGAATAGGAGTACAATTTCTTTTCAATATAGGCCAATAAAATCAAATGATCCTTCAAAATCACGAGGTAACACACACAACATGCGCCCATTTAGCAATTACACATCATAATATGAATAGTCCTGAGTAGTGCACTTAGTATCACACGTGTATCCAAACGGGTGACTGGGGGACCCCAAGCCATACTGATAGGTTATTCTAATTATGCTAACATCCCAGATCCAGACAATCAAAATAGTGAAATTTAAAACAGACAACATATTTGTGGTTGTGTAGAGAAAACCCCTGCAACCAAAGTAGGATTTTGAATGAAATAGCAAATAATATCCTTAGTAATTTTGACGTTTTCTAATTATGCTTTAGTTTGTAGAACATCTGTAGAACGTGTGTTACGTGTTCATTGCTATTTGATGCTATGCTGCTCCTAGGTAGACCCGTGATTTGTCTGAGTAGTTTGTCCAGATTTGTTTTTTATGCAGAGTGATTTTATCATTTGCATTATGGTGCTGGTAGTGTTGATTCTAATATTTAAAATGCAGGACTGCAAGTCCCAGATTGCAATTACATAATCAGGACTATATTAAAATCTTACATCGGGCAACACTAAAGCTCTGCTGTTCTTTTGTTACCGGATAAATCCAATACTAATTCAGCAGAAAAAGCACACATTCAAATAATAGTAACTGCTATTATTAACAGGACTTCTATCTCTTGACAGGTGTGAGCATTTCACTCAGTCTTAATTATGTACTCGCGTATTTGTGGTTTTTACAGAGAAGAACACACAGTGAAATTGAGGCTACACTTTCTAGGATCAAGCAGGGATTACTCGAGGTTAACCATAGTATAAAAAAAGCATTTTCTGGACAGTAAAAAAGGCAACTCAATTACTGTACAGTGGACTAGACTTGTTTGATGGTAAACACAAGCGTGTAGCTCCATCCTGCTGAGTGCAAAACACAACCTCACCCGTTGATATTGTTTTATAACCTTTTCAAACACCATTAGCAAGCTAACTGGGAGTACATGTGCAATAGTTCTTTCCTCCAGGCCTGCAACTAATGATCTCTGCTTCAATCTGCCTCTAATGTATCACTTGAATTACATGGAAAAACTGTTTTGTAAATTGGCCAATCTAATTGGGAAATAATTAAGATGACATTATCTGTGAGGAGACTGAAGCTAATCTTGGGGAATTGTACTACTGGCATAGGGGATATTGGAGGCTAGGTGCAGAGGTTAAGCATGATTTTAAGTCATTAAGTAAGAACATATTCGGGACAGGAGACTACCCTGGGGGGCGTGAATTAAGTCATTGGTAATTGTTTGAATTTTTTAGTACAAAAGTAGGAATATGGGGCCCCGTTTTGCAGTATGTGTTTTCAAATATCACAAGTCTCGACCTTGTCCCTGAGTCGTGGCGAGGCGCAATTATAGTTCCTGTTTTTAAAAAGGGGGAAAAGGGTGACCCTCAAAACTACAGACCCATAGCCTTAATTGATGTAGCATCTAAGATCTTTGGGAAAATCCTGTTGAAATGTTTGGAGGTCTGGATGTTCCAAAACAATGTTCTCTCCGATCTACAGGCAGGTTTTAGACTGGGCATTGGCCCGGTAGATCAAGCCTTTAGGTTATCCCTACCAAAAGCTTTTTTTGGTATTTATCTTGATTCAATTCCTAGAACATGGTATGGCTGTATTTGCTTCAACTGGGCATCCCTATTAACCTTTTAGCGGCCGTACATGGTATGCATGTAGGCACCTATGCACGTGTGCGTACTTTGGTAGGCAAAGGTCTATCTAAACCTTTTTCAGTATGTAAGGGTGTTAAGCAGGGTTGTGTTATTGCCACCACACTATTCAGCTTGTATATAAATCAGATTTCTAAAGAGATTGAACAATGTCAAATGGATGCTCCTATGCTAGGAGGGAAGACAATCAGAATCCTACTGTATGCTGATGATACATGTTTTGATCAGTAAAATGAGAGTGGGTGTCCAGAAGGCATTACACCTGTTTGACTGACTATTAGCAAGGCTAAGCCTTGAAATAAATGTAACCTAAACCAAGGCTATGATTTGGTCAAAGAGACGTCGGAAGCCCTTTCCTCCAATTCGCTTAACATCTGGTGCATTTGAAAGAGTTGAATTTTATGACTATCTGGGGGTTTTGATGAAAGCGGTCTATGAGGGGAAGCAGGTTGAAAGGTCTTCCCTTAACTATACGAGGCAAAGGGGAGCAGTGCAGAGCTTTATGCACTATTATGATGGGAATGTGGTACCTTGAACACTGGAGATCCTGAGAGCCTGTGCAAATTTGTCTGCTTTGTATGGCACAGAGGTTTGAGGTTACTCTGATCTCGGTAGGATGGAGCAGCAGGAAATGGCCATACTGAAGGATCTTTTTTCTCTCCCAATAAGTGTACCTTCCCTTCCTCTAAGATTAGAGCTGGGGTTGGATGGCCTCGTCTTTGATGTTAAGTTACGCCCCTTATTGTATTGTTTCAAGCTTTGTACATCACCACCGCCTTGAACTTATAAAAAAGCTTTCTTTGATGATTTAGAGCAAAAAGGTGCTAGAGCTCTCTGTTGGGTTAACTGTGTGCACATTTTAAGTGGTAAACTTGGTCTTCCTTCTATGTTCACCCCTGAACCCCTGGAATATGTGGTAACAAAAGATTGCATCAAACAGAGGTACAAAGATCAGTATTATAAGGCTACAATTTTAGAGATTGGCCTAGTAGGTTTAAAAGCAAACGAACTACATCAAGCTAAAATACTAATTCGGTTTTAGGATTCGTGGGAAAGGAGTGGAAGATCTTACGCACTTCTTGTTTATATATCCACAATCCAGGAAGTTGCGCTGCTCTGTAAGTGGCTTGCCCCGATCTATAAAAAGTATAACCTGAGAAGAACTAAGGAGGCTCTGGAATTCTTTTTGTGCCCAAAAATAGTGCAGAGTTCCAAACTCAATCGCACTTTTAAAGAAATGCTTAGCGTCTGAGAAAGAAACTTAGTCTGCAAATGGTTTTTGTCTGATCTGCCCTCTTTTTAAATATTGTATTGCTTCTAATTTGATTGTGTATTTGAATTGCTACTGTTCTGTTTGTTTTGTGATATTTGTGTTTTTAAGGCCTTGGCGCCGAAATAAAGAAAATTAGAATCTTTGTGATTTGTCTGCAACGGAAATATTCGAGGGAGAAATTACTGAAGATTATTTCATCGAAATAATCTTCGGTCATTTCTCCCCTAAACATTCCTGCACAGTGCACAAATCACTATCCAAACCCCCACCCACACCGCTACCCCCACCCCAAACACACCCCACCTCCGTACTTACCTTTCCTTCCGACGCGCTGTTTCCCTTCGGCGCCAGTTCCCTTTCACTTCCATCATCGGGAACCGGCACCGCTGGAACCTTTTCTTTTACTTTTCATCGGGTGAACTGCGGGCGTGTCCCCCGCTCACTATTCTGTATAGTATCCTGCATTTTGTCCAATTGAATGAATTGTGAGCTGTAGGTTGAAGAAATGTGTAATAAAGTGTCCACTACATAAATAATGTCTTGCATTGACCATGCATTTTATCTTTTGTTCATAGCTGGAACTGGATGTGAAGTATGCCAACCAAACCTGTGGACTGTGTGGAGACTTTGATCATAACAAGACCAATGATTTTGAAAAAAATGGTAAGGGTTACAAACAGGTATCCACCAACAAGGGTTCTTAAGATGGTTTTTAAGAAATGGCAATGATTTTGTTTCAGGCTGAGAATATACTCATGATAGATTTGTCCATACAAAAAATGAGCTTAAAAGTCCAAATTACGGAGCCAGATGGAGCTGGCTGCCCGGTGGCAAGCATGTTTACTACCAAGCAGTAAAGTCTTCCTACTACAGAGTGCACAGCAGAGCGGATCGAGCATCTGCGCTCGTAGGATTTCCTTTCCAGCATAGCCCTATGCTCAGTTCTGCCCGGAAACACTGAGCCCATGTAATTGCTGCCTCACTCTTCCAACTGCAAGCACTGGAATCCCCTCTGCTATTTTATTCTCTTCCCTTGAGAGGGTAAACGCCGCCCACATTAAGAAGTCTAGGTATTTTGTTACTGTGACCCGAGTTACTTAAAATATTTTTTTAAGTACAAGATTAACGGATGCCAATGTGATTAAAATGACACTATATTAGGAAGTGTATACGTAGTTTTAAATGCAAAAGTGCAATAATCTTCGGTCACCTACTAAATACAAAACTAATCTTTGTCATGCATTATACCAAACTTACCGATTTAAGAACATATTACACTATGTAGAACATGTAAACATGTGTCCGTAGTGTCCTTTTTTCTTAATAATCCTATCCTATGCCACTAATATTTATTAGGATTTTTTACTAAATTAATAACTTGCTGAATAACCCAAATACCGCTAATTTTCTGTTACTACATTAAATGTGACGTAGGAAATTTCCTTTTTACAAGTAAATGCAATCACCAATTTGACCATCATTACTCTTTTATTTTGCAATTTTCTGTCTGGCCATTTCGTTCAGGTTGGACATCTTTCAAACCTATAATCAAATATTGTGGATTTGACAACACTGACTAAGGTTGTTACAGTTTCAGGGAAAGAGCACACACTCTGAGTCTCCTTCAGGCTTTGGAATTTACTACATGTGATTGCACTACAAAAACCTTGCCCACATGCAAGTTCAATTTTGCATGGGGTTGGCACTAGTACAAATATTGCAGCAGGGGAAAACTCGTATCGCTATAGCAAACATTTCCCTTGTGTAAATATGCATCTTAAGAATGTATTCTGCCCTAGGACAATTTTTGCAAAATTGCATTTGCACTGCTGCAATGTTTCTGTAATATGGCCGATAACGTCCAGAAGAGCATACAAAACTCACTATTCTGGACTGCCTACGTATTTAAATAGCTCCTGTGGTTAAGTCCAAGCTGTCTGAGACAGACATCCGCCTGCCACACCACTAAATCTGGGAACAAATAACTCTTCCGGCAATTCCACCTGGCGATGCAGGAATAGGTACAGTGACTTAGCTTGGCAGGAAATCAGAACGCTCCCCACACACTGAATGAACTTCCCTTCACCCAATTGGTTGGCGAGAAGATGTTCACTCTGATTGGTTGTAGTGCAAGGCCTCCTGCCACACCTTGCTCTTGTATCCCTCTGCACCGCCAACCATAAAAACTAGCAGAATTCCCGAAACTGCAATTCTCAATTCAGAGGGAAATCTGAGGAAATACTACATTTCAGCTTCCACCCATAACATTAAACCCATCCATTTTTATTATTGATTCATTGATAAGAATTTCTAAAATAAAATATAATTTCAACAGTGTGGTAGTTACAAACAGAGATGCATGAGTTGATCAAATAACTTCTCAAGCCCCTTGTATGGTTCAGTTCTCCAGTCGATTTTCCATATAACATTCTAATTCGTAGAAATTAGAATCCATTTACAGGGCAGAGCTGAATACTTGTTATTCAATGTATTTACATTCTACAAGTTCCTGGGAGCACGACTCTCACTATGGGCAGTTTTATCCAGTATCTCGTGAGTTTCACTTGACCAATGCCAGAAGCAGTAAAGATTAACAATATATAGATGTCTGGAGAGATAGTTCTTCCAAACAGAATGCGTTCAGCAAATGAATACATTTTATAACCCAACAAGCTAGAAAAGAAGGGTCCCTGACCAGCATATTGGTAATATTAAAATGATGGCTTGATGAAGGTATGGCATTTTGCATTTGGTACAGTAGGATGTGCGAGATCAAATAACTACTGTTGCGCAGGAGAACAGGGAGGAGTAGTGGGTAATACACGTATTCAGCCTCACACTACTACAAACCAACAGTGATCCCAGTCATGAAGGTGAAACGAGAGATATACCTCCTTCGCCTTTCGTGGTAACGCAGGCAGAGAGGAGGATATGCTCTTAAGAGAGGTGTGAATGGGATAGCAGTAGCAACCCAAACAGGAACAGTTCAGACTCCAAAATAAAAGAATCTACAATCCATGCTCTATGGAAATATATATATTCAATGAAAAACCTTAGTTATAGGGACGTCATGGTTAAGTTGAAGTTCACATAAAATCTGTGTTAAAGGGACCTTATGGTTAAGTTGCACTAATATAAACCTATTAAAAACTTTGTTAAAGGGACGTTATGGTTACAAGTAAAACCGAAACCCCCCAGAAATGTGCCAGTTATGGTAAGCTAAGCAACCACAACTCGCGTCACCACCGTGCACTGCTAGGACTAACACCCAGGACATGAAAGATGACATCATAAATGTAATTGATGACATCATTGATGACATCACATATCTGGGCCACTTGTTTTTGTTTACTAACATGATTAGGCTAGTTTTTTGTTTTTACTGACAGTGAGATTTTCCAAAATTGAAAATGTGCTACAAATCTACACATTAACCTTTTTATATGTTCTTAAAGTACTTTCCATAGAGTTTAATCTGATCTCATAATGCACATACCTGGGGCAATAAGCATGCCTCAACCACACAATTAATTTGTGTATGTGATGATTAACTCTGTTATTGACTTTTTTTGGTGCAGTGTGGTAAATTTTCAATTATTACCTATTTCTTTAATGTTTTACATTACTCAAAACTCTCATAAGGTAGCATTTATTAAATTTCTATCGGAATTGACCAGACTAAAAATATTGTACTTCTATGATGCATGCTGCAACCGTTGCCTATATGTATCTATGATTAGGTTCCTTTGCTAACAACTACACTAGAATATAATGATTTGTCTACATAAATACATTCTTTAACACATTAAGCAATTCATGATAGGTGTCCCATTCACCCCTAACATCTTGTTTCCAACATTATAAACACAAACCGAAAGTGTGACAATGTGTTCTGCAGTGCCTGCTACTTTGGACGTGTGCCTTTGTGGGCTCCTTGCAACCGCTGTGCCACTGTACCTTTAAGGCATTTTCCCAGGAGACGTTGCTGCCTTCAAGTACTGGGATTCTGGCGAAAGCGTAGCGAAAAGTTTGGCAAATTGTTCTGCGGTGCCTGTTACTTTGAATGTGTGCCTTAGTGAGCTCCTTGCCACCGCTGTGCCTTTAAGAAATTTTCCCAGGAGACTTTACTGCCTTCAAGTACTGGGATTCCGGCGAAAGAGTAGCGAAAAGTGTGGCAAATTGTTCTGCGGTGCCTGTTACTTTGGACGTGTGCCTTTGTGAGCTCCTTGCAACCGCTGTGCCGCTGTGCCTTTAAGATATTTTCCCAGGAGACTTTGATACCTTCAAATACTGGGATTCCGGCAAAAGCATAGCAACAAGTGTGGCAAATTGTTCTCCGGTGTTCCGCGGGAGTCGGCAGGGATGCAGAACGGACAGAGCAGATGAAACCACTTGCTTGTGGCTAGCAGTATAAAAAAACAGCATAGAGAGTTTGCATCGTAAAAAGTCCCCTAGCCCCTCCCTGTGCTAACATGCTGCAAAGAGAGTCTGGAGTGCTTCCAATTGTTTTAACAGGCAAACGGGAAGAAGCTTTCCTTGGAGGTGTTTACAGTGAAGTTGGTGCATGCTTATAAGATTTTTAAGAATTCCTAGTGCTTTCTCTATCCTTGAATTAGGATATGAAAGTGAGAAGCGAGGCCAAGGGAGGAATGCAACACAAAGAGATTGTTATTAACTCCTTACCATCATCAGAAACCGAACAAGCCTGTACCGTATTTGACATATGACAGGACTGTGATGAAATAACTGATCCTAACCAGTTGAGATTAGAGGATATGGTCCAGCCTCGAACATGCATGTTAAAATCTTCTAATTTGGATTTGACCCGAAACAGTCACTCTATCTATAAGAAAATTGGGGAATGCTTAATAACAAATGTGGGTGTAGTGCCTAAAACTGCTCCTCCACAATCTAAAGATGGGCCACTAAATATGGAAGGTTTGATTGCTCTCCCAGCCCCGGAAAACCAAGCAGGAAGCCTTTACCTCCAGGTGAGGAAGTGCCTTGCTAGGACTATTTGGACACAGACTCTTTGTCAAACACTCCTTAGCTGTTCAACACTCCCATGGTCGAAGACTATCCTGGAGGCTCAGAAACATCAGTTAACCTGAATTCCTGAGTGGGTGGTAACCCAACTGAATCAGACACGGAACACTAATCTTTAGCCGCACTGGATTTTGTATTAATGGCACTGGTCAAAGTATTTGGCATTTTAAAAGAAGAAGCAAATAGCAATACAGAGCAAATAAAGAAAATTACCTGTATTTTAGAACAATTACCAAGAAGAGATGAAGTAAAGCTCTTTTTTAACAATGAAGTGAAGGAGATAGTCGACAACTTATCGATGGAATTCACTCGATGGAATTCACTCAGTTGCCTTTCCATGGAAAGGTCCTTGATTCAGCAATAAGAATCGAAGATATTCAAAAAGAAATCATCAAAATGAGAACACAAAATTTCCCCTGGGAAAACAAAGAAGAGGGAGAAGCATATCAAAGTGTACAAATTATCTCGGGGACGCCGTGCAGAAATACTAGGGAATTAACACCCTCTAGTGCAGAATCGCCGGCTTTTATGGATACGCCCCCTGATGCGGAATTCATTAAGGAACTTCTTCAGGGGGCTCATTGGAACAGGCAGCAGATCAACTCCCGGGTCCTGTGGCCGAGAAACCCCAAGAGGTAGTATCTATAAGCCAAAGTCGGTTGAATAAAACAAAGGAGAAACAAGAAAACACGAGGAAAGAAAATCATATGAAAAATTTGAAGAAGAAAGCTAAGGGGAAGAACCAACATAAATGTCCCAGAACTCTAGTAACAGCACAGAGTACATTGTCCATAAAACATAGGGAAAGTAAGAAACAACCCTTGTCAAAAGAGGGTCTGAAAATAGCCCAGATATCTTTTAACAAATAACAATGCAAGGGCGTTCAACGGTTGTCGAGAATCTGCTTCTCAATATTCCCTAATAGATATTGACTGATCACTACTCTGTTTGAAAGATAATGATTCTCCATCGGGGAGCACATTGAGCCCAGGCACAACTAGATCAGAACTTTTACTAATGGAAAAAGGAACATAGTGTGTTAAACTCTGAGATTGAAAATGCTCCCCAAAGTCTGAATCAAAATATATGGCTGTTAGCTACGTCAAAAGGACACAAACCTGACGGCCGACCAGTTCAGCCATTGTAGGACTCGTGGCAGGTCGGGGAGTCAGGACATATCAAATTGAAGGGACACCCGGCCCAATGGATAACACCCCAAATGTTAAACTTATTGAACCAAGGGGAAGGAAATCCGCTCAGTTTGTGGACCACCCCTCGAGTGGGGATGAAGAACGACACTCCAGATGAAAATCTGCAACAAGAAGTCTCTCCCCCAGTTACCTTTATACATAGTAATAATCCTCAGGGCTCCATTATGAAACCTAATGTAGTTACTAAAAAAGCTACATTGCCCATGGAGAATTATGCAAACTAGAAGGAACCAGATTTAGCAAAATCGATGGCATCTGGTTTAATTGGATCATTAAGGGAAGAATGAGCAGCCTGAGAGACTCCAAGTAATATAAAGAATTTCTTGGATGACCCAAAAGATGGCAATACAGACAGATCGAAGAGAAATTTCCCACTAACTAAGCCTATTCCCTTCCATGGAGACATGCAGGATCGCAAGAACTTCGGTAATGTTTTATCATGGACGCTATTTTTGAAGACAGAGACTGGAAGTTTCTAAACAGACCTAGGATTCCCACAATTTTGCATGATATTCCGGGTTCCAAAAAACTATGCTCTAGAGACATTGGGCCTCATTACAAGTATGGAGGTAGCCATGCCGCTTTCAGCGGCATGGCTACCCCCATACCGGGTACCGGGTTCCTTGAATGGGGAAATGTCTTTGATAGACAATATAAATGAGGCACTGAGTGGGTTGAAAGCATGCAGACCAGATGGCCAAATAATAATAGCAGGGGACTTTAATACAAACTGCCTTGATGTTGAAAACTACCTTTTATATCAACAAAGCCCTTAAGCAAAAGGGAAGAAAGACAGTAGGGGAATGAAATAGTATGACTTTTTTGAGGGCTGGAACCTAACTAGTCTTAAGGAAAAAGGTAATCCGAGGGTACATCTCTCTAACACCTGGAACAGCGGCACACATTCTTCTTTGATAGACTTCGTCTTTACATCTGAGGAACTTCAAAGGTGCAAATATGACTATAAGGTAGCAAGTGGCTTACCAAGTGATCATGAGGGGTTACTGGTAACTTTTTTGATATATTGCCACTATGTCAAGCAATTTATATGACTAATGTAAAAATATCTTTGGGGAAGAATAGAATAATCTGGGCGAAAGGAGACATACATCAGTTTAACCAGAAACGAGAATAAGGCATTTGGGAGAAATTATGGCATAATCTACGATGAAATGTGCTCAATTCCTGACTTTCATAAAAAACGCTCTATGCCAAGGACTCCTGGGAGACCACTAAAAAGGCCCAACTATAACTCTGACATCCAACTAATTAAGAGGGAATATAGGAAAGAAATTAGAAGGATGACAAACATAGGAGAGGACTCGCTCCAAGTGAGTAATAGCTTAAAAAAACAAAAACAGGCCTATACAAATAAGCATGAAAGCAAAGGGAATAAAACCAAATCCAAACCCATAAAGGAGCAGATTTGGATTTCCCATATCTCCCAATTATATAACAAAATATACAACTGGGAAAGCTTTAAAGGGGTGGAATGGGCATTAGTTCCTGTAGCAGAAGATATCAAAAATATCATAACTACAAGAAGCAACTTGAGAGACCCTCGACCAAATGGCCTCTGCAATAAGGTAATGAAAGCAAATCCAATTACTTGGTCCCTAGCACTAGAGAGTTACTTTTCTTCGATTATAACAACAAGAGATACTCCAGAATCTTGGAAGGAGGCTCACATAGTGCCTATCTTCAAAAAAGGAGACAGGAAAGCATTAGAAAATTACAGACCAGTAGCCCTATTGGACGCAGATTACAGAATTTTCGGAGCTATTCTACTCTCCTCACTGAAAGGTTGGGCAAATGGAAATAACATCTTAAAGCCAAACCAGTTGGGCTTTCCTCCAGACGTTGGCACGAGTTTAGCAGGATGGATCCTGAACTATGCACAACGCCTGGCATGGGAGGGAGTACATATAGAAATATGTGTGGCATTGATCAATCTATCCCTAGCATTCTACCATGTAGATAGAAATAAACTATGGGGAAAAAAAAGCTGGTTGGGGGTCTCTCAAAGGCCCTACTGGCCACCCTGACACACCTTCACAAACACTCAGTCATTAGAACACACTTGAATCAAGGTGGCCTTCTATCGAGTAACATTCAAACTAATAATGGTCTCTGTCAAGGCTGCATTATAGCACCCTTTCTTTTCAATTCTTATATGGCAGACCTTGGCAACATTTATTGCCCCTAAAATCTTAGGAATGAAAGTCTTTTGAATCACCTATGCAGATGATATCATCTTGTTAGACAGCACTAAAATAGGAATCAAAAGATTATTGAACAGCCTGACAGAATACTGCCTAGAAAATGATTTAGTCATTAATATACACAAAACCCTCTTGATAAAATAAACAGCAGGAAAACGAGCTAAAAGAAGTCTGGTCAAATATTTCGGAATTGATTTTCTGAATACCCCCTACAATAAAAAAAATGAATGGAAGGGTTGTATACAAAAGCAGTAAAAGTGGTAGCACAAATCAAGAATTTTAATGACAAATTTGGTAAATTCTCGATGATTCCACTATTAAAATTCTATAAAAGAAAGATTGTCCCTATGGTGACAAATGGGGCCGAGATTCACCATATACTTCTGCAAGAGGACTTCTGCCATCTAGAGGGCTTTATTTGGAAAAAGTTATTAAGATTGCCAAGATCTTTTCCTATTAGTATAATTCGATTTGAATTGGGATTGATCTCCTTAGAGGCTTACATTATATGGAAAGGATTCCAGTTATGTTATAAGTTTAAATGTAGGCCATCAAAAACCATGTTTGCAGATTTTTAAGAGAATCAAGCGCACCTTAGTAATAATCTATTTGAGTCTACCATAAAGTCGCTGGAAGAACGGTGACTGGAGGGTACATTGGTTAAGCAAATCCCAGGGAGCTACAAAAACAGATTCTGGCTAGCAGACTGGTGTAAAACATGGGATGTAGCAGGGAATTTCGAGAGATATCACAATGTGATCAGTGACCATAAAAGATTGTTTTTTTTTCATAGTACCTCATTAAATATATGCCATGGAAAGTAGGATATACTTTAATGAGATTTATATTGAATATCCTACCAACCAGAACAAATTTGGTGAAATGGAGAATGGAGACGTGGAACGCTGTAGATTCTGCTTAGATTCAAATGAGTCAATAGAACATTTACTCTTAAATTGTGGTAAATTGAGAGATCAACGTATGCTCTGTTTTAAAAAATGTAGACTGATATGGGAGTAATACCAGGTTTAAGATGTGAAGGTAAAACATACCATATCAATTAAGTAAAGCATTGTTCCAATTTTTTATGATTATTAATTTAGTAGAGTACCCAACTTGAAGATTAGGAACCCTGGGAGGATAGCCTGCATGAGTGAACTCAAAGTTAAAACACCAATTTGTAGGATCTCCTTGTTGTAATAATTTTCTAATTATATTTATTTAATACATATTTGAATTAGGTTGCAACCTTTGAAATGTAGCAGAGGAATAAATACATTGTGACCTGTTTAGCTTATTTGCGGAAAGAAATTGCCAGGATGACTTTGATTTTGACTCTGTAATGTTTGAATCTTGATGAATCTTAAAAATTTTTGTAACGATTCAATGTACTTTTAAAAATATAAGCACAATAAAGAATTAAAAAAATGATAAACTCAATCCCCTGTAGGGACTGTTTATTAAAACTGATTTAATATGTCATGTCATCAGTGATGTCATCAATGCCATTTGTGATGTGTGTTAGTCTTAGCAGTGCATGGAGGTGGCGTGAGTTATGGTTGATTAGCTTACCATAACTGGTGAATTTCTGGGAGTTTTCGGTTTTACTTGTAACCATAATGTCCCTTTAACACAGTTTTCTAATTGAATTTCACAGGTTTTTATTAGTGTAACTTAACCATAACGTCGCTTTAACAAAGTTTTTTTCTGTGAATTTCATGGGTTTTTACCAGTGCCTGTTAATTTCCTACAACTTACTAATATCATACCTACAGCAATATAGCACATATTTTGCCCAATTGACAAGGTTTCACCTTAAAACTCTGCCATTTCCCATCTACTAGCATCATTTTTAACACTTCTATACACTTTTTTTCACAGTTTTTGCATTCGTTGACGTCCGCAAACATCTGACATCATCGCAGACTTTTTCAGACAGCGTCACGTGACCTTGCGCGCGTGGCATGATGGCGTGTTTGAGAACGCGCCTGCACTTCGCGATCGGGTCTGTGCTTTGTGGACAGTTCGGAACTGCTTTTTCTGCTGATCTAACAAATTTGAAGCTTAAAATGCACCCAAAAGCTAAAGCTACCAAAGTGCATACACTGAGTGCAACGTTGTACTCAGTCGCGGACTACCTGAACAGTACTCCTACGGGACCACCTCCATGTGCCACCACACCAAATTCAACCACTGCAAGGCTCTCAGAAAGGTTGTTGCTTTCTCAGCAAGTAGTAGGCTGTCTTCCTCCGCCTCATCTTCCTCAACCAATACTGTAACCACACAGCCTACATCTGCGTGACACAAGATCCCACCAGCTACCTCGCAAGCATTAAATGAGGTTGTTGATCCATATCCTCCGAAGACAACAGTCCTCTGTATATACTGCAACACACCACTCTGCAAGGGGGGGTGACACCCTGCAGGGGGGAGCAATTTTGAAGTGCTTTTGAAGATGTATTTAAGGAGCGTGAGAAACACTGCCCCCTACCTTAGATGTAACACACACACAACCCCTGTCCAACTGCCCCTCCATATTACTGCTTGGTGCCTCTTTCCTAATATCCCCCCCACCTTACTTTCTGACCTCTTCTGGTAAAAGGTTTTTTAAAAAATCAATTAAAAAAGGTTCCTTTTGGAACCACCTTTCACAGTTAAAAAATAGAACTAAAATAAAAATCTTATATAAAGTAGATATATAAAGTAGATGGATTCAATACGATTTTCCAACATTTCCATTAACATTTTGTGTTATGCTAATAGAAATAATGTAGCGTTTATCCCTCATTCCAGGAGCTGGAACGGGGGAAAACGGCCCAGCAGCCCAAATTATCGGCCCATGCGAAGAAAGGGTAGATAACAAGGGCTCCAGAATGTTATCCCTGTTCCAGCCCCTGCAATGGGGGAGGAAGGCCCTTAGCACCCCAGGTTGCCAAAGGATTTTCCTTCCTACAGCAGGCAGTGTGCAGCGTCACTCTGTAGGAAGTAAACTCCTTTTCCAAGATGGCCACCATTGAATGGGAGGGCAGGGCTGTGGACGGAGCCTCTCTTCCCTTTCCATGATGGCCTGTGGGAGGCAAACAGAAGGAGCGAATGTGGCGGCGGCACCTCTAAATGCCGATATTAAGTAAGTAAGGGCTGGTGGGGGGGGTAAAAAAAATGGGACGGAGGGTAGGGAGGAAGATGGTGGTAGGGTCAGCTGGCCATCAGGTGGCTTGGAACACAGGCTTGTACCAGCGGTTTAAGCCTGGGTTCCTACCCACCTGATGGGCTGGCTCCCCGCCCGAGTGCTAATGTACAATTGTATATTAGAGAAAAATATAAAACGACAGAAATGACAGAAACCATTTTCTGTCCCAAATACTTTTCTCTAGCATACAATAAGGGCCATATCCGATTGACCTTTATAACTATCCATGGTTTCCACAGCCCCTCCATGCCATGGATCATTAAAAGACCCGGATGGCACATGCACACCATTACACAGGGCAGCCCTTTTACCCTTTACCCTTTTTAATTTTTATATTTGTATCATTCCCTCAATGCCTGCTTTGAAACAGTCACACATCCATCCACCATTCACTTGCAGACACTGTACATATAACCCTTTGACCATATTAAGCTCCAACACACCAACTGCTGCTTAACAATCTTTTACAAATCTTTTCCATCTGCATTTCCCTTACTTATACACAATGCTCCTATAAATAGACATATGCATTGTACAGTGAGAGAAGTACATACATAGAATGAGCAGTACGGATGGGTAAATGTTCATGAGAACCAAGGAGGGAAATGCCATGGTGTGATTAATAATTCCTCTTTTCATATTTTTTTGTTTTTTATTTGTGAATAGTTTATAAAAACCTTTACGAAAAGACAGCAAATAAACAAGGACTAGAATATTATATTGATACATAGCACAGAATGTATTTCACAGTAAAAGAATAAAAGAAAAGTAAAAACAAAAGCACTTAATACAAATAATTATGCGAATTATAGCAAGCAGAATAAGAACAATTAATTAAAAAAAAATGTTTTAGACCGTTCTTTAAATATTGGGATTTGCCATGCTTTTAGGAATGCAGTGACAGCCACCGCATCATCTAATGATGTTGGTTTGAGGAGTCTTTTCCACAGTTCAGTCAGGTCAAAAGGTTTGTTAGCACCCATAATTTATGAAAATAGGAAGTCCTTTCAAAATGTAAGGCGTGACAGTCCACAAACAAGGGTTAAGTTTAGTTTAGTTTAGTTTGTTCATTTGTAATGCGCACCAGACCCGGGGGTATGAGGGCGCAGGAACAACAGGTTATTCTCAACTTGGTTACAGGTTACTTATGCATTGCAGTATTACATTATGACAATGATGGCAAAAATGTACAGGTTTATAGAATAGTTTACAGAATAGTTTGCAGGTAAGGCATATAGTTTACAAATGTACATCTCAATATACTTCCTATGTTATAGGGTGTTAATAGTGGTCCTTGTTCTTTATCCACTGGATGTAGTTTCGTCTAAAGTGTGTTTAGGTTTGGGGTGTCCTGAGGGGTGGTAAGGCGTTCCAGTGTTGGGCAGCTTTAACCTGGAAGCTGTTACCTCCCATTTTGGTGCGTTTGAACCTGGGAACTATAAGCAGGTTTGCGTTGGAGGTTCTGGTGGGTCTGTTGGGGGTGTATTTGCTTATTCTATTGACTGGATAGCGTGGGGCAGCCTTGTTGAGGCACTTGTGTGTAAGAGAGGCTACTTTAAGCAAGATTTTGTCTGTGGTGTTGAGCCAATTATGGGATCTACTAATGTTGGAGATGTGTTCTCTCCTGGGAATGCTGAGCGCTGCTCTGAGAGCGTTATTTTGTAATGTCTGGATTTTGTTGGTGATTTGCTTGCTAGCACCTACGTAGAGGGCATTGCAGTAGTCCAGTTTTGATAGTACCAGGGCTCTGGCTAACGTTAAGCAGCTCTGGGTGGAGAGGAAGGGTTTGGCTGCTCTTATAAGCTTACATGTGTAGGCCGTGGAGGATGCCATGGAGCTAACCTGTTAGTGGAAGGAGAGGGAGGAGTCGATGTATATTCCTAAAGTTTTCACTTTTTTGGCTACCTTGATTGGGTTCCCGTCTATAATGAAGTTGGCATAATTGTGGTCCAATTTAGTAGGTTAGCAGTGGAGCCAAGGATGATGAGTTCAGTCTTGTCATCATTCAGGCATAGACTGTGCGAGGCCATCCATGCCTGGATTATGAGGTACACCCTGTTCACCAAGGCCAAATCGTGGTTGTAATCTCCCGTCAATGGGATGAGGATCTGTGCATCATCGGCCTAGTTAGGGTAGGTGATACCCAGGCCATCTAGATCATCAAACAAGGGCTTCGTGAACACGTTGTACAGTGTGGGCGAGATGCTGGACCCCTGTGGTACTCCACATGTGATGGGGATGGGGTCGGTGGCGGCAGAGGTGGAGAAGACACGCATGGATCTATTGCTGAGGAATGACTCATTCCAGTCGATGGCTTCTTGTGAAAAGTGGGCAGCTGAATCCAGGTGATCACATAGGAATTTGTGATCGACTAGCTCGAAAGCAGCGGAGAGGTCTAGGAGAAGTAATAAAGCAGTTTTCCCATTGTCTCTGAGGGTGTCAATTTGGGCCTTCAGATCAATGAGGGCCGTTTCCAACCCGTGTTGGGGTCTGAATCCTGATTGTCGGATACCTAGAAGGTGGTTTATTTCAAAGTATTTCTGGATTTGTTGGTATGCTGTCCTGTCTAGTATCTTGAGTAGGAATGGGACGGTGATGATGGGTCTGTAGTTGGTGGGAATGGAAGGGTCAAGAGAGGGTTTTTTGAGGAAGGGAAGGACCCAAGATTCTTTGAGGTTGCTGGGGACAGTGCCTGAGGAGAAGGGGGCGTTGATGAGTCTGGTGATGAAAGGCGAGAGGTCTCTTGCCGCATCTTTGATGATTTGTGGGGGGCAGAGGTCGCCCTGACAATTAGATGGTTTTAGGCTAACAATGATTTTTTCCACTTTGAGAGTAGAGACTCTGGAGAAACTGAAGCGAGCGGGGTAAGGAGGGGGGTGTGTGGTTGGGGGCTAGGGGAGGTGTTGGTGGAGTAGGTTTGGCTATGGAATCTTTCTTATTTTTGATTTTGGTTTGTAGGTTTGTGACTTTATTATTTAAGGCATTTTGGATGCTAGTTCACCATTATTTATCATTCACACAGGTGTCTGGAGTTAACACCGGTGTTTCTAGTTCTTTGATGATCGTAAACAGCTCTTTGGTGCTGGAATTGGATTGTACAATTATCTGATTATAGGATTCTTGTTTGGCAGCTATTATTTCTTTTTTGTAGTTGGAAGTTTTTTTATTAAGCATTATCTTGTTGTGGTCTGTGGGAGACTGTCTCCAGGCTTGTTCCATTTTGCGTTTTTCCAGTCTGAGCGCTTTAAGGTGGCTGGAGAACCATTGGTTGAGGTGCTTTTTTGGTTTACATGTTCTTAGTTTTAGTGGTGCAATGGAGTCTAGAACTTCTTATACAGGGAGGAAACCCGGTATACAATTGACTAAGGAAGGTTAGCAATGTATACTTTGTCTATGTCCGGGATGTCGATAATCCATATAAAAAGAGACAAAGCTATAGTGTAGATGCCAGAAAAACAGAACAACAATGCTAAAAGTGCTTAGAAAAGGGGACCAGTCACAGTTAAAAGATAAGTATCAAGTTTTAATAGTAAATCAAAGAGGTTAAAACAACCAATTAAATGCAGTGGTCCACAGTACAACACTTAAGACATCCAATAAAAAACAAACAAGAACAGGGATTACGTGGCAAGCTTGGATAGCTAGTTAAAACAGTGTATCAAAAGAGCACAAAAGGGTACATATAAAACAAATAGTGTAGTACCCAACTTAGTTAGAATCAATGTGTCATAAATTTGGATCTCTGTTTACAGTTCAGAGAGTTGTCTCAACATGTTTCTGTTCCTCGTGGCAAGTATGGAACATTCATCAGGAGGGAAAATAATGACAACGTAACCAAGTTACAATCGGAGTGATACTAATAACAGTAATAATTTCATAGCATCTGTGAAGTAAAAACAAAAAAGCAAATAGTCAGCTCATGAGTAGCAAGATGCATTGATGAGTTCAAAATCTATGAACAAAGGTACCAAAATGAGGGGACAATTACCTCAAATGATGCCTGCGGGTGCTGTCTACTGACAGTAGTAGGAGGTAGAAGACCACTAGGTCGGTCCCACAAAAGATGGAAATACCTTTTAATCGCCAATAATAGCTTAAAGAGAAGCAGAGGTTGTGCTTACAAAACAGCAGGTGGGGAGACTGATGTGCAGACATAGGGCTCTGCACTGCAGAAGTAATAAGGACTCGCCATGAACTTGAAACCACTGGGGAGAATGTATAAGTGAACAATAGACATGCTGGTAAACCAAGAACAACCGGGAGTGTAGTGCGGTATCTATAGGAGCAGTAAATAGCTATGCCCAATGTGGAGGGGCATGGAATATCCAGAGATTACAGTGAGGGAGGTGCACCGCATCGATAGGGAGAGTGCAGAGGCCACTCGATATCCCATAGCAAATAGTCACACCTACGAGAGTGCCGCCGTGAAAAACGCTGGGCACAGACATACCTTAGAAATGGCCGGGAAAGGTCCATAAATCGGAATGGCAAAATAGAAGGAGACCGTTCGTTCGGCACTGTGTAAAAAGAACAGGTAGATCTGTCGTTAGTAATTGCTCCGAACCACTCGGGCCAGTCCGCGATCGCAAGCGCTCCAAAAGGCGGCTTACCCAGTGCTGAACGTCCGTAGCATAAAAGTGCTCAGTGCTTTTCAGAAACGGCTCCGCGAGTCAATCTGGAGGCACGCCACAGCCGATGCCTACAGGTAGCCATAGTTACCTGGCAGTCCTACTACTATGTTTAGTAGGAATACGGCGGGTGTATGAGAACACACGGCGGCCATCTTGGACTGTAGTGTAGATGCCAGGAAAGCAGTAGCCCAAAGGTGAAATGTAACGGGGGGGAGGAGAAAATAGTGCCATAGTGCTTGCAATAAAGCACGAGTCCAGAGTAGTTAAGAGAGAGGTGAGAGGTCTACAAAATAGAGTGTTGTCAGAGAGGTTCTTAACTAACCACAAAAAAGGTGGATGAAGGAACCGGATGGTTACGAGGAAATGGTCACTAGGTGTCATGAAAGGAGGTTCATGGAAGATGTGGTCCCGGTGGAAACTCCGCTAGTCCTGTTTCTATCTCTCTGCAACTATGTATCTCTTCCCCTTTAAATGCAGGGAAGCCACGCCCCCTCAGTGCGTTGCAACTGTGTTGCGGTTTCCTCGCTCTCTGGTTCTCTCGTAGTTCCAGCCCTCCTTCGTTTCTTCCTGAAAGCCCTCCGTCGAGTTCCTTCCAGAGCTCATTTCTTCCTGCCTATCTGTCTACTGTTGTTACCTTTATCTGCATGCAGTAATTCGAGGGTTTCTGACATTGTTTGCTTTCACTTTCCGTCGCGGCGCTCGCCGCTTTTCTTACTCCGCCTCTTTCAGTCCCTTTGATTACCTTACCTTCCTTACAGGAGTTCCCAGGTATCCTGACCACTTTGCTCCCGTTTCGGTGCCTTCATTCTGGGGGTAAGAAGTTTCCCACTTGCAGGAGTTTCCTTTTTAAACGTTAGTACGGTGACCTTATGCGCTTGTACCATTCTCTCTTTCTTAAACCACCTTAACCTCCTTCTATCTTTTCCCCCTGATATTTTCCTTTGTTTCCTTTCTCCTTCTATTTTTCCACCGAAGTTTCATCTTCCTGTTTCTGGTACTCTTCCGCCCTCCATTTCTTTTTCTTTAGAACCACAATTCCCAGTTTGCATCTTGCCTTCAGAGTTTTGTATCTTCTTCGTCTGCTGGATCTCCATCACACCAGCCTTCAGGATCAGATTTGCAGAAGGAATAGTTACTTTTCATCTTACCTGATTTATTCAAGTCATTCTACTGGAGCGGACAAGCCATCACCTCCACACCTTCTTGCCATTCCATCTATAGGGGTTTTTTGTGCCACAGGCTTTTTCCCTTCCGTGGTCTGCACAGGGGGATTGTCATTTCTGTCTGTGACTGTTACTCAGCACAACAATTGTGGCGAGCTCCCGGAACAGACCTTACCTCTTCACAAAAAAAGGAACGCCTTTTCTCTCGGCAACGACTCTTTCCGGATCCGACCTCTCCTCCGGCGAATCGGATCTCGAAGCACAGGTGAGCCCCACTTTTGATGACACTAGGGCTCCGTGAGACAGAGGCATCTGGGGGGCTAGATATTGTGCCACTCAATAGATTTATTAAGACCAATAACATCACTATGCATAGTATATATCATTTTTTGCTCCATCTTCATCAGTTTCTTCTCGCATGCTGAATAGTTAGTTCCCTTAAGGGCTATCAATACAGTCCATGTAAAATCCTCATGATTGTGCTTTTGAAGGTTGTAATGTTTCACCAAGGGAGCGTTTTCAGTTCTTTTCTTCAGGCAGCTCCGATGTTCCATGATTCGGGTTTTCACTTTGCGAGTTATCTTACCCACATAGTGCAGTCCACATAAACAAGTGATCAGATAAACCACAAACTCTGTATTACAATTTGTCAAGTTCTTTTGGGTCCAGAGCTTTTAAAGGCCAACATCAATAGCTTTCGTTTTTGAAGTCAGTTTGCAAACACCACAAGAGCCAAAGGGGTAATGCCCGGTGGCTTCAGGAAGGCCCCATAATGTGGTCAATCTAGGCTCAGGGGTATTGAGACGTTTAAGTTCACTGTTGATGACTCTGTTGCCTAGGGTGGTGCTCCTTCTATACGCAAAGATAGGCAATGGCATAACTTGGGTTGTAGTTTTAAAGATTGTCCAATTTTTCTTGATGATGTTGGTAATTTCAAAACTCTGGTCAGTAAAGGTGGTAACACAGACAATACGATCATCTTTAGGTTTTACAGGTTTCGGTTCAAGTAATGCTTCCCAATTGTTGTTAAAAGCCCTTTTGGCAGATTTTTTCACTAGTTTTTTAGGGTAGCCTCTCTGTCTGAGTTTTTTACTGAGAGTGGTAGCCTCAGTTTTGTATGTTTCTTTATCCGAGCTATTCCTCTTGAGGCATAAAAATTGGCCAAAGGGAAGGTTATCACGTAAATGTTTAATGTGGTGACTTGAATAATCTAAAAGAGAGTTTTTATCAGTCGGTTTGTGGTAAGGTTTGATTTTGAGGACCCCGTTGGCAGGAAAAATGGTGAGGTCCAGAAAGTTAGTAAATTTGTTACTAGAAGTCATGGTGAACTGAAGGTGAGGGTTAAGACTATTCAGCCATGTGAAGAAATTGTTGGCCTCATCTACGGTGCCTTTCCACAGTACCAAAATGTCGTCAATGTAGCGACTCCATTTAATGCAATATTGGTACTGAAAGGGTTCAGATTATGGATTTGTTATAACCTTCTACGAGGTCATGGGGATTGGAGGTAGCCGGGAGTTGGTTGAGTGTTGGGAGGATGAGAGGGATCAGTTTTTCCACTGTGATATTTTTCTTGCTTCTTGTGGGGATGGCTGAGGCTAGCACATTGTTGGTGATGGGGCTCGAGGCTTCGAGGGAAAAGGAGATGAGATGGTGGTCAGACCAGGCTTGCGGGGAGTTATTAGTGACGGATACTGAGCAGTTATATTCTCTATGATCTTACTGTCATTACAATGTCTGCAAGTGAAATCAAAAGGGTTGATAGCTCCCCTCCTGATAAAAATCTCCTTAGAGTGGAGTAGATTCCAACGTAGATGGAGTATCATAGACTGATAGTATCTATCTGGAAATATCAAGAGAAAGGGTGCAACAGGACCTCTACGCTTGTATTCGTGTGACAGATGTTGTAAAGAAGGAAAGCCATGTAGTGCATTGATTGTTTTGATCCAATCTTGATCATATAGGGCAGTTTTAACCTTTGCCAACGTACGTTTCAGGACTTCTGTGTCTACTCCTAAATCGGAGAGTATTCATTTGCTGTGGGACTTCAATTTCCCCAGAAAACCAGACGGCAATGGCTCAGAATGGCGATGACAAGCATCATTGGCTTCTGAATATAAGGACCGTAAAACAGTTGTAAGAATTTTGTCGTATAGGAAAGAACTATAAACCTCCTTTAAGAAACATATTTTGTTGCAACACGTATTTATGTCTGTCGTTATCAGCTGCACATGCTGGGGATGGAAATCAGTGTGCAATTGCTTACGGCAGAAGGCCCACCATGTCCCCAGCTGAACCAAACCACCTCTATTATTCACTGCACCTACCCTGCATCCTAGCTCAGTGTCCACTACACCCTAATAATGTAACCAATGGCCAGTGCTCATGGCTTGCAACCATGGCCAGTCTCCAAATCCATGGGGCATAGGCTTCAGCCACATTCCCCAAAGAGCAAATCAGAGTACACATTTGTGTTTGCCGAGGACCAGGCCCACTACCCAGACACCAAATGTATATCACTAGTTTTTCTACTTACATTCTTACACTTTTGAAAAATAAAACACAAGACATATTTCCAAAAACATGCTTTCAGGTCCTTGCTAATGCTCATTGCACAAGTTTGCAGTAGTCTAGTCCACCACTTCAGGCTGTAACCGCGAGCAGCATATTTTTTCCCATTCAAACCTACTGCTTCCGCCATACCGCATACCCCAATAAGCAAATTACAGTACACATTTCTCCTTGCTGGTGGCCAGGCCCATTGTCCAGACACAAATGATTTATCACTTTGTTGTGGCCTTAGGACATGACCTGGACAATCTGGCTACTGGCCATGACTACGAGGGACCTGCAATGGGGTTAAAGTGGGCAAGGCTACCAGGGGCCGGCTATGTGGTAAAGCTTTTTAAAATTGGGATAGGTTTGAAGGAGAAAAAATGTGCTTGTGGGTACAGGATGAAGTGCTAGATGGGACAACAGGCGCTGTCCATGAATCCAACATGGCGGGCGTTTCCAAAAATCTAACGCACCTCACGTTTTTTATTGACCAATCAGCGGGCCGATCTGCTGTCCGCGGACCTCTCACCACCTTCTGGACCAATCGGAGACCCGTCCGTGGACCGAACAGGGAAGTGAGTCTGAGGACCAAACCCAGATAGCACTAATTATTTTTAACTCCTTTTTGGTTGTTTTAAAAATAAATACTGGACAGATTTACACCAAATTTACAAAAGCACGCTTTCAGGACCAAGCCGCCACTCCTGCAGCAAATTTGGTAAAAATCCATCCAGCGGTTTGGGCTGTAGGCATGAACAAAACATTGCCCCCCCCCTTAACGAAACCTCACCAAACTTTGCAGAATCAATCTGATGGGGATATATGCTTTTTTTGCAAAGTTTTGTGAGGATTCGTTCGAGGGGCTGAAGTTAGAAGCCACCCAAAAAGTGCAATTCCTATGGGTTGAGCAACTTAACCATAATTACATGGATGCTACCGCAGGCCCTTTAATAGACTTTAATTCAGCAGAAAAAAATGCAATCAGTTATCTAGCAATGCACTAGCATAAACTGACACCTGAGGAAAGAACACAGAAAATACAGAACATATATATGATAGCAATCTGGGTATTGTAGTGAGGGTAAAAAGGCAAGAAATTGCAACAATGTCATTTAAAAAATGGCTGTGATTGAAAATGGTGCAAAAGGGTGGCTTATTAGTTACTATGGTCCCTCATGTGAACAGGGGGTCTGGGCATCTCAATAGTACCTTATTTCAATTCTTGGGTGGTTCACCAGCTCCGACTGGGCTTCTCAGGGCTGTTCATGTGGGTTGAACTGAGTTGTAGTGCGGTGAGTCATGTGGATCCATGTGGTGAGTCTGATTCAAACCAGAGCTCCATGTCATTTTATGCAGTGTTTCAGTGGTACCGTTTGATAAGTCTACCAGGGTCTGTTCGATGTTCAAGCTGTTTTGAGATGATGATTGCCACTGAATAGAGTCAGCAAGTGACACGATACTTCCAATGGTTCAAGTCGAGGTCTGCGTTGGTTCGATGTTAAGGTGCTGGCAATTCAATGCTTTGTTCAAAGTTGTAACAGCTCGAAGGCTCCTGCAGCAGTGAGCTCTTCTTAAAGCTGGAGCAGCGACAAGTGATGCTGCTGCAGTGTCGAACTGGTTAGATGGATGCAAATAGCAGTTTGAAGTTAGTGAGTCTCAAAGGTAGCACTTTGGGTCCTGTGTTGTTGACTCTGTTGTGAGGATGGTTTAAAGTAGTGTAAAAACATGTCCAGCTACTTTGAACTTCTCAGGATACTGCAAGTCCCACTCCAGGGGCTCAAGGACTAAGTGAGTCTCTTTTACACCTCACTCCCAGTCCAGGGTCCAGGGAGTTTGACTGGCATCTGCAGGGGTTCCTTCATCATAAGGAGTCTGGTTCCACTGCAACTGGCAGACTGGCAGGCCTTGTCCAGATAGCATTCACCTTCAATGTTCCTTTGGGGCAGTTAGGGGACAGAGCTTGCCTCTACCTTGGATGAACCTGTCTCTGGCAGAGGACCACAGAATTGCCTTAACTCCCAGCAGAGTCCAACAAATTGATCTTGTCTTGTAGGAAATCCAACATGAATCAAAGAATGAGTGGGAAAGCCCTTCCATTTAAAGGTAAAATGGCCTAGGCAATTGGATATAAGCAAGCCTGCTGCAAGGGATCCAATCCCTGTCACTGTGATATGGGAGCTTTGCCTTCTGTCATCATACCCAGAGTGCCTTTTTCTGCAGAAGTGGAGGAGACAGGAAGGAAAGAGAACCCCAGAGAAAAAAACCCTAGTTGGTTCTGTTGCCCCTGTCAGACTACACTATCTTTGTCCCCTTGCCAAGCTGCAGCTTCAAAGTCCCTTTGGTTTGCAAACCATGGTGAGGCAGGCCTTTGTTATGTAACGGTCCCTCTGAAGTAAAGTTCCCTGGAGATCTTATTGTGAGAGCTCCTGGGATTGAGTAGAAATGTTACCCTACCTCCAAGAGAATCAAAGCAGAGAAGTATCTTGCCTGTTGTCTCTCTTGCTGAAGCAGAGACAGGCAGGCTATCCATTAATCCATATAGCCTTTCCACTGCTGGCCTGATTTACATACATATTTGATGTAGCCTTAATGTGTGCACTTTCATTCAACATACTTAAACCAGATATGGTTTATCCTTAGAGAATACCCTACCCCCCAGATGGATATGGCCACAATATGATGTTTTTCATCTGAGGTGCAAATGGTAAATTCAGCCTCGGTCTTCAGTGACTTTGGATCACAGCAACTGTCAAAAATGCAACATATGACGACTGAATCTGCCATGTGCCACGGAAGGGCAGGTGCTGTAAATGTCAGGAGACTGATGAAGTAGCACAAATGTGTAGACTATGCTTTTGGCAGGGAGGTTTAGGCAAGTGCACTCTGATTACAGACATCCGTTCTGAAATGGATTATCTGCATCATTTTTTTAAATGAAAATCAAAAAGCCTCAGGATATCGCACCCTCACCAGATGGCAATCCTTCACATGCCCCTAAACCAAAAAGATTAAGTATCACCCTTCTAAGGGTCAGGCTCTTCTTCAAGTCAAATGTATCAACTAAAGCCATGTGCATTGGAGTGTGGTGACCCAGGCTTTTGGTGGATGTCCATGTCTAATCCCTGTAGGGATATTTTCAGTTCAAGCCCCCAAAAGATCCCTTCAGAAGGGTCAGACTTTCCTCCCAACAAGTATAGGAGTGATGATAATATCTTTTCAAATAGTGCTTAAATGAAAATGCGAGATTAAGCCACCAGACTCACTTCCAGCATGGGGAAGGAAAGCAAAATTGATCTTGGTATTACTTGCAGTACCTACCTTTCCCTCCCAACCCTATCCTTATCTCCAGAGCATTCAATATACCTGCCAAACTCAGGACATGCAGGATAGCAGGTTTAATAGAGCTATGAGCGTGGAACAGGAGAAGCGCTGAACCAAAGTCTGAAACAGAACAGATCTTTGTGAAACAGTCATGGGTTTCAGATGGTTTTCAAAACATGAGATGTAAAAAGAAATCAAGGTATCCATTTCAGGGTCCAGCACAAAATTCAGTCCAAATAACAAAACCAAAACACAGAAGGAAGTCCAGCATAACCAAGCAGAGTTTTTGTCCACAAATACAGCACAACAACCCAAGCCAAAATGCAGAGACAAGGTGCAATCCAAAAGAACAAAGCTGAGGTCTAAAACAGGAGAATTTAATTGTAGCAACAGCAGACAGTGGGTCCTGCAGTGAGAAGGCCAGTTGTAGTGTGGTGCCCCACACTCATGAAAGGGCCTTATCCTTCTGGTCCTGCACTGGCAGTATCTTCGTGCCACACCATTGGTGGAGAGTGCCCATAGTGCATGATGTGTGCCCCAAGGGATGCTAGGACTTGTGGCTCCAACAATCAGTCAAACGCCATAGCAATCACCAGTCTTTTCAGGGTTTGGGAACCCACCCAGCCCGTTGCACCCTGACAGATATGGACCAGTGAAGCAACTTATGATTCCCTCCTTGCATAGCCATTAACCACTGAAGAGGTCTGTGGTCAGTGTGGACCATAAAGTGTGTCCCCAAAATGTAGGATTTAAAGTTGCACAGGTCCAAATCCATTGCAAAAGCCTATATTTCAATGGTGGCATAGTTGCATTATTACTTTGTCAAACGCATACTAAGATAGTCGCATGGCTGCCCAATAACCTCAGAGTTTAGTTCCAATAATATGTCACCAATTCCAAATTGACAAGTCTTTGTATAATACATTTCTAGCCACAATGTGGGATCTTTAGAACTGGCCATATCCGTAGAACTAACTGGACTTTTGCGCCACAATTCACGATATAAACCTGCCTATTGTAATTCAAAGAGGAAGAACCCTGTTAGGATTTATACAATTGTAATTGTTGTTCAAGCAAGGCAAAACAGCCACCATGTGTTTCGACCACATTCAGAATGGTCTTCCTCAGAGCTGTATTATATAAGATGATCCTCATTGGTTAAATAAACACATGAAAACAAATGATTTGTCAAACAATCATACATGGACCCAGTATGAGTCATATTGACATCCAGCAAAACAACATTTTGACAATTGTTTTAAAAACATAAAAGTATTGCATCAACATTATTAAATTAATAGTTATGCCACAATGAATTAACAGAGAGGAGAAAGAGAGAGGGAGAGAAACAACAAAGGTTTCATATTTTGCGAATTTGCTTAAATGTACATTGTACTGGGAATAAATGCTCAAAGTCCTACAG
Organism: Ambystoma mexicanum; assembly: GCF_040938575.1. Taxonomy (NCBI): domain Eukaryota; kingdom Metazoa; phylum Chordata; class Amphibia; order Caudata; family Ambystomatidae; genus Ambystoma; species Ambystoma mexicanum. The sequence continues at coordinate 904,629,144 of NC_090934.1, forward strand.
TATCACCGTCACCATAAATGGATATATTGCCCATTGTGATGTCTCTCCCTCATCCATGAGGTTAAGTCATGTGGCTATTTCTTTGTCTGTTATGATCTCTTAAGCCAAATACCTGGTTTAAGCCCCTGCATTCTTTCTCCATTTAACTCACAGTGCTACCCAAATTATTGGTGTATAAAAAATATATTAATAGTAATGGTGTTTCCTTATTATGCCCAAGGCATCATGCTACCTTGTTTGGAGTTACCTCCCAGTTGATAATTCCCTTAATTCTAAAACTATTGTATCAACATGAGCCGTCCTATGTGGGATCCAAAGCAATATTCTTCCATATACCTGTGAATTATAAGTGGATTTTGAGTCCTTGGTTATCATGGGATACCCTTCCCTAATTGAAAATAAAGACGGTAAACATATTTAGACATACCTGAAATTGGTCATAAATGCGTCACTCGCAAAGAGTAGAAGTTTCTGCTTGGTATTAATTGAAGGTATATCAATTCCTGTTCTGGTACAGCTCTTCCTTAAAAGGAGAAAGGAAAGAGTCTATTGAGAATTATGTCTAATGAAGGTGAAATTCAAAAAATTAACAAGAAAGGCCATTATATCCCTATCTATCCTTAGAAAACGGGGGAGGCATATTTCAATTATTCATTGTAATATTAAGGATGTTAATCTGTTATTCACACTGTTGCCTCTCATTGTGCATAATCCAGAGTGTGGGCATGATAAAGAGTAATTTCTTAAAATAGATGAGTTTAGAATAAGAGCAACTGCTTACCCCAGAATTGGGGCTTCAAAATGACGATGGAGTTTAGTTGCAATAGCACTGCACCAATTCCAAATTTATAAGTCTTTGTATGATACGTTTCTAGCCACAATGTGGGATCTTTAGAACAGGGCCCTTGCACAAACCATCCTTTACATTCTGAAAGTCTTTTTGGCAGGCAGCAGTCCAGGTGAAATTCTTTGGCATTTTCTTGGATGTCACATCATTCATAGGAGGGGCAATGCTTCCATACCCATTAATGAAAAGACTTGTAGTATCCACTGAGTCCCAAGAAGGCTCCAGCCTCTGTCTGCATGGTAGGCATGTACCAATCCACAACTGCTATCCCTTTGGCCTGAAGAAGTTTTTTCTTACTTCCACCTATTTGGTGTCCAAGGAAAATAACAGTACTCTGTGTTACCTGGCACTTTGAACACTTGTTAGTCAAGTCAGCCTTCTGCATGATTTGAGGCACCTGTTTAAGTGGTATAGCTGGTATTCCCAGATATGGCTAACAACAGCAGCATCATCTAAATTATCAACATTTAAATCCTTGAATCCACCTGCTTTACCATCCTCTGAAACTGTTAGTGCCCTTTGAGGTTGAAAATGCTGAAATCTTCTTTGCGTTGTAAGTTAGACCGACCTGCCTTTACCCGGCCATGAGGTCAAAGGTGCTCATAAACCTGGAAGTGCCTAATCTGGCAAAAAGCTTGTCTGCAACTGGTATGGGGTGAGCATCTGTCTTGGTGACAGAATTGAGCCCCCTGTAGTACGTACAAAAGCAGACTTCAGTCTCCCCATTCCTGGACTTTTTTGGTACCAGTAGCACCGGATTAGCATGTGGGCTATGGGAAGGCTCAATGACCCATGTAACCATAAGTCCAACATTTTGGAGAGTTCCTTCTTAATGTTTTCCATGATCTTGTCAGACATCCAGTGAATTCTGCTCTTCACGAGCTTACTGTCTCCAGTGTCAATTTCATGGATGCAACAATCAATTTTTCCTCGAGTCAATGAGAACAGACCCGCTTTCTGGCCCATCACCTTCTGACAGTCCTGCAATTGATGTTCACTGAAGTCTGAAGAGATGTGAACTCCCTCCAAAGACTCATCAGTGGATTAGGAGTGCCTCATGTCTGGTAAGGGATCTGTATCTTTTTCAGTCTCATCATTTGTCATGAGAGATAATACCAAGTCATCCCACATGATATGCGGTTTCAGCTTGTTGACATGAAAGACTGTCTGCCTCAGGCCTTTGTAACAATGACTTAGTTAACCTCACTGAATTTCACTGGTACCACATAAGGTCCAGTCCATTTATCACGAGGTGCGCTGAGCTTCACAGGTTGCATCACCCAGACCACTTGTCTGAAGTTTACTCTGTTACTGTGGCCATCTATTCATGCCAGTGCTTCATGAGCTCTTGGCCGACATTCTTGACTTAGTCATTTTGGATCCAAGCCCAATAACATAATCAACTATGTCATGAAAGGAAGTTCAGGGATTGCCCTCCCATCGTTCATGCAAGACATTTAGGGACCCCTAACAGAATGACCAAAAACGAGCTTGAAGGGACTGAACCCTACTCCGCTCTGTGTCACCTTCCCATAGGCACATAGAAGGCATGACAGGAGAATATCCAATGTTCTCCCAAGCCATCTATAATGCCCTTCAGGGTCATTTTGAACTTCTCAACCAGCCCATTGGTTTGTGAACGGGATGCAGTTGAGAACTTGTAAGTAATACCATATTCGTCACACATTGCCTACTTATACGCTGAAATGAAGTTGGAGCCCCTGTCAGAAATTACTTCCTAAGGGAACCTGACACAAGAGAATATTCCTATCAAAGCCTTTGCCATGACTGGGTCTTTGATGCTTCTCAAAGGTATTGCCTCTGAGTATTGGGTGGCTGATCTACCATGATGAAGATGTGCTGGCTCCCTGTGGGAGTCTGAAGAACCAAAGGATCCACATAATCTATGTCTATTCTCTTGAAAGGATGTCCGTTCACTGGTAGTGGTAGTGGAATTAAGGGGACCCTTGTCGCTGCCTAGGCTTGCAAGTATGCTGGGACCTGACAAACACCTTTATTTGTGCACGCATCTGAGTGTACAGCGGTGTCAGGTCTTCCCATCGAATACATTTCCATCGAATTACTTTCCATCGAAATGTATCCATCAAAATGCTTTTCCATCGAAAAGCATATTCATTGAATACATTTCGATGGATTTTAGGGTTAGGGTTAGAGTTAGAGTTAGGGTCCGGTTCAGGGTTAGGGTTAGGGTTAGGGTTAGGGGTAGGGCTAGGGTTTGGGTTAGGGTTCCATCGAACCTTTACATATTTTCGATGGAAAGGTTTAGATGGATATGCACTTTTAATGCAAAAAATGTAATTTTGATGAATCATTTTTTGTTGGTTTTATTTTGATGGATCTTCTTTTCGATGGTAAATTTTCGATGGAAAGACCATACACCGTGGACAACAAGTGCCTCTGAGTCAAAAGCCTTAACACCTCAAAGAGAAACAAGAAAAAAGTCACACGGAGAAGAGAAATCAAAAACAAAAACTAATCATGCTAGATTGACCTCTCCGCCTGATGTAAAAAGATTAAGGAATATTCCACAATGGCACAAAGTTAATTATAATGCATGTTGTAAATTAAATCCGAAATTTACTCTACTACAACAGCAGAAAGCAACTAATTCTAGCTCAGATCCACCGCAGAGGCGGAAGCACGTCAAAGAGTGCGCACAAATAAAATTAAGACTACAAAACATTCACTCAGATGACCCTAATGTAAACTTAAATCAAGGTAACATCATGAAACTATTTAAATGCATTCCTGCACTGCACGCTGTAACTTCTGAGGACATAATGATCATAGAATACGCAACCAAAAGAACCTCAGATCAAATGCTGCTACACATCAATTTGCAGGCCGTTAGGAGAACGCTTTTTGATGCAAAAGATGACCTGCTACTATATGGTTTCGACCTTTCTCTCGAACCAGAGAGTGAATACAACGCTGATCATACCTCGAACGACAAACCTGCCATACCGACATGAATGGATCAAAGAAGAGAACAACTAAGGTACCACTTTTCGAGAACAAGTCATGTTAAACCAACTAGGCCATCACCACAACATGAAACAAAGAGGAGATTTCATACTATCTCCCGAAACTAGCTAGGAAGTGAATCACAGGAACAGGCCCAACACTTAATTTCTTGGAACACAAGAGGGTTTGTACACCTGTTGAACGATTTTCCAGTAGCCTTAGATAAAAACTTTGCCCTTTGTCTACAAGAAACATGGCTATGAGAGCCACCAACCCGAGATGGTTACATGATTTTGTTAAACCCAGCTGGAACAAATCAAAGCGGACGACCCTTCTCGGGCCTCCTGATGATGATCAAACACTCTCTTTATTGGCATGTGAAGGAATTACCAAACCCAAACCTATTTGTTCAAGGAGTGTTAATCGAACATCGAAAGGTTCCAAACATCGAAAAAGCAAGGACATTGCTAATAAATGTTTATTGGAACGCTGCAATGATCAGTCCTTCGCAACTGGTAAATTCCGTAACAACAATGATAGATACTTATTTAACCAGTGAAAGAGATCTGAAAATAATGATTTGTGGAGATTTAAACAATTCATGGTTTGAGTTTGACAAGTCCACGAACAAACAAAGGCCTATAAAGTTTGAAAAATTAACAGCAGAAGCCAAATTGTGGCAAGCGGCAATGAGTAGCAGAAATTTCATTATGCTGAACGGACATGTTAAAGGTGATATCCCAGCCAACACAACTTGGCAACAAATGTATACTCAGAAAACGTTAGACTACATTTGGATTTCACATAACTTGTTAAGAAAGATCACAAAACTAAATGTCATTCCAACTCTTAACAGCGATCACTCTCGGCTAAAGTTGACCTGGCATGAGACCAAGCAGGATCTACCGATTAAATATGCTCACGCTGTCGCCATAAATGCAAGTGGAAACCGCCTTCGAATGAATAGCAATCAGATCTGCCAGCTGACCGACATATTTGGAAAAGAGACAGCACCACATGACCCGAATTACGCACCGTTGTTACAGAAATTCTTAGTGAAAACAAACGCTAAGGGGATCGTTGGGCACCAACACCAACATAAATTTAGCGGGCTGCTGATGAAAGAAAAAAAATCTTTCCTGCGAGTTATAAGAAAAATTAAGAAAGCGAAAAACATGATGCGAGATGAGCATGTACGACATCGTCGACAACAATACAGAAATTGGGTCAAAGCATTTGCCACTCAAAGAGACCAAGAACAGGCTGAATTAATGCTTGAATTATTTCAAAAACATAATTCTCGAGAAATTTGGGCTATTCTTAACACTGGTCATACAAAATGCAACCAACTATTGGTCAATGAAGTAGCGCCCTACACTTGGGAATCTTATTTCTTCAAATGATTTAATGATGGAGAGAAAGACAAAGACAATTCAAAAGATTTCAACTGAACGCTGGAACGTAGTGGAATCTAGTTCCAAAATTTTGTCAGCAATTAAGAAGTTGAAAAATTCGAGAGCCGTTGGACCAGATGACATCTCAAATGTGATGCTTAAACAAGAAGCAGAATGGTGGGCACAGTTCATTGCAGTGTTATTTAAAAAAAATAGCAATTACACAAGAAGTTCCTTCATCCTGGCGCACAGCGGTGGTAATACCAATACACAAAAAGAAGTCAAGGGCCGACCCATGCAACTACCGTACTATTGCCTTGTTAGATACAATTGGCAAATTATTCGCCTCATTCCTTCAAAAAAAACTGACAACTTGGGTCGCAAAGGCAGAGATTTCCGACTGTCGTCAAACATGATTTACAAAAGGGGTAGGCACAGAAGTGAACTTATTGTTAGAGAATTTATTAAAACTAGCCTCACTAAAAGAACGTAAACCTGTATTCCTGGCGCTTGTGGACGTGAGGCAAGCCTTCGATAAAATAAATCGAAACCTCCTTTGGCAAAAACTAAGGAAATGGTAATGCCCAGCGAATATGCTGGAACCGATTAGAGCCCTCCACGAAGCCACATCGATGCATATTCGGACAAACCAGAGCGGTGATTTGACAAACATAATTCCGACATCCAAAGGAGTAAAACAAGGCTGCCCGTTGCCAGCTGTTATTTAAACTATTCATCTCCGATTTACCAGATGAATTAAAAGAGGTGCGATGTTTTCCGCCGAAAATAAATGCCCAAGCACTAAACTGCATTATATATGCAGACAATATAGTTTTACTGGACCAAACACTAATAGGCCTTCAGCGACTGTTAACAAAACTAAATACATACCTAACAAGGAACTTGCTCGAAATTAATACAGAAAACACCAAAATCATAAAGATGACGAACATGAAGGGGCAGAAAAAAAGAAACTTTAAATGGTATGTTGCAATTAAGGAGATTGAAACAATGACGACAATACGTTACCTTGGAATCATTTATAGTACATCAATCCGAGAATGGCCTTGGTACCAAGACTTGAAAAATAGAATGACAACTTATGCGCTACAAGGGCTGAAGATACACAACGATTATGGAAAATTCTCCATCCTACCAGTATTAACATTCTATTTGAACAAAATTATTCCGGCCATCACATTCGGGGCTGAATGTGCCTGGAATCTTGAGTTCAAAGTATGGGATGTTCTTGAAGGGTTGTTTTGGCGCAAAGTCTTAAGATTACCTCGCTACGTCTCAATGACGACACTGCGCCATGAACTGGCGATCACCTCTCTGTATAATACAACTGTTTGGAAAGCATGTGCATTGTTACGCAAAATAAGAGAACATCCTGGCGAACCAGCATACAAAATACTTAAAGTGAATCCAGTAGATCCAACTTCAAACATCTTAAAGGACTGGGTTCACAAAGTGGATCAAATTTTGACAGCAGCCGACATTGACATAGTCTCTTCAGTGGCATCTGCAATCGGTGAAAAAACGCTTCCAATTATGGTGTTGGATTCAGAATAGTGAAAAAAGAGCGTCACAAAAAAATGCTCTTCCGTTAGAACTCACAATGAACAGATTAAACTTGCAACCAAAATACCTATTAAAATGTCCATCTCGACATCATCGAGACCAATTTTTACGGCTGCGGCTAAACGCCCTACAGACAAAGGAGATGAGATGGATAAGAAAAGACCCTGATTTAAAAAACAATTTGTGTAGACACTGTGAAAATACTGTTGAATCACTCAACCATCTCATCACAAAATGTGAAGCAATCTCAAATCAGAGGAATCTTCATCTAGGATTTTGTTTTCCTTTAAATAGAAACAAAAAAGAATGGTGGTTGTGTGTGACTTCAGGCCATAATATGAAAATAACTTGCGCAATCATTGATTTTTTGGATGTAATTCTAAAAGAAACTTAGAAGGACCAGTTTAAAAGAGTCTACCAAATAACTCGAGTTGAATTGCCTGTGCATTTGAAAGTGTAAAGTGGTTATATAGACATTTTATGATAAATGTATGTGAGAAAAGTTTGTATAAACTAAAATTCACAATAAAAAAAATAAAAAAATAAAAATAAACCGTGGACAGCCTGTCAGCTTTCTTGGTCACTCATAAGTGACCTGCTAAAGGAAGCCAAGTACAGTAGGAACATCCTGTGGTTTGGGGCACCATGCACCTGCAGTTGGTGACTGCTTCAGAATTTGTGGATCACTGTACAGGAGGCTGTTTGTTCAACCTGAACATCGCAGGGATTCCCTCTTAGTCTGTTTCTCTACCTTCTCACACAAATCAGCCAGAATGGAGCAGTCTCTCTTCACCTTGCAAAAGGCAGCCTGACCTGGGCCTCCAGCAGTCGACAACTCACTCATTTCTGGCAGTCCCTTGAGGTCTGAAACTACAGTGTCCTTCATCTGAGGTTCTGGTTTTACACCTGTAGGCAACCTAAAGCTCTCTGATTTCAGTGTCACCACAGTAGACACCTCATTTGCCACAAGGCCACCTCTGGCAGTATCAAGCACCTCTGAGGAGTTGGGATCTGAACTGGGAAGTCCCAGGGTCTCAGATCTTTCATAATATTCAATCGGCCGAGAGCTCCTTGGTCCATGGTTTCAACTACTGCTTCCTTGGCATCTTCCTTGGTCCTAGAACTAGTGGCCACTGCAATTATTTCTTTGCGGGCCTGTCAATTCCATAACACAGTTCACTAGAATTGCATTCTTTACATCGATGAAGTGCTAAGTGGAGTCTCTTTTCTATCTAAACTCCACGATTACCAGTTGACATCAGTTAAGGACATCACACCTCTGATTAGCTTGTGTGGACCTGGAACAATTGTGCCTTGCTGCACCCACTGTCTCTGGACAGTGGTGACACTCACATCAGTATCACATAGTGCTGGATTGTGTTCCCATTTATGAAGACATGTTCCAAAAAGATTGTAGTATTCATTTGAACTGCAGCCTCTGCAGGGGACCCAGTTCTTTTCCACTCAGAGTCACAAGGAAACATTGAGCCAGTCACTGACCTAGTGGTATTCTTTGTCCAAGATGCCCATATTGAATATAGCCTCTATCCCATGAGACCAGGACAGACTATGGTCTTCTTGGGTCTAGCCTTGCAAGCTGGAACTCCCTTCCTATGTGTTGGGTCTCCACACAGAGCACAGACTTTGCTTGCTGAGGGTGAGGTTGCCCCAAAGTTAAAGAAACCATCACCCTTCTTATCTGTAGGAGCTAATGAGCCATGTGGTGGGGATTCCCCTTCCCACTCTTGGGGACCTTTATTAGCAAGAACATGAAAACCTGTTCCTTTACCCTCCTTTAGTTTCCTTTAATCAGATGTATTATGTTATGGTTTGGATGTATTTGCCTAAGACGTTTTGCTGAATCAAGTGCTCAATTACTTTTCAGCAGCGTTTGCAAGCAACCTAAGGTCTGTAATAGTCTTGGCCACTGCATGTGAAAGCTGGTGATGTCATGTGGAGTGTTGCCTTGTGAATGTCGGAATGTTTACCCAAGGATTCCACACCCATCCAGTTAGAGCTCCCCAGCCTGGGTGATGGGAGCCAGTGTTATGTCCTGTCCACTTATGTATATAACTTCATGTAACTGTGACTTAAGTACTTGTAATAAACATATAAGTTCCCAAGAAGCCTGGAAGTCACTTTACAACATTGGCGACGAGGTGGCCTTAAAAAGAAGAACATGTGAGCAAGAAACTGAAGAAAGTGGAAGAAGACTGCTGCTGGGGGTGCAGGAAGAAGTTGGAAAAGAAGGACAACACTGCCCCAAAACACAAGTAAGACCCATCACCTAGGGCACCAAAAGGGAGGAAGGAAGCCCTATATAGGAAGGATAAGCTACCCATAAGGTGGAGGGAGAGCTGGGTCCTGGGGCTGAAGAGAGGAGCATGGCCTTGAAGGGAAGCTCAAGAAGGGAGCTAGGCCCTTAAGATTGAGAAATCTGGGTGAAGAAGCCAAGCCTGTTAAAGAAAAACCAGCAGTGTTATCTGTTAAGTGAAGATAAAAGGAAGCTTAAAATGATACCTGGGCCCTTAAACTGAAGAAGGAATCCCACCCCATTAGTTTAAGAAACCTGTAGATTAAACAAAGCTCGTAGTGAAGATGACTCCCATGAGAGAGGGAGGAGCTAAGGAGCTGCGGGCAAGAGAAGACAGCTGATGCCATGACTAGCAGCATCTCTTTGTGGTAGGAAGGTGTTCCTGGGGTATGGCGTGCTGGGTGAAGCTGTCGCCTGTCAGAGGTTGCATTGCAAGTGCGAAGTACTGAGGGGTGAAGAAGAAAGCTCTGCAGTGATGTTTCCATTCACCAGTCAAAGTATCATTCCCCAGTCATGAAGCGCAGGGATGTGATGTTGTTTACCCTCATATGAAACCAAAAGTAAGATTTGGGGAAAGTAAGAAGCCCAGTAAGCATTCTCCCATGTAGGAGTGTAAGTCTGCTTTGAGTTCATAAGTGGGACTTGGAGAAGGATGTGAGACTGCGGACAGTGAGCTGAGGGGTTCCCCAACGAGCCACTACAATGTTAGGGAAGATTTTGAAGTTACAGTCTGGAGTGAGCAGCGAGTACTGGCTCTGCATGTCCCAAGCGCAATGTGAACTAAAGGTTAGACCCAGGCAGCACTACTCTGGTAGCGTATGCTCAGGGAAAGGGATGCAGGGAAAACTGCCTGTGTGCCACTTTGCCTTCAAGGATCAAAAGCGGATTGTGTTTTGGATGCAGTGAACCGTTTTAAAATATTGAAGTTGAAGCGTGACATGCGCTGGGTCGAGGTACGTGGTATGAGTGACGTTTGGCTTATGAAGATCAGCATTGCCCCGAAGCAGAAGTGTGACTGGTGACATCACAGCTGGTTTAAGGGAGTCGGCGATGCCATAGAACGCCAGATTCAAGCATTACGTTCATATTAGAATGCACTCACCATGACAGATTCCAGCCGGTAGCCGAAGTCGTTAACCGAGGCAGGTTGAAGAATAAAATAAATGATGTTATGAGGAAAGAACCCAGCGACATGCATTGCTGTGCACAGGAAGAGGAGAGCTGAAGGCATTGGTCTGTAAGATAAGTGAATACGCCTAAGTGCATTGTGGGGTGAGAGGAGAGAACCCCTTACGAATCATCTTCACAGTGTGCCTACGATTTTATGGGTATTATCCGGCTGAGAGATGTAGAGCGCTGCTGAGCACGTCGGTGAGTCAGAAAATTAGACAGGAATAAGAGCGCAGTAGGAAATCCGAATTCCACTATAGGATTTGCCAAGGATGTCATTATTGTCATCATGAGTGTCGTTCCTGGTGAAGGGAATGCGACAAATTTGGGTTATGGTGCATCAAGGTGCTGCGACTTCAGAGGAGGCACAAGGACCGCATTTGAAGTAATGGCTGCAGTGTATCATTTTATGTTTCAGTGATTATGATGGTAACAAATCTGGTCTTTCAGAAGATAACGTTGGACATTCAGGAGCAGCAACGTGTATCCTTTAACTGTTTTTGCATAAAGTTTGTGTTACCAACCTAGTTTTGTAGTAGATTAAGGATTGACAAGCAAGCATGGGAGGTGCACGAGAAGTTTTTGTGTGGATATATGCGTGCAGGAAATGAGGTTAAAAGTTAAATTTATTAGATTTAACACATTTGAGGAATTTCAGGTTCAAAAGGACTCATTTGGACATTCTGAACATGCACAATATGCGTAGATGTGTGCAAGTCAGTAGCAGGGTGTGAGGTTAGAGAAACCATTGAGGGATTGCAGGGTAGGCTGCAGCCAACATGGACATGTAGGAATAAATGCGCATAATTTCTTGGTTACGCCATAAGGGCTGTGTATGCAAATGTCACTATGAAGTTGAGTTGTTAGGCAGTGTAGACACAAGTGTTTGTGGGTGAGTGCCACAGAGGTGCAAGAACATAATGTATCAGAGTGATTGTGGGTGAGTGCCACAAAGATGCAGGGTGGTACATAAACTTGCCAAGGATTTTAGGAAATGTAATTATATAGTTTGCTATTGCTTTAATGGTGAGAAAAGAAGTATATATATTGTGCAACATGGATTATTAGGATGGTATTTTTTGCAAAATGTTAATGCAAAATGTTGTTTTATGTGACTCATGTATGAAATGGGTGCACATGGGTAAAACATGTGTTTTGGTAAGAGTCAAAGAGGTCGAGTGTTGGGTAGCACCCAGAATATGTATTGTATGTGGGTGAAAGTGCCACACAGGTTTGGAGGTAGCTACTCCAGTGTATATGTAAGTATGAGTGTGGTTGAGTGAAACCACAGCTGTATGGGTGGTAGCACCACCATTAAACTAGAAAAATGTGGTGAGTGTGCTACAGCGGTCTGGACGGTAGTACATCTAGTTGTGCAGGGTAAAGGTGGTGAGCCTGCGTGACCATTTGGGTATGTTAGAGGTGTGTGTGGTTAGGAATACCACAGGAGTTGTGGAATACCACAGGTGTTGCTGGGAGGTAGCGCCTCCAAGCATACTCTACTTCCCTTTCAAGCATTGCAGTGAGAATGTATGTGAGTTGGGAGGTAACATTTACAAGCATAACAGTGAGGATTTATGTGAGTTTTCATCGCTCCATAATAAGATGCATTTATGTTCCCTCATTGTTCCAGTGTGGCTTTATGTGTGTAGATTAGGAGATTAATGCGGAGTACCATTCTCCATTAAAAGGCAGGTTTTAGAGAGATGCGAGGTTTGGGATGTTATGAAATAGTGTAATGGGTGAAGTGAGGTGAGAGCGAGGGTGAGTCAGAGAAGATGTGAAATGGGGCAGCACCCATAGTGTGTGTAGCCTGTGGATGTGCTACAATGAAGTGAGGAGGTAGCGCCTCCGTGACTATAGTGGAGGTAGCACTTCCGTGAGTACAGTGGAGGTAGCGCCTCCCACATGAGGAGCATGAAAGTATTTTTGGAGGTAGCGCCTCCGCCAGAGTAATTGGAAGTAGTGCCTCTGCCAGAGTAATAGGAGGTAGCGCCTCCGCCAGAGTAGTTGGAGGTAGTGCCTCTGCCAGAGTATTTGGAGGTAGTGCTTCCACCAGTGTAGTTGGAGGTGGCGCCTCTGCCAGTGTATTTGGAGATAGCGCCGCCGCCAGTGTAATAGGAGGTAGCACCTCCACCAGAGTATTTGGAGGTAAGACCTCCGCCAGTGGAATTGAGTAGCGCCCTGCCAGGGCCCCAGTGTAGTTGGAGGTAGCACCTCCGCCTGAGTAATTGGAGGTAGCGCCGCCGCCTGTGTAATTGGGGGGTAGGGCCCCACCAGAGTATGTGTAGGTAGAGCTTCTGCTTGTGTCATTTGGTAGTGCCCTGCCAGAGTATTTGGAGGTAGCGCCTCTGCCTGAGTAATTGGAGGTAGCACCTCCGCCAGTGTGATTGGAGGTAGCGCCTCCGCAAGAGTATTTTTAGGTAGCTTGTAGTGAATCTGCTAGAGTATTTGCAGGTAGCGTATCCACCAGTCCGATTGGAGATATCACCCCAGATGCTTGAAGGTGTAGGTGGGTGTGTAGGGTTAGTGGCCTACAGAAGTAGGGAGAGTGTCCCTAAGACTTGATATTCCCCATGCTGGTGATGGATGTGGAAAGGAGGGGAATATGCTGTGGTGTGCTTGTCTGTGTGTGTTGACGTTTGAGAAGAAGGGAGATATGTTGTGTCTATTTGATGTATCTGTTTGGGTGCAGTGTGAATCAGTAAAGGAAGATGTGTTATATCGTGCCTGAGTGTGTTTGTAATGTTTATCAGTAAAGGAAGGAGATGTGTTGTGATGTGCTTGTCTCTGCATGTGAAAGCTGGTGATGTCATGTGGAGTGTTGCCTTGTGAATGTCGGAATGTTTACCCAAGGATTCCACACCCATCCAGTTAGAGCTCCCCAGCCTGGGTGATGGGAGCCAGTGTTATGTCCTGTCCACTTATGTATATAACTTCATGTAACTGTGACTTAAGTACTTGTAATAAACATATAAGTTCCCAAGAAGCCTGGAAGTCACTTTACAACAGTTTGGATGTATTTGCCTAAGACGTTTTGCTGAATCAAGTGCTCAATTACTTTTCAGCAGCGTTTGCAAGCAACCTAAGGTTTGTATTAGTCTTGGCCACTAAATTCTGATGAAAATACAACTCAAATTTTTAAGGATAACCTCAAATGCGACCAAATTATATATGCCCTCAACGTGTCTACTTTGTTACCTATGACGCTTCAAGGACAGGTGTGCAAATTCCTCTAAGGCTCGATTCCCCGTCTTTGAGAGCTCTCTAAAGCTGCTATATGAGAACATCATTCTGTAGTCTTATGGAACTTCCACAGGGGGGTGGCTGTGAATTTTCTCATAAGTGGGTCTCTCCTTGGGAGCTAACTGAATAATTACATCAGTTAGGCACATTGGTAGGTGGATCATTTGGGCTGCACGCGACAGTACTCTTCCACTGACTGGAGGCAGGCAGCTAACTACACTGCCTCAAATCATTCTAATATATCTTTCCCCACCTCATGCAGTTGGACTGTTGTGTTAGGGAGGATTCTTTTAGCCAGTAGTTCATCCACAGTGAGTCTACCCGGGGATCTAACTGAGGCTTTGGACCTCACTGAAGCATGGGACTTTACTGAAGCTAAGGACCAGTGGAACATTTGGGACCTCTTGGATACCACGCTACCCTCCCTGGGGAAGAATGGCACGAACAGCTGTCACTGTACCCCTTCATATCTACAGTCCCAAGTGGAATGGGCACCTGAGCTGGAGGCACCTAATTGCTAATGCCCCCATGGGATTCGTCCACCCCCTGGCATCCTCAAAAGCCTGGAGGCTCCACCAGTTCATGCTTCCTTAACTTACTGCCATAGCGGAGTTTCCTTCCCTGACATAGCTTGCACAGAGCAACTGCTTTCAAGCCCTGTATGTAGCTCATGTAAAATACCATGGTAGCAATTAAAAACAAATCTCTATCAGTGTTTTTCACATTAATTGGATTTTTTTCAGTTTGGAAAGTTTAAGCTATTGGTAGAGTCTTTATAAAATCTCAACCGCTTCCCACCAATGCGATGACATGACCACTGCCCTGTACGAACAGAGAGATGAGTAGTGACCACAACACTTACTCATCCACACAGTACTACAAATCAGATCAGTCAAGTTGGCTGGTGAGATGATGCTTGCAGTGGTATGAGTTGTGGTCCGTGTCTTTCGAAGTGAAACTCTTGGTGTATAATTAATTGCTCAAAGATGGTGCGGTTCTAAGGCTTCCGAGGTGGTGAGCTCTTGCTCGTGGCAAATCAGTAATGAGTACTTCTTCTGAGATGCAGCATCAAACTGGTTTTATGTTCATCGATACTACCTAAGCCAGCCCCACTGGTCCTGTGTGGTTGGAAGGCTTCGAAAGCATTAGACTCAGTTTGAGGTTGGTTCAAAATGGCAGAAAACCGGAATGCAGCTGCTTATGGCTTCTCAGGATGCTGCGAGTCGCACTCAGGACTTGAGGACAAGGTAAGTCCTTATTCATTTTTGCTCCATATCCAGGGAGATTAGCTGGCACCTGCAGGGGTTCCAGCACCTCCCCTGAAGAGCGTGCCCCTCGTGCAGCTGGCAGCAGGGCAGGCCTTGGTCCAAACAAGTCACCCCCAATATTCCCTGGGCACACACCTCTCCTCTACCTTGGATGTACCTATCTTCATCTCTGGGAAAAAGACTTTGTAATGGACTAGACTCCAAAAATTCTTCTTGCCTTGTAGGAAGTCAAACATGAATCAAAGAAGGAGTGACAGACCCCTTTCTTATAGAGGTAAAAGGGCACAGGGTATTGTGCAACTGCAATCTTACTCTAATGGGTAGGGTATAATACCTGTTGCTGTTTCAAGTGAGCTTTGCCTTCTTGCATCATACCCAGTGCACCTTATTCTGCAGGAAGTGGAGGACACACAAAGGAAAGAGAGCTGCATAGAAAAAAAAGCAAGATGGTGAAAACCGTCTCGGTTCCCTTGCACATCTCTGACTACATGAACTCTGCCTGCTTCCCAAACCTGCATCATTTTATTTAACAAGAATCAAACAATGCTAGGGATATCTCAGACTCATCAGATAGCAATCCTTCATAATGTGATGATGTAGATGTGTAAAGTGTGTTGTACCTATGGAACATTATTTTATATTGCTGAGCAATACATATTCCTTGAGTGAAGTCCCAGTTCATATGTTCAACTGTATACTTAAGCTGTTGTTCTGCTAGACTGCATGTGCTCCTATTTCTGGTGGCAGCTAGGCAATTAGACCAAAGAGTGAATCAAACTTTATAAAACAGTGAAATAGTTATGTTTTTATTGGAAATAGTTCACCCAATGGACCTCTTATCATTTTGGGAAAATGTTTCCCCCACTGGTTATTGAAAAGCACCTTAATCGCTAATACACTCAAAACTGCAAAGCTGCGCATTTCTAAAATATCTATCAGTGTTAATGGGTGAATACCGGCCTATTGGGATCAAGTTTCAATGCAATGTTCTTGTCAAATTTGTGTTTTTTCAGGTTGGCTAATGATCAGGGAATATTAGGGTTGTTCCCTATTGGAAGGTATGTTCAATAATATTTAATCTGAAAGGTGTTTTTAATATTGGGCCATAACCTGGATAGAGCTCTAATTTTTATTTTGTTGCAGAATTTTTTGCACGAAAATGTACACCGCTACTATCATCAAGGTACAGGCAAACATTTATCTACGGATTGTGAATGTGTAGACAGTTCCAAAGGGATTATTACCTAATTCACACCTTCCCACAGACACTTCCAAGTGGCCACATAAAAGACTTTGAGGCCTTCTAAACGTATTAGAATATTATATAAAATGCATGTTGGTATGAGTTGGGCCAATCAAGTAGTGTAATTAATAATACAATAATGTTGACACATATATAACATGTGTTCTATTCAATCCATCAGGCATCTTGCTGGATCCAACTGAATTTGTAAAGCAATGGAGGATGGATGGGCCGCTGGAGCAGTGTGAGAATATATTTGAGATCATTGATTTCGAGAGCTGCACTGACTTTGTAAGGGCAATGTAATTTTTTATATTCATTTGATTTATTTAAGTAGCACTATACTGGGCTTAAATGTATGAAGGTCCGATATGATGGTTGTCGAGTTAATACACGCATAAGTGTTTTTTGCACTAGTGTTGCATAGGAGTTACGGCACCATGTGGGCAAGCAAGTTAGGCCATCAAAGGGCTGATGAGTACTATGCTCTTATGTCTTAATAAAAGATTGCATGCAGATGAATGACAGCTGCTCACATTATCTGGCATGTATTGGCATCATATTGCAAGGTACTCCGTCATATGCCCGGATAGAACTACTAAATGCAAGGTATTGCTATTGTATATTCCAAGCCAGATGGAATGTCTACCTCCTCACCTCCATTTTATCCTCATGTCCTACTTCTCGTCTGCCTTCGATCTAACATTTTACCTCACCTCTAACCTGCCTCTCTCACATTCTCTGCCTTCACTTTCACACACCTTCCATCATGGTCACATCCCTAACATAGCTGACCGTACCACCTACCTGCACTTAAAAATATCTAATGTTGTTTGTCCTTAATTTATGTAAGTCGACCCATGTATTGTCTATGGTGACTGTTCCATTTACTCCCCACCACAACATGGTCAGAATGTCACTTGAATTCACCCCATTTTAAGTAGCTGGCTGCTTCCCGTCAAATCTGAAATCTTATTTATTGCACCTGCTGTTGCGATCAAAAGAGCATTGTTCTTCCCTGTACATAAACATATAAACAAATAAATACTTAAAATGGAAAAGTATGTTGAGACACTCTGAGCATATATCCAGGTTGTGCTATAATATTTATTATTATTCTTTTGTTTTGTTTGGAGATTGCAGAATATGCCCATATAGCCACACTACAGGTAGTAAGTAACATGTATATTTTGCCATCGCATATCCATGTTGCCTCGCATATGCCTTTGTGCTTTTATATGCCCTTGTATTCTCCTCAAAAGTCAGGTAGTCCTATCATATGGTCAAGTGTTTGCACCACATATCCCTCTACTCATCGGAAATTAAATATATTGCCATGAGGTTACAAAGACTCAGCTTGAAAAACTACTGGCTGAATTCTCTAAAGCTGCTAAGCAATCTAAGATCCACACCTCAACCAAATTAGCCCTCATTACTCAAAAAAAGTATCTGAAAGAAGGAGACATTAAAGATATGGTGGAAATGTTAAGATTCTCCCTACTGGCACTGAGCATTAAATGAAAAGGTAGTTTTAAAAAAAATATGAAAAAAGACTGATTTAGAAAGACCGCTCTGTGACCACAAAGAGCAGTCTTTCTAAATCGAAGTGTTACGCCCCTGCCACATACGAGTGTGCTTAGGGGATAACAGGCACTTCAGGGATAGGAAGAGTAGTCGTGCGAGATCAACGTGAGTGGTTATGTGTGTGTGAGTGTTTGTGTGTGTACGTCAGCATGCTATGTGGTTGGGTTTGTGTGTGTTTATATGATAGGGGAATGTTTGGGTGGGGACAGAGTGGCATGTGTTTATATGATAGGAGAGTGTTTGGGGGTGAAACCCACTGACTTGTAACACATATGCCAGCGTGGGCGGGGGTGGAGGCAAAGGGATGTGATATTTTTGCATTTTGACTGCTGCAAAATATCAGCTGAAATAAATCAGTCTTTCGGGTTGGCGGCCTACAAAAAGAGGAAATATCACATGGAACCCTGGGATTCAGCTATAAGTCAAAACTCTTGATGCTTGGTTGACATATTTTGGTGCGATTTTCCATTAGTGTAGGACTACTCCTTAAGAAAGTTAATAGGATAAGGCTAGGTGATACTCAGAAGATGGTAAAAGCTTTTCCTCAAAAAATATATGAATGCCCCATTCTGTGGATCCTATATTCAGATGATCTGGTCATAATTGACCAGACTTCAATAGGACTGCAGCAGAGATTAAACCATCTTGAAATATAGATTAAAAAGAATGATCCTAAATACAGCTCAGAGTAAGCAAAAAGTAGGATTTAAATGGTATGTGGGCAAATAAAAATTGGATCTGG
The DNA here is from genome assembly GCF_040938575.1 of Ambystoma mexicanum. Taxonomy (NCBI): domain Eukaryota; kingdom Metazoa; phylum Chordata; class Amphibia; order Caudata; family Ambystomatidae; genus Ambystoma; species Ambystoma mexicanum. Next base: position 904,647,521 of record NC_090934.1, read on the forward strand.
TTGATTTGTTCATTTATTTGGATGTCACCATCAATTGCAGAATGACTGAGAAAGGATGGGTGTTGGCATTAACATCCAAATGTAAAAATCTGGAGACCCAAGCTTTGGTGGTACACATGAAGTATGGCAACTTTTCAATGTGCCCAATTGTAACGTTTTATAAACAAAAGGTGACCCCAATCTATGGAGCTGAAGTGGCACTGAACTTGCCGTGGCAACTTGGACATTTCTTGAGGGTGATTTCTGGAAAAGGGTACTGCATCTTCCAAATAGTTTACCGATAGCACTGGTTAGATACAAACTAGGCTTGCAATCACTCCATCCTATCATTTTATGGAACTCTTTGGCCTTGTTATGCTAGACAATCTCCCTCCATTTGAGATCGTAAGAAATGGGGATAATCAGAGAACCAAATGGCTTCTAGATACTTGGAAAATGACGTGCAAAAATTGGTTACATTGCTTAGACTTGTCGGTGGAGGTATTAATGACAAATCCTGAGAAGGCTAAGAAAACAATATTGAGACAGGATTGGATAAATACACAAGTCAAAAGGAGTACATATAGGTTATCATTAAATTTGGTACATGAAAGGAGAGCTATTAACCAATTGCCGGCATATCTATCTATGCTTCCATGTACTTATTTTGGGATCTATTTATGCGACCAAGTCTAAATCTATTTCCTACCAGAGAGGTGCTAAGTGTTCAGAGGCAGATAGAGAAGACTGAATCGTATTGTAGATTTTGGAAAAAGGGACATTTGATTGAATCATTAAAACATTTAGTTGTAGAATGCAATGGTCTAACATCTTTAAGAATGAGATATCTAGGTAACATGGACAAACATTTCAAAACTTTGACGGCAGAAGATTGGTGGAGTATGTTTATAATTGGGGAAATCCCCTCCATAATCTTTGCCGTAATTAAATTCCTGCATGAAATTCTTTTTTGATTGTCTGCTTAAGATGCACATGTTTTTCAACTCTTTTTTTTATCTTTGATCAAATTGTTTTTATGTTGAGATTGTAATGGAAAGGATGAACTGTAACTTGTGGAAAATATGAATGGTTTGCAATAACCCAAACATATAATAAAAAAAATAAAAAATAAGATAAGACTACATTATATTGTTAATATTTTTTATTTGAGTTCTAGTAGACCTGCATATCTGGTTGTGTTCACAATGCCATATTAGCATTAGAGAAGACATTAAGGTTTGAAATGATGTTGTACAGTTAGGGTTTGCGTCAGCCAAGTCAACATTGTCAATCATACAGTCCAATAGAGTAGATGGATAAAGCAACAGGTCTACTATGCTTAATGTATATGTAATACAATACATTCCTGCAGCCATGGGACCAGCAACATGCCATTTAAATTTGAAGGATGAGCACCATCTTTGTTCAACTTCAAATAGTCTTAGAAACAGCTGGTTATCCCCACTGTTGGGTCCAAATGATGCATTTGTCCATGTTTCATTGGGGGAGGCAGTGAGAGGTTCTTAACTGAATTGTTTGTTACACTCCATATGTGAGCACAATGGCCCCTGTAGCACTGCTCCACTGAATGGGTTTCAATATTGAGGCTGAATGACGTATTTCACCATGTTTCATTGGAGGGTGGGGGCAAGAGTTTCCATGACTCAAATGTTGATTACATGCCCAGTGCAAGCACAATGGCTCTTGGAGAGCATGCTCTCCTGAAGCCGTATTTACATCTGTAACCATATATTTAATTTTTCTGCCCTTTTGTGTATTATTTCCACACCATCCTACATCAGCACACAGAATGAGATTAGCAATTCTCCCCCCACCAAAAATGATTGACTTGTTGATTGGGGTTCTAGACTTGTCCTATGTTATTCAGTTTTATTTGATTTATGGTCACACATGTTTTCCAGAGTAGTTCTTTTGATGTTTGGAATTTTTGGCAGATTTAGGGTGCATGGCAAACTCATGAGTGGGTTTGCGGTTTCGGATAACCTGATGGCAGTGCACTGAGAAGGCACAGGTCCTCAGATTCCCTCTCTTTGTGTGACTGATAGTTTCCTGTTCTTGGCGGTGCAGAGCTGCATGCCCAGTGGCATGACTTACTTGATCACCCCACGGGCACAAATCCCTTGAATGTGGATGTAAAAAGTTGATTCCACACCGGTATGGAAGCACCTGTGCCTCTCATGCAGCCACCAATTGCAGGAGGAGGCTGATTGCCAGAACTACCAGCATTTACTCCTGATAATATGGCCACCCTCTTTCCTAGCATATCATTGAGGAAACAGCTGCCGGCCGTGATGACGCTCTTCACCCTCCTGGGAACTCTAATTCCGCCCTTTGCCTCACATTGGTTGGACCAGGACTCAAATCCTGCCTCGGACCCAAGCCAGATGACTTGCGGGCATCCCCCCTCAAAGACCCCCCCTAAAAGGCTCTTCACCTGTCCGGGCCTGTCCGGGTCCTGGAGGGATCGGAGGATCTCCTCTCTTCTTTTCTCCGCTGTCATCACTCTAGCTTGAAATCCCTTCTGTTGGCCGCTGCTTTCGACTATGCTCCTCAACTCCCCCAGCTTGCCTTAAGTCTGCTCTCCAAATACTGCATAGCTACCTCCTTATCCCAACAACTCGGAAAAGCCAGGAGACTGTAGGCACTGCAACAAAAGGTAAGCCCTGCCTTTGGATCTCAGTACGCGCAGCGGCTGCTAGTACAACTGCATCTTTACCCTCAGCAACATAACACTGGGGGTCATTACGAGGTAGGCAGTAAGGGGTTAACGGTTACAGGTCATTTGGTCGAAAAAAAAAAGGTTGACAGGACAAATGGTCGACGCAATTTGGTCGAAAGACAAATGGCCGAATTTTATTTTTTTGTATTTTCACATTTTATTTTTTTTTGGGGGGGTCCCCCCCGGGCAGTCCCCCCCTAACTCCATTTTTTTGTTAAAACACCCTTTTTTCCTAAATGAAAACCTAAAAAATATATATAAAAATAAAAAAAGAAAATTCAACCATTTGTCTTTCGGCCAAATTGCGTCGACCATTTGTCGACCAAATGACTGGACAGCGGGGTGGTTAACAGCGCCGGTAAAGGTGCCTGTGCCTTCAACCCCTTACCGCCTCATTACATGGTCTGCTCGCGGGACACGCTAAGGCTGCCTGGTTAAAGCAGGCATCCTTAGCAGGTCCCGCGAGCAGACCATGGTGCTGGTCCAGGGTGCTAACAACGACGTTATTAATGGGCCCGTTGTTACCACCGCCCAAGGTCGGAATGGCTTGGTAATTCCTCATTCAAAGAACCCGGACCCGGTACCCGTTATGGGGGTAGCCATGCCGCTAATAGCGGCATGGTTACCTCCATACTCAGAATGACCACCACTGTCTCTTAACTCTCCCTGATGGTAATTGCTACAAAACCTTTAGCCTCTGGCTTCAGCATAAGTAACATTCTGCCCCCTCCACTATCCCTATTTATCATTCCACCAAACACTTTCTTTGTTGCCTTATGACCCTGCATCGCACTTTTGCACCACCAGTGCTGTACTTGGATGTCGACAATTGCAAGCGCTCTCTGTATAACCTTCCAACTCAGCATTTTCGAGCTTGACCTGTATATTTGATGCAGCCCCTGGTACCTTGAAGTGCGGCTGCACCAGACCATGCACATATCTGATTGACTCTGTATACTCAATGTTGACATAACGAATGTAGCCCCCATACCATGAGACGTGGCTAATTCAACCTGCAAGTTACAAGAATTCCCTGATCAACCTTTTGCTCTTATGTATTACATGATGTAGCGCCGTACCATGAGGTATGGCTTTACCAAACTACATACGTACCTAATTGACCTTTTTGCTTTAGTTTATTCATGATGTAGCCCCCGTATCATGAAGCATGGCTACATCTGTTTATGCCTGCACACCTGCATTTGGCGCACCAATGTGTGTCCTGCTTCATGAAGAATGGCACTTGCACTTTCTGTAACTAGCGCCCTGATGCCTGAGGGTTTGGTGCGCTGCTATAAATGTCAACATAAATAAATACATACATCCAGATAAACCTCTTCATGGCAGGTGTGCATACTGGCTTTTCGTCTTTAAATGTTAGATGTCACAATGTCACAGTCATTCTAGATGGGCATCTGACTTCAATGCTCTATACACAGCTGCTTTTAAACGCAGTTAGATTCCACTACTGTCTTGAGTCAGTTGTCAACTGGATGTGCTTTAACTGGCTCAAACTTAATGGTCATAGGGCCTAGGTTTTCACAGTTTGTCCTCCGACTGCCTCTTTCTTGTAGACCACCACCTTTTGGACTTCTTCTTTGTGGTCTTTCCCCCTGCCGGGGACCACAGTTAAAGATCTTGGCTCAAGATCACTGCATCACTGTCACAGGAAGTCCAGGTCAGTTCAGTTTGCCGAATAGGCCATTTTAAAGGTTTTGTGGAAAGTTCGCCCCTTTCTGCCCTGTCATCTCTGTGCTCCTGCTGTGGCATCTGCAGTGTTTGTGCACCTGGATTATTGCAATGCTCTCTATCTTGCATAGCCTTCTTATTTGCTACACCACTTCCAGGTGCTTCAGAATTCAGCTGCAATAGTGTGTTCTGGTTCGTCATTTCTCAAACGTATCTCTCCCATTCTGCAAGGTTTTCACTGGCTGCCAGTAGTCACTGACAGAGTTAAATTTAAAGCCTTATGCATTGTTCCTCATGCCTTTTTAATGCAAGGTGCGGAACACTTACTGGACAAATTTCACCCTTATGCCCCGTCAGGGATTCTTCGCTCCGCCAGGTCCCTTTCTATTCAAGTCCCACTGGTACTGCCTTCTATTTGTGCAACTGATAATCATCTTATGGTTTCCTGGCAAGAGAAAACGTTTCTGTTTTAAGAGGCTAAATCCTCTGTTCGCTCCTGTGATACGTTTCTCTAATGCTAAGAGTCAATTATCACCAACCAATGGCTAGTGGTGAGTGCATATTTGTTCACCCTGCTAATGCTGTACTTACGCATACATAATAAAAATCAAAACTGCGTATTTGTTCTCAATGCATATGCTTTGCTCACAGGAGGGTCTTGCTTAAATAATGAATCAAGCTGAGTTTTTAAAGTTGTGAAAAACTAAATAAATTATCCTGTCCTTATCACCCTACTTTCATGCCCTTTGTAACTGTTTAATGTATTAACCTCATAAGCAACAGATATTCTTAGGACATTTGCCCTTGGTCTTGGGCAGCCTATTTATCTAGACCATTTAAAAAGATGCAGCCCATCCAATGGGAGGATCCTGGTCAATCAAGCCCACAATATACTTAGGATAGCCTGAGCACATCTCAACCTCCTCACACATCCAGACTTTAGATATATATTTATATTTAATGTACATCAATTTCCACCTATTGAACACCTGCTTACATGCTCTGCACCATTTCTTACTTATACACGTTCCTCTTTCCTTGTATTACACCATTTTCTGGTCAATGCATCCTAAGAAGACAAGGGTTCTGCTCTCCCTGTGTAGGACTTAAAACACCTTAACTGGGACAATGTTTATATGGTTTGAGATTACTATGGTGGTGAGCTGGCACAGTACAAAACACCCTAATAATAATGGTAATGATATGCCAATATACCTCCACCTTGCACACACATGGACTCTAACAAACACAAGTAGGCACTCATACATGCCCAAATACACACTTTTGCACACATGTGCATATACATTCCCACATAGAGACAGTCATATGCTCATATAACTTTGCACAATATGCCAACCTTCGAGACCCCCTACCAGCAGGTTTCCGCTTCTGTCACTCCATGGAAACTGCTCTCATGAATACGTCCAACTTCAACGCCTATGAAAAGCACTCCAACCAATCCTCTATCCTAATTCTCCTTGACCTGTCTGCTGCCTTTCACACTGTTGATCACTCTGATCTCCTTAATACTCTCTTTCTTCTTGGGATTCACGTTGAAGCCCTTGCCTGAATTGATTCCTACCTTCCACCTTGCCAATTCCCTGTCTCCTAGATCAACAACAACTTTCAACTGACTCCTCTAACTGTGAGTGTTTCACAAGGCTCTGTCTTGGGTCTGCTCCTCTTTAAACTCTACACCTCTGCTCTTGGGGCACTAATCTCCTCCTTTGGGTTCTCGTACCAGTTCTTTGTAGATGACTCCCAAATCTTCTTCCCTTTTTATGAACTCTCCTCTGATCTCTCCATCATAATAACCAACTGTCTCTCTGCCATTAAATATTGGATGTATTTGCACTCTCTGATGTTAAACTCTTCCAAAACAGGGGCGCTCTTCTTCCCTGTGTATTGAGTGGCTGGGCTCCTCTAGCAGTCAACCAGGATAAAAGCAGAGTACACTTGGGCCCATCAGAAAATCCCAGCCACAAGAATGGAGGACTCAGCCATAGGGCAAAGTTACTGTCATTTATTAGCAAACAAACAAAGAGGGATTACACCCGAAAAACAAAGTTCATCCAGAGCTCTCAGCTTCTAAGCATGCGTCACCAGGTTTTATTCCAGTGTGACATCACAAATACAGATTTCCTCCTGCAAGCTTATCGCATATTTTTAATTTATCAGTTTGGACAAGATATATATAAAGAATATATATGTTAGTTTGAAGATTTGCTAGCCATGTTCAGTGGCTCCTCCTAGGACCACCTCTAAGAGCACCCATCTATAATGTTCTAGGGTCGTCGAGAGACCATTGGCCCTAGCAACAAATGATATCCCCACGCTAAAGGTACATTTGGATTGGACAGTGTGTGTCCCCCCAACCTTGGGAGCCAGACAGTTCTCAGACTGAATGTACCTCTTCAAGAGAATGAGAAAGAACATGGAGGTGCAAATCAGTCTCTAATGTTGCCATTCTCTGATTGACTAAGCCTGTGAGAGTACAGTCAGTAAACGAACGGTGGGCAACAGTTGAATCTTCTTTTCTCTGGTTTCTGGGAATAGTCCTCTCTGTCTGGGTCACGTGTGTCGAGACCATGAAATTAAGCCCTCTTGTCTGTAATCATTAGGATTTCAGACTGAATTTCTGCAGGTGACTCACTATCTCGGTAGCTGGAATTTTCCTGCTTCACTTTTGTGCTTGGCTGGGTATCCTGTTTCTGCTCGCCTCGAGCTGCAGCGATCATGTCAGCGTGTCTGTGTAGTCAGAATCTTCTTCTCCTTTCTTGTTTGTTTTCGAGGCCTATAGCTTCTATAGAATTCGTTTGCATCTTGCGGTTTCAGCTTTGGCAAATGATATGAATATAGAAATATGTATGTGTGCTCTTCCTCTGCCTAAATGGGTCATATGCTTGTGCTTTGTGCCTATATGCAATAATCTAGTGCAGGTTTCTGTAGCTTTATGTAGCTAATGAATGAATAAATATGTACATGTATAAAAGTGGCTATGTCGTGATGCCAATGATGAAGTCATTGCTTTCTGGTTCTCCAGGCAGTCGACCTGATCGATTGATATTAATTCCATGTCGTTCAAATCATCAACTGGGTACGGTCTGAAAGATTGACTATGAGAGTATCCTTTTTCACACATCGATAATTGCAGTGATGGGCCTTAGAGAGAGGCACATCAATAATTTCGCTGTCTTCTTGTCAAGGGTCGTCCGGGGCATGAGGGTCAGATTTGGCCCCTCGTCTAAAATCCTCCTCTAGTCAATGATTCGACCATACTACTTGCACAACTCTCCCTTTTCATCTGCAGTTTTGGGAGCCACGCCTTTGCTATTCCACTGAGATCTCCATTGTACTTGGCATGGTCATCCAGGCTCCAGGTGATATAACTGGAGTTTCTGTCAAGGGTGCACCAAACCCATTTTCCCCAATAGTCGCATGTGTTGTATGGGTACTTGAACATTGCTCCTGTCGTGAACAGAGGGCACTGTGGCATTGAATCCCTTGACGGTTGAGTTTATTGTCTGCATTAGCTCCCAATGGGTAATCTGAAGCCATATTCCCCACCTAGTTGGGTGGCAGCTGCAGGTATGCTTTCGACCCACAGGCACAGTAGTGATCCATAAGCACTGCTGTCCCGACCTTCATGCCTGGTATCTTCAAAATCTGTTTGCATCTTTAATTCTCCCCAACCTTTACTTCTCCATTATTCTGGAAACATAGAGCAGCTCCCTTGAGCAGTATGATGGGCATGGGTCCTGCTTCTTTTTCTACCCAGGTGAGCAATCTGGCGCTTGTTTCCTATTTCTTGAGGCACTGGTCATTTTCTTGCTGTACTACTTCTAGTGGAACCGTTAGGAGAGCATGTGCCTTACTCCCAACTACTCCCTCTTTCCATCCTTCTGAGGTGTATACTTGTCCATACACCAGCATCTGCGGTCTTTCCAACATCCTGGCATGCCTCCTATCTCTGGGTGTCCTGTCTTGGGACATTGTAACTCCTTTTGTGTCACTGTTTGTATTTCTCCCTTGAACTGACCTTCTGTGATATATTCTATGCTTTTATCTGTATTCCAATAATCGTCTAACATTCCCTGAGTATTTATGTAGTTATCTTTGTATGGGAACGTTTTCTTGGACATTCACCTTAGTGTTCCTCGCTTCCCTTGAAATTGTCCTCTTGTGGTGCAAAGTGATAGGTGCATGAGGCATTGTGCTCTTGCTACTGGGATTTCAGTTGCCGCAAATGTCCTGGATGCACTCATGGCATAGGGAATGAGAGAGCGGACGTAGCAGCTCTCCTTGGTTGTTTGTTTCCCAACCATAGCCATGTGGCTATACCACATGTCATTAAATATATGGGCCGAATTAGTCATATAGGAATTCACCTGATTGAAATCTACCTCTGCACTGCGCCTTACTTGTGAATTTTTTTTAGCGGTGTTTGCTGCCTGCCAGGACATGGATTCCGTGCCAGAATGGACATCGCTGCTTTGCTAGCATGGACTAGGGTTACCTTAGTAGGTGTTGAAGCCTGTGCATGTGGAAACAGCAATCTTCTGAAACCAAGGAGTGTAAAGAAGTAGAAACAGCAGAAAGCCCAGAACATTATCAAAACAGTATATTCATTACCTTGCATTACTCCAGGTGCTTCTTGATTGA